>NC_073724.1:121751427-122351427 GCF_023634155.1 Falco peregrinus
GAGATTTGAGTGCTTTTTTTCCATGGGAATACGGGGCAAAACTCAGCTTGTACTAGGAAACTGAAGAAAACAGGATTAAAAGAAAAGGTAAAAAAGGGGAACTTGCTCCCTGCTACATGGGGGGGGGGACACTGGAATTACCAGTATTTGTCACTAAACCACTGCTTGCTGGTCTGTTTGTCACCAGGGGACCAGCTGCTCTCAGTGGCACCTGCTGCTTTGTTGCTGCTACCAGGTGACAAACGCTGCTCTTGGGTGAAGCTGCGGCAGCTCAGGGGCTGTGCTGGCACCCGCCAGCCCACCGCCGGTCACCACCGACACCTACCCGATCAGTAATCTAAAAGCCAAGCGTTAATTAAATAAAAGCTATGTGATGCTGAGCCTCCGGTGAATCGAGAATGTCCCAGTGAGGTCCCAGCATTGCCAGGCTCACCAGCTCTGGCTGCTGGTGGTTGGGAGTGACCCCCCCGCCGGTCCCCGCCCCAAAATGGGTCTGTTTTAGGGAGTCTTGAGGTTCTGCTCGTGGCAGTCAGAGGTTTCCAGGGTGAAGAGGCAGAAGGTGATTTCCTCACAGGCACTGGTAGTGCCGCACTCAAACAAGCAGCCGAACATGCCGCCGGGGCAGACGGCCAGGTCAGAGTAACCAGCCGGCCCTGGGTGCAGCACCCATGGGTGCCACCAACCCGCCCCATCCAGCGGCGCGGGGTTGAGGTAGATACCCAAATTGCGCCGGCGGTGCCGGTCAGTCGGGTGGGAGTAAAGCAACCAAGTGGGTGCATCCCCGGTGCTGGCCGGCGCGGCGAAGCTCACCACGCTGCCCTGGCACCCCCGCGGCGGCTCGCCCAGCGCCTTGCAGCGCACCGGGCGCTCGAACTGCAGCCCGCGGTCGGTGCTGAACGCAACGGCCCGGCAACCCCGCAGCGCTCGGGCGTTGCAGTAGAGCAAGGGCTGGTGGGCATCGCTCCCACTGATTTCAGCCACCTGGCACTCGCCCGTCTGCGCACCGCCGACCAGGGCACCCTTGTGCCAGCTGCGCCCGCCGTCGTCGCTGTAGAAGATGAGGGCGTGCTGCCGCGTGTAGCAAGGCAGCCGCACAAGCCCGCACAAACACCTGTGCACGTAGTAGGTGTACGCTGGCACGACCAAGCGCCCCGAACCCAGCTGTACCCCATGGCCCGGTCCCACGGCGAAGGTGGCCCAATGGGCCAGGTCGGCACCGATGGCTTCATCCGTCACGTCCCGCAGCGGGGTCCAGCCGCAGCCGCCATCAGTGCTGGTGGCGAAGCAGAGGCGAGCGGCGCTGCAGCCCCTCCAGATCTGGCATCGCTCCGTCTTTCCCCACTCGACACAGATGCAGAAGAGGAAGATGGTGCCGCTCCTCGCATCGTAGAGGGGACAAGGATTCATGGTGCGGCGGCCGGGCAGCACCAGCGCTGACAGCTCCTCCACCGGACCCCACTGCCGGCGAGGAGAGAAACAGGGCTCAGCCATGGGAGGCACCGGTGCCACCGCACCCCGAAGCTGCCCGGCGCTGCTCCTGGGGATGGAGGTCGCGGCTGATGGCAACAGCCCCTGCTGGTTTTTACCGTGACCGAGGAGCCGTGCCGGTGGCCCCGCCGCAGCACCAGGTACTTGGTGTCCTCGTCTCTGGTGGAGGAGCGCTTCTCGGAGAAGGCCAGAAAGGTGGCGGCCGGGGGGATGTAGAGCAGAGCTGGGATGCGGTAGGTAACCCCGCTCGCCTGCCGAAACAGCGGCTCCGGCGGGAAGACCAGCAGGGATCCCGGTGATGGCGGCGGCGGCGGGGGGCTCTCCCCGCCACCCCCCCTGCTGTGGCAGGGTGGGAAGGACAGATGGTAAGGGTTAAATGCTGGGGGGGGGGGGGGGGGGGGGGGGGCTCATGCCCCCCGAGGTGGTGGGACAGGGATGAGGACTTACCTTGAGGCAGGTGAGGGCCTGGGACATGGTGGCCTCCCCGAGGTCCCCGCAGGGGCCTGAGCCGGACGGAAGGGGGGGGTGAGAGTGGAGCCCCTCGCTGGGGCTGGGGGCACACCCCGCTGTCCCGGCCCCACATCTCTGGGTCCCGCAGGGACTCCCCTCCTCTCCCCAGGCTGTCCCCAAGGGCTTGGTACCCCCCAGGACCCCCAACCCCTTTAGCACACCCAGTGTCCCCCAGCCCAGGGTCCCCGTAGCCACCCCCACCCCACCCCCCATGCCCTGATCCTACCCCCCCACCCCTCTTCTCCCTGCAACCTTCCTGCGTTCCCATAGCCCAACCCCCCCTGTCTACCCCCAGTGCCCGGACCCCCCCCATGTACCCCCCCTGCACCCCTCATGTCCCATCCGTCCCCCCCCAGCCTACATGTGCCACCCCCCCCCATCCACCCCCAATGCCCGGGCCCCCCCCATGTACCCCCATAGCCGGCACCCCCATGCCCCCCCCCAACCCCATAGCCCCACACTCCCTATGCTGACCTCGCACCCCCCCCCACCCCAGCCCGGCTCCCCTATGCCGCCCCCCCTCCCCCACCCCAGCCCGGCTCCCCTAGCCCCTGCATGCACCAACCCCTCAAGCCCCCCCGGGCCATGGCCCCCCCGTACATCCCCTGCATCCCTCCAGTCTCCCCCATAACCCACTCCCCTATCCCCCCACCCCGACTCCACTATCCCCCCCCCAGCCCCACTCCCCTAGGCCCTGCATGCGCCAACCCCCATAACATCCCCTGCACCCCCTCGGGAACCCCCCCAGCCCCACCCCCAGCCCCCCCGCATCCCCTGCAGCCCGGCACGGCCCCCCCCCAGCCCCGATCCCCCCTCCCCGCCCCACCGGCCACCGCCTCCGCCGCGTCGGGGCCGCCCCGCCCCGCCCCGCCCCCACCCGCCCCTTCCCGGCAGCGCCCGGCCCGCCCGGGCCCGGCTGGGGGGGGGGAGGGGGAGTGGGGGTGGGGGTGGGGGGGCTGCCCCCCATCCTGCACCGCCCAGCGCCCCAGGGGGCTCCGCAGCGCCGCCAGCCTCTGCGCTGCCCTTCCATCGCCCATCAGCGCCATCGGCGCCGTCACCGCGCCGCGTCACTCGGAAACCGCCGTCCCAGGGGAGGGGGCGCCTGGGACAGGAGGGGCCACCGGGCGGTGACGGGCGCGGTCGGTGGCAGCTCGGGAAGACCCCTCGCCTTCCCCTCCCGCCGTGCTTTTCCACTTTTTTTGCTTTCCTTTTCTTTCCCCCACCCCTTTCCCCTCCTCCCTTCTCCTTCCTTCTCGCCCATCCTTGCCCCCTTTTCCCTGCCCCCTTTCCTTCCCCTCTCCGCTTCCTTTTCCCCACCTTCCCGCTTCCCTTTCCTTCCCCCTGCAGACGACCTTCCTGGGCAGAGATCGAAGCAGGGTATCCGATCCCCTACCCCAACACCCAAGAGGCTTTTATAGAACACGCTCCCTTACCCCCAACTGAAAAAAAACCCCAAACCAACCCACTCATCTGTTTTACGGAAGGATTCTGTCCAGAATTGCCAACACCAAAAGGAAAGGTGACATTAGGAAAACGCGAATGGCAAACCCCCCCAGACACCCCCCGGCGCTGGCGGGTCAGAGCAGAGGAAGCCAGGGCAGCGCCAGCGATGAGGGACCCCACGGCAAATCCTCCCATCGCGGTGCGCCCGAAGCGCAGGCACACGGACGAAGGCTTGGGCATGAGCTTCACAAAACCATCATGGATCCAAGATGAAAAATCCCACTCATCCAAAAAGGAACAGGATTTCAGGACAAAAACCAGAGGCAATGATTCACTTTCTTTGCTATCTCACTTTATTGGTGTTAATTTAGCACGTTCCCAAACAGGCAGGCGGCGTCAGAAATCATTTTATTTTCCTCTCCAGGGCCAGGCTGTCGTGCAGCTTGGACACCTCCGGCTCGTAGGCCTCCATGACTAACGTCCCGTTGTTATCAAAGAATTTCGCGATGGATTTGGTGAACTCGGCTTCCCTCTGCTGTTTGGTTTTCCCGCTGATGAAAGTCAGCTTCAGGGTGTACTTGTCATCAAACCTGCGGGCAGGGCACGGAGTGCAGAGCAAAATTTAAGCCTGGCTTAGCTGAGACACCAACGAAAAGCCGAGAGGAGCCCTCATCATGGTCAAGGGTCAAGCCCACAGGAGCAGAGCTCTCCCCACAGACACTAACCGCTACAACGCGCAGGCATTAATTACAACACGATTAAAGATTTTTGTACTTTTTGTGGTTAATTCCCCTACCCCCCCATTTAAAGAGAAGCGAAACGTGAACATTTGCGGCACAGAAGCGCTTGGCACCGCTCCCATTTCTAGGCTGGGACATCAATTTTGATGGAGTGAAACAGATTTGTAGGTATAAAAATAAATATTTAGGGAGATCCTACAGAGAGGTATGGATGGAAACAGCACACACGAGACTGGCGGATGCTCAGCCAGCCCGCTGCAGATCGCCGATTACTTCTGAGTAATAATATTCCGTGGTGAATATTAATCATGACTTGCCTGGGAAACTGCAAAGATCATGACCAGTAGCCAGCTCTTTGCAGAAAGCTCACACCCCCAGCACAGACACCAATATTTCCCCCCACTTTGATTAGGAGTTAACCAAAACGCAGCTTTTTTGCCCCGCCACGGAGCGTGTGGTAACTAGAGGCGCACGCGGCACAGGCAAACGGAAGCGGTGTCAGTACCGCACCGCCGCCTGCGAAGCCAGGGCTGCCGGAGCATACGATAGATACCGTTTGAGACTGGAGGAGAGCTGCCAAACGTCGTCGGGGTCCATCCCCGCGGGGTCTTTTCTGTGAGCTACGAGGAAAATGCTCTTTTCTTTGTATGAGGTATAGATGGTCAGGATTCCCATCATCACAAAATATGTGCAAAAAAAGTTAAGGAACCTAAGAAGTTGCAATTAGGAGTAGAAATTAGGTAGAGAAGTCGCCTGGATTCCCTCCGACACCATCATTTAACTACCTCGCATGACATTATCATTCCAAACAGGATGCTTGGCTGATGCCTCATTAGCATGAGAAATTAAATAACAATTAAGATACTTAAATCTTTGCCGTTGCACTACTAGCATTAATCCACACCTGGAAGTGGTGAGGAAAGAACAACTCCCTAACATGCTTTCCTGAAAGGGATTTCTCCAGCCACATAAAATGCTTTGTTCGTGAAACCATGAAGTAAAAGCGGAAATCATGACAAGGAAATACCATTTTTAATTAATCTGCTAAAGTTTTGGAGCAACATCTGTTGGGAGACAGTGGGAAACTGTGACACCAAACAAGCCACAGAATTAATTGCTGTGCATTCCTCCTAAGCACCTATCAAGCAATTAATCTTTCTCATTTTTGGAATTAAATAATTTTAAGTGTTGCAAGACTAATTACCCACCATTTGTGCTGAAAGCCAACCGGAACAACTGTCACCTGGAACAGGGAAGTGACCTGCCCACCATCAGGCAGCTGTTTGTGGTACAGCGACTTCTGGGCCAGCCATAAGCTTCCAGGCTACCAGTTCACACTGCCTCGCTGGTACCATCAAGCCCACCCTGGAAAGCGGACTTGTCAGCCGCTCCAGGAAAGCGCCGCTCATCTGTCACGCACACTTCTCTTTTAAAACCCCTACAGGTGTCTGCCTTGCTACAGGAGCTGCAGGGAAATCAGTGCCACGGCGACCTTCTGAGCCCAAACAGGAAAAACCCCACCTCGGCTTTGCTGGAATACTGGAAACGGAGTGGTTGACTCTTACAACAGAGTCGACATCTAAATATTTAAACCTCAATTTGTGGCGCTACCCCTCCTAAATGCAGCATCTGCTCCTCTTTGGCAGAGGCAGAGGCAAGAACCCCCTCTGTACTCTGCACTCTCAGTACCTGAATCTATCGTATTAGGGCAGAAGTCTCTGTAACCAGGCTGTGGGCAGAATAAAAACCCAAATCAAAACACCAAAGAATCCCTGGAAGCTTTCAAGAGCTGATCTTCAGTTTGACATTAACACACCTAAGTGGAGCGGCCTCTGCGCAGTCACTGTCTGAGATCCAAGAAATCTGCCCAACACGGTCGGGAGCCTGGAGCGTGGATCCGCTGCCCAGGCAGCTGCTGACTACTCTGACGTGACTGGAATTGCTGTCCAGGCTTCCCCGTGGCTGCAGGGCATCCCAGAGATCACCCAAATTTGGGTGCGTTACACCCAGACAGGCAGGAATTTTGCCATCACATGAAAATGATTTGATTATCGGCTGATCTCCCCACCACGGGAAGTAAAATTCCCACAGGCCTGAAAAAGGGCATACAGAGAAGGGTTTTCTTGTGCTTCACAGCGAAAATAAAAACCCTTTGGGTACAAACAAGACAACATCCGCAAAGGATATGATGCAACACAAAAGGCAAGAACAGGTTTGGATTCAGGAAAAGGGTGCAGGTAATCCCAAATCAAAGCTACAATCGCAAAGAGACAAGAGATTGTGCAGATGATGAGGCGGCCATCAATCAAACGGAAATTTTCGACATACTTGTACTTCTCCAGGAGAACCTGTGGGAGAAATGCACAGTCCAGTTTATTTTGTGCTTTTCATAAATTTGACAAACTGTTTCTGGAAAAGATTTAGATAAAACCATCCCAATTATACAGGTAAACAGAGCAGAAACTTTACGCAGAATTAATGTCTGCATCAGATATCATAATAATTGCTGATACTCTTAAGCACAAACACTGCTTTAGCCATGGAAATCTCAAGAGATGCTACAGTGCCAGCACAGATACGGGCACTTCACAACGAAACCACAAAAAGTTTACAGAGTTTTTAAACTAAATGTGGAAACCTAAGAAAAGACAGCATTTCCCAAGAGGGAGCAACCAGCAGTCACAGAACGCACCTTTTTGGCAGAATCATCCAAAGAATTTTTCACAGCTGAACCGTCCCATTTGTCAATTTTTACTGGCTTGTCGTCAATCTTCCACTGCAACGGAAACCGAACACTTATATGAGAACGTGGCATGGGTTAACCTTTCATTTTAATATGCTTGTTCCTGTCGTGAGCACAAAGATAGGAGGCAACCCACAAAACAGCTACCCAGGAAAACCTGACCAGAGATGGAGGGAATCCGGTGCCTGTTACACAGCTGTACCGCTCCAACAGTCACTCAGCGCAGACGTACCCGTTACCCTTGCAGAATGAAGCCTGTAAATCTTGTCACGGGTACTGAACGTATTTGGCGGAGTGACTTTTTACATCAGTTTTACTCTAATTTTGATTCTGCATTCGCTGCTCCTGCTGCCATCCACAGAAGGTGTTGGTTATGGCTTAATTCTTGCCTTTGAACATGTTCACGCTTTTCAGCCGTGCTATCACCAACAGACTTTTTTGGGTTTAGTGTCAGAAGAAAGATTTCCAGGCACTCTTAACAATCTGGGTACAAGGGGAGAATATAAAGGCACAAACAAATGAAGTTTCACTCAGACCATCCTCCAGAGGGAAAGCAAAAGACTCTTGTCACCCTCCTACATTCAGATCTTCCTCAGAAGCGGGTCTTCCATCAGTAATTAAGCTCAGCCACAACACTGCAGCTTTTCAAAGACATTAGTTTTCCTCTTTCCTGAACGACATTATTTTTTGGCGACACTACTCCTTTTAGCTGCAGTCAAGACACATGACTTTGAGCCCTGTGTATTTAAGTTGTCAAATATTTCAAACAGTTGAGCGACTGGAGCTCAAATTTTAGCTGCCATTAGAAACGATTCTCAAGTTCACTCACGTTATTTCTTACTCCTGAAGCTCACAAGCTGGATTTATTAACTACCTGTCAGAAGAGCTCATTTCCCTTCTCTGGCAGGAATGAAACTGTTTTAAAGAAAGATGTAAAACCTGATCTACTTCCCCTATACTTGCACAGGGAAAAGCCTGATCATCCTTCAGGCTCTGCAGGTATGAATTATTAGGTGCACAGTAAATGTCACTACGTGCGCACAGGCAGTAGCTGGTTTACGAGGGACAAAAGCAACAGCCAGAAGAATTTAAAATTCACGGACAACTGGTGAAGAGGTCTCACATCAGTGTAAGTTACACAATATTTTAGGTGGCTACTTCTTTATAGCATTTTTTCTAGGGTTAATTAGCACACATGACAATTGAAAGACAAACCCTTTGCTATGAAAGAATACAGAAAAATTCTTTTAACTATTCTTCCTTATAAAAGGATCTACACCAGTTTTATTTCTTGCCCTCTGGAATTGCCAAAGATTACAGTATCAAGAGCTAGACTAGGGAGAAAGGAAAACAAAACAAACCAAAAAAACCCACCCTTTTCCTCATTAGTGAACTGCAAGTCAGAAGTCTCTAAGTAATAACACCAACATCCAATCCCTCTTTCATTATCCCACAGATAAATTAAAAAAAAACAAAAACAACTTTCAAGAAGCCCATCCAGATGTTACCTCACGGTTGCCAGGTGCAGGCTCCATTTCTTGCAAGGGAGTGGAAGGTAAAACAACAAGCCTGTCGACACAGAAATGCTCTCTAGCAAACCCCTAAAACAGAGTACTTCCCTGAAACAGTACCAGCTACTTCTGCTACAGAATCATTCCTGTAGGGTGCAGAAAAGTCCTGTTATTTTAAAGACAAAAATATTGTCCAGCAGGACACATGCAAGACACAGCACATCTGGATTCGCTACTGGATACATCGATAACTGAACCCCACACTCAGACGTGACTGTGGGGAAATATTCTGTCCTTCATTGTACTCATACAGCTCAGGTGAAGGCAAGCCTTACTGAGGAGGGAAGGAATCACTCAGCCTGCAGATTTTATTTTTGTTATCGATAAAACTCTGTGAAAAGGCTCAGTCTTTATAGCTGGTCAACTCTTCCCCCTGCTGCTTTTTACAAATAATAAAGAACAAAATGAATGAGAAGTTCTTAACACCACAAGGAACCTTCACAGGCCGTTTGAAGGCTCTCTCCAGAGCAGATCTCCCCTTAAGTACAGTTTTACTAGCCTGTGTGGGGTTTTTCACGCCCAAAGGGCACTAAAGGAATAATTTTGTAGAAATAAAAAATACATCTGAGCAAATATTTTGAATGTTTTCTGCATTTCTGGGGCTAAAACAAGACAATCCTTAGTATAAAATATGACAGCATTCTCCAGCTTACTCCTAAGTCAGAGGAAGAATCCAGAGACATTTGAGAAGGTATCACTCCAGTGTAATTTTTGTGATATGTGTTAGGATTAAATATTTAATATTGCAATCTTTGCTTTCAGCAACAGCAGTTTACCTGGTATTAAAGTACAGTATGTTTATCTCATCATCAATGCTCAAGTTTTCAGTCAATCTTATTATGTCTGGTTTTTCTTCCTAGAGTCTGTGTGGATGGAATCAAGACTTACGCAAAAATTTCTTCTCCTCCCAGATAAAGCCAACAGCTTATTTGAAGATAGAACAGTTGGAAAACACTAATGAGAAAAGCTCAAGAACCAAGAAATAAATGAAAGTGCCAGGATTTTAAAAAACAAACACACACCCTCAAGATTTTACAACTATTTTACAGGCACACTGGAAAGCAGCCCTGCAGTCACAGGACTGCTAACACTTCACCTGCAAAAGGGATTTGCAGAGAGGGGAATATCCATATGTAAAATGAGTCAAGGAGCTGTCATAATAATGGGTATCCAGGAAGCCTGGGACAGAGGGAGAACTAGATTCTTGTTTCTCGCTCTCTGTCCCAAACCACCCAACGCAGGCAGTATTTAACTGATAGTGGTCTCCAACAGAGAACCACCACTTTCAAGGGTAGATATAAAGCCCAAATGATGTATTTTTTGAAATAAAGCTGTTACTGGGGGGTGGGGTGGGAATAATCTGATCTTAGACTGCCTAAAACAATGAGCTGTACCAGCAGTTCTTCAGTTCAGCCTCAGTCACAAGGAAGCCTGAACAAGTTCTGGTTCAAGACAGTAACAGCTTGATAATCTCAGGGCGGTTCATGTCAGGAGGACCTTGCAACGGGGACACATCTGCAGTTTGGGACTTCAGCCAGGGAGAAGCTTTAGCCCTCCCTTTACCTGCATTGCGATGTTCCCCTGAGGTTACTTCTCCTAACACAGTACAGCACTGCAGCGCTGCTGCTGCTGCTTCCCTAATTCTTCCAGGCTGATCTGCAGCATCAGACCTAGGGAGAGGCTGGGACGCTGCGCTGGTCCCTGAAGCACCAGTGCTGTGGAAGAGGAGCAGAAGGAGGTGCTCAAACAAAGCCATCAACATCCATGTGTCCACATGTTGGACATGTGTCGATGTGGATGGACTTGTCCATGACACATGGACAACACAACAGAAATGTGTGCACATCTGGATGTTGACATCTACACGACAGTGCAGCTGTGAGCAAAACCTTTGACTGATGGCCATCCCACGTTCAGCTTGGGAAAGCGCCAGAGATTTGGCTGCTACCACCAAGTGGTCACCCTCCACTGCAGGGGAAAAGCCTCCACCCCACTCTTGGGTCTGCAGAATAGCCCTGCCTTGCCTGCAGACGCGGGGAAGGAAGGTGAAGCTGCACCGATGTGCTGTGGAGCCTGGCAGATGCAAACACATCTGCTCCTCTGGCTAGTGGATGGTATTTTTCAGCTAGTTATTTATTTTGAGCACTTCAGGTGTGAGCTCCAAAGGTTTCAAAAGAAAAACTCAGATTTTAGTTCCAGCCTGACGGAGGGAAAAAAACTCACCCAACCACCAGTTCAAAGCCGTTTTTTAGTTTGGGTGGTTTTTGACTCCTTTGTTTTAACAACCAAGTGGCAGGTTATCACACTTGTCCTGAACACATCCTATACTGCAACTACGATGTTCTACAACCAGGCACAGCTAGGAAGTGGATTTGGTACCTGAAAGTGTACCCATGTAAGAAAAAGGCTTCAGAGCAAAGGCTGAACTATAGCCTGTGGTTACCTGACTAAAGAATGAAAGAATAAAATCAGAAATGCAACTTCAGAAAGCTGCAAAACCAATCTGACACTAGAAGCACACAAGGACCTCAGGTGTTCACAAACAAAGAGCAAAGACACTGCCTGCAGCTGGACTGCAACAGGAGAGCATTCCGCTGTGAGCTCCAAAAAAAAGTGCTTGCTTTCACAGCAGACACCACAGGACCTGAACACTTGCAAGGCTCTTTGTCAAGCTATCACCTTCATTTAAATCCCTTCACAAAGCTCCCTCATTGGCAGGAGGCACACGAAAATCCTATGGGAGAAATTTCAAGATGTTCACATCTCAGAGGAAAGACATGGCACAAACTCAACTTTTTTCTTCCCCTGCCTTATTCCTTCTGCTGCTACTGTCAGCCTCATTCACATCACGTCCAATTTTAGCCTGAAACATCTTCTGGGTAGCTAGCTTGTCTCTTCAAATATTGCTCTGAAGTTTATGGCACACTTTGGGTATTACAAACATAAATGCCCACGTCATACAGTAAAAAAAGATTTGTTGCTACTGCAAGAGGAGCACCAGCGTAGACTACATAAACTCAAGGGGAATAACATTACTGCTCATAATCTGTGTTTTCTGTTTCAAGCATGAAAAGAAAGGAACCTCCCCTTCCTAAAACGTAGAATTCAAATTTGAACACACAACAGTGCAGCCAAGGGAGGTTGGAAGGGCCTCAGCAGATGAAACATGTCCACTCCTTCAATGCACAGAGCTGACACGGCAGCTGACCGCCTTTTCCTGTAGTTGGGGCTGCAGCCAACAGAGCAGCCAGTCCCAAACCGCACATCTCCACCCCTCCCCACATAAATTCTAAAATAACAGTGACATTGCACACCATGAGCTGGCAGAAGCAGGATTTGCAAGTGGCAGAGTCCAGGGACACCTCGCTAAACATCAGTTCCCTCCTCTTCAAGGAAGAGTTGCAGCAAACTCCAGCGAGTCAGCGTGGCCATTCTCAGCTCCGACTACCTCAGCCTCTGCCTTGGAGGAAGAAATTCTGGATCACACTCTCCCCAGAATACCAGTGCTGCCTGCCCATACCCACAGTCAACATCCCCTGGTACCAGAGAGCAACTTTTGGGGCACAGGAGCAGCAGACGGTCACAATAGTTGGTATTCACGACTGGCTTTAGTGTCGGAGCTTGCAAAACTTTTGAAGGTTTTGCTCTAACAGTAGCAGATTGTGATCGGTTACTTAGCGTTGCACTAAATGCGTGACATCTCAAATGTGCTTGAGAGGACTGTAGCCACTGCTGCACACCACATCAAGTTCAGTGGCTGTGCAGCTCTTAAGGCGGTCCTGATTAAGCAGGCAGAGATCAGGAGAAGCTCCCGATTATCACGAACAGTTAAAGAACACGAGAAGGACCAAAAATGGGATAGTTAAAACACAGAACTCCCTAAATTCGCCCTAACTTAGCTTACCAGTGACGTACAAAAAAAATACACTAAACAAGTAACCCATCCTGATACTGTCAAGCCTTGTCGATAACCTGTTATTTTGCTGTTTGAGACAAGCCTGAGCAAATTAATGACCTAAGGCCACAATTCTCCAGATAATACCTCAGCAATATATACACCGGTTCACAGAAATTACCAGATTTCATTTAAGTCATCCAGGGGGGAGGAAATGAAGGCCCACAAATCAGCATGGAGACAGATGGAAAAGAAGACAGAACATTATCAAGTGTGTATATGTACTTCAGGTAGAAGCCCTGCTGAAACTATTCAATGGTTTCTCACTAAAGGATTCAGCTCCTGCACCAACATGTTTCCTTTGCCAACAACTCCTTTTCATTCTGAAAGCCCTCAGCATCCACAGAACACACAGGAGGCACACGACTGCCTGGAGAGCAGGATACTTTCCAAAGTTCTTTAAGTTTAATCACAAGACACTGTCATTTCAAAACCGAAAGCTAGGCACACTCACAGAAGATAGACAGAAATATTTCACTAGCATGTCGTCCCCTAAAATATCTCCCTCAACAGCTTAATCTACTGGTCTAAAGAAAACGCACCAAGTTCTTCAGGGATAGTAAGGGTAACGTCACCTCAAACAGACGCAAGAAAACGATACTCTTTAGAAATCACGAGTGTACACATCTCTATGAACTTCAAAATGTGGATGGCTGCAACTGAAACCACTCTGAAGTTCAACGACCGACGCCAAATGCACTGCTCTGAAGATACACCCTCTCGCACTCAAGAGATACACAACTGTTCCGTCTCCTCGAGACCAGACGAACGCCGGCAGGTGCTGGGCTCCAGCCAGAAGCCCGCCGAGGGGCCCAGGGGCTGCGCCCCCACCCCCGAGCGCTGCAAACCCGGCCCAGGCCAAAGCGGCCCCACAACCCGGCGCCTTCAAACCGCCGAGGCGAGACCGGGCTCAGCACGCTCCGCTCCGCCCGACCCCTGCCCGGCGTCACTCTCCCGGCCGAGCGCGGCACCGCCAGCCGGCTCTGTCAGGGCGGCTGGGCTAAAACCAGCTACGCCGGCACAGGGAAGGAAAAAAAAGAAAAAAAAAAAAAAAAAAAAAAGAGAAGTGGCGGTCTGGCAGGCGGCTGCTGCTGCCTCGGCAGCCCAGCGTACTCGACCTGCCCAGGGGACGCTCCCTCCCTCCCCGCGCCTCTCCCCCTGCCCGGCTCCTGCGAGGCGGCGGCAGCGGGCGGTGGTCCCCTAGGCGCCGCGCCTGAGGCGGGGGATGCCCCTCAGCGCCGAGCTCGGGGCGGCCGCGGCCGTGTCGGCTCTAGGGACACGGCTGGGGCAGGGGGTGCCGTCGGCGGGAAGCGGCGCGGCGGGCGGGCCGGCCCCCGGGCGGGCGGCAGCGCGGTACCTTATCGAGCAGCCCGTTCCTGCCGCCTTTGGCCGCCATCTTCTCGCCGCCCTCCGCCCCCGCCCTCGCCGCGCGACCTGTTCGCTCCTGATTGGCCCCGCGCGGAGGCCGACGGGAGAGGGCGGGCAGGAAAGCCACACCCCCTCTCCGCCGCGTTGCACGCCGGGAAACGTAGTTCGTAGCGCTGGCGTGCCCCATTGCTATGGCGACGGGGCGGCGCGGGGGGGCGGCGGCGGCGGCCGTGCGGGGCCCTCCCGGGGAGTGGGGCCGGGAGAGAGGCTGGAGCAGCCCCCGGCCCGCGGGGTGAGGGGCGGGCGGTGCCGCCCGGCGGGGCTGCTGGGGCCTGGGGCGGGTGAGGGGGATGCGTGTGGGGCTCCTCTGGGCTGTGGATGACTGTGAACTCTATGGTCGGGCGTGGGGTGGGGGTGGGGGGGCGTGTGTGAGGAGGGGGGGTGTCTGTGGTGCATGGGTGTGAGGGGGGTGTGTGTGTGCGGGGGGGGTGTCAGTGGTGCGTGGGGGTGGGGGGTAGAGGGTGCGTGAGGAGGGGGTTGTCCGTGGTTGGTGCTGTGAGGGGGGGGGGTGTGTCTGGGGGGCGTGTGTGAGGAGGGGGGGGGTGTCTGTGGTGCCGTGAGTGTGTGTGTGTGTGTGGGCACTGTGTGAGGAGGGGGGTTGTCTGTGGTGCCATGGGTGTGGGGTGGGGGTAGGGAGGGTGTGAGGAGGGGGTTGTCTGTGGTGCCGTGAGTGTGTGGGGGGTGGTGTGTGTCTGTGGTGCTGTGAGGGGGGGGGGGGGGTGAGGGGGTGTCTGTGGTGCCGGGGGGGGGGGGCGCTGTGTGAGGAGGGGGTGTCTGTGGTGCCATGGGGGTGGGGTGGGGGTGGGTAGGGGGTTGGCGGTGGTGCCTGTTATAAACGAATACAATTTATTTGGGTTCAATCAATTTAGGCTGAGAAACAATAAGCAAAACAGCGCTGGGTGTGCGGAGAGCTCCCTTAGCTCCACCACACGCACGCCGAGTTCTGAAAACAGCATCTTTTATATTCTTGCACCAGCATCGTGACCAATCTCTTCTCGCCGGATAATGGTCCCGCTCTCCCTCCACTGCATCACCGGAGTTACTGGGGTAGCCTTCTCGCCTATTGGGTCACCCAAGACTCTCAGGGTGTTTGTCTCTTTGGCGCTTTGAGAGTCTCAGGGTCTTTGTCTTCTTGGGGCGCTTTTCTAAGTAGCGATTGGATCAGCTCTAGGCGGAGTTTCTAAGAAGTGGTTACACTGCTTTAAAGGAGAAGCACATTCGCCTATATTTTATTTTTACATGTTCTCCGTTTGATTCCGAACATTCATTACAATTGTGATACAGGTTATAGAGGTCACAAATTACCCTAGATCCACACAGGGCACAACAATTACACCCATCACACCATATTCTATTTTGACATGAATCATGCCTATGCTTTCCACAGTGCCGTGAGTGGGGGGGTGTGGGGCTCTGTGAGGGGGGTAGGGGTGTGTGTAAGGAGGGGGGCTGTCTGTGGTGCCATGGGGCGGGGGTACGGGAGTGTGAGGAGAATGTGGGGCTGTGTTGATGCGAGAAAATACAGTGAAAACCCTAAAACTCTGCAGACAGGAGTTGCACAGATGACAGGAACTATCAACAGTCAGGCAGGAGCCTCATTAGCTGCGAGAAGGTCTGGAGCTCGGCCTGTGCAGCGCTTCAGAAGGGACGGTCAGTACAGGCGCAGAGGAGCTCCACAAGCATGTCCATCAGTAGCCTTCTGACAAGGACTTGCTAAGTGCTAAAAGAAAAACTGCTGAAGTTGTAAGGCTCGAGGGCACGAGGTTAAAATAGTTGTGGTAGGGGGAGATCCCGACCTCCTACTCAAGTGGCCCCCCCGAAGAGAGTGAACCCCTGCTCGGGGAGCATGCCCAGTAAAGTTAAAATGAACTGTACCTTCAAATTGAAGCGAGGAAGCAACTAACCAATATTTAGTTAGCTGTAGACTTTGGGCAGAACTAACCAACTTCACTGTATAAATATGCATTGTGAGTACAACTAGGTGTGCAAGTTAGGAGGAGCGACCCCCCCTTGCACCTGGCGCTGCAATAAACACACCTGCTTTATAACTTACCCCGAGTTATGGATTGAACATTCCACATGTCAGCACCACTGTGAAGAGCCCGGGCATGGCTGAGGGGCAGGGGCAGGATCTGGGGGTCTCCCCTGACCTCACCGCATCTCCAGCTCAGTGTGGGCTTCTCTACCCAGAAGCTCACCAGGGCCGAAACGGGCCCTGGATGCCAGGGCCACTTGTGTTCCCCAGGCATAATAATCGCGTGCTCGCACCCCTCTTACCCACTCGGGTGCGGCCCGAGGGGTATGACCATCCCGTTTCCCCCGGCTATCCCTGGGGTCAGCAGAGGCCAATGTTCTAGAGGGGCACATGGTTGGGGTACTGATGGCACCGCGTAAACATGCTGTTCCGTGCACACGCAGGTGCGAGGACGTCTCCAGAAAGGACCCGAGGGGCTGGATATTGAGCAGTGGAGGGTGCCGACAGGTCGTAGGTTTTTTCTTTTCCTTCCCACACAAAATTCCACTGTGCTTCATGGGTAGGCAATACTCTACTCTTCAACGCTGTTTCTCAATGGGTAGTTTTTCCATAACATGTGGGATCTCCAGGTTTAAACCCTGGTGCAGGAAAACCCCAACAAGTACACATATGGCAAATATGGGTTTGAAGCTCTGGGACACACCAGGTTTCCTTCCACTGGGTCCCACGACCATGTTTCACAGCTCATCGTTTGTGAACAATTCCTTAGGGGAGTGTTCTCATGGGCTCGGGGATTTATCTCCCGTGTATCAGCTGTTACGTGCATTGGACAAAACAATATGGAAGGGACCAAGCCCATACCCCATTTGCTACGAATCTGAACAGGCCAACCTGGGGACAATGGGATGTTAAATTCGTGGTATATGGGTTCCCCGTGGGGTCTCGATACAAACCGGATCCCGCCTTTCCAAGGGGTCCAGACCCCCTGCTCAACGGGCAGCTGGTTGAGGTGCCCACCAGGCCCCTCTCTGCCAAGCTGCTTTCCAGCCGGGCGTCCGCAGCCTGTGCTGGTGCCGGGGCTTGTTCCTCCCCAGGGGCAGGACTCGGCACTTGCTGCACCCAGTGAGGTTCCTGCCAGCCCCTTTCTCCAGCCCAGCCCGGTCCTCCGAAGGCAGCGCAACCACTGGGGTGCCAGACACGACCACCCCCCATTTTGTGGGTGCCAGCAGTGCCCAGTGCCAGCCCGTCCCCACTGGGGTTGGGCACCGAGGGTGTCACACTCCCACCTGCGGAGATAGATGGATGGAAAAGTCACAGCACCGGGGCAGAGGAAATATTTAACATTCCAGATGGGGGGGCACTGCGGGAGGCTCCCAGCCCTGCCCCCCCAGCCACTCACTGGCAGGGGAACCCATTGCTCTTCTTCACTAACACTGCCACCACGGGGGCTTGTAGAAGCGGACGCGGCGGGGCCAGCAGTGGCGTCGTCTCCACCAGACTGCGACCCCGGACATCGCTGGGGAGCTGTGCCAAAAGCATGAACTCTGTGTCCACGAGAACTGCGTGGTGAGTCCCTGGGGCTCGACACCCCCAACGGCCCCCAGTTCCCAGCCCCGCATCGCCGGCAGCCCCTGGCACATGCCCTCTGTTCCCCTCTTGCAGTACCACGCCAGCAGGCTCAGACAGAGAGGGGCCGATCAACATGGCTTCTACGGCTTTCTCAAGTCTCCGCGACGTCAGGCGGGTGATGAAACGGACAGCACAGAAGGTGAGGCTTGGGGCCACGTGCCCCCAGCGCTGTGCCCATGCCCCACGTGCCGCGCCGCACGGGCCAGCAACCTCTAGGGATGCTCTGGCAGCCGGCTGCAAGCAACCGCCAGGTCCTCCGTGATTCAAAACGACCCATTTCTGTGGGAGTTGGGGACTTGGAGAGGAGCGGTTGCTTTATCAGTGGCCCGGTGTCCTTGGCCTGGTGGCCCCCCAAAACATAGCACGGGTCTTCATGGTGAGGGCAAACCGGGATCCCCAGGGGCATGCGGTGCTGACGCCATCCACCTCCGTGCCGTTCCCAGAGGTGCTGCATCTGCCAGCTACTGGGAGCCTCCATCTCCTGCCGCGGCTGGCGCTGCTGCCGGACGTTCCACTTGCCCTGTGGCAGCGAGCGGGGGCTGCGTCTCCCAGTTCTTCGGGGAGTACAGGTGAGTGTGGCTGCCCCGCTGGGCCTGCTGTGGGGCTGTGCAGGAGGAGGAGAAGGAGAAGGAGGGGGAGGAAGAGGAGGAAGAGGGCTGGGGCTGAACTGCCACCTCCATCCCGGAGGTACTTCTGCTGGAGGCACCGGCCGGTGCAGCGAGTGAGGGCGACGCAGCAGGACCAGACCCTCTGCCTAATCTGCCGGGACGAGGTGGCGGGGCGGCCCTGTTATACCACCATGGTCTGCCCCAGCCGCGCCAGCACCTGGTCCCACCGCCGCTGCATCCAGGTAGGCGCCATCGCCCCGGTCCCTGACATGGTCAGCCCGGTGGTCACCCCGTCACCCAGCTCCGGGGAGTGAACGGGTCCCTCCCGCCACTGCTGATGCCGATGCCACCTCTGCCGTAGGGCCAGGCGCTGCGCTCGGGCCTGCACCACTTTCGGAGCCCTCTGTGCCGGGACATGACAGCCTTCCAGGCAGAGATGTTCCGCTTGGGCATCAAAATCCCCAACAGGTCGGTACCCTCCCCGCTGCATCCCTTGCCCTCCGCAATACCCCAGCGGATCCCCTCCGGCCCTCCTGGGTGCCGACGGGGTGTCCCCCATGCCCCCGGTGCTGAGTGCTCCCCTCTTCCCACAGGGATGCTGCCTGGGAGGAGGAGGGCTCTCTCCTCGACTTGGTGCTCTGGCAGAGCTCCTGCGACGCCGACCAGTGCCTGTGCCCTCTGGGCCGCGACCAGGCAGAGCAGGCGGGGTGAGTGCTGGTGGTCCTGGACCCCACAGCCCCAGTGAGGACACGATGCCTTCGTCTCCTCTGACGGGCAGGGGTGGAGGTTCCCTGGGATGCTGAGCCAGGCATGGCGCAGGGTGCGTTCTGGCAGCTCAGCCCCGGCTGCCAGGATGGGAGCAGGGTAGAGCTGGGCTCGGCACAGTGCCGGGGCTGTCGGCCCACAGCTCGGGGACCTTTGGTGGCAGTGGGTACCGTTGCTCTCCGCAGGCCGTGGAGACTCCTGGTCTGCAGCTCCTGTGGCTCCCGTGGGACCCGCCAGTGCTGCTCTGCCCTGGAAGATGCCACCGAGTCCTGGGAGTGCAGGGACTGCAGCGGCACGCACAGCGGTGAGGGGGGCAGCGGGGGGACAGGGTGCCCAGGGCGTGGTGGCTCCCACAGCCACTGGGGACTTGGGGACACGCGCTGTGACGCGTGGAGGGAGGGAGCGTGGCAGGGGCTTGTTGTGCTCATCATCTCCCTGCCCCTTGCAGTGCCCGACATTGCAGCCGGACCAGACTCTTGTCGCCTGGCGCAGGGACCCTGGCACAGCGCTCCCAGTAAGATCACTGGCACAGGCTGCCCAGAGGCTGTGGAGCCCCCTCCTCTGCAGACGTGCCAGCACCACCTGGACACAATTCTGTGCAGCCTGCTCCAGGAGGACCTGCTTTTGCCGGGGGTTGGACTAGACCATCTCCAGAGGTCCCCTCCAGCCCTGACCATGGTGTGGTTCTGTGACCCCTGGCACTTTGGCTGAGGAAGAAGAGGCCAGGCTCCTCGAAGGACAACCCGACACACAACTACCCTCCCAGTTGCTGTGCAGGGAACGTGCTGATCCTCACTTGCAGAAGCTGGAACTTTGCCCATGGGCTTGCTGATGTGCATGAGCACTGCAGGGCAAGAGCCTTCGCTCTTCCCCATCCTCTTTAGAGAACGGAGACAGTGCGATGTTTGACAGTGATAATGTGCAGCTGTGGCCTTGCTTTGATGATGTGCAGCTCTGATCCTGCAGCAAAGATGTAAATAACTTTGAGGGAGTATGAGAATAAACCTGGATGAGACAGAAACAAGGGGGAACGTGATCTCACCTCTAGAGGATAAGGGAACAGCAGAGTCGCCTGTAGTGAGCAGGGGCTGGGTGCATGGACAGTAGAGCTTCAGAAATAATAAAGCTTTTAGCAGCGCACGTACAGAGTATAAATTATAAAAGCTGTAACTAAGTAACAATAAATGTCTTTGCCTCACAACCCTTGCAAGGTCCGTGCCTCGTATGCCACAGTCCTCCAGTGCCGGGCAAGTGCAGATGCTCTGAGGAGGGAGCACCAGTCCCTGCAGGCCCCACTGCCATCCCCGTCATGCAGCGGCTCGTCTTCCCTGGGCTCCCTCTGCTGTGTCCCGGAGCCCTGGCCTGGTGCGATGGCAGAGCCAGCCGCAGTAACGCGCATGGGACTTGCCCGGTCCCCCAGAGCCACCTGGGTGCTGGTGGGGAAGCCGGGGCTCACCCTTGGCCAGGCCATCGCACTGGAGCTGCCAGAGGGGCCAAAGCACAAGGAGTTCCCCACGGATGGCAGGGACAGGCCGCAGAGCCCCGTCGATGTGGAGCCACCCCCTGCAGCCCCTTGGCCACGGTCACGCATAACCTCGCTGAAGAGCTCATGCGCATCGTCCAGGACACCCTCGTGATGGCCATGGGGTACCAAACGTTTCTGCAAGTGCTGATGGCCAAGTGGCAAGGGGCGGCCTGTGCTGGGGCCCTCCCCAGGGTTCCTTCCCCCCTGCTCACCAGGGAAGAGGAGCAGCCCCAGCCAGGGGGTGCCAGGGCTGCTGGGGACCAGAGTGTGGCCCCAGGGCCTTAGAGCCGAGCTGCCGGGGGAAGGTGCGCACACGGACAAGGCTGCGGATGGGGACAAAGACCAAGATGAGGACACGGGCCCGGGCACAAGTAGCCCTGTGCAGCTTCCGTACCAGCATCTGGCAGAATGGCGGCATGGTGTCGGCTTCGGAGAGCCAATTACGGATTCGTTGTGAAGCCGCTGTATGAGCTACTGAAAGCTTCCTGCAGTGGCTGCATTGACTGGACAGAAGGGGGTAACGCTGCTTTCAAGCGCCTGGAGCGAGCTCTGACGGAGGCCCCCGTGCCGGCATTACCCATGCTTTTAATAAAGACCTTTGATCTTTTCACCCAGGAGAGAGAAAGTACGGCCTTAGGAGTAGTGGTACAAGTTTTTAGGGCCCCAAGTGGCACGCTGTAGCTTACTTCTCCCAACAGCTGGATGAGCTGAGCTCAGGATGGCCTGGATGCCTTCAAGCAGCAGCAGCAACTGGGCTGCTGATTCACGAGGCCCCTAAGTTCCCGTGGGGCAGGTTACCGTCTATGCACCACGCTTGGTCATGACGGTACTGAAACAAAAAGGAGGACGTCGGCTGGCCCCGGACCATTGAGGAAGTCTGCTCCAGCCCCCAGATCTCAAGAAGCAGGCTGGGAGCTGTATGCTGACGGCAGCAGCTGCCCCCGAGAGGGATAACGATTGCCTGGGTGCGCTGGAACTGCCATCGACGAGGTTAACAGAATCACAAGCTTTGCCCGCAAAGGTCTCTGCTCGGGAAGCCGAGCTGATTGCCCTCGGTTGCACTATCTAAAGCAACTGAAAAGGGATTCAAACTGATGGGTGAACAAGTAGAAGCAAATAGAAAAAGTGTTTTACAGAATCGGCTGGTGTTAGCTTTATTACTAGCTGAAGCACATGGAGTATGTGGGTACGTAAAACTAGATGTTGCTTACATGTCCCAAATGCTACTGAGGATCTCCAGAAACAACTGGATGAGATGCAAAGGGCTGCCTCAAGAGTTGGGCGGGCGGTCAATAACCGGACGGCTAGCGAATCCCTTACAGACTATCCTTGTTATAGGTATCGCTGTCGTAGTTTTGTTGACAACATGTAGCTGTATCAGATGGAACCTCCCTGGAAATCTATGTTGCAACGCGAGCAAGTATTATAGTTATCTGATCTAAATGAGGCTTTTGATTTTGAAGAGATTCAAAGCCTCCAGAGAAAAAAAAATAAAAGGGCATGGGGTGGTGTTGAATGATGCCACCACATAGATAGGGCTCTATACACATTTGTGGCGCACTGTTCTGTCAAGGGGGGGTTGCTGGCTGAGCAAAGGGACAAGATGACCACGCTTTGCTGTAGCGTGTGGCTGTAAGTTACAGAAACCAGGGCACAAAGCTGAGGCTGCGCAGGCTCAGGCCTTCAGCCGGCAAAGCGCCCATGCGGCTCGCAGCCGTGCCCGCTGCGGGGCTGGCACACCACAGTGGGTCTCGGCAAGGGGAGACGGCTGCCAGACCCTGGCTGCTGAGAGCTCCTGCCCAGCCAGGCTCTCCCTGCTCTGGGGGATGCTCAGGGAGCCCCCAGCCCACCCCGGTCACAGCCACGAGGCCTCTGCAGGGTCCCTGGGCAGCTCAGGCTGAGACTGTGGGGGCAAACTAAGCTGGGCAGAGAAATGGGACTTTTCCAGCATTGTTTCCCCAAGCGCTAACCCATGCTCTGTCTGAGACCAATGCTGCTGTAAAGCGACCCACCTCTGGCCACATCTGGACCACCCTGTCCGGGAACACAGATTCTTCTGTGGTTCTGGAAAAAGACGCAGGAGCAAGCACTTGCGGAAGGGGATATCGATGCTGCAACCGCCATGGGGGGCAGGGTGTTAGCCTGCCCAGTGCTTCGAAAGGATGGTAAAGCTCCCCCCGAGTGGGAACCTTTCAACTGGGGAGTGATAGAGTTAACATCAACTCATATACAGCATGGAATAGGCCCACCTTATGTTCAATCATTGTTACATAGTATTTTCACAGCAGAGCTTACTGGTCATGATTGCTGTTCAGTTGTGCAAATTATATTGACCCCTATGCAAATGTTAATGTTTGAGTAAAATTGGAGGCGCTTGGCAAATGAGCAATCACTGATGAATTTAGAATACCCCCAGGACAATCCACGTTTTGGGGCAGGGATTCCACAATTGATGGGGGAGGCTCCAGTTAAGTCTCCTCAGTTACAAGCTCACTTACATCCCCTGCAGCAGGGAAAAGAATTAGCTCTCCAAGCTTTATTGCAAGTTCCGGATCATGGCACTCCACAACCGTCATGGACCACGATAAAACAAGGCCCAAATGAGGGATACGTGTCATTCCTGGATAGGTTGAGAGACGCCTTGGACGAGCAAATACAGAATGGGTCAGCCAAGGAAGCATTGTTACTTCAATTAGCTAAGGACAATGTGAATGAGGATTGTAGAAAGGTGATTGCAGGCATGGTGCATTGTAATCCCACTTTAACAGAATGAATGGATATACTGTTTGGTATACAGTCGATGTAAGAAACCAGGGCATTTTACAAAATACTGTAGATCTAAATTTAATGCTCAAGGACAGTTACTTGTAGGTGGCAACAGAAAGCAGGGAAACGGGAGGAGGAACGTGGGGAGGAACCGTGTGACGATACAAATGAATCCTCCACAACAATTCCAGGCTTATGCAGCCAAGTCACAGCCCGAACTTCAGGGAGCGCCGGATAGACGTTACCACAGCAGCTGCTCACAATAGAGGATGATAAAGTACCGAATGCTGTGGGACCCATCGGCAATAAAATGAGTGCGCTGTTGCTTGGATGTTCTAGTGCAACATTACAAGGGTGGTTTGTCTCACCAGGAGTCATTGATGCCGATTACATGGGTCAGATTCAAGCAATGGTGTGGACCCCCACCCCCCCATGTCAATTCCTGAAGGTAACTGGACCGCACAATTAATTCCTTTCCAGGCACAACTTAATTACGCCCATGACAAAGTCTGGGGCAAAGAAGGGTTCGGTTTGACAGGAACACCACAAATTGTCTGGACTCAGAGCGTACAAAATGCTCAACCAATTCTAACCTGTAAAATCACCTTTGCCAAAGGGACTCCTCCTGCAACATGGGTGCCCAGAATGATTGACATGGGAGCAGATGCGACTGTTACATCTGTGCACATCTGGCCTCACACTTGGCCTGTCTGCTCAGCAGGTTCCATATTGGTGGGAGTGGGTGGTGTGACACAGTGTCCAAGGTCAGTATATGGTACAAGTTCAAAACCCTGAAGGCCAGACAGCAACAATCCATCCCTATGTGCTTGATGTCCCTATGAATTTGTGGGGACGGGACGTTTGCGGACAGTGGGGAAGTTGTTATTGGTACCCAGAAGGATTTTTAATAGGGCCACTGCGATGGAGGGCATACGAAGACCTACCCTGCCTTTGACTTGGCTGGCAGATACCCCTGTTTGGGTGGAACAGTGGCCCCTTCCTGAGGAAAAATGTGTAGCCCTCCAACAATTAGTTAAAGAACAATTAGCACAAGGACACCTAGAACCTTCCTACAGTCCTTGGAATACCCCTGTGTTTGTGATTAAAAAAAAATCAGGCAAATGGCATTTGTTAAAAGATTTAAGACAAGTAAATGATGTAATGGAGGGAATGGGAACCCTGCAGTCAGACATGCCTTCCCCAATGATGATCCCGTGAAACTGGGACATTTTGGTAATTGATTTAAAAAATTGTTTTTTTCAGTATTCCTTTATGTGAAGCTGATAAATACTCATGGATAATCATGCTTTCCTTCAAAATTAAACCCCAAAAGCTAAGACGGGCTCTTGCATTAAATTTGCTTTTTCAATACCTAGCAGAAACAACATGACTCCTTGTATGCTGCGATGGAGACGGGACGCAGCTTGATGCAAGCAAATGTCAATTTATTGTACAGAAGCACAAGTTTATACTTTCAGAAGCTGTACATTTTAAACAGATTGGTTCCTGAAGCTAAGCCTTGCATACTAGGCAATCCCTGATTGGTGGTTAACTACCAGCAATTAACAGCAAGGTGTTACCTCTCCTTGGCGCCATCCCTCCCCCACTCCCCTATCCTCTCTCAGCATGACTCATCATGTTAATTGTTGTGTCTATTCACACTCCTTGTCCTCCCAGGGTTAGTGACCTACAAGCTCGAGCACATTCCCCTCAGCTGATTGCCACGCACAATCCTAATTTCCAGCCCGCTCCTGTGTCTCCCCCTTCCTGTTGCACAAAAAGAACCTTTGAAACCAAACAAGTCATTAGTTTTCATAAGCACTGTAAAAAACAAGGTATATGTAATAGAATTAACAGCAATTCCCCAATTAAGGTTTTCAATCAAGGCCCAAACCCCCTCACTTAAGGGTTTCCCACTTGCATTCCTGCCACCAATCCCTCAGACCCCCTTTCACCCTCCCCAAAAATATAATCAATGCATCGGGAGAGACGAGGAGGGTGGGGGAAAGGTCTAGCTCCTTTTCCAGATCTATAGGACCTGGATCAAAAGGTTTATCAGTGTCAATGGAATCATTGTCCGAGTTGTCCTGTTCCCATGCTTGGTCCCGTGTTGTGAGGGTCGCTGCAATCAGTGACAGAAGCTTTGGGGGCAGAGGAGGTGCGGACAGAATTGCCATCGTTGACAGTATGTTGAGAAGAGTCTCACTGTCCTTACGCTTGGGTAGTGCAAGCCTCCTCCCTGCAAAGACTAACATGGAGCAGCTGTCTTTGCCTGCCTCAAGTGTGGTACCTGAAGTACTGGGAGCTTGCTCCGTGAAGGTACGGCTGAACAGCCCCCCGGGGCAGGAAACCTCCGGTGTCCTGCTCCCGGAGCTGGAGGGGAGGGACATGCTCCTCCACTGGAAGATTGTAGATGGGAGTCCTATGCCTGGAGCTGGTCTGACTGACCCATACTTTCAGGTGGAGGAGCTGAATGAAAAGCTGACCCAGCACGAGAAGGCTGTCCAAACCCAGGAGCAGAGAGTTAAGGTAAACAGGGACCAAAATCCTGCAGGGCTGAGCTCTTGGCCAGCCCTCGAGCTGTTGGTGGCTCTCCAGGGGCTTCAGCTGGGGGAGGCAGGGGTGTGGGGTGCCTCTAAGGCAATTTCTTCCCTGCCCACAGGTGCTGGAAGGGGAACTGCAGGCAGAGGCCACCCACCAGCAGGAGAAGGTGGCAGAGCTTCAGGCACAGCTCACCCAGAAGGAACAGGCAGCCAAGCACTACAAAGAGCAGGTATGGCAGGGGCTGGCATGGCCCTGCTGCCCCCGTGCCCCATGAGGAAGCTTGATGGGTTTTCTCTCCTTGACATCCTAGATGGAGAAAGCAAAAATGTGCTATGATGCAGAGAAGCAGCAGAACCAGGATCTGGCAGAGAAGCTGAAGGCCATGGAGCAACTGCAGAAAGAGAATGCGGAGCTGCGGATGGAGTCAGAGAGGTTGGCCAAGGAGCTGGAGCAGAGCATCCTGCAGGTCAGGGAGTCAGAACTGAGCTGCCAGAACCTCACCAGCCAGGTCTGCAGTCTGGAGGCTCAGGTGGGCACAGCACAGCAGGACTCCACACCCTTCCTCCTTCTCCCCTTTGTTGCTGGCTCTCTGAGGATCCATCCCTTCCTTCCCATCCAGGTGGAGCTTGCCAATCAGCAGCTACAGGAGCTTGGCAAGTTCCAGGGGGCAGCAGACACGCTGAAGGGCCAGGAGACTTTCTGCCAGAACCCTGCTGATCTCAGCACTGACAGCCTTGACCTCGGCGTTGGTGAAGCACAGCCACTTAATGCCACCAGGTACCAGCACACTGCAGCTCAGCAGAGGTCGTCCTGCTGCCAGCGTTGCTAAAACCCCCAGTGTCCCCAGTTCTTGCTGTTCCCCGAGGGCTTGGTAAGCCTGTCCGTGCTGCTGTCATGCCCCATCTGCAGGAAGGCTGGCTGCCCACAGCTGGAGGCCTCGGTGCCACCAGGCAATGAAGAGTCACTGGCATCCAAGCAGCTGCCCCGCAAGGCAGAATCCCTGGAGAGCCTCCACTTCGCTCCTCGCCACAGCCACAGGCAACTCCACCTGGGGACCAGTGCCCACTCCCTGGGTGACCTCTCGCTTCACTCCAGGGACAAGACCCCACCGACCTTGAAAGTGAGTGGTGGGTCCCCTGGGTGTGGGGCAGGACAGGGATCCCCTGCAGAAAGAGATATGGTTTGCTGTGCCCTACAGCCCAGGGCTCACTGGGGACTGGAGGGAAAGACAGGGGGTGGCTTGGGGGAGCTTACTTCCAATGCTCTTGCAGTTGGCTGGGGCTGCAGCCATCGCCTGGCCACCCCGAGGAAGCCTGAGCTGCTGTGGGGCTCTTTGTGCCCCCTACGTGCCCTTGTGCCGAGGACCGCTCAGCCCTTCAGAACCCATGGCGTGGCAGCTGAGTGGGCAGTGCGAGAGGACAGGGGGTCCCAGGAGGTGCAGCCTTTTATCCGCTTCCTCCCCTCTGCCTCTCACCCCGTGGGGCAGCAGCCAAGCAGCTGCAGGGCACAGCACCCCAGGGGTGCTCCAGCCCCAGGCAAGGGCGGCTCTGGGATGGGCTACAGGCTTTGGTGCCTGGGTGTTGGGGTGGGGGGGCAAGCCCTCATGTCAATGCAGGCTGGGGGATGAAAGGATGGAGAGCAGCCCTGCCAAGGACTTGGGGGTGCTGGGGGATGAGAGACTCAGCATGTCCCTGCACGTCCCTCACCCTGTGTGGCCAGCAGGGCGAGGGAGGGGGCTCTGCCCCTCTGCTGAGACCCCCCCACAGCGCTGCGTCCAGCTCGGGGGTCCTCAGCATCAGAAGGACACGGACCTGTCGGAGGCCACGGAGCTGGTCAGAGGGCTGGAGCCCCTCTGCTGTGGGGACAGGCTGGGAGAGCTGGGGCTGTGCAGCCTGGGGAGGAGAAGGCTGCAGGGAGACCTTAGAGCAGCTCCCAGTGCCTGGAGGGGCCGACAGGAAAGCTGGGGAGGGGCTTTGGGCAAGGGCAGGGAGTGGTGGGACAGGGGGGAATGGCTTGAAGCTGAGAGAGGGGAGATTTAGGTTGGACATGAGGAAGAAACCCTTCCCCGTGAGGGCGGCGAGGCGCTGGCCCAGGCTGCCCAGAGCAGCTGTGGGTGCCCCATCCCTGGCAGGGCTCAAGGCCAGGCTGGACGGGGCTGGGAGCAGCCTGGGCTGGGGGTGGGACTGGCTGGTCTGTGAGGTCCATTCCAACCTAAACCCTTCTGTGATTCTGCAGCTGCCAAAGCCATCTCCTCTCCAGGGTGCAGCTGCAGAGGCGGCAGAGAACAAGAGGAAGGTTTGCCCTCACCCATTTACTGCACTGCTGGGGAAAGAGACAAACACAGACCCTGGGGACATGGGAGTGACAAGGACCTGCCTAGCAGGAGGGAGCAGACGTCCTGGATTACCTCTCATTCCTCTCCCTCAGCTCCTCCATTTCCTTTGGCTCCAGCTGGTCTGCAGCTTGCCTCTTGTTGAGCAGAACTAAGTGATCAATCCGCTGCTGCATCACGGTGATCTGAGCCTCTGCGGAAGGTGGCAAGAAAGGACCAGTTACCATCTTTTTATGACACCTGAACCCCGCCAACAGCACAGCGGGGGATGCGTTTCCTTCTTCCAAGCTGGTGAGGAGCCGCTGCTTAGAAAACCTTTGCAGCAGGAGAGGGAAGAGCCAGGCTGCCAGCACTGGTGCTCAGCATGGGTGTTGCTTCAGTCATGGCTCTTGTTGCCCAGGATATATAAGGGAACAGGAGAGGGAAGAAGGATCCTGGAGGCTCCATGTGTGTCTGGGGAAAACCCCAGGGTGGAGACAGCTTTAGATGCTGATGGCAAGACTCCTACACCTGCCAGCCTGCTCCAAATCATTTGGCAGGGGGACCAACAGCCATCTCAGAGTTGCAACAACAGCATCAGAGCTGTCTTGGCTCCCATCAGCAAGGCTTTCAGCATCATGCTTGGCTCCAGATTAACGGGGAAGGGTCCCCTTGGTCCACCATGGGGCCAGGCACAGCAAACCCCAAGCTGCCCTGTCTGCTTTGGAAAGCAGAAAAGCCCCAAAGCCACAAGCTGTGCTCACTTGGGGTCTGGCAGGATGGACCATGCACAAGCACAGCTGTGGTGGGGTCAAAGCCATAATACAGTCAGAGAAACCAGGCAAGTGCTCCTCGGAGCTGCTGCTGGATGCAGACAACGGTGCTGCAAAGCACAAGTGAAAAGCAGGCTGTGATCTTCACATTAATACCAGAAGGGAGGGTTTAGCAGCTGAAATCCCAGGTCCGCAGGAACAACAAATTCCAGGCCAGGGAGCCATAAACCTGCCTTACAACCCTGCCCCGGCACTCCACTCCCACCACAAAGCTGCACACATCCCACCTGCCTCACTCCTCCAGCAAAAGCAGCTTGTGCCACAAAGGCTGGGATGCTGCCAAGAGCCTGGCAGGCATAAGGCAGCCCTGCTCTTACAGAAGAGCTTACAGGGGACAGCACTCAGTCCTGGGCTGAGGGGATCTGGATGGTGTTGCTGCTTTTATGACTTGGCAGCTACAGCAGCACAAACAGGGAAAAAACTCCCATGTTTTTGTGCTCTAGAGAAGGGTCATCCATGCCGGTTTGGTGCTTTTTTTTGGCACAGGAGCCGTACAGGAAGATACAAACAGTGCTCAGCACTCAGTGTCCCACAGCATTGCCCTCTGCAAGGTTATGGACTGTTTCTGTCCCACTCAGAGTTGGCACTTGGACATCACCACAGCAAAAAAGGAGGGAACCCAGGCTGCTGGGGGCCTGGAGCTGGCCCTGCCCACCCAGGAAGGGGCTGAGCTCCCACCGCGGTACTGCCCAAAGCTGCTCAGCTGTCCTCCCAGCTGCATGGCCACTGGCCCCCAAAATGCCAGCAGGGTGGGAACCAGGGCTCCCTCCTCCCCCACCACCCGGCTGCTGGGACCCCTCAGGGGGCAGGCTGGCTGCCCACTCTGCCCCCGGCCAGGACACAGCCACAGGGGCTGGAAGGAGCCTGCAAAGGCCACCAGGCCCAAAACAAGCGCGGTGAGGCAGCAGCCAAGCCATCTGAGCACTGCCAGCTCCCCTTCCCACTGACACCAGTGCTAAGGAGAACCACCTGCCAGGGGTGGGGGGAGCCCCCAGGCACTGCTGCACTGAATGGGGGTGGGGATGAGCCCCCCCCCTGTTCCCAGGATGGGGGATCGCTGCCAGGCACTCTCTGGCAACCTCCACCTCCATGCTGGCCATCCCCAGTGTCACTGCGGTAGTCCTCCCGGCAAGGGAGCTGGTGGGAACAGACCTGAACAGTGGCAGAGGCCAAGCAGGGCCCCCACCAAAAATCACCCAGATGGGGAGGGTGCTCCTCAGCTCCTTGCCCCGTGCTGCACCCTGACGGGCCAGGAGCCTGCCTGGGATCCACAGCTTTTCCTGGGAACACCCAGCACATGACAGCCACAACGGCTCTGGGGGACACGGAGCTCCCACTGCCTCTGTCAGCTCGGCTGGGGAGCGCAGGATCCTCGGCAGGACAGGTCCTCCCTGCAATCTGGCTGAAAACCAGTTCCTCTCCCCCACAGCCGTGGCACACGGCCTCTCGGCACGCAGCGCCCCCTCGGCCCCACAGCCAGGGGGGCAGCACGCCCGGGCCGGGGCCTCTCCCCCAAAGCCCTCCCGAACCTCCCTGGCGAAACGCGCGCCCTGAACGCCAGCTCCCGCCAGAGACGGCCGCATCCTGCCGAGCGCCCCCGGCAGCGCCGCGCTGGGCGCTACCCGCGCCGGTCTGCGGGAGCGCCGGTGCCCGGCGAGAGGCTGGGATGAGCGAGGCTGCCCGCTCCTGCCCTCGCCACAGCCCGGCCCGTCGCTGCCGACACCAGCCGCCCCGAGCGCTCGGCCAGCGCCGCCGGCGCTGCCCGGATCCAGGCCGCAGCAGAGGGGCAGCGGCGGGGAGCCCGCTGCACCCGCACCGAGCGCGGCAGCTGCTGCGGGCGCTTCCCAGCCCCGGCCCTGCGGAACGAGCCGCGGCGGCCCTGGCGGCATCGTCCTTCGCCGCCCCCCGCCAGCGCCCGCTCGGTCCCGAACACGGCGCTGCGCAGCCCCGCGGCTCCCGCCGGAGGGACGCGGCCGCCAGCCAGCCCGGGCGGGGGGTCGCGCTGCGGGAAGCGCCCAGCGGCTCACCCAGGCAGGGCGGGCGACCCGCTGCTGCCCCCCCGGCAGGGCCGGGCCCGCGCCCGGAGGGCACAGCCCGAGCGCCCGGACGGTGGCGAACCCCGCTCGGTCGCCCGCGCCCCGATGCGAGTCGGGGAGTCACAGCGCAGGGGTCACGGCGCACCGGGGCGGGAGCCGCACGCTGCGGCTCCGCACCGGGAGACGGTGAGCCTCTGCCCCGCCGCAAGCAAACGAGGGAGCGGGATAAAGTCTTCGTCGGCGCCTTACCGGGGGCGTGCCGGGTTGAATCCGCCATGAGCGCTGGCAGCCGGCGGCCACGCACAGACGTTGTTGTGCTTCTCCTCGGCGGGGCTGGCAGGCGGCGGCTGCCCTCCCTGGCCCTGTGCCACCCACGTCACGGCGCCACGGCCGCGCTCCTTAAAGGCGCACAGCGCGGAACGCCGCCCGGCAGCCGCGGGGAAAGGGCCGCGGCGGCTTCAGCCGCGCTCGCTGCCCGCGCCCCGGCTGACGGAAGGCTGGCGGGGCTGGCACAGCCCTGCCCTTGGCCCCAGCGCAGCGGCAGCACCGGCCGCTCGGCAGGCAAGGGTGCTGGGGGCCCCGCTGCCAACGTTCCCCCCCCCGGCTCCTGCTAACCTGGCTGCAGCCACAGCACGGCTGACTCCCAAGAAACTCCCCCCCCGCCTCCAAGCGGCTGCGGATTCACCCCCGGAGCAGCGCCGCAACCCGCCGCCGGCGGATGCCACAGTCAGCAGCCGGCCCGGGGCGCTGCGGGACCCCTGCCTTCGGTCCAGAGCGGCAGCTGCCACAGCCCTGCCTGCACCCAGGGACCCAGCTGCCGCTCAGCGCCGGCAGGGAGCGGCCGAGGGAGGGACACCTGGCCCTCGCCGGGGGCCCTCGGGAGCCACCCCTGGGGCGTCTGGGAAGGCCGAGGCTGGTTGAGGCCACAGGATGGCTCTGCCCCAAGCACGGCAGCGAGGGGCCCGTACCCTGCAGGTAGCGGAGAAAGTTCTAAACCGGCTCCAGGGGCAGCAGGAGCAGCCCCGGGGGGGCACGGCCATCACACACCGCTGGATAAAGCGGAGTGTGTGTGCGTGCAAGCAGCCGGGAACTGAAGGAAGACCCCCAGGAGCCACCGTACCCCAGCTGGGTCCCCCGTCTCCCGGGAAAGGGACACCGCTGAGCTCGGCCGGAGACGGAGGATCGGCCGCGGGCGGGCGAGACGTGAGAACGCGGCGCGGCAGGACCCCGGCTCGGAGCCGCCGCAGGGCTCTGGCCACGCGGACCGAGCGGGACTCGCCCCGAAGCTTTTCTTACCGGCTGGGGAGGTGAAGCCGCGGTCAGCCGGGGACGGCGCGGGGAAGGGGCCGCAGCAGCCGGACACACGGCTGCGGGCAGGCTGTAGGCTCAGGTCTTCCTCCGGCAAAGCGCCAACGTGGCTCGCAGCCGTGCTCGGTGCGGGGCTGGCACACGGCAGCGACGGCCAGGGGGCCCTCCACGGAGCCCCAGCGGCAGAGCGGCCAAGACCCCGCCGACGCCGGAACGAGGCGGGAACGGCCGCTCAGCGAGCCGCGCACTGAGCCCCAGCTGCCGCCGCTGCGGTTGAAATACCAGGGCCCGCCCCCGCCGCCTCACCATTGGCTGCTGCCGGGGCGGAACGCGCGGCGGGTGCGAGAGTGACGGGGGGGACTACAAATCCCAGCGGCCGCTGTGCGCGGGCCGAGTCTCGCCTTAGCCGCTTGGAACGCCGGGAGAACGTTGCATGGCAACGGCGGGGGGGGGGGGGGGGGCTCCCGCGACGGGTTCGGGGACACCCGCGGGGCCCCCTGCAGCAGGACCGGGGCCGGCGTGAAGCCGCGGGAAGGGGCGCCCCTGTGAGGGTACGGGGACACGTGGGGGGGGGCTCCAGGCCGATACGGGACCGGGCGTGAGGCGGAGGGGCTAAACTTCAAATCCAGTCTTAGCTTTTCTCCGTGACTGACTTTACAGTATCGCATAAAGTGGGCAGCTGCTGCCAGGGCTCGGGCACGCGCGCAGGGAGCAGCGTTTCCTGATGGTCAGAGGGACCCTCCGGTGTTCCAGGGTCTGCCCATGGCCTCTGGGCCGGGCACGGGGCGGCCACTGATGCGAGGTCCCTGTGAGGTGTCCCTGCGAGGGCTTACTGTGAGGGGTCCCTGTGAGGGTCCCTCTGAGGAGATCCTGTGAGGGGATCCTGTGAGGGCATCCTGCAAGGTGTTCCTGTGAGGTGTCGCTGTGAGGGGATCCTGCAAGGTGTCCCTGTGAGGTGTCCCTGTGAGGGGATCCTGCGAGGTGTCCCTGTGAGGGGTCCCTGTGAGGGGATCCTGCGAGGTGTCCCTGTGAGGGGTCCCTGTGAGGCGGAGGGGCTGGGACTCCCGTCGGGGTCAGGGACACGCGTAGGAACGGGCGCCTGGAGGGGGCCCAGGGCTGGCAGGCCACCAGGAGGGGGTTTCTTGGGGGCAGGGGGTCCTGGGGGGCCGTCAGCTCCCAACGCGGATGGGACCCAGGGGATCTCTGGCCTGGGACCCACGCTCAGGGGGCTGGGACGCACAAGGGACCGGGGCAGGGCACACGCCTGCTCTGAACTCCAGATGACCACGCTCTGCTGCAGTGTGTAGCTGTGCGTTACAGAGACCGGGGCACAACGCTGAGGCCGAGCTGACTCTCTAAAGCTATTGGAAGCGACAAACGAAGGGGCTTCTAATCGAGGGGGGCAGCCTTGGGAAGCAGGGGGGGGGGGGGGAAGGAACGGACGGGGAAAAGATCTCGGTTGTCCAGTTTTGTAGGGAACGAAAACAGTGCGGTGTTTGACAGTGATAATGTGCAGCTGTGGCCTTGCTTTGACGATGTGCAGCTCTGATCCTGCAGCAAAGATGTAAATAACTTTGAGGGAGTATGAGAATAAACCTGGATGAGACAGAAACAAGGGGGAACGTGATCTCACCTCTAGAGGATAAGGGAACAGCAGAGTCGCCTGTAGTGAGCAGGGGCTGGGTGCATGGACAGTAGAGCTTCAGAAATAATAAAGCTTTTAGCAGCGCACGTACAGAGTATAAATTATAAAAGCTGTAACTAAGTAACAATAAATGTCTTTGCCTCACAACCCTTGCAAGGTCTGTGCCTCGTATGCCACAGAAGTTATGCAGGAAGAAGCCTCCGAGTGAGGAAGTTCTGGCCCCGTGGGGGGATCCTGCGAGGGGATCTTGCAAGGGGTACCTGCAAGCGGATCCTGCGAGCGATCCTACGAGTGGTCCCTGTGAGGGCTTCCTTTGAGGTGCCCCTGTGGGGGGATCCTGCGAGGGGATTCTGTGAGGGATTCCTGCAAGGGGTTCCTGCGAGGGCTTCCTGTGAGGGGTCCCTGCGAGGAAATCTTGCAAAGGGATCCTGTGAGGGGATCCTGCTAGGGGATCCTGCGAGCGATCCTACGAGTGGTCCCTGTGAGGGCTTCCTTTGAGGTGCCCCTGCGAGGGGATCCTGCGAGGGGATCCTGCGAGGGGATTCTGTGAGGGATTGCTGTGAGGGGATCCTGCGAGGGCTTCCTGTGAAGTGTCCCTGCGAGGGGATCTTGCGAAGGGATCCTGCGAGGGGATCCTTCGAGGGCTTCCTGTGAGGGGATCTTGCGAAGGGATCCTGTGAGGGGATCCTACGAGGGGATCCTGTGAGGGCTTCCTGCGAGGGGTTCCTGTGAGTAGATCCTGCGAGAGGATCCTGCAAGGGCTTCCTGTGAGGGGTTCCTGCGAGGGGATCCTGCGAGGGCTTCCTGTGAGGGGTCCCTGTAAGGGGATCCTGTGAGAGGATCCTGCTAGGGGATCCTCCGAGGCGATCCTGCAAGGGGTACCTGTGAGCTATCCCTGTGAGGGGACCCTGCGAGGGCTTCCTGTGTGTTGTCTCTGGGAGGGCATCCTGCGAGGTGTCCCTGTGAGGGGATCCTGCGAGGTGTCCCTGTGAGGGGATCCTGCGAGGTGTCCCTGTGAGGGGATCCTGCGAGGTGTCCCTGTGAGGGGATCCTGTGAGGTGTCCCTGCGAGGGGATCCTGTGAGGTGTCCCTGCAAGGGGATCCTGCGTGGTCTCCCTGTGAGGGGTCCCTGTGAGGTCCTGATGCCAAAACGGCACAGAGTAACTGCTCAGAGACGAATTTTGTCTTTAAGCAGCAAAAGTATTTATTTCATGCAATGCTGGGGAGCTAGCTGGTTTGCACCGGACAAACTAGTTCCAAAATTTTCAGTGAAAAATTAGGTATCTTATGCAGTTTTCGTGAGAGGTTACACAACATCTTTACATACATACTCATTTGATTTTGACACCTAATCATTCCATTCACAATAGGTGGGATCTAGGTGGAGTAGACCTGTAGAGGGATTTTTAAAGGACCGAGGACATATGTTACCATTGTCTGGGTTGGGCAACCCAGGCCTGTTGGTTGAAGCTGCAGAGCAGCTTTAAATTGTCCTGGGAACAAGCAGTGGGAGAAGGAAAACAGGCTATGCACGAACAAGAAGCCAGGTGCAGAGCAAACCCTGGGAACCGCGAGATCAGCACCCGCTCACCGGCACACTCTGATCCGGCGCCTGCAGCACGCTCACCGATCAGCGACACGGACGCCCGCGTGGCCAGAGACTTTTATCCAATCACCTGTGTGTAAAGTCGTGTGAGCGGTCGGTTTAAGTTATAAATATGACCTGTTTGTTTAATGAGGTGAGCACGGCATGTAGCCATATTGTGTGGTTGTTGTGACTTGGCCGACTCTCCACGGGGGACCCTCCGTAGACCTTTCAGTTTCCTGAACTGTTCCTGAATCATTGAACAAATGATTTCCTGACTTGATGGTCTCCTTATGGTGCCCAACTTATCTTTTCTAATTATTCAGAGTACATTCAGCGGAACCTTTTCTAATTATTCAGAGTACATTCCTTTCTCTACACAAACAGAGCATCACCCAGAACATTGTACCAAACTCATCCTGACTAATCTTTTTTTTTTAAGACCTTGTTCTGTTTCAGTCCCTGTGAGAGGATCCTACGAGGGGATTCTGCGAGGGCTTCCTGTGAGGTGTCCCTGCGAGGGGATCCTGCGAGGTGAGTCCTTGCGATGGGATCCTGTGAGGGGATCTTGTGAGGGGATCCTGTGAGGCGAGTCCCGCCCAGCAGCCACCCGCCACAGGGCCTGGCCCAGCCCCTCAGCCGGGGAACCCTGAGGAAAACCTGCTTCAGGTCGGGTGAGACAGCGTGGAGACAAGGAGCTGTGAGGGAAAGAAATGTGGGGAAGGGCCCTGCGAGCACGGAGGGCAGGGAAGGAGGGAGCTGCAGGTGGGGGATTGCCCTGCAGCCCCCGGAGAGGAGGCCTGTTCCCCCTGAGGGGCCAGGGCGAAGCGCGGGCGAAGGAGTGGCAGAGAGGAGCCGCCATGAGCTGAGCAGAGCCCCCGTCCCCGGCGCCACTCAGAGGGGGCAGAGGAGGTGGGTGATGCAAGAAAATACAGTGAAAACCCTAAAACTGTACAGGCAGGAGTTGCACAGATGACAGGAACTATCAACAGTCAGGCAGGAGCCTCATTAGCTGCGAGAAGGTCTGGAGCTCGGCCTGTGCAGCGCTTCAGAAGGGACGGTCAGTACAGGCGCAGAGGAGCTCCACAAGCATGTCCATCAGTAGCCTTCTGACAAGGACTTGCTAAGTGCTAAAAGAAAAACTGCTGAAGTTGTAAGGCTCGAGGGCACGAGGTTAAAATAGTTGTGGTAGGGGGAGATCCCGACCTCCTACTCAAGTGGCCCCCCCGAAGAGAGTGAACCCCTGCTCGGGGAGCATGCCCAGTAAAGTTAAAATGAACTGTACCTTCAAATTGAAGCGAGGAAGCAACTAACCAATATTTAGTTAGCTGTAGACTTTGGGCAGAACTAACCAACTTCACTGTATAAATATGCATTGTGAGTACAACTAGGTGTGCAAGTTAGGAGGAGCGACCCCCCCTTGCACCTGGCGCTGCAATAAACACACCCACTTTATAACTTACCCCGAGTTATGGAGTTTAATTCCGCACGCCAGTGTGAGGAATGAGGGTGCCTGTGGTGTTATGGGGGTGGGGGGGGTGGGGGTAGGGGTGTGTGAGGCGTGTGGGGGGGAGCTGTGTGAGGAGGGGGGTGCCTGTGGTGCCACGGGTGGAGGGGGATGAGGAGTGGTTGTCTGTGGTGCCATGGGTGAGGGGTGGTAGGGGGGTGGGGGTGGGGGTGTCTGTGGTGCCATTGGGGGTGGGGGTGCCCGTGGTGCCATGGGGTGGGGGGTGAGGAGTGGGGGTGTCTTTGGTGCCATGGGTGGGCGTGTTGAGGGTTGTGTTTGAGGAGTGGGAGGTGCCTGTGGTGCCATGGGGGGGTGAGGAGTGGGAGTGTCTGTGGTGCCATGGGTGGGGGGGGTGAGGAGTAGGGCTGTCTGTGGTGCCATAGGTTGGGGTGGGGGGGTGAGGAATTGGGGGTGCCTGTGGTGCCATGGGCGGGGGGAGTGGGATGTGAGGAGTGGGGGTGCCCGTGGTGCCATGGGGTGGGGGGGTGAGGAGTTGGGGGTGCCTGTGGTGCGGTGGGGGTGGGGGTGTCTGGGTGTGCGAGCAGGGCGTGGGAGGGTGCCCACGGGTGTCTGCGTGGGGTGTTATGTGAGTGGTGGGCGTGGGAGGGTGTTTGTGTGGGGTGCAGGTGTCTGCTGGGGGGGCGGTATGTGGGGACTGAGAGGGTGAGCCTGGGTGTTTGCGTGGGGTGTGCACGCTGTGGGTGTTTTGGGGTGTGAAGGACGTGGGCTGTGTGCCATGCTGGGGTGTGTTTAGGAGGTGTAGTGAGGCGACTGTATTTATGTGTTGGGTGTGCGCAGGGTATGTGCGTGTGTGTGAATGGAGGTGCATGAGGGCGTTTTGTGGGTGGTTGTGTGCGTGTGAGGAAGGTGTATGTGTGTAGTGGGGTGTGTGAGGGTGTTCACGGGTGGTTTTGTGGGGTGTTCATGGGTAGTGGGGTCTATAGGTGGGTGTTGGGAGCTGTAGTTACAGGGGTATGTGTTGGAGGTGTGGGTGTATGGACTTACGTGTTGGGGTGTGCTACCAGCATGTGTGGAGCTGCATGAGGGGTGTGTGTGTGAGTGTTCATACATCTGTGCATGTCTGTGCAGTGGTTGTATGTGTCAGTGTAGGGGAACAGGTGTGAGGGGGTGTCAGGAGTGAGGGGGGTGCATGTGAGTGGCTGTGCATGGGGAGCATGGGTGAGGGGTTGCACAGACAGAGGTAGATGTGTACTCCTGCGTGTACCGGCAGGTGCGGGTGTCCCCTGGCTGGTGTCCTGCTATACCCTGTGCTGTCTTGCCGGCCGAGTGGCCGTGGTGTGCCCTGGCAGTGTAGCACACAGCTGCCCTCCTGCTTACAGTGCTGCATGAACACACACCATGCACCTGTTGCAGGAGTCGTTTACCCCAAATACCGGCACTGGGTGCAAACACTGTAGTCAACCTATGCCATAGTGTGTCAGAGCAGCGTCCAAGTGGGGAGACACCATCAGATGGCACTGGGAGACCATCTCCTGCTACAGGGACACAGTTGAGAGTGATGCAGCGCCTTCGAAGTTTATTTCTGAGGTCCAGAGTGTCCACAAGTGACAGGGGAAGAAGGAATTAGGGGTGAAGCAGAAATCCCATTAGTCATTGTCCACACAGTCCAACTCACACACACACACACACACCAGTGTCTGCGTTTTGCCATCTTGAGCTGGAAAATAATGTTCATACTGCAGGCACCTCATGCACTTCTCCGTTTTAGGAGGTGATGCTCCTCGTATGTCCCTGAAAGTGTTCCTTCGCCTAAAGCCTGACACCTCATCTGTGGCTATGCTTGGAAAGAGCTGTTTAAAGCAAAGTAATGTTAGAGACAGTGAAAATTTTAACCCATTTTTTTTCTTTCCGGCTCTCCCCAGGAATGTTGCGGTCAAGATGGCTACGACAGGACTGTATAAAATGGGTGATGGAAGCAGCCATGCCACTAACTGCTTCCCTGCCAGGAACATTTTGTCGCAAGTAAAGGAGGTGACACTTCTTTGAGTGCTGCTGGTGAAGTGTCCCTCCAGAATAACGTCGTGTCCATAGGGGCAGGTCCACCATCCGCTTTGTTGTTGGGCCACGTAGAGGGTACATTCAGCTGTGGTTTCTTGTATCAGCATCACAGCTGGTAACGCAGGTAACAGTTGATAACAGAACTTAACACAGTACCCAGAGAGCCTTACATTTGTTTAAAGCTGCACTGAAATGAAGAGGGCGAGGTGGCCAAGGCACATGTTAAATGAGGGGTCAAGGAGCCATCTCCACGGCAGGAGGGAAGCTTCAGGCTGGCATGTGGACAGCACAGTGTGGCTCTCCAGCAGCTATTCTGAGCTACAGCTTCTCCTTTTTCTCTGGGCCTTCAGAGTCACATCTGGGAAATGCTTAGAGTGGTCTACTACGCTGGTTAGGGGTCTGGAGCGCAGAACCTTCCAGGGCAGGCTGAGGGTTCCTGAGCTTGTTTTTTGTCTGGCCAAGAGGAGTCCAGGGGGAGATTGTAGCTTACAGCTACCTGAAAGGCAGCTACAAACTTTTAAACAGTGGCAGATGGCATAACTAAAGCAAAAACTTCACCTGGGGAGGTCTAGGCTGGATATCAGGAGGAATTTTGCTGGGAGGAGGTGCAGCTCTGGGCCAGGTTACCCTGGGAGCTGGTGGCATTGCTAGACAAATCCACGACTGACTGATCTAACGTTGCTGATGGTCCTGTTTAGGGTGGGAGGTTGGACTGGTGATCTCCAGAAGGCTCTTCCAGCCCATGTTTCCATGTCTGCAACCTGTGGCTCCATTAACATCTATAAAGTAGCATGTTTCTCCTCTTCTATGACTCTGGCTGTAGCTTTAATGTTCCACATCTTCAATTCATGGTCACTGAACATGTCATACTTCAGTATTTCCCCTTACAGGGGATTTTAAAATGACGGATTTCACTTGCCAGGCTGAAGCACCAGGCAGCCTGCAGCTACTTTGAGAAGGGCACTTTTGGAGGGTTGTGTGCTCACCTTGCCATCTCCTCTGCCTTGGTCCATCATCGTGCTAGGGTCTGGGCGCTGGATGCTGGCAGGCAGAGCTACCCCAAGGGCTTGGACGGAGAAGGGGACCACCAGGAAGACACCACAGCAGAGGAGAAAGCCCCCAGAGTCTACCTCCATGGAAGAAAATAACGAAGGCAATGTCCTGGGTGAACAATTTCTGGTGACTGCAGATTTCCTCTGTTATTGCCTAAATGTTCTGAAGGCGCTTTGTGGAGCTGGGGAGATCCTGCTGGTGGACAGACTCTGTAGCTGCCTCTCCCTCCCCATCTCCATGCCACCTTCTCCCCCTTTCCCATGATCCAAGGCACTGGGGCCTCCCATCACCTGGGAGGGCAGCTGAGGTCTGGTTTTGGGGCTCAGGTCCCAGGGTACAACATGCAGGATTGCTGTAGGACTAACCATTTGTGTTTCTTTGGTTTGGTTTATTTTTGGTTGGTTTTTTTTTTTTTTCCCTAGACGAAGCACCACTGTTTGAAGAACCCCTCTGACCTGTGCTCTGTGAACGTAAGCAGCCAAAATCTGGTCTCTGTGAGTACCAGAGACTCAAAAAGTATTATGGAATTGCCTTAAAAATTGAAAACTTTACCAAATTATCACATGAGCGCCTGGAGATCAGAGAAGACACATGGTAGAAGTAGGTGTGTTTTCCTGCCCAGTCAGCTGTGAACAGTTTGGAGGATTTGTCCTATAAACTTTTGGACTGTGTCTTCACAATCAAATTAATTCGGTCTTCATTAATTGTAGACCCTTTCCTACTTACCTCCCCTTGCAAAATGCTGTTCCTTGGATTTAGGGGTGTTTATCACAACTATGGTAGGAATTCAGCTTGAGAAGTGGCTTCTATTTGGGTTCACGACTAACTTGTGACAGGTTGCTGATAGGTTTTTAGTGTCTTTTTAGGGGTCCTTCCTGGTGCTGTGAAGGTCAGATGTGCTAAATCACAGGGTGGCTGCGTTCGCTGGGTCACATGTAGAATGAGATGGTCTAGGAGCCCTGCAACACACACAGGGGAGCGAGGTCAGCAGCGAGGGCTTTGTTTTGGGGGTCCACTAGTCCAGGTCTTGTGGATGTGATCACTGAGGCAGCTGTGTGTTAAACAAGTATTTTCAGAGGGTTGCTCTCTGTAGTCAGAAAAACAAATGAAGAACTAATTATGGGAAATGCTATGATTTAGGCATTCTGAAAAAGCAGACATCCCGTTGTTTTAAATCAATTTAGGGCTGGAGCAGCATGATGGAGCAGAATTTTCTTCTGTATTTTTCAGGCTAAATATGATCTTGAGAAATTTGATTGTGTTGCTTTTATAAAAGCTGCTGAGAATCTGCTGACACTAGGTAAGGGATTGCATTACCAAAAAATATAGATGCTGCTTTTCAACTTGGGGAAGCTTAGCTTGTCTGAACAAAGATCTAGAGCTTTACAAAGGTTCAAGGTACACATGCAGCACTTCTTTGCAGAATTGCTTCCTTCCTGTTACTGTGTTGAAATCTTGGTGCTAATTGTCTTTATTGTAATGACAATTGTGTGCCACTGTGGTATCCTTTTCATTATTAGAAAACAAAGCTCTTTACAAAGAAAATCCCCATTTAATATAGAGAAGTGTGGAATAAATGAAATGACTTGTCCCAGAAGCTCAGAAGGTTAATGGTAGAGCTGGGAGGTGATTCCAAATCCAGTGTCATGGGCTCAGTTAATTGGAGGAAGAAAAAAGGAAATCCCTTTATAACTAGTAAAACATACAAGCTAAATGTGCCATCACTGGCTTCAAGGATTAATCTGATTTGGGGTGAGAGCAAATGCATGAAAGCAAACCAGAGTAGGCTGGTGGGGCATCGTGTATTGTACAGACAGTCATCTGACTGAGCTGGCATTTTCTTTCAAACATGCCCACTGATAATACTAGTGCTCTTGTTCTTGCTGGTTTTAGCCCATTCCAGACCTGGGTAAGATGTGATTTGTTCTGTTACTGCTGTTCCTCACTCGCTGGAGCGTTTTCTTTTCCACCCTTGCAGAGTCATTTTGGAAGTTTCCAGCACTGCGGGAACTGGAACTTTCCTTGAATGGACTAAGAAATCTCAAAAGCACTGCTGGAGACTTCCTGCATTTGGAAGTAAGATGAGGGGGATCTAAGACCTCCATCTCCTCCCAACCGTCATGCTGAAGCCTACATGTAGCATTGATGTATGTCCCTGCAGTGTGAGTTCTCTGAAACTTGCAGGGTCTTTCTCTCTTCCTGCTTCCTTGTGACTCCAGGAAGTCCTTTCTGCTGTGCCCCTCAAGGACCTTCACATCTTGCTTGCTCCTCGCAGATCCCTAGTGCTCAGCCCCTTGCCACAGGACTTCTTGTCTCCTCTTTGCTTTAGGATCCTATCCCTGCAGTGTGTCAGTCACGCATGGCAACCCTCACCACCCTGATGCTGTGTGGCCCCTGATGAATCCCCATCCTCCTCCACACTGTGCTCTACCTCTCTGCATCCCACCCTCCTCCTCCCCAGATAGGTGTCTGCAGTCTCCCCAGCTTATAAGCTGCCTTTCTAACACAGCAAAGGGGGCAGTTTGGTTTTTTCTTTAAAAAAGAGGCAAAGTAGATCCTAAGAACAGGCACAGCTGCTTGGTACAATGGCTGTAGTTGTCCTCTCCCTCCAGCTTGGAGTGCGTCTCTGCTATAGGGAGTTCAGGCTCTAGCTCAGCTGTACTGACTTTATCTAGGTTTGCTCTCTTTGAGGAGGTGTCCTTGTCTGGATTTCTCTGGTTTCTGATTGCTGCTGGATATGAAGTTTTGCCTTAACAGGTTTCTTTCTTCTTGTTTTATTCTAAGAATTGTTCATGGCTCAGCTCTCAGCTCTGTATGCTCGAGTCCTGGCTTCCCGCCTGCCTGCAGGCTTTGGAAGGTCCCCAAATCCATGAAATGTAGGAGACCATCTCCCACATTTGTCCCATGCACTGCTGGTTACTCACTCAAGGATTTGACCCAGTCAGTGGGCAGTGCCCAGGTGATGGGGAACCAAATTTCCAAGGCTCACGAGGCCAGGGTTAACCCTGTCCTTCCCTGTGTGCCTCTCTGTGAACGGCTCTGTCGCTGCTATCAGCTACAAGAGGTGAGGGTGGGACCTTCCTAAACTACCCTTGCTGCCATGCCCCTGTGGACCTCAGCTTCATCCGTGACCAGTGTCTGGGATCTCATTTGCTGACAACCCAGAGAAATCAGCCCTGGGAAGGCTGATTGCAAATTCATATTAAATTGATTTGAAAAGGGCTTTGAGCGCCTCCCGGGAAAACGCAGCCTATTGTAATGCCCCAGCAATGCTATTCCTGTTCATGTATCTTAGAAACCCTTGTCCTCACTCCCAGCAGGGCCTGCTCCTTGGCTTTCTCCTGGCTGTTGTCCTGTGAGTCACATGTGTGAGTGGGGGACCAGCTCTGGGCACTTCTGCCAATGTGCGCAGTCCCACCGCTGTAAGCGAAATCCCTGCAAGTCAGAGACGCTTACCCTAGGGCAGGTAGTAGCATGACTGAAAGTCTCCTGTAAATATTTACTACCTGGGGAAAGCCAACAGAGGCTGGTTTTTGCTGCAGGTCGTTGTTTCTTCTGTTTCCTTCAGAATCTGGATCTCTCCTACAATAACTTGTCCTCCCAGGACATTTGGACATTGGGAGATTTGTCCCAGCTCAGAGTCCTTCGCTTGATGGCCAACAGGCTTCGGTCCCTTCCTCCGGACCTGGCAGGCTCGAGGGAGTAAGTGCACATGGCAAGCGACGTGTCGGTTTGGTGGGGAGCCGCTGGCGTGCTGCGCTGCGCAGGCAGGCGGGGTGATGGAGCAGCAGGGCTGGCGAGGGGGGGGGTGAGCAGCGGGGGTGGGTGGCCTGGGGCTTGTCAGTCTGGGCAGCGGAGCTCTTCCCTTGCAAACTGGAAGATAAAATAACCTAATGGCTGGTGCTGGGTGGCAGGGAATGTTGTCCCAGCTCAGCCTCAGATCTCCTGGGTACCTGCTGTCATCAGCAGCTAGAGAGGAACCTCTGGGCAGTGATGCAGCAGCCCTGTCAGGTGGCTGAGCCATGCGAGCAGGAAGCTATTTATTTATTGTTAATTAGATCCTTCACATACAACTTAGCCACAGTTGCCATGCCAAGGTATCCACTATTTGCCATTGTTGGAAATGAGATGCTGAGCTAGGCGGTCATTTGGACCAATTCAACGTAACTTTTTTGAGGTAGAACACTGGTTTTCTATTAAAAGGATGAAAACAGCCCCAGTCCAGTCTCCCAGCGGATACATCTTCCCACAGTGAGAGCAAATGATGTGTTTGTCACCTGTCTTTGCATGAGCGTATTATTAATGAGCCTCTCTCTACCTGCAGCTCTCCTCATTTAAGGTTTCCACCTCTGGAGATCTTGTCACTGGATGACAATCATCTGTCAGACCTGAGTGTCTTTGTGAGCCTGTCTCCTCTTTGCCGATACGGAAGGACTTGGCAGCAGATGGCTCTGGCTCCTGGGGGCTGGCAGTTGCCTCCATCAGCTGTTGCACAGTAGCAGGCTTAAAATCAAAACCAAAATCTTTCTGATTCACTCGGATACTTCCCTGTTTAGTCTCTCTGGTGTTGCAGATGGGACTGAACAGAAGCAAACAGCCTGCTGCAGAGCACGAGCCGGCCAAACCTGGCAGGTGGCTGGTAATTCAGCTCCTGTCCTGGGTGTTTGCTGATCTCCAGGTCTGATTTGAGAAATGGCAGTTGCTTTCCTCATTTTCCCTTCTTCAACCCAGCTCCACCCTTTATTCCAGTGCAGCAGCACTAGGAAAGGCTGCGGATCTGCTCCTTCTGTTTGATGTGGGCTTTCGTGATTCAGCCAGAGACAAGTGACTAGGAAGGGGAGCTGTTCACATGCCATTCAGCTGGGCTGTGCTGGGTTTGGGGACAGATGCAGAGACCTACTGATGTTCTCCTTGTGCTTCCAGTGCTGTGAACTAGAGGTGGGAGTTGGTCTGGCTTGTTGCCCTGGCTCTGCCAAGGCATTCCCAGAGGAAACGGCACATTTTCTGCAGTGTTTGTGGGAGAGGAGGGCGAGTGGGTGAGGTTTAGGCATAAGACTGCAGGGCTGGAGTGCGGAAGTTTGGGTTTCTGCTCTTCCCTAAGCTGACCTTGGGCAAGTGCGTCGGTGATGTTTTACTTCCATGGGCTGGTGGAACATTGTTAGGGAATCCCAGTAGGACTGCAGCTCATCAGAGCCCTGGGTTATTTAATGAACTGCCAGGATGTCTCCTTGTCTGTTAAATTCTCAAGACGTGAGCTTAGAGCTAGGTGACCCTCAGGCTGGTGTGTGGGCCGAAGCTGTGCCTGTGGTTGGGATTCGGAGAGGAGGAACGGGGCAGCGAGATGCAGGTGTTGCGGCTGCCTCCACACTGCTGCTGGGAAGCCCAGGGGTGAGGCAGGTCGAGGGCCAGCTCCCTGCCCTGCAGGCACTGGGGTGAACAGGTGGCCGGGTGCACGCACAGATAGCAATCCTGGAGTTTCTTACACATTTCCTCTTCCCATAGCCTGAGGGAGCCGAATCTGGACAGGAACGGGATTTCAGCTGGCCCCTGCCCGCACCAAGCAGAGAGCAGGCAGTTCTTCCTCCGCTCGGAGCTGGACGGCTTCAGGGCAGAGTGGTACAAGTCCTTGAGCAGCTTCTGGCAGCCGTCCGGCCACTGCAGCAGGAGGGCACGGAGGTGCCAGCAGAGCTGGAAGTGGGGAAAGGACAGTTGTGCTGCGGAATGCCAGGGATCCAGGCAGGACGGGTGAGCAGTGCCTGCCTCTCCCTGCCCGCACTGAAACCGTGGGGTGTTTCGATGGGAGAGGGCTCCGTTATGTCCGGGTGAGGATCTGCTCATCGGTAAGTGAAGCTGCCTGACAAAACTAAAACGGTAAGAGGGGGATATATGGGACCATTTTAGACAGCTCAGCAAACCTGTACAGTCCCTCTGTATTTACTGGGAGCAATGGGTGCTTACTGGACTTGAATCACTCGAAAGCAGACACCTGCCATGGTCTGGATAGAAGCGTGCCTTTCTCTCTCCGGGCCTTCTCCAGGCTAGCTTGCTCCAAAGGAGGCGTTTCATGCTGAATGGGAGGAAAACTGGCAAAACTGGAGAAATAATTCAGGTTAGTAAGTGGATTAATGTGCATCCTGGACAGGCAGAGAGCAGGAAGGTTGTGTGAACAGGTGGCCCGTGCTCAGGTCTGCATTCCTGGGGTAGGTCAGCTCGCCCCTCGGGGTGTCCTTACCAATGTGTGATGGTCCTTACCTCATGCTGGGCCACACGATAGGGTGGATCAGAAGCTTCCTGATGCCTCTTGTGTGGACTGGGCTGTGATGGAGGCTGCCGGTGGGGCTCCTCCAAGCACTTCTGTCCTCTGGCTCGCTGCAGCAGTCCCTGCTGTTAGGTATATGTGGAGCAGGCAACAGTGCAACTTCTAGTGCTGGATTGGCAAGAGCAGCATGATGTGGGAAAGGCCTCGTGCTCACAGGTGAGACTGCAAACCAAAATCTACCTGCCAAGAGTTCCTGGCTGCCCTGAGGCCAGTAGTAAGGTTTCTACTGTGTTTGGGGATGTGAGCCTCACCTAGAGTGACGGGGCTGCCAGCAAGCTTGCTGTGGTGTGACTGGTCCTCCCTCACCTTGGGCATGTTCTTCTTGCCTGATGCTAGCTTGCTTTTCCAGGGTAATTCCAGCCTTGCCATGGCTGGGGCTGGCCCGGTGACCAGCCAGCTTCAGTTGCTACATGTAGAAACCCTCACTTTGCTTGTGTTTCATTTTAGAGGTTGCTTTTAATTCTGGCTCTCAGGAACGCCCGGTGCCGCTAAGAACTCTTGGCTGATCTGTAGTTTGAGCTGGAGCTGTGTGCTCTAAAATTCCCCTTCCCCAAGCCTCTCAGCTGAGTTTCAATGAGCCTGTGGGTACCGCTGGGATGCCGGGGGCCTGCGAGGCTCGCAGTGAGTATCGTCTCTCACCAGGGAGATCAGAAGCAAATTTTCCCATAACCAAGGGACACTGGAGCTTAAACTTATATTGCTTCCAAATGAAAGCTGGGTCACACTTCGCTCCTGACTGTGTGCCCCCTGCATGGGGGAGCATGTTCTGCGGCTCAGGCGGGGACTGAAGCTCAGGAGCTGGGAGTTCACTCGTTCTTAGCACTGTAATCTTTTCCACCTCATCTGTTTACGTGATGCTTTTCAGAATCTGGTGTTTGAAGCCAACCCCCCTGATTTTTATTAGAACTTGAGTAAGAGGCTGAGCTTCAGAGATGCTGAGCACTCACAGCATGTTCTAGCATAACAAACAGTGCATGCACATGCACACTCCCCGAGAGCACAGCTGCTTCCCCCCGGGCCTGTGCACGTTTTCAGTGCTGGATGGTGGAGTTTGGTGCATTTGACATGACTCCCTGAGGGCTCCCACAGTAACATAAAGGGCAAAGCAAGCTGCCAAGGGGGGTCTGAACCAAAAGCTCTTCAAATTATAGCTGTGTTTGGGCTCGGGAAGGTGGTATCCTGCCACTGGAGGTGTCTTCTGCCACTGAAGCCTTGGAAGCAGTGTCTCTGCTCACACTCTTCCTCCTCTCTTTAAGGTTGATCCCAGGGATGGAAGTCAATCTGTCTTGAAGACTGCTGGCTCCTTCCATGCACAGGGACACTTGTGTTCCCTTTCCTGAACTGAAGTATCTCAGCCTGGCCTTCAACAAGGTGATTTAGGTCCTGTGGCTCCAGGTAGATATAAAGGTTTGTCTGCCTGCGCTTGGTGTTAGTGCCCTGGGAGACACCCTGGCCTTTAGCTGCCATTGCAGAAGGGCGCAAGGCTCTCCCAGGCTCTTGTGTCCCTCTGCCAGCCCATGGGGACGTGTCAGATATCCAGGATCTCTCAGGTGGGAGAGGACACCTATTTAGGCAGCTGAATTGCACCCAGCTTGTCTAAACCCCTGAAGATTTGGGGATTTCATCAGAGAATGTATGAAAGATTGTCCTCCCCTTGGACTGATCCTTTCCTAGAGCTGCCTGGTGGATGCTGATGTCTCCTCGAGGACTTTGCTGTTATACCCGTCTGCTGAGCCACATCAGGCTCTCAGTGTGCCCCAGCAGACAAGTAACACGCAACAACATTTAAGCTCCTCTTCCTGGTGCTTTTGGCTCCTGCCCAGGGCTTAAGTCATGCTGCTTCCCAGCCGGGTGAGCTGGCAGTGCCGTTACCTTACCGCTGCTCAGCAAGGGGCATCCCCTGGGGCGGCTCTGCTTACCTGCGAAGGGAGCTTTGCTGCCATCCCATGTGTCGACACCCTAGTTTAGATCACTGGTGAGCTGGTTTCTGGCTGCAGTGCCCTGGCTAGGCTGTGGTTTGGACCACAGGGTGGAGAGGCAGGAAAAAAGTCCTGCCTCCCTACCTTGCAGCTCTTCCAAGCGATGGAGGCACCAGTCCTGTGGCTGCAGTATGCAGCAGGGAGAGGAGCGCCATTTCTGGCCTTTGTAATCACAGGCAGCGGAGCTGCTGGGTGTCTCTGGTTAAGGGATGCCATGTCCCTCCTCCTCCTCCTCACTGCGCGTACCTGCCCAGTGCCAGGGTCCCGTAGCATTGGCAGGATGTGCTTTGGTGGGAGGGTTGTGATGAAACTCTACAGCCTCTGGCATGACTCAGTGCTTAGAGCGAACAGTAAACCATTTTATCTTGCAGATGGTGGATGAGACAGATCTCCTACCCTGGCTTTCTTCCTGTGCCCGAAGGAGCTGACATTCCACAGCAACCCTCTTACCACCACCCGAGCAGTACAGTCTGAGCCCAGCTCTGCAGGGCACTCCTGCTCTCTCCCTCCTTTGCTGTTAGTTCTCTGGGACAGGGATCACGTTGCTTTTTTGTGTTCGGACACTGCTGCCACACTGGCCCCCAAGGAGGTGCTTTAATCATTTCTGCTCTCTAATGAGCAACGCAGATGAACGCTGCTCTTGCAATCAGTGCCCTACTGCTGCTCCTGGCCCCATAGAAGTCCGTTAACAGCCCATCTGTGACTACGGCAGCGCAGTCTCAAGCTAAATTTTGCTCCCCAACTGGTGTTTATCCCACGAAGGACTTGTCTGAAGTGGGTCCATCTTTCTCAGCGCAGAGGATAAATCCCCAAATGTACCTGTGTCGTTGATGGGCGACGTTTGAAGGTAGCCAGAAGGATGCAGATGGAACATTGCAACGGTGGTGCTCCCTGCACGAGCTGTGTGTAGGCTAGTAAAGAAAACAGGTCAGGACTGCTCCTCTGGTCTTGGTGCCAACTAGCCCAGTCTGGTGTGTGTCCTTAGGGCGAAAGCATCTCCCTACAAAACAGGGTGGCTTCTAGTCTGGTCCCTGGGCTGGGCCTGGGGTTAGTTGGTGCAGTGTGCTGCCAGCAAAGGAGCGGGGGACGGGCTCTCCACCAGCTGCCTGCAGCGCTGGTGAACCTCTGCTCCTCCAGAACAGCCACCTCTGCTGACCTGGCTCCTCCAGCACAATCTGGGGATTAAACTTGTCCGACAGAAGAACCTAGCGGCAGAGAGGTGGCACTTCTCCATCCCTCTCAAAGCCAGCCACAAGGTAAGGAGGGATGTGCCTTGGGAGTGCAGGGGTTTTCCTGCCTAAGGGAGGGATGAAACCCTTGCTGCAGTGCTCAGGGCAGGATTGCCCAGGAACTGGCTTGCTGGAGAGCATGGGAAGAGCTGGTGGGACACGTGGATCTCAGTGGGGTTGGAAGAAATGGAGAAAAGGGTGGGAAGGATTTGAAGTATTTTGCTCAGGATGAGGCTGGGGAGTCCAATCACCCCCTTATAGCTGCCCCAGGCAGGGTTTCTCACTGGGTTTTTGGATTCAATTCTGCCCGTTGGTCTTGGCTGAGGGGTCCTGTGGGACTGAAGATGCTGCCAGGGTATCCCTAGAGCCAGGGCTGCCCTGATGCTCTCTGCCCCGTAAGGACCAGCCTCCAGCCGTTGGACCTGACCCAAGGCCAACAATCATGGCAGCATGCACGGACGTCTGTTGTGTGTCCCCAGGTCATGTCGCATCTTCCCAAAGTCACAAAGCAGCTGCTGATGCTGGAAGCTCCTGCCAAGACCTTTCTGCTCCCAGCTGTGGTGGAGGCTGCGAGAGATGCTGCACCTCCGAGTCTGGCCCAGCCACTGACCCCCATCAGCTCTGTGACCCCAGCCAGCAGCCAGCAGCTAGTGCTGGGGGAAGGGGAAAGCGACTCCAGGCCTCCTCCTGGCTCAGCCGAGGAAGATGCTGCATCCCTCTTCATGACACAGGTGAGGCTGGGCTTTAAGTGTCCAGGACTGCAGGGCTTGTCCAGAAATAGTCCACTCATTTCCTAAGTGAATGAACTGTGTGCATGTGCTGTGGGTACCAGTGGTTATAACCCTCCTCTGATTGCAAGGGATTTAAGGAAGGAAGCACTAGCAAGAAGCATACATATGGCATTGTCACCAAGAGCAAAAAACGGTGGCCTATTTTGCAGGGTGGCAGGGGGTTGTGCTGGCTTGGTGGGTAGCCCAGCTGCAGGGACTCATCAGTCCAGCGTTGTCCCTGCAGTGTCTGCTGGAAGGCTCCCTTCTAGAGCTCACCATGGCAGCATTTTGACTTGATTTCCCTGAAAATCTTGGGATTATCAGGGGAAAAAAAAGTCTGCACCAGGATGGAGGTGGCCTCTCTCTCCTGTGCCCAGTCCTGCCGAGCAGAGATGGGATGAGGCTGTGTGGCTTGGTGCCACCGGGAGAGACCTTGGCCGCAGCGGGACAGGCTCTGGCTGACTCCATCAGCTTGACTGGTAAGAAAGGACTGCTGTGAATTCCTTTATTTTGCTGCTCTGAGGTGGAGGATGTGTCCAGACCCCTGCTGAGACCTGTGGCAGAGGACAGACTGGAGAAGAGTGAGCAGAGGGGGGAGGGAAGCTCCCAGGTGGTTCCAGAGCAATACAAAGCCTACAAGGAGCTGCTCAGTGGAGGCACAGATGCAGATTTTGTAGAGCCAGTTGGTGACTGAAGATAGCGGAGGGCTCCTGCTTAGAAAAGCCTTGGAAGGTTGATGAGCAGTATGGTCCGCTGACCAAGAAAGAAGCAGCAAAGAATTTTGTTGTCCTGTTCTCCCTCTGGTTCATAGGGATACAGAAGAACACTGTACATCTTGAAACACCCCCTGCTTTACCGGGGTGCCAAGCCACAACTGGATGGTGTGCAAACGCCCTACATGCCTCAGGGAGAGGTAACGAGCCGAAGCTCTGAAGTGAGGCTGGTTGCGTCTGTATCTGGATCAACCCACGTGTTTGGATGGATGCTGAGAGCCTGAGCGTGGGCTTGGCCCGTTCCTGGTCCCAGTGCCTTGCTGTTCTCTCTCCCTCATGGCGTGGTGCATGCAGCCCCCACGGGAACTGACCTGCAGGGATGGGACAGCTCGGCACACTGGGGCTGGTAAATGGCAAAGAGCTGTGCTAGCCCCCGGGCAGCATGGGCTTGTCACCAGCGCCCCGGAGAAAGCCAGCCCTATCCCAAGGGAGATGGAGGAAACGGCCTCTGAGCTGGGTCTGCGGGGTGGGCTGCAGGAGTTACTCTGTGAATCACTGCACTGCGCTGGAGCTGTAGAAAGCTGATCCAATGGTGCTCAATAATCTTTAGTTGATGTCTAAACTGGACCAGCTTGGTAAAAAAAAGAAAAAAAAAAAAAAAAAAAAGACCATCTCACCTATCTCCTGCAGAAGCATGGGCCTGCGTTTGGGAGAGGGGGCAGGAAAAGGAGGTGGAGGATTATGGGCCTGGAGGGTGGAGGGGAGGCACACTGCAGCCTCCTGGTCTTCCTTGCAGCGTGGGAGGATGCCCAGCCTTCCTGCCTGAAAGGCAAAAGCAGAGGTCCGGGAAGCAATCCTCGTGGCCATGAGAAACACCTTGACCATTACTGAAGTCGCCTTGGGTATGTTCCCACAATCCCAGTCTCTCCGGTTGGTGGTACCACAGGGGCAGGATCTGAACATAAAGGTGTCCTTGAGCTGCTGGGGGCCCAGGGTGTGGCTGAGGTGGGAACGGAGGGTCCCCCCCACTGCAGCAGCCTCCCGCCATGTCCCTGCAGAGAGGACGAGGGCTTCGTCTGCTGAATGCCCACAGCCCACCCCACGAGGCTGGACCCCGAGCTCTGGCTGCTGGTTAACAGTTAACAGCGGGGTAGATGCAACACAGGCATCGCGGGGGTCCCCTGGATCCACAGCTGGATTAATCCCACCCCAAACGCAGCTGCTGGGAGAACGCCTTGGAGTGAAAGTGGGTTTGCCCCCCAAGATGAAGCGGGACTCGGGCCTCCGAGCACCGGCCACACTTGATCTCCATCCCAGCCCTGACAGTGGTACGATCCTGAACTGCTAGTGCAAGCAGGGCCCGGTGACCCCCCGGTGCTGTCCCTTTTCCCTGCACCGGTGACGCAAGACAGGAGGAAAGAGAGGCAAGAAATTCAGGCACTTTTTGCAGGCTACAGTAAGAGCCACTGGCCAGGCTTAAACCCAGCGCATCTGCCTTTGCTCTTGAGTTGCTCAAGACCGCCAGTGCATTTGCTTTTGGGGCTCCCGTGTTTTGTACGCGTGTCAGGCTAGAGCTGGATCCCAGTAGCTGCCTTTGTGTCCCTGCGGTGCAGGGATCGAGAGCGCTGGGGCCGCCGGTGAGCGGAGGGGTGGGGGGGAAGGTCAAGTATCGCAGCCAAGGAGCTTTCTCATCGCTCTGCTCACAGCCCTGGCCTTTCCCAGCCTCTGTTTTGCAAAAGAGGAAATCCAGCCCCAGGGCATACCCTAACGGAGGCCAATGGAGGAATTCCAGGAGGTGTCTGAGATCCTCCCGGAAGCAGGGGAGGAGATGGCCAAGCATCAGATGAGGTGCAGGTGGTAAAAGCCCTTCTTGTAGAGGCAGCATCCAAGCAGGCGTGCCCCAGCCAGCTGCAGCTGCCAGGGAGGAGAATGGCCAAGAAGGTGCCCAAAGGTTAGTTGGCAGTATAGCCAGGGGTTGAATAAAGCATCCCACACCTTGGTCCTCTTGGACAAAATGTTTTTAACTTGTTTGGAGCCGCTTTCCCCCTCTTGAGGTTGGAAAATCCAGTGCAGTGAGAAGATTCATCTCAGGCTTTCAGGCAGTGAATTCCAGCTTGAAAGCACCGATCCAGCCACAACGCTGCAATGACAGCACACGAAAACCGTATCTGCTCGTTGTGCTCTGCAGTTCCTGGAAAATAAGGTGTGTCCTCATCCATCCCTGTGCAAAAACTAACTTGTAAGAAAAACTACTGCACCCTCTAGGCATTGCAGGCAGGTTTTGGCCAGCAATGAACAGGGCAGAGCTCCGTCACCGCCTGTCCCACGATGAGCACAGCTCACCACGGGGCTCTGCCTGTGCTGACCCACCGGTTGTACAAGGAGGGCTTGCGGGTGAGCAGCAACACCGTGACCCTTAACTGGTCCAGCGCTGGTCTGTCCCACAGCCAAGTGCTGGGGACAATCCATCTCACGCCGGAGCAGCGCTGCTGTGGCAGCTCTGAGCACGGAGCTTCATCCCACTGCAGGACACGAGTGTGTGCAGGAGCCAAGCTGGGCACAAAATGGTGATTAAAAACCCCAAATTCATCCCCCAGCCTGGCACCTCTAAAAAGAGCTGCATCAATGCAACCAGAAGGGTTGGGATGAGTGGTGGGGAGTGATGGAGGATGCTCACTTCCCACTGGCTGCTCACCTACATGGAAAACACAGCATTATACTCACCTTACCTTTTTTTTTTCTTTTTTTTATCTCACCCCCCCCCCCCCAAAAAAAAAAAAACCAACAACCCCAAAACCCAAACCAAACATTACTCAACAACCTCATTCAGCCAGGGGAATCTGTAACCCAATGGGGACAGGCAGAAGTAAGATCCTGCTTGTTTCCAAGCGCAGCAACTTGAGCAGAAACAGGTAGTTTACTGTCAGAACCTGGTTTTATTCTGTTTTAACCTCGGCCTTTGTCCTGCAGTTAAAAGTCCTCGTTGCTGTTAAAATGTACATGTTATTTGTACACAGTTGGCATATTTCTGGTTTGTGACAATTTTTTCGCAAGCAGGATTTACTCTGTTCCAAATAACAGAAGCCACAACATGACAGACGCCTGCATGTCATTTTACCCACACATTTTACACATGCAAGTCAACAGTCCTTCAGTAACTTCCATTGGTTTTAAAAACATTCGGATGAAGCCACGGTGGTTCAGCTGAGACCCAAAACGACCGTTAAGTCTTCTACTACCCCAGTGCTCTGCTGGCAAGCTGAAAAGAACACGAAAGCACAACGATTTAAAGCATTATTGGAAAAAAAGTGTAGCAACATCTAGATTTGTTTTGAACAGTTTGACAGTAAATACCAAGGAAACCAGGCATACACAACCCCCCTTTGTCACCACCTGAAGGTTTTCCTGTTTGCATAGTGAAGAGCTAATCCTAGAGCTGATGCTTCGCGGTGTTTTACAGACACGGGGAAGAGAAAGGTTTGTGTCAGATGCATGTGACACGTGGGGATCATCCCGGCTTCTGTGCTGTAGTTCAAACCGGCATCATGTCCCAGTTCCACCCAGCTGCCATCCGTGGGGACAGCCCACGGGTCTCCATCACGGTGCCATGTGAGACCCTTGGGGTCTCACAATTAACAGTCGTTAATTTTTGTCCCCCAGCGGGTGAGAGGGGCTGGGTTTTCATGAAGCGCTTCCCCCTGTGCAGGGGATAAGCTCCTTGACGACCTTCTGCCTGGGAGACGGGACGAGGCTGTTGGAGTGTCCAGGCGGGGCCCTGGGGTCTGTCCTCGGAGCACTGCTAAAGGCTTGGTTTTAACATCAGTGATAGTCTTTAAGGCTTCAACCTTCCCCTTTCTTTCATTGAGAAAATACAAAGAAGCACTTGTTCAAGCGACACTTCATGGTTACTGTGCACTGCATGTACAATAGCATTTGAAGAAAAATACTGACAATATAGAACAACATTATACAATCATCTGGCATGATCCCTTCTTTTGGCACTTTTCCTTCATTTATCTGATCTGACTCCATACACGGACCTTTCCATACGGCTTTTCCCGGGTAGAGAGCTCCGGAGGGTCAGAAAGCAACTTTCCAGAGTCAGTGGCATCTTTGGCAGACACTTCTGTTGTCAAACCGACCCCAGCCCCTCCAGTGCTACTGGCAGTGCAATCTCTTGACCTGCTTTTTTTCTCGCAAGAGAAGACAGCTGCACATTTTGGGAGGCTGCTCACACACCCGCGCTGTCCCACAGCCGGCAAGGATTGCCTTCGTCCTGGAGAGAAGGTGGCTGCAGAAAGGAGGAGGGTTAGAAATACGACTTTCATGTAAGTGTAAATAAATACTTCGTTTCAACTTAGGGCCTCTGCAGATCTTGTGCTGCATCCACCGTTCAGCAAGAGGTATTTTACTTCTCAGCTGGCGTTATTTGTGGCAAAGGTAGCGTCACACCTGACCTTTAAAGGATAGAGGCTGGGAATTCCTGCTCTTTTAAGTGTAATTATATACAATTATTTTTTTTTGTGCAAGCTTACATACACTTAAGAGTGTTAAATTAATAAAACATTCATCCTAGCTTCACATTGCCTCAAGTCTCAAACCTGACACCACCTCGGGCAGACTTCAGCCGAGGGCAGTCGCACTCTCGCTGGCTCTGGAAGGCGGCGAGAGGGTCTGGGTGAGCTGGCTGGAAAACGGCCCGTGTTTTCCCCAGTCCTTAAGCAACTAGATGGAGAAGCGAGTGTAGAAACGCAGCCAGCAGCTTCATCAGACTAAAAACCTGTGGGCACACCACCTCACAAGAAAAGATCGATCCCACTTCAATGCTTCCCTGAAAGCTGCTGCGACTGCAACCCCTCCGCGCCACGGCTGCGGCGCCACATCTAAAGGTCTCCTTCAATGCGGATGCAACGGACCATGTGGGATGCTCGGGGAGCCGAGCGGCGCTGCTGGGCCATGGGCTCTCCGTCGTGGGGGGAGCCAGCTGCCCAGCGAAGGTGAGGTCTGGGAAGCTGGGAGCACGAGGGGTCCCACTAAGTATTTTTGGCTGGGGACAAGCTCCAGCTCAGGCGTTGCCTCCCGCGCTTCTGCCCAGCTCGGATTTAGAAAGAGGAAATTAACACACAAAAATCTAAATATTTATGTAATCTTTTAAAAGGAAGATATTTAAGACACTGGCCTGGTGCACTGGACTGCAAAATCTATTTTAAGAGGGGGAAGAAAGGATACATTCAGTGTGTAAATCTAGTTGCTTGTGGAGTGGGCTTGCTCAGAGAGCACCCAGCAGCCCAAGCCTGGATGGAACCCACACAAGTGCCGCAAGAAAGAAGGAAACTCTTCAGGGGAGGCTGATTTGGGCACAAGGGGTTAACTGCGGGGAAGGGGCAGGGAGAAGGGGGCCTGTAAAAATAATTATTAATCTAAGTGCACCTGGGAAGTGCACGCTTTAGCTCAAAATGTTGGGAAAAAATGGCGTGAATTCTGAGTAAAAGCTGTGGGTTTCCCTCCTGAGCTTACTTCACTGTTAAAGGGCAGATCCAGGCCATCGCTACTTCTCTCTGCACTGCTCTTCCAGGTCCGGTCAAGGCTCCAGTTACTTAATTTCCTTCCAGTTCACAGCTGGGTACTGGAGCCGGCTTCAGTTTGGGTCAAAAGCGCCTGCTTCAGTCAGCACCTAACGAGGCTGCGGTGCATGAGAGGCCATGGAAAGCCATCGCCCATGAGCCACAGAGGGCAGGCAGAGCAGGGCAGCTCTAGCCGGCCCTAGGTACGACTTTAAACATCCAGTAGTTTGTGTGTTAAGGAGATACAAAGATAGATAGATAGATATATATTACGGAATCATTGCTATAAGATTTCTCAAAATGAAAGTGTCAATCTGTTGAAATATAGTATTTAAAATATATAAATTTTATCCATTAAAATATAAGATTTCTTTTTTTTTTTTTTAAAAAAAAATCCAGTTCAATTAGGAAAAAGCACCAGGGTCCTCGCAGTTATGCAGGTATGCTGGGAGAGAAAAAGAAAACCAGTTCCCGTTTTCTTTTTAACCATTTAAGATGGAGGGAGAAATTCAACCATTTTTCAGACAGAGGAAATTGGGCAACGACCATTCTCTTAGGTCAAATCCATCTGTTTAAACGCATCAGCTGTCCTCCCTTCCCTTCACGCCACAGGTCACGGTAAGCTTGCCCCAGCATTGTGCTTCAGTTACAGCCTGAAAATACCGCTTGTCACCCGGCACACGGGTCAGCAAGGTTATTCATGCCACAGCCTCTGCCCTGGACGAAGGTCCCCGTGGGCACCGAGGGTCCCCAGTGAATACTCTGCAAGGCAGCTTCCAATAGCACGTTTAGAGCTGATGTTTGAGTCTGATGTCGAGAAATAATCAACAAAATTATTGTGCTGTTAACGGGTGATGGGGAAGATTGTTAGAAACACGAAGAGCCCAGAGGGTGGGCTGCCACTGAAGGCCACATCTGGGCAGACAACACACGCTCCACCAAGCACAGGCTCTGAGATAGCTCTGGTCCAGGCTGCTGTACCCAACTTCATGCCTTTAAGTGGAAATTTTTAAGTGCATCGCTCACCTGAGCTTTCTTAGTGGTTTGAACCTGAAGACAGCTAGCTCAGAGCAGGGGCAGGGCAGGCTTGCATTGCCCTGAGCGCCCACATCCGCGTGCCCGCAGGCTGGGAGGGCTGGGTTCCTGTCCCCGCTCTACTGCCAACCCATCAGGCGCCTGCGAGATGACTGGGAGATGACCGCGATGCGTCAGATACCTCGGGATGCCTCCTCAGGCTGCACTTGGACGTGTAAGGACAGGTCTTAGGTGTGCTGAGAGATCTCTTAACCGAGCAAGATCCTGCACGGTGTCAGCAGGGAGAACGTCCTTGCCTAATTCACCCAGACAGCATTTCCCTTTCCAGATTCTGATGTTCGTGGGAAGAACATGAAACCCCCTTCCCTTGGAAGAGGCAGGGACTGGGAGAAAGGCTGCATTTGCTCCCCACATCACAGCACCCAGCTGCTCTACCTGAGCTCTCTGCTGTGTCACTAACATGAATGTACAAGTTCCTATAAGGCTCTTCAGTAAAATCCCTATTTTATGTTTTTCTTCACTGCATTTGGCTTTCTGCTTAAGAGAAAATAATCTACAACCTGTACTGCTGGTGCAGACAGTGAGATACATTCATTTCTAAGTACTACGGGTGGATCTATTGGTACTTCCTAGCAGAAACGTGGCTCAGCCTCCCTCCCCAGCAGCCCTCGAGTCACGTCATTTGAACACGCTGACATCAGTGACAGCCTGACCACCACAGCCAGCTGCAGCGTAAGGAAGGAAAGAAGGTAGGTAGAGGGGAGAAGACTGTTTCTAGGACAGACAAAGCCTACTTCCCACGAGTACCGCTCTGCTTTCTCTTGGCATATTGAAGTGGCAAGGCAAGGAACAGATCAAGTCCTTATCCCGTACCCCACGTGTTGCTCACACAACCCTCCTAGCTGGGGAACCCAAATGTCGCTGACTGCACGTACAGGCATTGCAGTGTATTCACAGGGATGATGGACACTTCTCTCAGACCAATGGACCAGAAAGGCTGGAGGATTTTTTTTCTCATTCTCTCTTTCTCTTTTGCTAATCTGAAAGGACTCTGGCTTCTCTCTGAACTGGACCTACAAATGTCTTACCACCAAAATGAAAAAACAATTCTGTGGGTGGAACTATGACAAAAAATAGTTTTCCTCTAAGATAATCTGATAAACCTCATTGTCCTCTAGAAAGGCCACATTGTCCACCAGTGCTACTTAGCACCCAGAGTGCTCTTCGACCGCAGCAGATACCGATCGACTCTGACTTTCCGCCTATCCACTGTCCTGTTCTCGCTGTCAAAAATCCGCTGCAGATGCAGGGCCAGCCTCCTGTCCTCCTCCTCTTGCTGGAGCTTCTGCTCCATCTCCCGCACCAAGCAATCCTCCGGAGGCAAGCCCACCTCCCCCGCCGTGTGCCTCAGTCTTTTGACAGAGCCATTGTGCTCCAAGTGCTTCGTTTTGCAGCGTCTCTTCCGGCCCCGTCTCAGCGACGGGGGCTGTTCCCCGATGATGTTCTCAACGGAATTGCAGGTGCTGTTCTGTACGTTGATCAATTCGCTGTTGTTCAGGCATTTCAGCTGCTTTTTCCCTGATGTCTTAACGGGAATTCCTAGTGTGCTGTTGTCAGGCAGGGATGCGCTGACGCCCATAAGTCTTCTGCTTAGCATTTTCGGGCCAAGACTAAGACAGGATTTGTCCATGAACGCGTTCACTTTTAGGTCAGGGACTTCGGCCACCCGTGCATTTAGGGAGGTTACATTTGATCGTGCATCTGGTTCAGCAGCGGTGTCGTCTGTTGTTAAGGGCTGTGAATCTCTGTTCTTCTCATTTGCTTTTCCCAGCTTCGTTTCACTGATGGAAGGGAAGAAATCCAGCTCGGGGTGAGGCTCTCCTGTCGTGTCAGGTGGAAGGTGATCAACCTGCACTTGCGGCTGCTCTTTAGTGCAAGTGCTGGAGTTGGTCGTGTCAGAAACTACGACGTCTTCCCCGGGCTCTGAAGCCAAGGACGTAAGGGTAGCTTTAGAAAGAGTCTTTTTGATCTGGCGCTCCTGAAATATCTGCTCCCATTTTTTCAGTATTCTAGGACTGGCCTCGTAGGTGGTCGGCTTCTGCAGGCTCCGGTTCAGGTTTCTCGGAGTCGACTTGATAATGAGAGGGCTCAGGACTCTGCCGTCAGGAAGCCTCTTCGGAGGAGTACACGGGGAGCAGACGATAGGCTTGAAGTGGTTGAGCTCTTCTGAAATGCTGTCGTTGCTCTCGGGGCTGATGGATCGCTCTGGCTTGTGCAGGGCAGAGAGGGACGAAACGGGGTTGAGAACCAGGCGCTTCTCTGCCGTCAGGTCTGGGGCAGAGAGGCAGCGGTTGTTTTGGGTGGATGACAAAACTCCAACCAGTGGCGTCGACGTGCTGGTGATGGGTGGCACCTGCAAGGCAAGGCACAACAGCTCAGCAAGAGAAGAATACGGACAAGCGCGTGAGAGGAGAACAGGAGAACGTGAGGCTACCACGCTCAGCTCCTGCAGCAGGACAGCTGGAGAGCTCTCTGGAACAGCCCTGGCAGCCCCTGCTGGTCACGGCACCTTTCACGGCCGATAATCAACATCAGCAGGGGACACCAGGGTCCAGCACGACCTAAATTCATTTCAGCGTGAGAGCTGTTCTTGCCACAAGTGGCAACCACTCCAACAGCAAAATGCTGAAGCAAGGCAAGACAAGGAGAAGCTAAGAAGCACTGCGCCACCCTGGCTGGAGGAAGCCATGCTCTTCAAGGGAAATAATCCCCAAAGGATTTTTGGCTCCCTACTAAGCTGTAGGATAGAAAGAATAAAAGACTCGGCCCAGGTTTAACACGCTGCGCTGCAAAACCTCACGAGAAAAAGGTGTTTAAATGCCTGAGGCAGATAGGTGGAATAACCTTGATGAGTGGTCCCAGACCACACCTTGGCCACCACAGGTCTCTGCCTGAGGCAGCCTCTAGCAGAGCTTCGGAGCAACACTTCTTGGCATCTCCAACACCATCCCCTAATGCCGCTACATCTGGAATGTGGCAGAATGCAGCCACAAATAAATCAGAAATAAACGCTGCACATACACGCCTGCAGATGGTATTATTCTTAACTCTAAGATGAAATGATTTTGTCCAGCAGCTAGCTGGGCTGGAACAACTATAGCCTTTCCCTGCTTAGCCCAAAAGACAGTTGTTTCTGCTAGCTTATTCTGAAGTCAAAATAAGTTTGTGGAACACTCTTGTAGTGCAACTCTGAATTGGTCAAGTCCATGCTAAAGGCCAGTTAAAGATTCTTGCTTTGAGCTCAGTCCAGCTCCTGTCAGCCTAGATGGGAACTGGACCAGGCTTTTAAAAGCAGATTCTCTCACTATGGCGCACGCCCATAACCTCAGGGATGTCAAGCTAGGTGATCACCGGGGTCAGCTTCGTGTGCCCAATGGAGATTTCACCCTTTTCCAAGCAATATGCACTAACCAAACTGACCTTCCAAAGGATTGCAGAGGCTTTTGTTCCTTATGGGAACTCTGGAATTGAACCTTCTCCATCTCCATCTGGGAAGAAACTGAGCGCAGGAAGGAGGGGTGGCAGCACAGGGAGGTGGAACATCCTAGCAAGCGGCTCTGGCGGAGCAGCGTTGGAGGTGTTCCTGTCTGAGAACTCACAGTTTTCATCATTTAAGCTGCTGTTGCAGCTACCAGGATCCCAGGGGCCAGAGAGGCACATTGGAAAGAAGGCAGAGTATGGCCCCAGAGACAGAGATTAGTACAAGAACAAGTGTGCAAAATTTCCTTCTGCTGGCAAAACAGAGGGGTCAGCGGTGCTGCCAGGCACTGTGCAAGGAAAGGTGTTTGCAAAGGTCACCTCCAATGAGTGAAGGGTACCCAGTGACTGCGGCTGGAAGAGCCTGGAAAACCTCCGGCTCAGATTTTCATTGGTGCTTCATGATCACTGCTCATTTTGAAGCACCGCAGTGCGCTGAAAAGCCAGCCCTATTGCACAGGGTAACAGATACCGTTAGTTTATTTGGGCTGCTGGAAGCAAAGGGAAGCAAGACCAGGCCAGCTCTAGGCCAGCTCTTCCCATTGCGTGGAAATGCAAAAGAAAGTATCCTCACATCAGCAGAGCAATGAGTTTTGCTCTGTTTAAACAGCTTTGGGAAGAACAGCAGAGAAAGGGGGAGCAAGAGAGGACTTTTCTCTAAACTTCTAAAAGATTTTTCTTTAATTGGCTGGGAATTCAGCCTTGAAAAGAAAATTAATTACAAAACAAAAGCATGATGAGTACTCTTCCAAATTCCAATTATCCTGCAATGCTAACAAACTACTCTGCAAGCTGTCTACTTTTTTGATAACTAATTTCTAACCTAACAGGTTTTCACTGTGAGCTGCGAGGAAGTGATTTGCCCCATGGTGATAACACAGCGCTGGCAGCACCACAAACACAGGATTTTATATCTCCAGACTACTGATGCTGCGTAACCTCAGGTAAAAACATTTTACACACAGAAAACCTATGCTTCCAGACGCAGCCCGTACCTTCGTTTTGTTGGCTGGGGCTGATCTCTGCCTGCTCTTTGATCTCTCCTGAAAGGTGTCGTTGCAGCTCCGACTCCTTTCCACCTTGGCGGTTAGGTTCCTGAAAAGCAGATGGGTGAAAACAGGAGACTGTTCGTGACCTTAAGAACAACCAGCCCAACAGCCCTGGCAGCAGCTACCTGTGGAGGAGGCATCTGCTTTGCCCTCAGGGTAAAGGGATCCAGAAATCTGGGATCTGCCGCAGAGTCCTGGTCTGTGCTAAAGGGCTCCACACTAAATGCACTGACACCTCCACCTGACCCCTCCACCGAGGGCTTGTAACTCATTGAGGTCTGAGCTAATGATGATGCTACGGAAACCCCTCTGCTTCTCATGTGAAAACAGTTTCTCAGCCGCTTCCACTGCATCATGCAACAGCTTTCACTGATAAGCTGTCTGGGGGTGATGCTATCTCTTAATATCTGTGCTGGAGAAGGATCCAGCACCCTTGAGTTCATCACACAGAATTTTGTACTTCAACAATTTCTGTCATTTAAACCTACAGGCAATGATTTTTCTGCTTTATGGGACGAACCCTAACCTTGTTAACCCCCAGGATTTTATGACAGGCAGAGGGTAATCAGACAGGCGCTATATTCTACCAATTAGTTTGTTCTAAAATTCCAGGAAAAAAAATCCTTATTTTGGATTGGAACAATCATTTTAATTGAATCTAAAGCATCTCAGGTATGTTTAGAACAATGGTCAAAAGAACATCTGTAACGGACATCAATTGGCTTGAATAAAGTCTCAGCATCTTACCCTGAAAGGAAAGCAAAGGAGTAGGCACTGGTCTTGGAAACAAAAGCTGACCGATGTGTTTGCTTGCCCTGGAATGGTTCTTCGTTCTCCGAATCCGAGAGCCGTTCAGGAAACTGAAGTCAATCAAGGAAAAGTTAGCTGACATGTACAACAAAAAGAATCACTTGGAAAATAAAGCTCGCTCTTGCAAGGACAGTAAAGATCCCAAACCCCCCCATTCTGATTACACCTGGGGAATGCAACCTGCCAGCAGATACACGTGCTTGCGCAGCTCTCTTCACTGGAGCTGTAACAGCTCCAAGGCTGGCCACCAAAAGCATAAATAATGCAAAATAAGCACACAGCAACTATGTATAGCTGTCAATCATTGAAGAAAGTTAATTTAATGATCGAGAAAAAGTGAGGTAAACCTGCAAGAAAGGTGCTAACAGGACGTTATTCAGTACCCACATATCAGCCTATCAGTCTTTAAATCTTAAGAGCATTTCCTGTGGAATCTCACAACTGAAAGGAGAAATGGGCAGAACTCAGCATGAAGAATCTGTTGGACTGCAGTATCGTACACCTACACTGTAGACGATGCACGGAGAAATGTTCATGGAAATGCATATATGCTTGAAGACCAAGGATATGCAAAGCAGAGCATTTACCTCTACAGATTTATCTGCTCTGTTTGGAAGAGCTGCACCTTCAGTCATGAGTACAGTGGGTAAAAGTGGGGATTGAAACCACTAGAAGAACATCTGTAGTCATAAGAAACCTTAGAAGACAGTTCTCACAAACACGGATGTTCAGAATCTGTTAGCTCATAGCCTTCAAGGGCTACAAAGAAGTCAATCAAATAATCCTGGAAAGCTCCCCGTGTCAAAGGATGAAAGCTCCCTGTTTCAACAGGGAGCGACAGGAGACACTCAGCTAGTCAAGGTCTTAAAAAAAATGGTTCTTGTTCTAGGACTGAATTTTAGCAGCATTTCACCTACCAGTCAGTGTCGGTGATGTGGATAGGAAAGAGAAGCACAAGCTTACTTACACACTCTTGGTTCACTTTAAGCACTAAAGATTCATCTTTTTTCTGCTGTTCTTCCATTTTTTTTTTCCCTACATCCATGTCATCCAGAATGAACTTGTGAATCAGATCCTCAGAAGCTTTATCTTCTTGTAGCTTTTCTTCTCTCAGCTGGAAACAAAGCCAAAAGAGACGGTGTATTTAAGATGTTTTGAAGTCCTACATCTCATTGCCAACAAACGATTTTCCAAGAGTCTGGTCACATCATTTAATTTTGTGTCTCATTCCCCTGCTCTGGAGTACAGCCACTGCCTCTCCCTTGCAATAACGTGAAGACTGGTTTGTTTCTACAATGCTTTCACGTTCATGCACTCTACAGAAATATCACAGCTATTATCTTTGCAAAACGGCAAAGGCACTGTTGGGTCCAGGGTTTGACAGAGACTTCTCTGCCACACTATTTTCTAAAATAAGAGAGACAAAAGCTTTTGTCTACTTGTAGTTAAGCATACTGCAAATAAAAATGTGCAAACCAGTAGCTTCATGGCAGCTATAACATTTCAGTTTTAGTCTTCAAATGGCCTGCAACACAGTACACACAATTTAGCAGACGTATAGACAGCATCACCTAAATTAAAACTGGTTATAGACACAGCAATTCCCATGTTGAAACCTACATGCTGGATGAAATCCTATTGTTTCACTGACGTGCTGGGATGGGGAAGATCCAGAAAGATTACCTAACCTTCCGATGGCCAGCTGGAGGCCCAAAGATTATTTAGGTTATCAGCTGAAGTGCAAATGGAGATAAGTTCAAGTGAACGCCAGAATCTAGTCCACAAGGTACATGGATCCACAGGATCCTGCCTGCTGCATGTTGGAACAGCCGCTGCCTGCGCACCACGCCGGACAGACTGGCTTTTACCTCCTGGCTTCCTACTCTGCCCTGCGTCGTTAACCTCTTATCGAAAGCTCCTTGCTATTTTAATACATTCCTGAAGCTTAAGAAGCCTGATCCAAAGAAGGCACCAAGCACTTTCAGCCTTTTTGGTATCACCTCCTCTGAGGAGTACTTCCTCTGTATTTCCTTGCAGTTTTCTCTAATTCTAATGCATTCTCAGATGTTGCTACTTTTTACCACCCTGGCAATTCAAAAGGGCTACGACACAACATTATTTTATCCACGTGTGCTGTGCGACTACACTTCACAAACCTGAAGGCTGCCGAAGGAATCTGACCGAACTGCCAGGGCAGCTCTACACTGCACCTTGCTGCACTTCCCATCCTTTTTCTGCACTGAAGGCTTCTTTGCTGTGCCTTCTAACGCCTGCCTCTTCCATTAACTGCCAGTCCCGTCTACTCCCAGATCCCCTACCCGTTCTTCAGCTTGTGGAAGTTCAGTGTCCTGGTTTCAGTGGGATAGAGTTAATCTTCTTCTTAGTACAGTGCTGTGTTTTGGCTCTGATGTGAGAACAATGTTGATAGCGCACTGATATGTTTGGTTGCTGCTGGGTGATGTTTATACTAAGTCAAGGACTTTTCAGTTCCTTGGGCCCTGCCAGCCAGAGGGCTGGAGGGGCACAAGGGACGGGGAGGGGACACGGCCAGGACCCAAGCTAGCCAAAGGGGTATTCCATATCATATGGCGTCATCCTGAGTATATAAACTGGGGGAAGGAGGAGGAAGGGGGGCACATTTGGCATTATGGCGTTTGTCTTCCCGAGTACTCGTTAGGCGTGACGGAGCCCTGCTGCCCTGGGGATGGCTGAGCCCCTGCCTGCCCATGGGAAGCGGCGAACGAATTCCTTGCTTTGCTTTGCTTGTGTGCGCGGCTTTTGCTTTACCTATTAAATTGTTCTTATCTCAACCCTTGAGTTTTACATTCCTTTCTGATCCTCCTCCCCATCCCTCTGGGTGAGGGGGAGAGAGCAAGCGGCTGCGTGGGGCTGGGTTGCCGGCCGGGGTTAAACCATGACATTCAGTTATAAGAAAAGTGGATTGCAGAGAAGTACACACACACACTTTCCTTCATTCCCTCTGGCGAGCACAATCCATCACTTAGAGATCCCTTTTAACCAACCAAGGTTGACTTCAGTGTCCACAAGCTCCTCCTGGCCAGGCTGTTCCTGCGGAGATTTCTTTCTTCCTGAACCAAAGGATTATCCCCAGCACAACTCCGCCTGTCCTGCCGCATTATTTTGCTCTTCCTTTACCTAAGGAATCAAACTCCCCATTTCTGCCAGGACCTCTTTTCTGCACACTTGCTACTCAAAACCAACAGACCCCCTTTTCCCCTCCTTTCCACCACCTTTTCCTGATGAAAAAAGCTCTGCAGTGCACACTGTGGATAACGCCATCCCATTGTCCCTGCCCAGCATAACGTGACCCATCTCCCTTCTCACTCATTACCCAGCCATTCACCCAGCTTGTGTCTCACCTCTTCCTCAGCTTCAGACATACACACAGGCCATGAATAGTCTACATGTATATGTGTATATACCAGGTCCTCCCTCCTTCCTCCACCAAGCTCTGTGCATGTTACCCTCGCTTGGGACAAGAAGCCCGATCTTTGGTTGACAGGCCTCCATCATCCCAATGAGTCACAGCTATGGCTAAACACTAGGAATTCAAACACTCGATTACCCCTCACATGAGTGTAGGCATCTCACATCTTAAGAAGCTGCCCCGTTATGTTTCCTCTGATCTTCTCACACCGCCACAATTTCCCCCTGGCCTCCCAGGAGAGCCGTGCTGCAGGACCTTATGCCCTCCAGTATAGCTCGAGGCACCCACAGGCAGCTCCAGCACTGCACATAAAGGCAGTGGGCGACACTGCAACAACTCCTCATTCTTCCAAAAATACTTAGTATTTTTCTTCCCTGCTGAAGGGGAGCGGAAAAAAAAGCATGGACATGTGGATGACAAAGAAAATACAGTTCACGATGCATTACTCAAAAGCCTCGTTATGGTTTTCAGATTGGGAAGGACCCAAACCCTACTGACCACGAACCCCCAGAGACAAGGAAGAGAGGCAGGAGGAGAGAAGGCAGAAACCAGGACATCCCCCCCCCCAGCCCCAGCCCCCCAAGTCTGGCTGATTGTGGGTGTTTAGCAAATGTTTTCAAAGATTGGCTTGACTTCTCATTTAGTTTTTTAAGATGTATCTTTAAATTCCTGGTCTATTAATAATCTCAAGCAATAACTACAACACAATGTCTGACTAATACAGATTACGGCCGCATGATGCAGACGTGATGAATAGTCTGCCGTATGTTTCATGAACAATATTTCTGCACTTTCAGGAGCCTTTTTTAAGTATCTGAAAAACAAGTTCAGATCAAGATTTATCATGAAGATGACTTTTTTGGCCAGCTGAAATACTACCCAACAGTTGTGTCCCTTCCGTCATGGAAGAAAGCTGTATGGAAATGTTCACTTTTTTTTGTCTCACTTATGCAATTATACTCAATTCCAAAATCTAAAGCCACAAGCATGCATGTAACAACATAGGAATATTTAAGGATTCTGGGCAAACTCATGGCACAATTAATGTGAGGTGCAAGCACAAGCTCTGCTGACAGTGAGAACAGCAACAACAGGATCCTAATGCTGATTAATGGGATAAAGAAATGAATTTGGGTCCAGAATTCAGGTTGCAAACAAAAGCAAACTCTAATGATAAAATTGGTACTAATTAAAAAACGTAATTTTAAGTAACCTAATGTAAATTGTCTCCCAGAGAATTTACTGACAAACATGGCAATGCTGTGCCAGGACATGAGGCGTAGAAACTGAAACAAGCTGGCGTGGAACACCTATACTGGGAGGAATATCTTATCTGAGCAGCATCTTTGAAGTACTGGATGCAGGACCATCAGCTGCTATTAGCAGTACAGTTATCAAAAAACACATTTTAACCTGTCTGTAGCCCTTCTGGATACTGGAACTGCAGGAAAAAAACATGCTGTATAAGCAATCGATAATTTTTTTCTCAAAAATTGCCCAAGAAATGATAATTTCAGGACCATCATTCTCAATGCTAACATCCATTTCCAAAAGTTTTGCAAACTCACGTTTGACATCTTCTCTTCACTCCATAAACTGTCCGGGTTTGCTTGCTCACTCCTTGAGCCTGCTCCATCTACCCCTGCTGCTGGAAAGCTGCATGTCAGCACATGCCTCAGGTAGGAGTTTCCCTCCTGATGGTGTGTGATTACAAGCAATAGACTGCTTGTGATAGACAGTTTAACAGGATGAGTTAGGTTTTTAGTACACAGAAACAATATCCTCCTTTGGAAAAATATAAAATACAAGAGCACCAAGTGCGCTGTGTAAAAGAGAAAAAAAAATAATCTCACTATACTGCACAGACGGCAAACATTTAATCTCATTTTGAAAGTCAGTTGAGAAAATTACCCTATGAGATTATCCACTTCAAATAAAAATTCTTCAGTACATAATTATGCTAACTACTTTGTTTTCAACTGCAAAAGACTGGGAAGCAGGTCAAGAGCTAGAATTTATAAAACAACTCACATCTGGGAGATGTAAAAGCTTTTGAACACTCCTCTCCCTTCCTCAGGAGGAAAGCCAGCACGGGTTATCCCTGTTTCATGGGCAGGAAAGCCGAGATGAAACCCCTTGCTCTGACACACAGAGGGAAGCCCAGTTATACACAGGCTTCAATTCCCAAACTGGGACAAAATTCTCATCTCCTACTGCCTAACTTACAAGTTCAGAGACACCAAGAAACTCTCGCTAAGTGGCAACAGTCACAATTTTGCCTGGAATAAGGAAAAAGCGTGAGTGCATCATCAGTTGCCATTTTGTCAGCAAAATTACGTTGCCCTTTCCTCTTTGATGATGATTCAGAAAATCTCCCCCTCCACACCAGCTCTTTCAGACAAGGTTCATAAAAAGCGAGTTTAAGTCAGCAGAGGAAAGGAGCCTATCCCCCTTCCGCTAGCGAGCCAAAAGGGGAAGGCAACAGGCTGAACAGGAACAAGACAAAACCATGCCCCAAACGCCAGAAAACATGTTAAAGTATTTCCTTTTGACTGGTGGCAAAGTGAGAAGTGCTGGCACTGGACTGCACGTGGCAGCTTTTTGCTGAAGTTAAGCAGTAGATGCAAAAACCTCTTCAGCTGCAGTCTGCCTAGGCTTCAGATGGGATTACTTGGACTTTATAGATAACATTTAAAGTTGGTAACGGAGTCGATTGGGATTAACAAGCGGTAACAAAGTACCCGCTTTGTCCTGCACTGGTACAATGCTCCTATGGGGGTTTTATGGACCATGGGAGAGAGAATGGTTTAATCCTTCCAGAAGATCCAGATATGCATTAGTCTGGAGGCACTGGGAAGAACTGCAGAGCTAAGATCTGCCTCAGTGACCTCAGGTGGTTCCTGCTTCTCTGGACAACTGGGAAATTCTGGCCTTGCAGCTGGACAGAAGACATCAACCAACAAGTCTGGCAGGACCAGTGATGAGTTAGCTCCAATACCATCACAGAAAGTCTCACAGTCACTATTAGGGAGAGATTTATAAAACCCTAGTGAGGTTTACAATTAATACCTATACAAAAAGCTTTATTTCTCCTTTAAGCCAAAGATACCCTGAGTATACTCATCCTAAAGGTTACAGTGAAAAAAAAGTTAAATTGCCAAATACAGTGATACATGTTTAAGTTAGTTAATAAACTAGATTTTTATGTAAGATTTCAGTGCACTTAAGCTGCTGACTAAATCAATCATTTCTCAGCACAGTGTCTTACCTTTGCTACAAGTGCTGCAAGTCACAAGACTTTGCTTTCAAAGCATGCTTGTCTACCTAGCGAAAGTTATCTGGACGAAAGAAGAGTCTGCATTCCTTAAGATGAGTTAACGAAAGGTCAGCCAAAGTTATCCTAGTAACTTGTAGTGACACTGCCCATCAGTGTCACTGCTAATGCCACACATGGAGAAGCAGGAAGGAGAGAAGACCCTTCCACATTTTTTAATTGTCTCCTCACACATATGCATTTCCCAGGCTTGTTATTTACCTTAAATATCTAAACAGTATTTCCCTACTTAGCATCACTCAGTGGACCAGGCTGTTATTCTGACTACACATCAGCTTCCCAACCCTTGTTGAGATCTTCAAGTGAAAACCCAAAGAAAATTCTTCCATGAGGAAAAACGCCATTCCTTTTCCCCAGCAGGTAAACTAACCAGCCAGAGGCTGGACCCATCTCAAGGCAAAACACCGTCACAGAGATCAAGGCCCCGAAACAGCGATTAAATCTATTGACAGAGACGAGACAGCAGCAGCAGGGCAGAGTCCACATTGTTTTGGCAGGACGGCAGGCAGGTCCCGGCAGCGGAAGGGATGATAGAGCAGAAGCTACGAGCGGCAACGCAAATGTTTTAGCAAGTTACAGGCGACTCTCAGGAGAGGGGTTGCAATGGAAATCATTATCCGCTCACTGCTTTCACAGCAATGTTTCTCACTTTAAAAGCAGCCAATTTCCATAAATGACTAGCCGCTGGAGATGTTTCAATGATTTAATTTAAAAAACTAAAATCCCTTTTCAAATGTAGAAAATATTTTACCAGAGTTTAACACAGCTGAAAAGTTTTTCTTCCCTTCTCAGTCTTTTTGTCTTTAAATGACATTTTATGCTTGCCTAAAAACAGAGAGAAAGCTCCAGTTTGGAACAGGTTGTTTCTGAGAAGGATGTTACTGCAGGAGATGCCTTACCCTGCAAAAACCTTTACGGAATTACATCCACAAATACTGATGCTCTAATAAACCCTGTACAACCCAACAGTCGCTCCAGGTCCACCAAGGAAGGTACATTTCCATGGTCTGGAAGGCAGCCTAACAGCAAAATCTGGCTTCTACATGCTCAATTCCTGCCAACATTCTCCTGAACTAGCTGAACAGCATAAAGGGAATAAATGACCTTTGTTACAGAGCAGGAATAAAAAGCCCTTCAAGTTTCCTTATAGGCAGGATGGCATTCCTGCAGGAAATCCACGTTATTCCGAAAGAAAAACTGCAATTACACAGAATACTGTACCTTCCTTAGCTGGCTTTCATATTCTTCTCGGAGTTCCCCTGGTTTGCTTAACTTAATGGGTGCTCTGAATATAAAGTCTGGAAAAAGAAGGAAAAAAAAGGAAACACTTTTTAGTGCACGATGACTGGTGGTGTCCATTATTTCCCAAAAAGGGTAAGCTCTGCACAGACTGCACAAGAGGTTCTGCAGCATTTTTTCAACCACGTATGTTTATATTATGACCCTGCTGTCAAAGCTCTGTTTAACATACCATTTTGCACTTCCACAGTTGCTTTTGAGATTCTCAAGAGTTCTTGACAAGTGGTTAAGCGATCAGGGGAGTATTAGGAGGATGTAAACACAGAGGTTAAGTAACAACCCTGACATGTCCCAGGGGAATCTGAGTCCTAGGTATAAAAGCAGGCTTTAAACATCTGCTCCAGCCAGACACCCAGGAAACACAGGTTGACAGCAGCAGCACAACACCCCCAATTCACACTCATGCCCTTCTGCCATTTACACGGACACATCAAGAATACTCTCTATTTTCTGTATAAATGGTGTTTTTACTTCTCCATGTCCCCTTCACCTTCACAGGCGTTTGCAGTGCTGTCCTGCTGGTCCGGAGCAAGCACAGCTTTTATTCCACTTGCAGTGCACTCCCTGAGGTCAATATTTTGAAGCTGGTCGGGCAGGCTGCTCCGTCTGGCAGGAATTCCCCATCTTGCTCCAGCTTCCTCCCTTCCCCCTTGGGAATTCAGGAACCAAAAGCACACTGGCACGCGGTTATAGTTTAACCTCCATCCCTGGAGTTTGTTACTCCCCAAATGACTCCCTTCTTAATGTCGGCTTCAAAGCTCCCTCCCGCTTCTGCGCAGCGCAAGTCTGGGCAAGTTACACTACAGTCGGAGGAACTTGGATGGGAAAGGGAACAACTGGAATAAAACAACAAGCCCTAAACAACCGCTCTGGCTCAGCCTGTATCAGTACTCCAGGCAGGGTGCAGCCCAGCTCACCATCCCGATGTGCTATGATCAGGATGAAATGGGTACGAGTAAGGAGGAAACATCAGTGGCATTTCCTTTTCCCAGCTTGCTAAAATCGAGGGATATAAACCAGCAGCTCCACCGCATGTTTTATTTAGGAAGCATTTTTATTCCTCAAGCACATTGGCCCAAAATGAAAGGTTCATGGTGGGGTAAGTAAATCAAACGCCTGGCAGCTGACTGCCCCGGCAGGCATCCTCTGGTTCACAGCCACCATTGCCTCCTCCCTGGGAACAAGTCACAGCCCTGGTGCCAAAACATGCAATTTAAAATCCGATTAAATCCTGTTTTCACCTGTCCTGCTTTCCACTGGTTTGCTTTTAAAAGCAGAGGAAAGCCCCATATCAGTCCCTCCCCACCAGTGAGTGTGAGTGCAAACTCCGGAGTTTCCGGCTCGAGTAGCTCTGGAGAGGGAATGCTGCCAACACCAGAGCTGAACAAATCACAAAGCATTTCTTTAACAGTTGCTTTAAAATTGAGGAAGAAAGTCTCTCCTCATCAAATATTAAGCATATTGGTTATATGTTTGGTTTTTTTTTTTAAGAAAACGAAACAAGCTGCTATTCCCTCTTACTTGCACGCCTGCGCGAGCTAGGCTTGTTTTTAAAGGAAAACATCCAAAATGTCCCAACATGTGTGATAAAAATCCTGAGTGGTGGCGATGCTGAGAAGGCCAGGCTGCATTCCTTGCTCCTGCTTCCGCGCCTGCAGCCGGCTGCACTGGAAACTTTCCACCGGCTTCTCAAAACGTTTTTTTCAATTGTGTCTTTGAGCAGTTCCAGTTCTTTGTGAATTTTATCAAGCTGAATTTCCACTGAGACAGTCCCAAGAGCAGCAGCAATCTGTAACATGCCCGCAGCGAGCTTCAATTACTTCTGAACGTTTAAGGCTTGTCTCAGACCTTATCTTCATAGCTAAAAAGGTATATTTTTTTCCCTCCAGGGGAATAAAATAAAAATAATAAAAGCGTATGAGCTAACCTGCGGGAAACAGGCAGCAGTAAGGACAAGCCACATCAACTGTTTCATTGGTTACATGGGTTTAGCAAGCCAGAAGAGATTTTAAATAATGGAACAACGTTTATCTATAAAGTTGTGCTGGTTTAGCTAAAGTGGTCCAGCACCAGGCAGAGGCAATTTTACCTGTAGTATCTTTATGCCCCAACTTGTGTGTTTTTACAGATGGGTCAAAAGAGATGAGACCCTAAATTTCTAACTCTCTGTAAAAGATGAAAGCAAAAATGTATGCACAACTGTGTATCTATGATTACAACACTCCATTATATTTTCTGGGGTAAACTGATGCTGCATGGTGGCTGCCCGCAGACAAGGATGCTTCTGTCGGCACAGAACCACTGCAAATTGAACTAGACCAGTCCTTGCACTGGAATGCAGCCGGGGAGGAAGGCGAGATGACCAGAGCATTGCATCTGTTTCTCCAGCACACTTCCCCGTGCTAATTCTGGACGTTCAGGTCCAGGACAAGGCTGCTCAGCTGGTCTGATGGGTGGTACAGCCTAGGAGAACAATGAAATGGGTAGGATGATGGAAGAAAAGGCCTTCTACTTGATTTTGCAGCAAAACTCCTTCTTGCTCTTCCTTTCAAGTGATCTGTGGGTGATCAGTAACGGTTCCTGAATGGAGCTGACTCTGAAGGGCTGTTGGGAAGACTGGCACTGGGATGCTCCTTCCGAGCATGGTGATAGCAGCAAACCAGTTGCAGTGGCAGGATCAAAACTGGCATCCTGCTCTTTCACGCTGGCAGACAAGAGTTTCATCCTATTGTGCTCAATCTTGGAAAAAACAATTGATTTCTGCACTATTTGAGAGGACAAAAGATTTTCTAATTATTTAACGCTGGTTCTCTTTGTAAGAGGCATTTGACTTGCAGCCTCAATCCCCTTGAATGACTCCATCCTTTCGACGTTAGCCCAGAAGTGTGCATTACACACCGTCACCGTTAATCTGTACTCCCGACCAGCGGATTTTATATTTACTGGCAACAGAGTCAGAAAGATCCATCTGGTGAATTCAGCAACAAGGGTTGAATAAAAATAAGTTGAACTTGATTCAGAAAAGCTTCAGTCCCCTGTCTGTCGTTCAGAGGCTCCTGGGTTTTGCCAAATTGATGCCATCCGGCAAGTCAAAGCTCTGCCACCGGTGGCAGCGAATCCCCCTCAGCCCCAGCTTCCACGTCTTCGTAGCTTCCTCCTCCCCTTTATTCCAGGCAGGGCTAACCAAAACCTTCAGGTTTTCACTGGTTTTCCTTTTAATTTCCAGCTGTTAAGTGTTTATACTTGCAGATGAAGATGACATCTTAATGTTTTCAAAACACAAAACAAGAATGTAGAAGTTTTCTGAAGAGGGAGAGGTTTGGAAACAGTTTTCCAACAAGAGTAGTTACTCTAGTTCTTTTGAAAGGATGTTAACTAAACTACATGAAGATATGAAGGCATACTTCATATATGTATATACACATACACACACACTTCAGCACCGGTGCACTAGGGCATATTTGTAAACAAGAAATTAAAACTCAGAATTTTGGCCACAAATCTGCAACTTCCTCTTAAGTGGAAGAATCAATAAGGTGGGAGCTGTAGGAAGACTTTGGGGTTTCACATACCAGTATGACAACATGCAGCATCGCTGGCCCCGCTTTCCTGCCCTGCTGTGGGCACCTGTGGTCCAGCAAACCAGAGATGGGAGCTAGGGCAAGCTAAGACTGATCTACTGAAAAAAAATAATGCAACTCGCCAAAAAGTTGGGGTTTTTTTCATCCCAAAGCAGCTCCCATAATGTGACAGGCTCCATACCAGTTCTCAAGCAGAGGCAAATGGGACAAAAATAGGTTTAATCTAGATTTGAGCCTGGAGTTTCGGCTGAAGCAAAAGATGACACTAAAAAATATTAATGTGGTGGATGGCTGTTAACATACTGTCATTTCTTCCCCACTTGCTTCATCCTAAATAGGCTAGTTCCAATAATTTCAATAATCTTCCCAAGGTAAGTCTTTCCAACAGATTTTCATAGAATCACAGAATAGTTTGGGTTGGAAGGGACCCTCAAAGATCATAGAGTTTAGCCCCCCTGCTATGACATCTTCCACTAGACCAGGTTGCTCAAAGCCTCATCCAACCTGATCTTGAACACTTCCAGCAATGGGGGACCCACAACTTCTCTGGGAAACCTCTGCCAGTGTCTTGTCACCCTAAAAAATGTCTTCCTTATGTCCAGTCTAAGCCTACTCTCTTTCAATTTAGAACTGTTGCCCCCTGTCTCACCACTCCCTGCCCTTGCCCAAAGCCCCTCCCCAGCTTTCCTGTCGGCCCCTCCAGGCACTGGCAGCTGCTCTAAGGTCTCCCCGCAGCCTTCTCCTCCCCAGGCTGCACAGCCCCAGCTCTCCCAGCCTGTCCCCACAGCAGAGGGGCTCCAGCCCTCTGACCAGCTCCGTGGCCTCCGACGGGCCCGCTCCAACAGGTCCGTGTCCCTCTGATGCTGAGGACCCCCGAGCTGGATGCAGCACTGGAGGGGTGTCTCACCAGAGCACCGTAAAAGTGGAGAATTTCCTAATTTTGCTGGATTTATGTTCCAAATGGAGCAATCCAGCTCCCCAAGCACTGATGCTGGAGCACAGAAAGCATTACTGCCTCTCGTTCCGTTTCTGCATTCTCAAAAGCTTGGCTCGGGGAGCCAGGAAAAGGCACACAAAGCCACCAAAAAGTGGATCAATACATGCATTAAAAGCAAGACAGAAAGCAAAAAAGTCCATCAGTTAATGGGAAGAAGGCAGAAAAATAGTTGTACAGTGAAAGTTTAAGTGTTCAGAAGAGTGATGCTTTGGTGTTTACCAAAAATCAACTGTGATCAGGTACTTTAAGAAACAGGAGCGCAGAAGCAAGAAGTAAAAATGGCACAAAAAGTGCAAAGGAAAGGTATTCAGAACTCTCTTGAATACTGTTTCTCATCCATATGAATGATCTGTCTCGCCTGGTTTCTCTGGACAGCTGACAGTGAATGCCAGCCTGCAGGTTTCACATGATTCACGTACAGTAAATAGGTCTTACGGTAGGATTTATAAAATTTGTGTTCTCTAGTGGTATAAGTAGATGAAAGGCCTTTTAAACTAAAAGGAATGTACCACGTTCAAGAATACAATAGCCTGCAAATGAAGGACCTCTCCAGGGACGTGGCCAAGAACTGGTTGATGCCTCTGCCTGATGTGCTGAGAGCCAGTCTCAGCGAAGATGGGAGTTGTTCGAGCCATATTGGGTATAAATCCCAAAGATGTGCTCCTGCTAGTAGCAAACCCCAGGAAGCAGCTTTGAATAAAAGAAGAGACGCTGTCTGGGGATGCGACAGAGAGAGAGAGAGAAGAGGTGGCTTTAGAAAGCTGGTGAAATCCCCCCTTGGTAAGTTCTAACTGTTTATGGTTGTCTTCAAGGCTTCCTGGAGCAAAGGGGTTTTCTTTAAGGCCATGGAGAAGTAGGGGAGCAAGAGGGGAAGCAGCTACTTGAAAACGGTAAAGCAGCAGGCTTAGTTTCAATATGCAAATGAGTACTACAGCCAGTTGTTTGCTCATTAGCAAGTATCTAGAAGGAAACAGGCAGACGACAAACTAATAGCAACGCTGTAAGAACGACTTGCATTAGTTCAATCCACCGTCCATCTTTGATGGCATAATTGAGGGGATGAGGGGAAACCAAGCCACAACATGAGTTCATCTCTTGGCGGGGTGAGAAGGTATTTTACCTGCTGTAGAGACCACAATACCTACAATTTTTCTTTAGAGAGAAAGTTAAGGACTAGCAGGATGCGCCGTGTTAGGAGTCACTGTCCAAAACTTGCTCTGGACAGAAATGCGTAAGGAAATAAAACAAGAAATACGAGAGGAGGAACCACTGCAAAGGAGCTCAAAATCCTGCCCTTTAGGCCCCTGTGGGTGAAAGGAGGAGAAGAGCTGGCTGGGGAGGTAGCAGTGTGGTACGAAGGCATCGGAGGGAAGAAGCCCAGAGTCCTAGATGGAGAAGCTGTAAGGAGTGGGAGTGGGGCAAGGAGCGAGAGCTCTTAACCTCCTGTAGACGGGTTAAGAAATGTGGTTAGATATGGTTTGATGCCAACACCCTTTGGACTCATGGAGACCATCTCAGCTCAGGCACAGCACTGCACAAACACAAACCCTTGTGTGCTCTCCCGGAGCTGCCAGAGGCACGCATGCAGCCCTGCAGAGCTGCCAGGCTGGGTACAGCAGGGCTGCTCCCAAGATGGAGCTGAAATTCCAGCAGACGCAGGCTCATTCCATGAGGTTTCCTTGCATGCCAGTTCCCAGCTCACCCTCTAGTTCCCGTATTATCTGGAAATACCCCTGTTTTGCAGGATAATCCATCCCATCCTCCACACCCTGAGTTACACCATGCCAAAAATATTTTGTCTTTTTGATTTGGAAGCCCATAAAAAAAAAATTCTTAGAAGCACAGTGAGGGAAAAAAACCAGCAACCTAGTCTAGGTATAATCACTGTTCTGAGGGATGTGCAACTAGCTGAAAAATCATTTTCCAAGAGTTAATGATCCACTGCCATGCCAGGGCAGCCTCTCACATTGGCCACTGGGGCTAGCTCTGGGTCTGGTCCTAATCACTCTCTTCATTAATAAATAGTAGATTAGAAATAATTTAAAGTATCGTTGATGAGTGGAGAGAGTACAGCAAGGGATGAGAGAGAGGTGCAAGCACTCTGACAGTCTCAGGTCTCACGCCTCCCTGAAGAGGCACCCCTGCCTTATTTCTTTCCTTGGGCAATCTTACATTTAACCCATCCCATCAAACAGCCATACAACACTAATCCTGCGACAAGGAGGGGGGGGAAAAAAAAGAGGTGCTGTCAACTTTAATCACTTTGACATGGAGAGCAAATCGCTGCTTTTCATGTCGCAGGGAAAGGCTTCATCGGGATTGCCGTTTCTGAACTCTTAGCGCTGTGGTCTTGAGACAAAAAACCCGGTGACAGGCTACAGAACAACAGAAACAACGGGAAATTAAGGAATCATCAGGAAATGCTCAAGAACTAGATTGGTCTGGTCCAGCGGGGAAAGAGGGAAACCACAGCCAAAAAAAGACTTGGAGGAAGGAGGGGGAAGTCGTGTTAGAAGTCTGGCAAAAACACCCCACCCCTCCCCTCTTATAAGAGCATCAGTTATTAATTGTTGTGCATAGCTACTGGGCAGAAGAGAAACAAAAGAACTCAGCTGTGTTTGTAACAAAGGAGATTTTGATTAGATATTAGGCAAAATCTTCCAAGTGTTCAGAGACTGAAACAAAGGTGGCCGTGGGATCCCCTTTTGCCATCTGTGTACGAACGGACAATGCGGATGTCTACGAGGAATGGTTTAGGTACACTCGATCCCGCCTCGGCACAGGGGAGCATATTTCCCCTGTCCCTTCCCAAAACATCTGGGAATCTATTGTATCATCAGTCATTTATTCTTTCCCTCCCAGACTATCTCTGTTCTCAAGAAATGGCCTCAAGTTGCACCAGGGGAGGTTTAGATTGGATATTGGGAAAAAAATTCTTCCCCGACAGGGTGGTCAAGTATTGGAATAGGCAGCCCATGGACGTGGTGAAGTCACCATCCCTGGAGGTGTTTAAAAAACGCGTAGATGTGGGGTTCAGGGGCATGGTTTAGTGGTGGGCTTAGCAGTCCTGGGTTAGCAGTTGGACTTAATGATCTCAAAGGTCTTTTCCAACCTGAATGATTCTATGATTCTATGTTAGTTAAAGCTCTTGATTAGCTTAACAAGCCCGTTCTTTGGAAAACTGAATTTCTGATTCACAGTTCAGGGGAGAACACTCGTCCTTCAGCAATCTTCCAAGCTCCCTGAAGTAATTTATAATCTGGTGCAGTAACGTCAGGATTGACAGGCAAAAATCTATCCATGTGGGTGAGTATCTGATACTGAAGGTGGGCCGTGTGTCTCTGAGAAGATAAAGCCATGATCTCATCTGTTCATCCTTTTTCACAAGATCCTTTTCTTTTGTCTTGATTCACAGTGTATTCCATCTTCCTTGGGAGAAATGTGAATGTACTTATTTTCTCACAAATCAGGCTGAGCACCTTGCCGTGAACATGTTATGTTCTTTCTTCTTCTTGGCTAGCTGAATCCTCAAACACATACCCGCAGTCTCCAAGCCTCCCATCTGCTGCACCTATCTGCCTTCCAAGACTTTCACCAGGCAACTGTTTTAATATAAGAAACCTTCCTCAGCAAAGTATTGCAGCTCAAAATTTAGTTTTATACCAGCATCTAGGGTGCCTTTCTAGGTGCTATATGGTACTTAGAGATGCCCACAGAGCAGGCAGAGAGGATGTGGGACCTATGGGCCACCCACACCCTTCTGGAGCAGCAGCTGGAGGCCAGGCTGAAGGCAGCAGGGCAGCTCAAATGGCATCAGATGCCCAGGAGCAAGCAAGCAAGCAAACCCAGCCCACGCCAAGACACAACACAGGCAGCGAGTACGCATTGTCTCCGCTTACGTCTATCCAGTTTTGTTTGACAAGTGTCATGACAAGGACTTTGTCTTCATATGTATTTGTACAGCACCTAATGCAGAGTCCCCAAACTCCGCCAAGGTCTGAGAGCTCATTAAATCCACTATTACATACGAATCCCAAAGTGAATGACAAAACCTGAGACTTGAAACTGTAATTAATTAGCCAACTTAAGCTGGAACAATCAAGTAATGTCAAGAGGTCATACCACGTGGTTTTTAAAATTTTGCAGATTTTATGTGATTCAATTACATTCATCAACTTATTCACTGTCTGGTAACAGAATCACATAATATCTGAGGTTGGCAAAGACCCACGGAGACAAAGACCCCTCTGCTCAAGCAGGGTCAGCAGGAGCAGGCTGGCCAGGTCCATGCCAGTTGGGTTTGGAGTCTCTCTGAGGATGGAGACTCCACAACCTCCCCGGGCAACCTGTGCCAGTGCTTGGTCACCCTCACAGTGAAAGGGGTTTTTTCTTATGTTGAGTGGAACCTCTTGTGTTCCAGTTTGTGCCCGCTGCCTCCTGTCCTGTCGCTGGGCACCACTGAGAAAAGCCTGGCTCTGCTGCCTTTACTGCCTTCTCTCAGATATCTAGATACATCGATAAGGTCCCTCCAGGTCTCCACTGCTGTGTCAGTGCAGATTTATGGGAGACAAGAGTCAAAAGGGTGAAAAGCAAACAGAGGTGATGGGCAGCAAGAAAGGCTCAAATCAGCAGCAAAAGGAAAATGTGGGTCTGCTGCCAGGTGGGGCAGGGGGCCTGATGCTAAAGGACATGGAAAAGGCTGAGATGTTCAATGCCTCTTTTCCTCAGTCTGTACAGCTAGAGCAGGTACAGAGGTGATCAGGAGAGGGTCTTGAAGTCTGGAAGAAAGCGAATGGGGTCTGGAAGAAAACATCTGACTGGCTCAGTGGGTGAGTGGAGAGCAGTGATGTTTCTTATCTTGATCAGTGAAGGGCCATGAAGATCATTAAGGGACCAGAGTATCTGACATACAAGAGGTGGCTGAGACAGCTGGAACTGTTTGGCCTCGAGAAGAGGTGGTTTGGGGTGATCCTACCAATGTGTTTAAATACCTGGTAGAAGACAATAGAGAAGACAGAGCCAGGCTCTTCTCAGTGGTGACCAGCGACAGGGCAAGAGGAAATGGGCACAAACTGAAATACAAGAAGTCCATTTCACATAGGAAATAACTTTTTTACTGTCAGGGTGGTCAAGCACTGGTACAGGCAGAGTCTGCAACCTTGGAGACAGTCAAAACCCAACTGGACACAGTCCTGGGCAACCTGCTCCTGGTGACCCCGCTTATGAGCAGGGGTTGGGTCTCCAGAGGTCCCGGCCAACCTCAGCCATGCTGTGATTCTCCAATAAGCCTCACTAACGTCAAGATAAAGCACGTCCACTGCCCTCCTTCCGCATGCAGCAGATCACCATTCCCAATGGATCAGCTACCTTTGATTTCCACACTATTAGCCCAACTGACAACGTAAGTGGCCCATTACCCTCACAGCTCTTAGCCCGACAAAGCTGCTTCAAGACAAGCTTGAGCCTAGGCTAGAAAAGCAGCAGAAATGCCGTTCAAGATTACAGCTCATTTTAGCTCACCTCATCGGCTGTTAACTCAACCACTCTACAACTTGAAGTACAATTTTACGGTGGGCAGGTCTACGGTATGAAAGGCAGTCAGAGTACAGCACGAGTAGGGGTTAGTCTAGCCCAGTTTAGAGCGCCCATGACAAAGCCATGCTCACGGTGTACAAGGTGACACTCAGCTGCACGTGTCCTTCCACTTTTGGGGTGCACCCCCCACGTTTCTCAGGGCTAAGACCCTCCATGATTCTCTCTAAGACGCTTCCAGAGCTTTAGGAAGTTTGGGCAGGCAGAAAATGACAACCAACATGACAACCGCATGCCTTGCTGCAAAATACAAACATCTCAGACAAGACAAACAGAGAATTAAAATTAATTTTTCTTAAAAAAAAAACCCAAACCAACCAAGGCACTGCATAAGCATTCCTGCAGCATGGCTGGATATTCTCATTCAAGCTAGGCTGGACCAAGCTGAATCTATTTAAGCATGACTGACACCACTGCCTTAGAGGAAAGACTTGACCCAGGGAGTTTCTGTCGTCCCTCCTTGGGCTGGGCCGGGGAGGAGGAACTGCTCCCAGCCGTTTGGCTCAGCTCCCTCCGGACAGCCCGTCTGTTCATTGATTCAGCAAATCCTTCTGCGTGAACGCTTCCCACTTCGCTTCCAGCAAAGGTTAGCAGGGTTAGTTCAAACCACCAATTTAAACTGTTTAAATTCATCCTGCCAATTTTCCCTGCAGCAAATTAGAGGGTGCTGACACAAGCATGAACCAGGAGACCAGTAATGCGCTCGAAAAGGAACGGCTAGGGCACGGCTGGACAGCTAAAAGGACGTTTATCCATAGCTTAAAGCCTCGTTTGCTCTACAGGTCTCCCACCACCACTACGTCGGTGAAGCACGCATGTAGGTGCGGCGTAGGCGGCCGATCTCTGCCAGCACTGCCGCATCACCTCTCCAACCAACAAGCACCGCGGTGCCGGCAGAAGATCCTGGCACACCGGGAGTTTTGACAGGGGCAAGGTGGGCATCTTCCGCAGCACCTCGGCTCTCACCGGGAAAGAGCAACGCTGCTGGCTCAAATGAGGATTTATTTTAAAGGAAATGCAGGGAACTGTTTTCTAGGAGTTGGGGAACGCTGCCGGCTTTCGAGACTGGGAGGAAACGCGTGACAAAAAGCCATGAACTCAGAAACGATAGACTTTTTTTTTTTTTTTTTTATGTCAACAAGGGACCAGGACTTCCCACGGTGCGAAAGCTTGCCTCTCTCGGCGAGGCAGAAACCCGCCCGACTTTTTCCAGCCCTTCTGACGGGCTGCACTGCCGCAACCGTTGACTTTTTGGGCAACGTTATTCTAAAAATAACCGGCCGTTCGGGGCCTCGAGCGAAGCGCTGGGCACAGGGCTGACACAAGCATGGGCACAGGGCCCCAGGCGGGGCTGCGGAGGGGCGCGATGCCGGCTGCGGCCCAGCCCTCGCACGCCAGCGCGGCGCCGGGGGGCAGCGGGAGCCCCCCCTGCTGATGCCCCTGGCGGGGGGCGGCTGAGCCCCGGCGCACTCGGTGCAGCGCACTCCGCAGCGCTGGCCCAGGCACGGCGCGGCGGGGAAGCGCCCCCCACCCCCCAGCTGCGCCTCCGAGGCCCATCTCCCACCACGGCAAAGGGGGGTGGCGCCCCCCAGGCCCCCCCTCAGCTCGGACGGGGCTGAGCCCCCGCAAACTCAGCGCACCCTCCGGGCAGGCCAGGCCGGGCCGGGCCGGGCCCCCCTCCCGCCCCCCGCGCCCCCCCCCCCACCGGAGGAGGGGTGGGGGGGGCAGGTGCCCGCCGCCGCCGCCGCCGCCGCCGCCGCCGCACCTTGGTCCGGCGGCCGCTGCTCCCCGCCTCCTCCGGCGGCCGTCGTCGCGGCGGGCTCGGTGCGGGCCTGCTGGCGGCGGGCCCAGGTGGAGAGGCGGCTGCGGCAGAGCGGGCAGCACAGGCCCGGGCCCTGCAGGCAGCGCTGGAAGCAGGCGAGACAGAAAGAGTGGCGGCAGGGCGGCGTCACCGCTTCCACCAGCGCCTGGCGGCACACCGGGCACTCCGCCACCGCCAACACCACCTCATCCTCCTCCGCCGCCGCCCCGGCCCGCCCCCGCCGCCGCCGCCCCCGCCGCGCCGGCACCGCGGCCCGGCCGCCGGGCCCCGCCGCCGCCATCTTCTCACACTTTGAAGGGACAGAACGTTGGGGCGCGCGGCCCCGCCCACGACCCACATAATTCATGAGGGGGCACGCCCCTCGCTTAATATTCACGAACACCGCGGCGCGTAGTTCTGCACGGCCCCGCCTCCTCGTTGGCCGCGCCTTTTCGATGAATATTCATGTACCCCCGTTATATAAGGAGGGGCCGCCGCCGCTCTTCCTCAGTAGCTGTGCGGCCGAGGGTGGCGCTGGCGGGGCAGTCTGGCCCGCTGCGGGCGGCTCCCCGCGAAGGGGTCCTGGTCCTTGAGGGAGGCGGGTGCCCCTCAGCCCTCGGGCTTGGTGGCTGCGTGTTCCCTCAGCAAATGGCTGTTCTCCAGGCCGTGGCCTGCTGCAGGGGAGACCCTCCACGCTTGGCTGGGGGCGGGGGAGGGGGGTTGTCTTTTATTGCAGCCTGGGATGCTTTGGTGAAGGATGGGATCTCGGGTCGTTTCCACTGGCTTGTCTTTTGTGGACCTGCTTCAAATCGCTGTGATTTCTCAGAGCTTCAGATCCTCTTGGATGGGGGCTCTTGGCAGCCCCACAGCCTGCCTGTGGGGCAAGCCAGGGCCCTCCAGCTGCCGCTGGCCCTATTCCAAAAAGATCGGGGGGGGGTGGGCATCTTCTAACAAGACACCACAAAGCCCCCGTGTGCTTTTCTCTTTTGATTTGCTGTTACTTGCATCTTGGGCTCTCCTGGCTGGCTGTAGCAGTGGGGCAGCTCCGGGGATGGGGTCAGCAGGTGACAAACCAGCAGAGCACGGAGGCCAGTACCACACCAACCCTTTGGTTTAACCTTTCTGGGTAAGAACCTGCTTGTAGGTATCCAGCTGGTGCTTTTACTCGGTGACTGAAGTGCTCAGCTCCACTTGATGTGAAGGAACCCAAATCCCCAACCTGTAGCCTCGGGCTAACCCCTTCCTCCCAGCCCTGCGCCCACATCCCAAAAATTTCTGGTCACTCCTAACCTGTTTTCTATGGCCCCTTGAAACAGGGGCTTAAAATCCATCACAAGTCTCCAACGTCTGCTAAATAACTCGCTGAGAGGGGGTGTAAGAGTCGGTCTAAAGAGAACACATTATTGTCTCGGCATTGCTAACAAAGACCTGGAGATGGAATGTGGTCCATCCCATGACAGAGGGGTAAAAGGAGTGGTGGGACAGGTCCTACTCTTGCCTAATTTAAGGTGTAAGGGGCAGGAGGTTTAGGAAATCATCTCATTGAAACGATGTGCTTGCAGACAGAGCCCACGAAACTCTGTTCTTTGTGGATTCTGCGGTATTTAGTAATGCATCCCATTTAGTACAGAACATTCATTTACATTTCTCATACCCGGTTCCTGTTTGCGCAGGATATTTTGATGTGCAATATCTTTGAGGTGCGTGTCTTTCCGTCAGGCTAGTTGAAAGGGCCAGCTGGTTAGGCAGTGCTTAGTCCTGTAAGGCCTCCTTAGTCCAAGCTAAGAAATTAGGCTAAAAACCTTACAAAACTGTGCTCCTACCTATGGGTGCTGCAGGTAGCCTTGCAGCTGCAGGAGCCAGCATTGCTGTACAGCCACTGCTGTCAGCGTTTGAAGGTTTAATGATGCGGTGTTGATTATTTTCATTAACAACATTTAACAAATAGTCCTCAGGGGCTTAATATGAGGAGCAGTCATTTCTGAAGGAAGACTGACAACGCTTGGCTGCAGTGTTAAACGATTTAGCAAATGAGGAGGAGAGCTTCAGCATTCGTGGAACAGACTGATGATTTAACAAACAGCTTTTACTGAGAGAGAAAGGCTTTGAACTATTTTCTTCCTGAGAGGTGCTGTATCCTATGGGAGAGCCTCAGAGGAAGAGATGCAAAATCACATGTAATCATCCTGGGGTTGCTGGGGGGGAAGGAAGAGTGTGGGAAAGAGGTTGCAAAGCAGAGCTGGCATAGAGGGGATGTGCATCCAGAGCAGAGTAGGCAAGGAAAAAGAGGCAGCAAACAGGCTTTGAAAACAAGCAAGACAGCAAGGCATGGGCATGAGCAAGGGGTAGCTCATAGTCTTAAGGCTCCATTACTTCCCTGAGGCAGGAGGAAGGGACATGGGTTAACAGGGCCAGCAAGGACACCAGGACAAGAATTATGCGAGATCTATATTTGACAATGGAAAAAAATCCAACTTTTCTTATGACAGGGGTAGGCTCAGCTCATTGCACAGGGGGGAGGCAGGCTGCCAGCAGTGGAGGTCTTTAAGAACAGGATGAATAAGCATTGCTCAGGAGCAACAGCAAGGCATGGGCTGCCGGCAGGATGAGCTCGGTGCATACAGCAAACCCCAGCTCCCTCCTCTGGTGTCATCAGCTGCCTGAGGAGCTGATTCTTGGGATCTGTTTCATGGTGGCTCCACTTTTCCCTTTCCCCCTCCAGGCAGGGTTTGCAGAGCGATACAGTTCCAGGAGGGAAGGGATGAGGAGAGGAGCTGTGGCATCTAAATGTATGTGCTTTCCTTGGGAACTGGGGGAACTGAAATCTCCCTGCCATGTTGCTGGTGAGGGGGGGACAAAGCTCACTGGCTGGTTATTAAAGACAAATGCTATGTGAAGTTTGAGATCTTTGTGATGTCACGCCCCAGCATTGCCCAGGGGGGTGCAGGACTCATGGAAAATCGAGCTCTCAAGGTCCCTGAGGGGCTGTTCAGTCACCCCTTATCCCTGCAGTGGGATCAACTCAGCCCGAGTCACTCCTGAGCAATGCTTATTCATCCTGTTCTTAAAGACCTCCACTGCTGGCAGCCTGCCTCCCCCCTGTGCAATGAGCTGAGCCTACCCCTGTCATAAGAAAAGTTGGATTTTTTTCCATTGTCAAATATAGATCTCGCATAATTCTTGTCCTGGTGTCCTTGCTGGCCCTGTTAACCCATGTCCCTTCCTCCTGCCTCAGGGAAGTAATGGAGCCTTAAGACTATGAGCTACCTTGGTGCAGCTGCTCCCTGAATTGAAGTGCTGGGGTTGGGAGGTGAGTCCAGATCTCGGAAAAGGAAAGGGGCTTCTGTTACATCCCAAAGCTTGGTTTTCCTTCTCCTTTCCCACATCTGAAACTAGGAGCGGGGGGGGGGGGGGGGGGGGGGGGGGGGGCGGGAACAACAGCTTCCCTGTCCCTTCTAACCCATCAGGTCTGCCCTCTGCCATCCCGCTCTTTAAGGCCACATCTGTACTAGACAAGTAATCAGTATCGGGATGCATCCCCAGTGAATTGTTAGAAAGGTCCTTGGCACAGTTTTGGCCTCAAACAACTAGCCCCATCCTAACCCAGCTCATTGCCAGGCATGGTTTTGGGGCTACTGGGGCAACAGGCTGTTCTTCAAAAGTAGTTCAGATGTGGCCGCCCTGTTTGGGAAGAAAGAAAGCACTTAATAGTGTGGCTTTAGCCTGGATAAGAACTATTTCATTTGTTAGCAGCTACAGGGTCCATCTGTGGAGCCACAAATTGCTGTGACATGTACCACAACCGTGTGGCACCTTGGGAAGATGTGGGAGTGGGCAGGTGGGTGAGGGTGGCTGCGCTACCTTGGCAGCACCTTGCTGCCACCGCCTCCGTGCTGTCAAAATCCACCGGGTGCCTATCTTCAGACACCTGAACTGCTGCAAAATCTGCGTTCCCCGTGATGAGTTTGAGAAGGATATCTGCTTGGAAAGCCCACCAGCAGGCCTCCGAGCTGGCCTGCCGTGAGTGAGGCTGCATGCAGGCTCGTGAGGTTGGGCCACAGCTTGTCAGGGTGTTAAATGTGAGGAGTGGGGGATGCACAGTCCCCGTGCAGGCGGGAGGCCTGGCCATCTCCCCAGCTCTTCTTGCTTCCCAGGTTATCGCGTGTGCTGCATCAAGAAGGCATCTCGTCTCTCTGCTTTATGTTGATCCTGGAGCTCTGCTTCAATATTGGGGCAGCACCAAGTGCACGGGATACTTGGTAACATCTCAGCGTCCTGGGAGATGAGTTAGCAGGGAAGGAAGAGGGGGATGAACCATCCTGGTCACATTTCTCTGAAACTTCTCCTGGGCTGAGTTTGCTCATTCCTGCACCAGCTGTGGGAGCTGAGGTTGGGGTATTGGGACTCACACGGAAAGCAGGAGGGGTTGTTTCTTCTGCCAGACTAGGGAAGGGGAGATGTGGGGCAATCGGGACTTTGTCAGTCACCTGCCACAAGTTTGATTGATCTCATGCACCCTGGGAAAGAGGGGAAGATGGGTATAACAGTTTTTTCAGGAGATTTGTTCCCTCTTAGTTTTAGGTCACTGTGGCCACCAGATCCCTTTGGTGCCTCTCCATCCTTCTGATACCTCCAGCACTTCCTCATTGCTGTCATATAGTTGGAGATTATTTATCCATAGCTGAGCAGAGCTCTCAGGTTTTGCATCAAGGGTAGTGGAAGCCTTCAGGGACCTTACATTGCTGAGACAGTGATAGTAGGAGAGACAACTGCTCGTGCAAGGATGTTCAGAGGCTTCTGGAAGCCATCATGGAGGGGCAGGGCAGAGGGTTTGGATGGGACATGCATGAGGTAGCAGTAAAGGCCACCAAACCATCAGCTCATGGGCGTGTTTTTGGGGCATCTGATTAGGGAGTGGGTTATTTGGGTTTTTTTCTTGCAAAGCCATGTGCTGAGCAGGACAGAGCACAGAGAAGCCATGCCTTGAGTTTGCACATCCTGTTTTCCAAGCCTAACACCCTTAACAAGCAGCAGCAAATGTGTTTAAGGGAAGTTCACCCCAGTCCAGACAAGCAGGGGTGCTGGACTGGTTTTACCCATGCTCCCCGCTTCAGTGCTGTAGGGGCAGGAGGTCTTTGAGCTCAGAGGCGCTTCCCTGGTGTGTTAATGTCTTCGTTAGGTGGGGTGTTGGGAGGTGGGTGGTGTGGACGCCCAGTTGACCATGACAACTACACCTCTGCTGCATGGCAGCCTTCAGTCAGAGGGCTGGACATGGCGATCCAGATGGCTGCTACGCTTTGGTCCAAGGTAGCCTCTAAATGAGTGCCAAGAGCTTGCCAGGGGTTCTTTACTTGCTATGTCACCCACGCTTCTATCTTTAGTGGTCTCTAGTTTAGCTGTCAATTGACTAAAAGGATATCAGTGCATTGATCCTCGCTGTTGTGGGGATCCACAAAATGCTGGTTGACAAAAAAGTTGATTTACAGGAAACAATGTCAGCACATATGTTGTCGCTGACAGGTGCATTCAACCTCTTCACAAAGAAGTGGGGACCCTGAAGCATTCCCAAATGACCAGTCCCAATCTTGTAGTATCTCACTCTTTTGCCTGAATTTCTCTTATTGAAATTTAAGCCAGGGATTTGTCCAGTCCCACTGGGATTGTCTGCCCCTACCTGCCATCCTGACTGGATGAGTCTTTGTATTGTCTCTATGGCAAGTGGAGGAAGAAATCTCAAATTACAGTGCAGCTCAGAAGACATACTTCTTCTCACAGGGCTGCCCCAGCCATGGTCCTGCTTTGGTGCCCCTGGTTGCTACCCCTCCACTCCTTCTGCTCTCCAGCCTGGCTGCTTCAGCAGCTCATCCGAGGACACTGTTTTCTACCAGGTTCATCTTCGAGTGTGCAAGAACCTATTTCTTAGCCCTCAACTTGGCCAAGGTGACTTTATGTTTCGTTTTTTGTTTTTCCTGGGAAGACCAAAGGTGCATCGAGCCTGTGTGTGGCTTTATTTTACAAAGTCAGATAGAGCTCTCACCTTTCTGTGTATTGGCTGAAATGCAGACTTAGTAGTGCTTGGGCTGGATGTCACCCTGATAGCATTTGTACTCGGGCTCTGAGAGTGTGCCTTGGCACTGCAGGTTTCTGCATTCGGGAGCCTGAATCAGCTTGAAAAACTGTTTTGTTTTGGAGTGGGGTTTTTTGGCATTTTTAAGCAAGCCTTAGAATCCCCCTCCAGAGGAACTTGGTGCTTCCTTTGGCAAAGGAGCTGGTGCAGGGATTTCTGTCCACCCAGCTACATGGCGCATGTTTGCCACACCTCCTTTAAAGGTGGTCCCTCTCCAGCTAGGTCAGTGGTCACACCAGCACCCCTGGCTTTTCTGTGTGCAGGGGAGGTGGATCAGAGAAGATCAGAGGAGGCAGAGCCTCTGCACTGGTTGCTACAGAAATTTCTTGTGCTTCTCTTTTGCTTCTCATCTACTTACTGGGGCACCAAAACAGTCTGTCTTATCACCATATTTTAGAGTCAGATCCCTGTCTGAGGAAGCCTCTCAGCTGCCCTAGACATTGGGTTGGCAGCAGAGAAAAACGTGGCTGCAGAGGCAGATGTGAAGCCCTATGCTTTTGGGCCTCCTTGACAGAGCCACAGTTGGAGAGAGGAAGGGAAGATCCATGCCCAAGAAACAGCCTCTAAATGAGTGCCAAGAGCTTGCCAGGGGTTCTTTACTTGCTATGTCACCCACGCTTCTATCTTTAGTGGTCTCTAGTTTAGCTGTCAAATGACTAAAAGGATATCAGTGCATTGATCCTCGCTGTTGTGGGGATCCACAAAATGCTGGTTGACAAAAAAGTTGATTTACAGGAAACAAAAAAAAAATTGTAGTGACTTTATTAAGACAAATGATGATGTGAAAGAGGCAGCGGTTTGGTGCTGGGACTGGACTTAGTCCAGCAACTCGGGTGCTTGTCCTGTAGATGCTGCTACTGGATGGAATCAGATGGGGCATGTTATTCCTGCGGACACCAAATAAGACGTCCGCTCCCCAGGATGAGCCTGAGCTAGGGAGCCCTTGGGGAGGGACAGAGAACATGGGAAGAGGAGACAGTTCCCCAGCAAAGTCACTCATGGGACAAGCTGCCATGCAGAGCTTCAGCTCTCTACAGAGATCCTAGTGACAGTGGATTTGGAAAGAGATCTCTGCCAGATATTCTCCCAAATTACTTCTGCACATCCAGCCCACCCTGGACAGAACTTGGTTTCTGTCTCCAGCTTGTCTTCCAACTCAACGCCTGCAAGGGGCAACAGTTTTAAACTGAGAGAGGGGAGATTTAGGTTGGACATGAGGCAGAAACCCTTCCCCGTGAGGGCGGCGAGGCGCTGGCCCAGGCTGCCCAGAGCAGCTGTGGGTGCCCCATCCCTGGCAGGGCTCAAGGCCAGGCTGGACGGGGCTGGGAGCAGCCTGGGCTGGGGGGAGGGGGCCCTGCCCCTGGCCGCGGGTGGGACTGGCTGGTCCTGAAGGTCCCTTCCAGCCCAAACCCTTCTGTGACTCAACTCAGGACATGCGGAGCTCACCGCTGGCCTGCAGAGGGTATCCTAAGCCCATGCAAGGCTCCAGCCACGCATCCCGCCACCCCAAGCCAAAACTTCTGCCTTGCCAGGCTGCCGGGGAACATTTCTTTACTTCTCACCTCTCCTGAGGAGCTGGCAGGGTGTTACCACCATCGTTTCTCTTTGTGGATCTCCCAGCGATGATGCTGGCCCTGGCCAGACACTTGTCATGGGGCGCAGCTGGGGATGTGTCGCAGGAGATAATGGGCAGCCCCATGGCGCTGTGCTCCCCCATTCTTCCTCTCTGTCCTTCCCCCTTGCTTTGCTCAGCCTCTCGTCACCCCTCTCTCATTTTGTTGCTGATCTCCATCCCTGGAGGGGATCTCTTACTGTCCTCTCCGTATCGCTGGTTTGCCCTAGTTATAGAATATTTGCTGTGTGCTGGTCTTGTGCTTGGCAACACGCTCAGGCACTAAAACAATTACCAGATTTCCCATTCCAGGTTGGGCTACGTGGTCCCACTGGTGAATTATCTTTTTAAGCCTCACCGGTGACTGACTGCCTTAAACGCCACGAAGGTGCAGCCTTAGAGCTCTTAAGTCCTCCAGCACTCAGATTCATGCAAAAATAACCACTGCCTGCGGTAGTTATGGCTGTTGGTGTGGGGAGCAGACATTCTCAGACGCTGGCCACCCAGAGCTGGCATGTGCTCTTGCAGAGTTTGACCGAATCCTGCTGCAACGCCACAAAGCCCTTGGGAACTCCCTTTGCATTTAAGGTACTGTAACAAATTATGGTGCCTCCAGCACCAGTTGTGCATGTTGTTAGATCACTGTAGTGTGACATGTAAAAGCTGTTCCTCCTTTTCCCTGGAGCAGGAGTCAAGTAGGGTGATGCCCTCTGTAGACAGCCTTTGTAGCTCCAGGTGTGGTACAAGACACACCAAAGCTCCCGAGCGAGGCTGTTTCACATGTGGTCCATTGGGCACAGCAAGCTTTGGGACTGCTCCACAGTGAGGGCTCTGCTTGAATGTCCCCCAGACACAATTGCCTTCAAGAGACCTTCAGGAGGAGCTCTCATGGGCATTCATTGCTTGTCAGGACGGGAGCTGGAAACCGGATGCTGGATAAAGTGATGTCTGTATTAGAACTGCAGCCAGAGGCAGCTTCCCCAAGCTGCTGCGTCATGAGGAGGTGCTGACTGCTTGCAGGCAAGGTGTCTCCTTGCAGCTCCAGGAGACCTTCAGTGCTGACTTCTAGCTTGGAGGCACACCTCCAGCCATCACTGAACCAAAGCCAGGCCGTGGGTCAGGCTGCAGAGGTGGCTGCAATGAGCCTGTCAAGGAGTTCAAGGGTTATACCATCAGTCATGGGAAGGAGGTAGCTCCTCTCCCATGGTTTCACTGCTGTGAATTACAGCGTTACTCCACTGGTGGTTTAACGCATGAGAAGGAACAGCATGAAAACAGGACAAGGTTCAGCCCGAAGGATCCTTGCCAGTTTTCCTCTTCCTATTCCGGTCGGAGCTGAGGAGCCAGCAGTTAGAGGAGCTTCCTGGACATCATGCAGGAAGGCAAGACTGACTCCACAGCTCAGAGAGAGATGTTTTGCCTCCCCATCCAGCTGTCCATCTCTGCATGGTGCCTTGAGGGACCAGTGGGGAACAGAGCCACCCAAGCCATCAGCCCCAATTATCCAAATGTGTCTTTTTACCTCCTGGTGGCTTCTGTGCCTAAGGTGAAGGAGAGCTGTTGAAATCGGCCAGGAGTTCCTTGGAGTCTTATATTCCTGCCCAACCCGTGTGTGGGCTCAAGGCTTTGAGAGGTGGAGGAGACAGACTTCTTTGTGGTGGCTGCTCTTGGAAATGGAGGAGAATTCACAGCGGCTGCCTGCTGGAAAGGCCAAAAAAGGGGACAAAGAGGAGAAAGGCTGATAGGAAGCCTTTCCAGGGTATCCGGATCACAGCTGATGCTCTCCGAGCATGACAACATCCTTCTGTAGAGAGAGTACAATGGCAGTGCAACGTAGAGGTGACAAAAGTGACAAGACCCCTCCATGAGGAGGCAGCAAGAGGGAGGGATAAAACCCACCAAAACAAGGTGGTGTGGGAAAGCAGATGGAGGGGATCAGTCGGGGCTGTGCCTCAGCTGTGTTTGAAATCTGCAGCAAGGCTAAGGCTTCCAGTGTTGGTATATCTTCTGGTCTTGGGGGGGTCCCTGAAGATAGGACTCTTGCTCTCCTGGAAGGCTGGGCTGGAGCTGGGGGCTTGAGGAGGTACCGTGAGCTTGTGTGTCTCTCCAGAAGTGGCATGAACAAGCTTTCAAATCCTCAGGTGAGGAGAGGAAACCCACAAGGCTCCCGGTGTAGGATGGGAGTTTTGTGAAGTTGTGGCATGAAGAAAATATAGATTTTGCTCAATTTACCGTACCCTGCAGAATATGGCAGAAGCTTCATCCCATTTTTGGCTGTCTCCATTGACTCTAGCTTGGACCTCTGGCATGCTGATGTGGGATGCATTGACTCCTTGAAGGCATGCCAAGACATGGTTGCTAGTCGTCAACAAGTATGGAGGAAGGCTGTGGAGCTACAGCAGGAATCCTGCCTCAGCTTTGGCCAACCCCAAATTTGTGTGACAGCATATCTGCCCTCCCACTGGCCACAGTTCCCACAAGGCTGTGATGGTTTTGCTCAGGGTTTCATGCCACAGCCTGTGTTTAAAAAAAAACACCAGAAACCACTCATGGGAGGTGATTTTCCCCGCTTGATGAAAGGAGGTTGGTGCCAGCCTGGGTTGTTTAGTTGGCTAAGGGTCAGTGGGGCGGGCTGGCTGCAAGGCTTGAACATGGACTGTGGTTTTTGCTGTGGGATGACTGATAATTGGGATTTACTTCTGCAGTCCCCAGGATGGGCAGCCTTCATGCCCAGGCAGAAGAAACCACATCAGGCTACATGTTTTTGCAGCCATATGTCAAGTGAGGCAGGAGCTCCTCCATCCCTGGGGCAGGACTTACTGCTGCAGCCAGATTTCTTTAGTCCAGCTTGCAATGGTTCATGGTCCTGCAGGTTTCCAGCTCCATCGCCTGCATCTGACAGCCCCTGCATGAGCGATTCTCCTGGCCCGCAGACATGCACCAGATCAAACATTGGGACACTGGGCTACAAACTTCCAGGGAAAGGTACGGTGTGCAGCCAGCTCCTCCAGCCCACAGTCCAGCCAGCTCACGATCCTGCCAGGAGGCTAGGTGGTGGGGGATGTTATTGGAGCCCATGCTGTTTATTCAGTAGTTTGTAGGGGAATCTCAGTTTTCATTTGGAAAAAAAAAAAAAAAAAAGAAAGGAATCATCTCGTCTTCTTGATTGCCCAGAAAACATGGAGCGAGTTTGACCTGGAGGCTCAGGAACCAGAAGGCAAATAAAAAGGACCCAAGTTTTATTATATGCAAGCCAATCCCATGGTTTTTGAAGCCTGATTCATGATTGCAGATGGATTGATGTTGGCAGTATGAAACTGTCAGACGGATTAATTTGGAGATGAAGATAAAGAGCCTCGTTTTTGCCAAAGAGTGAATGTATTCTTTATGAGATGCAAGAGAGATGTAACACAGCACCTTGCTCCTGACAAGGCTGGCCTTTATTTCCTGGGTCTGCACTTAGGACATGGCTGAACTTTCCCATAAGTTTTAGCCCAGATGCGGGGCCACGATCTACAGTTCTGAATTCAGCTGTTGCTGTTACAGCAGAGACGCAAAATAACTTCATTGACTTGGGCTTCACGTCCCCATTTTTCTAAGCACTTTCATAACTTCCCCACAGACCTACACTACAAATGGGCTTTTCAAGTCCGCCCTGTGCAAGGGAAGAGCTGGGAGAGGAAGGACCGGCTGTTCCTGGTGGGAGCTGGAAGGACCCCGCTGTTTAGCCAAACCCCTTTAACATCTTTATCGAGGCATGAGAAGAAAATAGAGGGGCATTGCTAGCAAAATTTGCAGGGAGCTGGAATGAGTGGAGCAGTGAAACAAGGGAAGCTGGGTTAGGTGGTGAGAAGCCAGGACCACCAGGTGAGTTGAACCTGGCCGGTGTGAATTTGTACTGCATGGAGCTCTCAGTGCACAGATAATGCAGCTGGGACAGTAAGATGGGGAAAAAAATACAGTTCCTCCAACCACAGCATGGGACACCCCCTTTCCAGACCTACACAGAGGCTTCAGGGCTGCCGACCCATCACTCAGAGGAGCAGTAGGCAGCATGGACCAGCCCGGGCTTTGAATTGCTCTGACACATCAGATGCTGTAACGCACAAGGCATGTTGCTGCCTTCTCTAAATAACAGCTTTGCAGTTCGTCTTGAAGGTGTGTGGTCACGTCAGGATTGCTCCAGTTAGCCCTGAAATGCAACAGCAAGGCACTGCTTGTGCTTTTCATAGGTAGTAGGTGCCAGATGATGTGCAGAGCAGCCCGGCGTTATCTATGTTCCCCTGGAGTGACTTGGTCCTTCAGCAGAATCATGCCTGCAATTCGCAGGGGAGGGCACCAAGTGGTAAAATTATTTTTAGAGCTTGTAAATAAGTAGACCTGTGACAATCCCTGCAGACAACCCAACCAGGGGCAACAGTCTCGTGCTCTGTGTGCAGGGCTGTGCTCTTCAAGGATCACAGACATGCCTGTATGGGAGAGTCAAGGTGGGGTGAGGACTTAACCTGCATTTGCTAGCTGTGGTTAGATGATTGCCACCTTCTTCCTAAAAGATGCATCCAGCCCATGTGTGTGCAGAAATCCATCTTCACTTCTTTCTTATGCTCAGCAGCTTAAAGAGAAAATAAAGCTGATGATTTAAAGTGCTATTGAATCAGGTTTCTTATTACAAAGGAGATTTCCCTTGTATCCAGCTCCAGGAACAGGCACCTGCAGACATAGTTTAGTAAAGGGGGATGTGTTTGGCTCCTGGGGCAGGGCTAGAGACAGAGGGGAAGAAGAAATGGGTGGAAAGAAGAGTTTTTGCTGTAGGAATTCCCCTTGACTGCTTTCCTTTCTGAGCCAAATGGGGCACATGGCTGGTGTGGCCAGGATTAGGGGTTTGGGGACACCTTGGAGCTGTTGGCAGACTGATGGCTTGGTGCCATTCTCAAGGGGGTTGGCGGCGGGCACAAAGATCTCACACCCTGGAAAGCCCAATCCCGAGCTTGAATTGATGGAGGAAAATAAATAACTTGGCTGATGGAGGAGATCCCTGGTCACCTGGTGCCAGAGGGATCGCAGATGATGACAGTCTCTCCCCTGCCAGTGGTGCGAGGAAGCTGAAGGAGATGAGAAGAGAGCATTCCCATGGTGTAGCGATGAAGGCATTTGCAAAGGAGGAGCCCAGGGCTCCTGCAAGGTCTGGGACCTCTGTCCAAGCCTGCCCCATGGGGGAACATGGGCATGAAGGTGTTCAGCACTGTGCTAAAGCCAGTATTTCTTGTGCTTAATAAAGCATCTTGCTCTAATCACCCCTGGAAGTAGTATGAAAAATGGGCCTCGGGGGTCTAAGGAAGCTGCAGAAACCCATCATCTCCACAATAAACTGGTGGCCCTGAGTTATTTTGGCTGTGGGAAGCTGTGCTGCTGAGTGGACACAGCTGCTCAGGGAGGATCCAGCGCTTCCCAGCTTCTCCACGAAGGTCCTGGAGAGCAGAAAGCTGAGCCCCCCAGACAGGCAGGGCAGGGCTGGCAGCCAGAGCTGGACAACTTCATGCAGGATTTGGGGAGCAGCAGGAACAGGAGCAACATGTGGGGTGGTGAGGTGGCTTCTCCAGGAGCAACTGCGTGACCGGTGGCTTTCCATCCGATGGCATTCCATGCCTGGCAGCTCTGTGCCGTGGAGACGAAGGGCAAGCCGAGGTGTGAGTGCTGCTCTCTGCTCTGCTGGGGTGGCAGGAGGAAGATTTGGGGTGGTGGCTTGGGGCAAGGGGAGTTCCTGCAGGCAGGGGCTACGCTGGTCATTTGGGATGGCTTTATGCAGCTGGAGGAACATAAAGCAGCTGGTGAGGAGAGTGGGCTCGACCACTTTGTCCTGCTGGAACCTCTGCCCCTGCGTGCTGTGGGTATGGGTGGGATAGCTGCACCCCACTGCCTCGGGTGGGAAGGAGCCCATCGGTGGGACTGGAAAGGGAACTGGGCTTTACTGGGAAGGAAGTCAGGGCACCGGGGAACCTGGGTGGTGGAGCAGAGCCCTGGGAGCGGAGGCTGCAGCCCGGTGTTCTGCTTTGTCCTGCTGGGAGCGTGGGATGCTCGGGGCTGTGCCAGGGCCAGCTGCACCCCGGGATGGGGTAGATGCGTCTGCGGGGGCTCAGCCCCAGCGTGGGGGTTTAAACCTCTCCCGGGGTGGGGGTGGGGATTGAGCATCTCAGATCCGGGTGTCCAGCGGGGTTTAACAGGGAGAAGGGATGCAGCCGGGCCCTGTCTGGGGGTGATAGATCAGCGCCCGCCTCGTCCAGCCCCGCAAGCCCTTCCAGCCCCCCTCCGGACTGTGCCGCGGAGCCCCGGCCGGGCTGCGGGCAGGCAGGGGTTAAACCTGCGGCTCCCGCACCCCCTCCCCGCCCGCCCTCCCTCCGCCCTCCAGCCGCCGAGGAATTTCCTAAAACACCCAAAAAAAGTGGGAAAATAATAATAATTAAAAAAAAAAAACAACACCCACCCTGCGGATCTCACCACCCCCCACCCCCCACCCCCCCCCCCCCCCCCCCAGCCTTTAATACCAACAAACAAACTCCTCGGCTCTCCCGAAAGGAGGAGCCTTTGATCGGAGCGAGACGAGCCCCGCCGGGCACCGGCACCGCGGCACCGGCACCCCCGGGCACCGGCACCGCGACGCCCCTGGGAACCGGCAGCCCCGGGCACCGGCACCGCGACACCCCCGGGCGCCGGCATCCCCGGGCACCAGCACCGCAACACCCCTGGGAACCGGCACCCCCGGGCACCGGCATCTCGGCACCCCCGGGGCACCGGCCCCGAGGCACCCGACAGCGGGACCGAGCGCGCCGCACCACCGGGCACAGGCGGCGCCAGCGAAGCCCCCCGCGGCACCGGGACTGAGCCAGCACCGGGACCAGCACCGAGACATCGGGCAGCGGCACTTCCCGGGCACCGGGACATCGGGCAGCGGCACCTCCCGGGCACTGGGACCGCGGCACCGGGACCGAAACCCCCGGGCGCCGATCGCCGGGCTGCGATGCTTCCCGCGGCGGGTCCCCTCGGCTTCCTCCTGCGGTGCCTGCTGCTCCTCTTCGCCTCCCAAAGCCGAGTCCGGGCTCGTAAGTCCTCCCCGCTCCCCTCCCCGCTGCACTGGGGTCCCTCTGTGCCTCAGTTTCCCCATCGCCGGAGTCCCCAAGAAATTGACGGGGGAGGGCTTTGCGGGCATGGCTAGCGACACGGGGAGGCTCCTCGCCATGGCAGGTGCCTGTCCTCCCGTGGCTGGGATGTCCCAGGCCGTGCAGCAAGTTGAGTCCCCCCTCCAGCACTGCTGGGGACACAGCTGTGTCCCCTTCCACCCACTGCTGTCCCCAGCTGCTGCTTTGCAGGAGCGCACACTGCCGAGCACATTGCTGCGTGCTGGTGAGGGGCTGGGGGGTTTCGTGGGCTGACAGGGATGGTCTGAAGGGCTGGGACCCCCCTCCCATGGGCTAAGAAATCACGCAGGGCAGGGGGTCGAATTGCAGCCCTTCCCCTGCATAGGCACATGTCCCCTCGGAGGGTGGACAGGGACATGGATGATTTGGGGAAATGACCCGCCCAAACCAAAGCTGGGGGCCTTTCTCCATGTCCGTGCCTTGTCCATCTCCACATCCATCCCTTGTTCTCTCCTGCTTCTGCTCCCAGCTGACTGACCGAGGCAGATAAGATTCGGGACGGGGAAGGGAGACTCAGCATCTCCTTGTACAAAAAGGCTTGAAGGACTTGGCCAGGGCTGTGTAAGCAGCTTGGAAGGTGCTGGAGGAATTCTTTGGGGCCAGGAGGTGGGTTTGGCTTGGGCAAAGTATTGGACCCCACTAGTGGGTGCTGGGCACCCTACAACATCGCAAAACCACCTGAGCACCAAGGAAACCAGAGCAGGACCCATTGTGTTCCTACATTTATTCTCCCCTTTAATCTCCCGAAATCCCAGCAGAGTCTGTCGGTGGCTGCATTAGGGTGATTTATGACTCGCCCACTGCCAGCAGTGCATTAGGCGCTCGGCATATAATTGTTCTCCTGGAGCGCTGACCCAAAATGTGCGCACTGGATTGCTTGTCCTGACAGTGGGGTGTGCTGGGGGGTGAAAGGCAAGCAGATGGATGAGGCTGTGCAGAGCCCTGGAGAGCAAAATCTGGGTGAGTTTAACTACTTGCCCTTCCCTGGGTTCACTGAAAGTCGTCGAGCTCAGACCACTGCATCAGTTGCTTGCACGAGGGATGTGGGTCTGACTCCCTGCCTCTGCCAGGGTTGTGTTAGCCGTGGTACCCAGCTTAGGAGGAGGACAGAGACTTTTTAGTTGAGAGAGGGGAGATTTAGGTTGGACATGAGGAAGAAACCCTTCCCCGTGAGGGCGGCGAGGCGCTGGCCCAGGCTGCCCAGAGCAGCTGTGGGTGCCCCATCCCTGGCAGGGCTCAAGGCCAGGCTGGACGGGGCTGGGAGCAGCCTGGGCTGGGGGGAGGGGGCCCTGCCCATGGCAGGGGGTGGGACCGGGTGGTCTTGAAGGTCCCTTCCAACCCAAACCCTTCTGTGATTTTATCTCCAGAAGGTGAAACAGATGCTAGGGGAGCTGTTTTCTCTTCAGAGGTACCTGCTGATGGTAGCAGAGCCCATAAACTGGGGATAAACCATGATGAATGGGAGCAGTAGGGGTCTGTCTACTTTGGGAAGAAGCGCTGGGGTCTGTTTGCAGGGCTTAAAATGGTGATAAAGGGCTGGAGACTGTGGAAGAGGGGCAGGATTGGAGCAGGGAGGTCTGGGATCACCCCCCAGCTCTGCATCACTTGGCTCTGCTGCGGGGCACATCCTGCAGTGCAGGGGGCTTGGCTGGGGCTCCAGGTGCCCCATGGCCAAGGGCAGTGGGGTCTTGGTGACAAGATCCTCATCAAATTGTGGACTTTTCTCCACTGTCCACCTCTGCAGCTCGCTGCCTCACATTTTTCTTGGGGCCGAGCGCTCGGGGAGAATGAAGACAGGAATAAATTACTTACGAGCAGGCTCATCAGCCAAGAGACCTACAGTGTCATGGCTAAAAATAGGTGAGAAGCAGAAATGCTTGGGCTTGAAGGCAAGTCAGAAAAGAAGAATTTGCCCACAGAAACAGGCTATTTTAGGGGATTTACACTCTCAGCTGAAAAAATATCAGAGGCACAGGTTACTGGGCCGAATGTGCTACAGGCCGGCTGTTATGAGTAATTCAGCGGCAATAGTCGAACGCAATATTTTGGCTGGAGGCGTTTAAACACCAGCATTTCTGGAGAACACGGGGCGGTAGTTTTCCCTAGAATCTTGGAAATTGCTGTTGTTTTTTTTTTTTTAACATGGTTCCTGGAGAAAAAGGGGTTCGTGGGATCCATCTGTCCTAGGAGTTCTGATCCAGTGGGATGAGGGACTGAGTGGTCCAACATGGAAAGGATCAGGATGAAAAGCAAATCCTACTTGCGGCCACGGTGAAGGAGAGGCGAGGGCAGCATGCCCCACTTTAAACAACCAAGCATTCCCTTGGGAAGGAGCGGGGGGAAACGGGGCCCCATCTTCTGCTTGCAGAGCCCATGGGGGTGCTCTGAGTGTGCGACTTTGCTTGGCTTCTCCACCCTGGGGAGTCTGGGGATGCTTCATGAGGCTGCATTTGCAGAGCTGCAGAATTTTCCAGGTTCTTGAAGTCCCAAGAAGAAATTCCCAGCCCAGGACTGAGTGAGGCGAGCACATGGGAAATGATGTGGATGTTGAAAGGAGTCGTTAGGATGCCACATGGCAAGGGCCCGGTGTGTTTTAACCAGTGCCTTCTCAGCTAAGTTGCATTTTAAGCCCTTCATAAATACAGGGCTGTCATAGGAGCGCCTGGACTTTCTGTACCAGACAGTGCTTTTTACGCTTTATTTATGGCCACTCTTAAAACTTGCAAACTGGTTTGCATAAACACACGCCCGCATGCCCGGCACGGTGCTGTCTGGCAGGTGCGTGACCTCTGAAAAAGCTGTAGGGGCCGGGAGGGCAGCTCAGATGTGCCCTGCTCGGGGGAGAGCTGCGGGGGGACCCTCTGGGGATGCAGAGATGGAGGAAACCCCCTGCGCCATGGGATGAAAGCAGGGTGAGACCTGTGGGATGTTTCAGTAGAATCCTTGTTGGAGCCACTTGGGTACCTGGAATGAAAGTCGCTGCTAGGGAAACTGAGGCACAGGGCTGGTGGAGGCTTTCTGCAGTACACAAATTGGGAGAGGTTGTTGCCTTCATTTTTTGTGCTTTGGGGTCTTCTGCAGGTGGATGAGCCCCTCTCTAGCCACGGGTCAAGGCTTTACCTGCAGCAGGGACGCACTCTGGGGACTCCTCAGTGTCCTGTAGCATAGAGGAGCTCCAGTGGCAGCCAGGACTGATGCACGGTGATCTTACATGGGCAGAGACCCAGCTGGGTAGTGGGTGTGCAGGTGGGAGCCGTTCCCCAGGCTGGTGGGTGCAGTGATGTAAAAGCAATTTAAAACCAACCATGACTGTTCAGGACCCTCTGCTCAGGTCTGGGAAGCCCCAGCGTGGGAGCAGGGGATGTGGGGGCAGGGTCTTGCACATGCGTGTGTGTTTGTGGCTTGACTTTGTTGAGCATCAGTCCCTATGAGGGAGGTGAAGTGAGCATGGCTGAGCCCGAGCCGAAGGAGGATTTGGCAGCAGAACATGGTATTTCAGTAGCCATCAGGCGTGCAACTTTAATAGCTCATCTCGGCTCCTGCTGCCATGCTTGGGATCAGTGCGGTTGACCATATGACCTGTTCGGGCCCCTGGTTCAGCCATGGTCAAGTTGCCCAGGCAGTGGAACGATTCACACCACGCTGGGAAACCCATAGGGATATCCTTGTCCACTGTGAATGTGGAGCGGTGCTCAAATGGGCTGTGCCAGCAGGTGGGGGAGCTTCAAGGTACAGGTCTCATGAACATGTTGGCTTGAGGGAACTTTTATGCCTCCGAGGTCAGGAGATGTCTGGGGGTGGTCTGACCAACATTGACCGGTTTGATGGGTCAACAAGGAGGCTGTGGAGTCTTGCTTGTCTACCCTCGTTTCATGGTCTCTCACTAGACGTAGAGCAGGTCGTGAAGGCATGGGATGGCATCTCATTGGTGGGTGGTGTACGAAGCTGTTGAGACACATCCTAAAGAGACACTGGGGCCATTCTTGTGGTGTGAGAGAGATGTCAGCAGTCACTGAATGCAGCACAGGGCAGGTTTCTCCATGCCATTCAGTTTGTCACCCTGGACTGATGTCTCTCGACCATCTCATGAAGATGCTGCTCCAGCAGGTTCATAGGGTGTCTCAGAGCCTCCATGATGGTCTCTTCTGGGGTTTCAGTCTCCTGATAGCTGGAAAGCTCCCTGCAATACCTATCCTAAATCTTCCAGGCTTTGCCCTAGGCTGATTGCTTCTTTTCATCCCTGACATGGCCAGGGATCACCCTTTTCTTGCTAACAGCCCTCTTTTGCCTTGCCCTCTCCATCATATTTTCCATCTTGTATTACATACCCTCCTTGCTGTCCAGAATGTAATTAATCATAATTAATGACAATTAATAATAATCAAGTAAACCAGGGCCTGGGCATAGCCTCAAGCGTTGATTGGGGATGATCTGACCCTTGCTGCAGGTAGACTCACCAGCATGGTGTGGCTGGTGCCAACTTGGACTTTTGACAAATCCCTGGGGACAGCTGGGCCAAGGTGGTTCCAGCAGGTGGGTATGGACATGAGCAGGGCCAGACTACTGGCCCCAGACCCTGGCCTGGGGTATTCAATGATCTGGATGTAGCCAGGTGGTCCTCAAGAGAACACTGGAGCCACGGCAGAAAATGACTGTTGGGTGGGGATGCAGGGAGAAACCTTCCTCCTCCATGATTTCCCCGGAAGAGCCCTTTGGGGTGGGCAAGACAGAGCAGCTCCCACGGGGAAGAGTCGGTCTCCACATCATTTCCCACTCTTCCTCTGGGCATGAGGCCACAAAACTTGCTGCTGGGAGGCAAAGGAATCATTTACAAGGCTTTCAGTTGTTTTTTCTGGTTCATACAACCCATAACAGTTACGCTGAAGAGCAGGGGCTTGTATCACGGGCTTTCTGTACTTGAGAAGAAACTGGTTAGATGGGTCTTGTTCTTGGAGGTGTTTGCTATGGGGAACTTGCCCCTTTCCACCTCTGCTCCTACTTCCAGGTCCCATAGGGCCACCTCCAAGCGTGGAGCCTCTGGCTTGCAATCAGCAAGCTCTGGTCATGTCTCCAAGGTGGTGTGGATCAGGCTGGCCCACTGTCTTCTGCCCAGGGATGGCATAGTCCTCGGGAAGGGAAAAAAGCTGATGGCTTCATCTGGATTTTGGTATAGCAGCCTTGAAAAGACTCCACAGCTCAAGAGCCCTCTCTGGAAAATAAGAAGTAAAACAACGTGACTTTTGTGAGCATGCTGTTGCTGAAGTCGTAATAAATAAGGAGACTGAACGGCACGGGAGCAATTTACTGCCACAAATGGCTTTTCACTCCGAGTGAATTGGGAAGATATCCAAAGTTTGACCTCTGAAAATGAAATTATTAGCCTGGCATGGGAAAAAATGATCCAGAGCCTCCAGCTTTTAAGCCTCCTCCTTCCATCCATCCCCAGCTTGCTTTTAACCAAACATGCTGACGCCTCTTGCCAAACACGCGGCATAGTGCTACTGAGATGCGGACAAGTGTCTGCTACTGCCCAGCACTGCCAGTCGGCTTTAATTTTACCAGCGGGCCCTGTGCAGACATGAATCAGGCTGCTTTCGAGGGCTGGACCCAAACCAGGGCTCCACTTGTGATTAAATGTTTGAACGAAGCAGCCAACTGGCATGGGAGTCTGCAAGCTGAGCAGGGCCACGTCACATGAAGGCAACTTGATTTCTTCACCCTCAGCGTAATTCACGAAGATGCTGCAAGCAGGGAAAAATGAAGTCACTTTCTCACCCTTTTGCAAAATGTGTTGGGTGTTTTGTTTTGGGGGTTTTTTTTAGTTTTGTGGACTTCCCCCACCCCACGCCTCCCCCCTTCTGGGTCTCTGCGGTTTCCAGCCATGTGCTCCCCATTCTTGTGTGGTTTGCTGTAAACTCATGTCCTGCGTGGCGACGAATATGGGTTTGCTGACTTGTCAAAGGGTTTGGAGCAAACTGTGGGGACGGTGTAAAGATGTGACTGTGGAAAAGGAAGGGAAATGTCCCTGCCTGTCTGTCTGATGGCATCCACCCCAAAATTATTGCAAATCTCCTCTTCTGCAGATGCAACACTTGCCCCACACTGCTGTGCTTGGGCCAGGTGATGTGCAGAGCTGGTGGTCACCTCCTTTGAAGATACAGCTTGGAGAATCATGTGCTTGAAGCCATCAGTTCAATGAGGACCTCAGGGCTTCTGGCAGACCTGTAGGACTTGAGTTGGAAGGGACCCATAAGGATCATCATAGACCCATAGGGCTGCCCTCCCTGATGGCCACAGGGTCTGGCCATGGTGGAGCATCACTTGAGTTCATCCTGAGGATGGTCAGGAGCTGGAGGAGGGACGGCAGCCCACCAACAGTATATTTGTATGAGTTTTTCCTGGTTGGTGGGAGAAATGCATTAAGCAGGTGGCATCTCCAGCTTTGGCAAGGTGGGACAACGCCAGCCGAGCTCTCTAAACCATTGCTTTGCCCCAGGTGACAGAGCAAGAGTGTGGGATGCCTTTTAGCAATATTGGGGTGATGAACACCACTGAGCTGATTTTGGGGACCCTCTGCTGTTCATCACGGAGTCCTTCCAGCAGCGTAGGAGGGTCAGCACCCGCTAGTTTGCCCGACTTCATGCAGTGGGCGGTGGGAGCTGGGCACCATGCCTTGGAAAACAGCCCTCTCCCCTCTCCCTGCATCCCCAGGGTGCTGCAAGGTTTTAAAAGACTCATAAATGCTTCAGGGAGCATAAATGTCTCTGCTGCCTTTGAGCAGCGTAATCGCCCAAACTACCTCAAATCCCTTCGATGACATAACCTTTTAAATCCCCTTCAGTTTTTAGTGGGGCTCTAAGCACTTAAACCACTAATAACACATGTGGGCAAGGCATGTACTTATTCACGAAAGAGCTCAAGCCCCAGTATCTCCCTCTGGCTGGCTGGGGCTTGGGGACACTCTATGGGAAAGTGGGAGCAGCTGCTGGACTGTGGTGGGAGATACAGGGTCCAGGTTCCTGCAGGTCCAACCAGGGTCAGAGCTCGGTCCTGCAGGATCAGGCAATGCCTTTTGATGTGAACATTAAGGATGACTGAACTAGGCTTTCTCGGGTTTCGTGGTGATTATGGCTATGGTCCCACAGGTTCTGCTGCAGGCTGTCCTCATCCTGCTAAGGGGTTGGTGTGTAGCCAAGGGCTTGGAGGTGGAGGGGGTTGATAGGCACATGCTAAATCCAGGGAGAGGGAAGATCTCCAAAGGGGATCTCCTTTACCAGTTGTGCTGGGCACTCTCTCATCCCTCTCCCTGTGCTGTGGCAAGGTTAAACCCATGCCAGTGTAAGCAGGGCTGGATCGTTTCTGGGACAGACACCTCAAGTTTAGGAGCATGGCTGGAAACTGGCTCTTCTTAGGATGATAGGATCAAAGAGGATGAGAAAAGTTCATGTTTTTATGCTTCTTGGGGCAAAAAGTAGATGAGGGGGACTTGCTGTCCCCATGGACAGCCCCATAAATGAAGAGCATGGTTCAACCCACCCCAGCCAGGCCAGTGCCGCCTCGAGCCCAGTAAAGCTAAGGTGCTGAGCCTGGTGGGATGGGGCAAGCCAGCACAATCCTGTTCCTTAGGGCTGATGCTCAGCTGCCCGTGTGCTTATAGTGCTTGTCAAGGGATCCTTGAGAGAATGAGCTGAAGCTCTTAGGGGGATCAAAAGGTTTTTCTTCAGGATGTGTTTCTACCCCAAAATGTCTTTTTGTTTCCTTTTTCTTTTTTTTGGGTAATGGTGAAAATACCTCCTACATTCAGGCTCTCCTATCTCCCCCACCACTTCCAGCCCTTCTGGTCTGTCTGGAGGAAATTCAGTCCTGTAGCATCGCCCTGAAATCACCTGTCCATCTTCCCATGAGCACTCTACCAACTTTTTTTAAGAGTGACAACTCTAACTTTTGCCTCAAAAACACCCGTGCTGTTCCTTGCTTGCAAAGGGTGTCCAGCTTGCCTGGAAAGGTTGCTGTTTGGGTCAGATAGGGCCGAGCCTAATGAAGCAAATCAGGACCAAAAAAAACCCCAAGGCTTTTGGGGAATATATTCCATCTGGGGTTAGGTGGATGGGATGTGGCCATCAGCTAGTCATGGGAAATGGCATGAAGAGCTGTCATTGCTCTTCTCATCATGGGGGGAGGAGAGGAGGTCTCCCAAGGAGTGTCCCTTTCATGTAGCTTCTCCTGGTTGAATTTCAGGGCCGGATATGTTCTGCGACTTCAATGGCAAGAAGTACAGCCCAGGCGAGAGCTGGCATCCCTACCTGGAGCCGCAGGGACTGATGTACTGCATCCGCTGCAGCTGCTCTGAGGTGCTGCGGGAGGCGGTGGGGATACTGCTGTGTTGGGGCACTGCTTTGGCAGCTTTCAAGCAGATTGGTTCTGGTGTTTAATTTGACCAGAGAAATCCTCTCCAGTCCTGTAGGGATGTTGGATTAATCTCTTTTGAAAAAGCCCCCTGTCCTCCTGGGGTGTTGGCTTGACCTTGCGAGGGAGCTGTCTCAGTAGCGTTGGTGGGCTGTGGGTGGAGGTGGCTCAGGGCTGCTGGGGTGCCACGGGTACTCTGATAATGAGAGATCAGACCATGAGATGGCTGGGTTTGAGACTGGGATGGAGACACCCTTGGCTGGGTGAGCTACACCAGCACAATCTGTTGTGATAATGTGGCCATCATCAACATATTCCTCTTGCAGAGGTGAATGTGTAGCTGAGTGAACGCTCTTTCTCTGTCTCTCCCCAGAATGCCAACATCAGGTGCTACCGGATCCAGTGCCCAGCTCTGCAGTGCGCCAGCCCCGTCACGGACCCCCAGCAATGCTGCCCGCGATGTCTCGGTAGGTAGACATCCCACAGGGAGGGGGTGATAAGGTGGCCATGGTCCTGCAGGGCATACCTCAACTGCAGCCACTTGGGTGTTCACACCCAGGGCAGCGCAGTGATGCTGGCTCTGGCCCTGCTCATGGAGTCATGGCAGCTTGGGCTACTCATGTTGCCTTTTTCCATAAAAATGATATTTTGATGGAAAAGGGCTCTCTACCAGACCACTTCCTCTAACTTCCCCCCATCCTGAGACCCTCGTAGAGACAAAATGTCAGTTCACAGTTCAGGGGCAAACCAGAAGCTGGTACTTTATTCAGATCATTTGCCAGCAAAATGTGTTGGATACAGAAAAAAAAAATCTTGAAGATTTTCAGCAAAATTATTGGATTTTTCCCTCCTCTGGATGACCTTCAGCATCAGATGGAGTCAGATAAAAAGGGCTTCTGTCATGGGTGATGAGCTAGAAATTAAAATTAGGGGTTTTTTTCTAATTTTTTTTTTTAATTTCTCAAATCACTTGAAAACTGGTTTTTGACTAGCTTTGCCACTGCTCTGACACAGCAGAGGACAAGATCACGGGAGGTCAGACTTCCAGGTTTTACCTCTGCGATGAGCTCAGCGCAGTCAGGGCAGCCCCATTCTCCAAAAGCTTTTGGGCACATAAATCTCCACGGGCCATGCTATGCCCCAACCACTTCTTCATGATAACTGCGGTATGTAAAGGACTCCTTGTCCTTTTGGGCTGGGTTGGTGGGGAATCTGCTGAGCATCCATGCCGCACTGGGGCCAGGCAAGGGCTGGTTCTCATCCCATTGCTTTCTCATCTTCTTTTCCAGAGCCGCATTCCCCTTCTGGTCTCCGGGCACCCATCAAGTCCTGCCAGTACAATGGGACGACCTACCAGCAAGGGGAGATGTTTACCACCAGCGAGCTGTTTCCCAGCCGCCAGCCGAATCAGTGTGTGCAGTGCAGCTGCTCTGTAAGCTACCACGGGAGGCAGGGAGGGCTCAGAGTCTGCTCCTGCACCCCAACAGTGTCCCACCGTGTCAAAAAACTCATGAGGACCATTGGGTAGTACCAGCCCACGATGGGATGGTTTATCATCGGGATCAGGTTCCTCTGAAATGGTGCTGGGTCCTCACCACCCAGTGACTAATCTGGCTTTGGTTTTGGATTTGGATTTGGATTAAAGGGTTTGGATTGGAAGGGACCTTAACAATTATCCAGTCCCACCCCCCTGCCATGGGCAGGGCCCCCTCCCCCCAGCCCAGGCTGCTCCCAGCCCCGTCCAGCCTGGCCTTGAGCCCTGCCAGGGATGGGGCACCCACAGCTGCTCTGGGCAGCCTGGGCCAGCGCCTCGCCGCCCTCACGGGGAAGGGTTTCCTCCTCGTATCTAAGGACTAAGGACCACCACAGAGCTGGGTGCTTCCCCCTCTGCCCAGGCATGTTATCTGGCCTTGAGCCCAAGCAGGATGTGCTGCAAATGTCCTCTGGGTCTGGGGTCAGAGCACAAAGCACTCGCCTGCGTCTCCTGCACAGTGGGAACAGCACAAACAAGCTGCTCCAGGGGTGGGTTAGTCAGAGGCGCCACGAGCCAGCTCTGGGTAGACCTCACTGAGGCTGCTTGGGGTAGGCAGGGGGACAGCCCTGTCCCCACTGAGCACACCAGTGGGTGCGTTTGCCTGCTGCAAGGACCAGTGCTCTGGGACTGTCCCAGCAGCACCCAGCTACCCCACCTGCCCCACTGAGGCATCGTACAGCAGATGGCTGGTGGAGAGGATAACCGAGAGCCTTTCCATGTGTGTGTTTGCTGCAGAGCAGGTGGGGTTTGTAGCCAGGGAACCTGGGGAGCTCAGCATGCCTGCAAGGCAATGCAGGCACGAGGTGCCAGCTTTTGGGCTTTAGGAGTTCTTGGGACGTCGAGCCTGGTCTTGAGCTGGTGAGATTGACCTGAGCTCCAGAAAGGATTTGGTGGCTCCCAACTGCTGCTGGGCGCCTGGGTCTCATGGTGCTTCCAGCAGCCAGCTCCTGCCCTGCATGGCTGGGGCTCACCCCTCAGCGTAGCCAGGAGGTGACAGCAGAGACAGGGGCAGTGGAGCCTAGCAGTCAGAGGTGGCTATGGGCAGGCATCTAGCGATCTTCATCCCCCTTGCTTGGATTTAAGTCAAAGCTGAACCCAGCACTGAGATGTGCTTGAGCACCAGGAGCTGGTCTCAACTGGAAACTCCTGCACACTGCGTGTGGAGCTGTGCCCTGGAGAGGGGCTGTGCATGTGCTTTCCAGGCTGTCTACAAAAAGCATTTGCGGGAAGCATCTGCCTTTCACGCTGAGTTGCAAGAACCTTTGCAGGACCGTTGCCAGCCCATCTTCCTTGATGGGTCTGACTGCCCTACCTGAGGGCTGTGATGGTGGCCAGGATGCTGTGCGGTCCTCAGTGTGCATCATCATGATGGGTTGCCCACTCACCATGCATTGCCAGTAACGGAGGGATGTTCCTTCTCCGTGAGCCTCCAGCCATGCACTGAGACAGAGCTTGGCTCCTCTCTGTCCAGCCCTCTCCCACAGGCTGGGATCCTGTGAAAAACCATCAAAACCCAAGTCCTGACTCTTTGCTCAGGAGACGCGAGGCAGCCTGGCCAGCAGTGATGGGGAAGGTGTACGAAGCGTGGGGCTGTGTGTGCCAGGAGCTGAGTGTCAGGAGATAAACGGAGCAGCTCCTCCTCCTTGACAGGGAGTGAGGAAGGGGGATTGAAAGCGCTGACTCTGGACTTGGACACTGTGGGGAACTGCTCATACCAGCTCAGCTTCTGCCATATAAAAGAAGAGGGCTGCAGACATCGCTTTCACCACCCATTGTACTGAGCCCTGCGATGGGGCCAGGCTCCACTGGCCTGTGCTTTGCTTGCAGCAAATAATTGGAGTAAGCCTGGCCAGAAAAGGAAAAAGGGGTGAGATAGCCCAAACCACCTCCCTCCCTCATGCCAAGAGCACACACACGGTGGTTACCATCAGCTGATGCTTGATGGTGAAGTATCTGTGGTACCAGGAGAGCTGATCTGAGCCTTTGATGATTGCGCACATCTCAGAGCTAGGTGGCAAGAGAGGTAGCTTAGATGTAGAAATTACACAGCTTTTGAGGGTGGTTCCTCTCTTATGGACCCCAGCTGGAGGCCAGCCCACCAGGCTGGGGACAAATGCTGGGAAGGAGCCCTCAAATCCAACTGTATGTGCCCACCTGGCCCTGCTTTCCCACCCCGTCGGCCACCATCCCCAGGAGCCTGTGGAGCTCCGTGTCCCTCTCAGAGGCACTGGCTCTCGCTCAGGCTCTGTTTATCCAGCAGGATAATGCCTTGGATACAAAGGGGAAAATAAAAGGGTGGCTGTGGAGCCTTGCAGCGGCGGGGTCTCGTCGGGCTGTGTCTCATGTTGTCAGCTGCTAGAACAGCTGCGTGAACAGCTGGTCTAAACCTTTTTGAAAACTGCCCTGAGACCAGAGCCTCCAGGATAAATCCTGCTTTTTTTGACATTTGCTCTTCCCCGCCTGAGGCAGGTCTTTGCCATGAGCTGCTGGTCAGAAGAAGAAAGAGGAGGCTGCATGGCCAAACACCACTCCCTGCAGGTCCGGACCCCATGGAGGTCCCTGAAGCCGAGAGCAGGGTTTGGTTTGCAGTGACCTCCACCAGATCCTCTCGCTTACCAAACTTTCCTCCTCCTCTTCATGTCCCCTGCACCGTGGCTTGGCTTCCTGATGGTAGAAGAAGCTGCTGTCGTTTGGTTTTCTAAAGAGGTGTCCTTGGTTAACCTCTTGGGTTTGGTTGACTGGGAGCTTGTGGATACCCCAGAGGAAATTGCTGCATGGAGAAGAAGACCTTGCTGTTGAGGTCTGGCTGCTGCTGGGCAGTGGAACATCCTTGCTTTCCCTTCTGCAAAGCAGCAAGAACTTAGCCCTGCAGCAAACAAGTGCAAATCCATTGACTGAAGTAGGACTGGGATGCACTAACGTCAAGACTGGCCTTGACCTGTGGTTTTCAGCTTGAATCATTACAGTGACAATGTTTTCCAAGCTAACCACCGAGCTGGGGAAGGAGGTCTACACCTGAACGTCCATCCACAGCTCTTGACCCAGTCTTTGTGTGCTTGGCTCTGATGTTATCAGATAACCCAAGACAGAGGGAGGGCAGAGCTGTGGTGATGACCTGGGACTGGGTTCAGCATCATCTTCCCCTTGCTACCTGTCTCCTCCAGGTCCTTGTCCTGGGAAATGTCAGAGAAAAGGTTCTCATGCCACTTCAAATTGGTGGGCGTTATGCAGAGTTTACAGGTGTGTGGTGCCTATTTCAGATCTGGTAGCACTAATGATGCCTGAGAGGAAGGCACTGCCTGCCCCTTTTTGGGGAAGGCCACTCCACTCACGAGCACGTAGACTGGCAAGTGATGGACCAGCCATGCCAGGAGAGGACACCACCCACCATGCTATATCCCACAGGATGGAGAGTGTGGCAGGGGGAGATTTTAAGCTTTCATTAGTTGCCAGATGATTGGCGATATTTGAGGATGGGCTACTGGGGAGGGCTTCTGATTTATGCTAGATCTGCAATCCCAACACGGGGGACACACAGCTCTGTTCAGATCGTTGTAATGCTGACAATGTTGGTTGTTTTTTTTCTCCTTCCCCCCTAGGAAGGCCAGATTTACTGTGGCTTGGTGACCTGCCCAGAGCTGTTGTGTTCCTCTCCCCTAACCGTGCCGGATTCCTGCTGCCAGGTCTGCAAAGGTAATGAAGGGCCCAGGAGCTGCTCCCGAGTGAGGGCTGGGATCCCCCAGCTGGTTGCCACCACCTGGCAGGAGACATTTCAAGCCAGTTTAGCAGGATTTTGGATGTCTTGGTTGCACCAAGAAACAAAAGATGAGGGCTCACTTCTTTTCTCACATGCTTTTCCTCCCACACCTAGTTGTGTCCTGCTTCCCTGCAGCCCATGCGCTGGCTAGGGCTTGAGCTCTTTGCCCTGCCACTGGTGCATTGTGCAAGAGATGTAACCTGCGTGGAGGACAAAGTCTTTCAGACCACTCACCCACCAGGATGGAAACGGTTGTATGGACCATGTAAAGGTGGTCCATGCTGCTGCTGCTCCAGGGAAGTTTCCAGGACAGTCAGGGAAATCCCCCTTCCACCCCAGTACAGCATGGCTGCGTTTCACTCCCACAGCTCTCCGTGGGGGAGAAACTCCTGAATTTGCTGCTCTTTCCCCTGACTCACCCCTGGGAGAGTGAGGAGAGACTCAAGCTCCCTCTATTCAGGTGAGACAGACTCGAGAGCAAATGGGCAAGTTCACACCCTGCTGCCAAGGAAGTCACAGCATAAAATGACTCTTTAATACTAGAAATATTTATGAAGCTGGAAGGCCATAGTGGTCTCCTGGCCATGGACACAGATTGACCTCCTCCAGGTGCCTCCTCCAAGCTCTCCCCTTCTGCAATTCCTGCTCCTCTCTCCTAGTTTCCTTTGGTGCAGCTGGGGCATGTCATTGACTCAGTGAGAAATGTCTTTGGATTTCTTTTTAACCATCCCCCCATCACCTAACACTCTACCTCTGGGGTGTTTTCATGCCACCTAACTTCAGAAGCTACAAGGCCATGCCCTTCTTGGAGCTGAGCGCTTGTTAATAGGGGGGATAAAAAGAGGTTTGGGGTATGGCTCCCTTTGCTCTGGCTGATGTGAACTGCATATCCAAAACTCCTCCCTCCAGACCTCGCAGGTGGGCCAGCACCCTGAGGAGAGCTGCTTTCAGTCAGAGAGAACAAATCTTCGTCCAACCCCGGAGCATTTCACAGGACAATGTTTTTGCCTTGCAGATGGCTCATATGAGAAGTCCACAGAAGAGGAACCCCTGCAGTTAAACAGAGGTGTTGTACGTGATGTTTGCATTTTAGAATTCAGATCATTGCTTCTAGCACAGTCCCATTAAACAGCTCAAAGATAGTTATTTGCCCTTGGCCGTGGTCTCCTACAAAGAAATGACCCACAGCAGCTCTAGGAGGGCAGTAGGTTCCTTGGACACCAAAACCAGAGTCACCTGCTTTGCAGATGAATTGTGTCTTGAAATTGACTCTAGGTGAGGGCCATCAGCATAGGCTGGGACATCAGACCACCAGGGAAAAGACTCTTATCCTCTTCCTCTGAAGCATCTCTGATGTCTTTGGAAGAGCATAACACCTGCAGGAACTGGAAATCTTGGGCGCTTCTCCTCCTTGTTGGACAACCTGGCTGAGGTTGGCCAGTAGGTTAGAACAGCTGAGGAACTCAGAGGTGACCGAAAGCTAGGCATGACCCTTAGCCATAGAGTGCATGGCCCAAATCTCTCCTGGGGGGGCTTTTGCTTCAGGAGATGGTGTCTCCTCTCCACCTGGGGCTCAGAATTGTCCTGCCTCCAGTTGTAACTCCCACAGAGCAGCCAGCTCTGGAGCTGGCCACCAGAGTGCTTTCCCCAGGCTGTTTGTATCGGCAGCCCCAGCAAGGAAAAAGTGACTCCCTGGCTGCCGAGGGTTCATTCACAGTGACATTTCAGAGCCGGGCAGCCTATGCCAGGTCTGTGGGATTAGGTCACTTACAGCTCCTGGCCCTGCCCTTTTCCATACTGCTGGGTGAAATGCCAGCATCACACCTCCACCACCTATAAAACCTCCAAAATAGACACAAGGGGACCCTTTGTACTGCGTGTCTTGTCCCAGCAGTTTGCTCTTGGAAGCCCGGGATGTTCCTGGGATTTCAGTCCTGCTGGATGGCAGCCCTACACCAACCCTCCTGGTGCCCGCCAGGTGAGAGGGCAGGATGTGGCCCATCTTTGGACAAGTCATCCAAGGTCCCGATCCTTGGACAGGATCAGGACCCCTGATCCTCTTTAGGTCACACGGATGCCAGACCTCACTTTCCTGGTGGACATCTAGCAAAGACCAGCCCGTTTCCCTGCCTGTGTTAGTGATGTAGGACCTCACGTGCTTCTCTGAGGACATGGGGTTGAGTGTGGGAAGAGAAGGGTGCTGCCCCGAGGGTGACCCACATGCAGCATAGGCAGGACACCAGTGTGGGGCATTGACACAAACTGCTCAGCACCTTTTAGGCACCGGAAGGCATCAGGATGGCTCCTGGGTCATTACTCATCCCTGTGGTCTTTGGGTTTTCCACTTCTGTTGGAGAGTGTGCAGGGCCACTGCAGGGCTTTGTCCAGTGTGCTCTGGAGTGAGAACAATCCAAACGCCTGGGTCTCAGTCCCCTTCTTTTTTCTGACTGCTCACAGAGGCACTCGCAAGACCAGTGCTTGGGGGATGCGATGGGCAGGAAGTCACCCGGAGCCACCGTGTCCACTGTTCTCAGTTCTTCCCTGGAATTCATTCCCAGGAGCTTCAAACCCAAGGGAGGAGGTGGCACGACTGTGAAGATTGTCTTGAAAGAGAAGCACAAGAAAGGTAAGGGATGGAGGGGCCAGGTAGTCTGTATGTGGCCTAAGGTGACTTTTCCAGGACTTTGAATTCTCCAGGGAATCTGTTTCAGCAGTAGGTTTCCACCACCATGTCCTACTTCTCACTCCTCCACTGCCAGCCTCATCCAGCTATTTCAGCCCTTGTGGCCCACAGCCTCTGGAGTGCATGAATCTACCACTTTCCAAAAAGGATTGGAAGAAGATTGGTCCTGGGGATGTTTTGGAGAGCTGGGACCTGGGAAGGGAGGTCCTCAGCTGGAAGACTCCACGTGGTCCTTCCAGGACAGTGCCACAGAGGGACCAGACTTTCCTCCTTGCATCTACCTACCATGTGCTGGGTCTGTCCCAGTGCTGTGGTCTTCCTCCTGCAGGAGGAAGTAGGAAAGTGAGATGAGGAGGCAACTCCATGGAGCCAAGGGGGAAAAGACAGGTTCCTTCTCCTCTCGGGGGCTCTACCACCACTGTGTCTCCAGAAGGGCTTTTCCCAGTTCTTGGAGATGAAGTCCTGGAGGAAATCTTGGGACCTCCAAAAATTTTCGTGGAGGAGTCAGCAGGTGGCACTCTTCACTGTGCTTCATGCCTGTGACAGCCTCGGAGGGACCCTGGGCTTGCAGAGGCTTGGAGGCAGGTGAGGTCCTGCCCACACTTACCACTCACCGCACCAGGGTGGTTGACCCCCGCAGCCACCATCTTCTGCAGCCTGGTCCCCCTGCCCCATGGCACCTCCTGGCTGGGGTGGCTGCAACATCCCAGCGTCCACTGCTGCCAGATGTGCTGCCAGAGGACCATGCTCCTCAAGACAGCAGGGCCACTTGCTTCTAAGGTGGTGAAATGCGTTGAGCTCCACCAAGCTTTGGGTGTACAAAGAGGAGGAGGATTTATTTCCACCAGCAACCCTTTTCTCTCTCTCCTCCAGCCTGTGTTTACAACGGGAAGACCTACTCCCACGGGGAAGTGTGGCACCCCGTCTTCCGGCTCTACGGCCTCCTGCCCTGCATCCTCTGCACTTGCAGGGACGGTGTCCAGGACTGCCAGAAGATCACGTGCCCCAAGGAGTATCCATGTGACTATCCAGAGAAAGTAGATGGGAAATGCTGTAAAATATGTCCAGGTAGGTGGGATCCCACCTGCTCCTGCAGCTGCCTTCCAGTTCCTTCCTTTAGCCTTGGTTTAAAGCCCCAGGCAGACAGATGTGTGGGAGTTCGCATTGCTGGTGACACGGAATGACACCGGGTGAGTTCAGCAGGGCAAGCACTGATGTAAGGGTGGGCCTGTCTCCGAGGGCAGCAGGAATGACCCAACGGTGAGGAAGATGCACTGATCCCAAAAAGTTGCATCTGGTGGGTGGGTGTAGTCTGGAGAAAGATGCCCAAGGAGGAACATGCTAAAAGTCTTCAGACAGACAGAAGATGCTTTCTGGAGAAAGGGCATGGTCTGTTCTCCAGACCTCCAGCTGGGACAAGAAGTCATGGGGTTAAATTGTGGCAGCTGAAATGTACGTTTGAAATCAGGACACTTTCCAGGTGCAGGGTTATCCATGGCAATCATGGTTTGAATTTGAGTTGACGTCCCTCTCCCTGGAAGTGGAGGGTTAGGCCCACAACTACTGGGGCGGGCAGGGTAGACCTGGGCTGGTGCTAGGGCTGGGAGATAGTGGAGAGGACCTCTTTTTCACATGTTCACTGGGGTTTGGGTCTCTCATCTGCTTCTTGGTCTTTGGAAAGCTGTTTACCTTAAACCACAGACCACGCACTGCTTCCCTAGAGAGGCTAAAGATGCCTGAGTGTCTTTGAGCCTGATGTGCAGATGCAGCAGTTTCTGGGTGATCTCCTCTGATGTGCATCTTCAAGGTGGTCTTGTGGAGGGGTCTTACCAGGGAGAGCAAGCAAGGGGCATTGCCACATTTAAGAATGGGGCAAACAGGCTGCAAAATAATTTCAGCTGGGATTTTTAAGGTTTTCCACCTCTGAGCAGTGAAGTTCTGGAATGGCCTCCTCGGGGGAGTGAAAGGCAGAAGCTCAGCTTGCTTTAATAAGGTTTCTGATATGTTTATGAGCAGGATTTATGACGTGGTGCCTGGTGGGAATGGGATGTGATGACTGAGCACAGCCCTTCCAGTCTTGCCTTCCTATTATAGTGGGTCTTTCTGGTTTAAAGTCTGCAACTTTCTCTGCTGGGATCTCTTGTCTGCTGTTCCGTCTTCATTTATTTCCAGTTAAACACTCTGACCCAGCCAAAATTATTTTCTTCTGGCTTTCCAGTATTCATAGATAGCAATCACACACACACACACACACACATCGTTCAGCCAAGTTCCATGCTTGTCCTTTGCTTCACTGCACAGAGGTTTTGCCCATTTTCTTTCCCAGGCAGTCTCCGTGACTGTCCTCCTCTTCTTTGTACTCGGTAGCTTGGAGAGAAATGCCGAGTGATTTCTGTTTGCAAAAGGGATCCCAGTCGAAGGGGAATTGCTGTGATGCAGTGGTTGGATGGGGAGACCATGGTGGCCGCTGGGTGCAGAGCCGGTGGCCGGGATCCCTGGCTCCCTCCTCCTCCTCCCCGACGCTGTTGGCCATTGAGTGGCTCCAGCGTGAAGCTCCGAGGTGGTTAAATACCTGTTGTACCTGCGAGGAAGTGCGGTTCCTCCCCTGTCGTGAAAGTGGGGCTTCCTCACTCGATGCAAAGAGCAGCCCTGGAGTGGGTGAAGTTTAGTGGTCTGGGACAGAGGTTTTCCTGGGCCCTGCGATGGCAGGCATGAGGGTGGTGGGCTGTGGTTGTCCCCCTTTGCGTGACACCAAGCCTGCAGAGCTGAACGCTTGTCTTCCCATTCCTGAAAAAGCTCTGCTTTGCATCCTTTTAAATTGGGATTTCCATCCCCACTCTGAGAAGAGTAGCCCAGGACCGCCCAGAAAGCACGAGCAAGAGCAGAATCAGGCCTAAAATAACTGTCCTACTAAAATAAACCCCACGTGTCTATTTATAGCCAAACTTTCGAGTAGTGTAAAAAGCTTCAGCATCCAAAATGACTGGGAGAACAAGGCTAAATTCAGCAGAGCTGGGCTCCTCTGCGTTCCAAGGACCACAACCAAAGGCAATAAATCTCCTTCCAAAACCATGGGGGATTCTTAATTACTCCAGATACATTAAAAAAACGTAAAAATTAGCGGTTCTCCTTTACCAAGGATGTTGAAAACGTCACATAGCGTCCCACCGGTGGGTGGCCCTGGTGTGGGTCTCCCCACCATTGCACCCCGTGTGGGGAGGGGGCTGATGCTGGGGCTGAGCCCACCCGTGGGGCTGAGCCGGGCGTGCTGCCCAGACAGCCCAGCCACAGCGCTGGCTCCTGTGCTGCGGGGCTCATCCCTTCACTTCGCTGACGTTGCTCCTCCGCGACGGCAGCGGGAGCAAGACGGGAAGCAGGGAATCCACCCACAGCTTTGTGGTGATGATGGCACCAAGCTCTCTGCAGTGGGTGTGGGGGATCCAGGTAGAGAAAATCCCCCTTCCCCATCCCTGCGGGCACAGAGGCTGCCAGAGTCAAGAGGAATGGAAAATACAGGGATGAGCAGGTCCACAGATCCTTTATCAGCATCTCCCTTTGCAGCTCATCTTGGCACTGGGGATCGGACCCTGGGAGCCAAGGACCCATGCAGTGATGCAGCTGTGCACATGGCATCAAACCCAGTGAGATGCCCTTCCCTTGACTTGGGTGCTGAGATGGCTCCATCAAGCTCCTTCCTGCTCCTATTTAGTGAATTCTGTCCTTGTTTTTGCCCAGAAACAAGAGTCAAACCCACTGATGAAATAGTCACCACCCGGTGTGGCAAGAACCCCAACCGCATCCTGGTGTACATGTTTGTGCCGCCGAGCTCAGAGACCTCCAAGGAGATCCTCAGGACGATCGCAATCGAGAAGGAGCCCGCCGAAGAGGTGGAAATCTACAACTGGAAGCTGATTAAAGGTGAGTACTCTAACAAAACCAGCCAGCAATGGAGGAGGTATGTGTGGAAACCTGGTGCTTTCCAAGCTTTGTTCAATTTTTCAGGCTTTTCTAGTAGTGCTCCAGACCTTGTCGGGTGAGTCAAGACCTGCTGACAGCAGGCTGGCTTTTGTGACTCCCCCCTTTCACGCTCTTTTGCTGCAGTTGCAGACAGACCAGAGCTGGAAACCACTTTTGGCCCCAGCATACCCCACCACAAGCTGCAACTCCATCCAGAGGCACAGCACGTGGGCAAACAAGGCAAGGACTATGGAGCTGCTCCTCCAAACCTGCCTGCTTTCATGCCAAACGCACATGGAAAACAAACAAACAAAAATGTTCTGGTCACTCTAGATTTTTGCTTTTGCTCTTTTTTTTACTGTGGTCCACCCACTACTGGGAGCCAAGCTTGCAGAGCTGCTGCAAAGGTGCACACAGAGGGGATGAGTTGTTTCCCAGCCCATTTTTTTGGACAGATGGGTTTGGATGCTCCTGTTGGTGTGTCCTCCAGAGGTTGAAGCATGGCAAATACACTGGCAAAATTACTCCAATCTCTTGCTCTCTCTCCATACCTTTAGCTTTGCAACACTCTTATGGACCAGAGGTGCTTACCTCTACTAGGGACACTTGACCCAGTAGATATCTGTGTCGTGTTTCTCTTGGGACCAGGAAAGCATCACAGTGCCCCAACTCCAAGTCTCTGTTGGACATACTCTATCCCTTGCAAAAACTTGTGCCTTGAGCACTTGAGGTTGGTCGTACCCTACCGAGGGATACAGCAACCCTCTTCCCGTGTCTTCTGGACATGTGTAGGCAGATATTCTGGTCTCTTGGGTACATTCATGTCTCACCTCACTCCCTAAGGAGACCTCAGCCCTCCCTGTGACTGGCTCTTCCCAGCTGCCAAGGGTGGGCACATGTGGATGGTAGCTGGAGAAATTAACTCTAGAGATGGAGCCCTGGCTGCCACCATGTTTCCATCCTCCCCCTGCCATCCTCCATCCTCTGCGGTGCCCCTCTCCTCGTCCTCCCCCCTGCCTCAGCAAAGCCTCCTTCACAATGGCACCTTGTAGCTGGAGGACAGCTCTGAGCCTGCACTGTCTGGGCCCCGCTGTTTCCTCGCTCCTTGGCAGAGGTCGCCACCCAGACCTTCTTGCCATGTTCTGAGGCCAAAAGCTTCACGTCTGCACGGAGCTCCTGAGCCCTGCCAGCCAAGGACAGGGGAGGCCCTTGTCCCCGAGGCCAACACAGCTCTTTTGCTTGGCAGAGCAAAGTGTTACTATTGGGAAAGAGCATGAGCTCAGTCACATATGGATTCCACCTCTCCATGGTCCATCACTCTACCAACAGAGCAGCATGTGTGGAGAAAAGAGGCTGCAAGTCACGCCTGGAGCCTGTCCATCTGCCTTTGTATGGGCTTATGATACCTACGTGGCCTCATCTATTTCTGTGCCGGGACAGTTTCCTCCACGAGGCAGGAGTTGAGAGGAGAAACCGGCGCCGACACCCAGCTGAAAGCTTTACCCAGCTTGCTCGCGGTGCACAACCAGCCCCCAGATGAGTTTCAGTGCAGGCTTCCCCGTGTTTTGAGGGGTCTGCACACCTCAGGATTTTTGAGAAGTGACTTTCCAATGTTTTTAGAGCAGGAATTATCATGGGGAGTGAGGGCACCAAAGGAACAGGCAGGATCAGAAAGGGACCGGCACAGTTTGGAGGCTCTGTCATTGACTCCTTCACCCTGCCTCACCGGGGGCCTGGGCTGTATTGGAGGCACGGTCCTGGGACCTTCATTGGTTGCCAGTGTTTGGTCATGCTTGTACATCCTCACACCTGGGCTAGAAAAGACCTGTGCAGTCTGGACCAGCCATCCCCATGTCTTCTGGCATTTACTTGAAGATCTCCTGCCACAGAGACTCTACGGCCCATCTGATCTCTTCTAGAGCCACAAACCCCTTCCTAAGGGAAGACTTGTCCCAACGTGCAACCTCCCAGCAGCTCAAGCTCATGCCTGCGTGTCCTCTCCACTGTGGGTTTGAAGAGCAGACTCCTTTCCTCTGAAGATGCCATCAGCTCCCACCTCTGTCCTCTCCTAGACAGCCGAAGCAGTTATTTCCAGTCTTTCCTTGGTGTTAGACATTTCTGGTCCTTCTCATAGCTCTGCTCCGGACTCTCTCTGTGTCTTTCTTGAAATGAAGAGCCCAAAACAGGGTGTGGGGCTCCAGCTAAAATTGATGTCCCGCTGGGGTGGGTCTCATACACCCACGTATACCCATAGTCCCATCCCCATCCACTCACCAAGGTTTTGTTCTGCAGATGACTTAACAAGTCCTGAGACCAGTCTCTTGAACTAGACTTGCTTTAAAGAGTCATGTTGGTTCCCCCCATAGTCAGCAGAGAGAAGCAGTTCTATGTCCTCTGCACCCATTTTAGGATAGGCAGAATGGCACTGCAGAAGACCCTGGCTCTCCCTTGTCTCCCCAAAATTAGGAAAGATGAATTTTCTCCCTTGGAGGTGGGGCTGGTCCTTAATTCTTTCCTTGTGCTCTACTGGACTCTGCTTGTTTTTTGGTCCTGAGGCAGTGCTGAAAGCATAGAATCATAGAATCACAGAGTGGTTTGGGTTGGAAGGGACCTGGGACCTTCAAGACCAGCCAGTCCCACCCCCTGCCAGGGGCAGGGCCCCCTCCCCCCAGCCCAGGCTGCTCCCAGCCCCGTCCAGCCTGGCCTTGAGCCCTGCCAGGGATGGGGCACCCACAGCTGCTCTGGGCAGCCTGGGCCAGCGCCTCGCCACCTCATTGTAAAAAAATTCTTCCTTCTATCTAGTTCGAATCCCCCCTCTTTTAGTTCAAAACCATCTCCCCTTGCCCTGTAGTTAGAGACACTATATAAAAAGTCTGTCCCCAGCTTTCTTATAAGCTGCTTCTAAAGCACCAAGAATCACAGAATCATTTAGGTTGGAAAAGACCTTGAACATCAAGTTCAACCATTAACCCGGGACTGCCAAGGCCACCACTAAACCATGCCGCTATGTGCCACATCTGCATGTTTTTTTGAACACTTCTAGGGACGGTGACTCCACCACATCCCTGGGCAGCCTGTTCCCACGCTGGACGACCCTGTCAGTGGAGAGATTTTTCCTAATACCCAGTCTAAACCTCCCCTGAAAAGAAAGGTGTTAAGTGCCCAACGGCTCCATGACCTCCCTCCATCTCATCCTAAACTTTGCAAAGAGCGATCCTGTCTGTTGGACGGTATCTGCTCGCCAGGAAATGGCATCACCCTTCGCCAGCTCTATCCCGCGATGCCTCTTTGGCGGATGGCGGGCGCAGTGGGCTATTCTTATCTACGCCACCTCGAGCTCTCCTTGTGCGTGCTGGAGCATCGTCTGCATTCCTCCACTGCTCCCCCGTGCCTGGCATCTGTCAGAAATGACCGTCCACGGGACCAAAGGTCTCAGCCAGCTCTCCGAGGGCTCTTGGGTGAGCATTATCTAGGTCGGTTGATTAAAAGATGTTTATCTCTTGTAGCCCTTGTTTAAAATATCCTCTTGGTTACTAATGTACTGGAAAGTGCTTCATCAGCCATGGGGACTATAAGCACAGTCTCCTGCTCCTTTCTAAGTATAGACCAGAAGGATTTATTGAACACTTGTGCCTTTCTTGCGTCATTAACAGTTTTATTATCTCCATCCAGTATCTTCTTTTGTTACTGGTAGGACTTCTTCTCCTGACCCACTTAAAAGACTTATTAATAGTCCAAATATCCACATATTTCTCCGGATGTCTTTGACTTCCTGTATTAATTTTCCACAGTCCATCACATCTCATTTATACGGATTGCTAGTCGGTTCCCTTTCCTTACATACTCTTTTTATGTGTAATTGCTGCTGGGAATTGGGGAACATCTCTTAACCAAATAAGAGGGACCACGTTGCCTCTCACATCTGCTGGCAGTGAGAGGCTGGAGGCACGGGGAGCCTGGGCGAGAGGTAGGGAAGGATGTGCCAGGCATACCTGCCTGGTTTGTCACGCTTCGCAGGCGAATATGAATATCGTAACCCCTAATCCCACAGAAAGGTCACTTCCATTGCTAAATGCAGGTTCTGGTTTTCTTGGGTCAAACATCTGAGTCAGGCACCTCCGCTAACGGGACGGTGTTGGCACAGGCAGAAATATCAACCTCTGCTGAGGTCATTTGGGGTTTTTTTCTGTCCTGGAGGAGTTTCAGGGCTGGGGGCAGAGAGATGGAAAACTTTGGTCCCCAGCTGCTTCCAGGAAAGGAAAACATCCGAGGATGGAGAGGTCTCTGCAGTTGGGGAAGATAGGTGGTCCAGAGTGGGCAGAGAGGACAGGGATCCCAGGTTCCCGCTGGTCTCACCTTTATTTCTCTTACAGTTTTAGGGGAGATCAGACCTCCTCCAGTGCGAGATGCTTTTCAGAGCAACAAATTCTTATTGCTTTCACCTGCTTTGCAGCGTTGTCCCTGCTGCGTTCTGATTTAACGAGGAGTTACTGTTTTCAAATGAGAACTCTCCTGGTCTTCGGCCAGCCCTGGCTTCACTCCCAACCTCCCAGCAGGCTTCGGCAGCAGGTCCTGCACCAAACCAGGACCCCTAGGCATCCCGTGCAGGCAGCATCCCTTTTGCATCTCAGGAGGGGACAGAGTGGTGTGCATCCAAACCTATCTGAGCCTTAAACTGAGTGTTGCGGAGCCTGATGCTCTGTGTTTCCCTCTGCAGGAATATTTCATCTGATACAGACCAAGAAGATCAGCAAACAAGAATTCAAGCAAGAAGCACAGAACTTCAGACTGATCACCAGGACGAATGAAGGTAGGGACAGAGAAATCCCGTTTCCCCACTCCTTCAGCAGACCCTGCCCCAAACAACCCCCGTGTTTTGCTGCTGTGCTCTGGCCGTTCTGCAAAGGCTGCGTAAATCCTGGCATGGTGTGGGGAGCTGAACCGTTGGGAGAAGGCTTGTACAAACAGAGCCGGCTTGGGGCTGACCTCTCTTCACACGCATATGCAACACTCCTGGTTAGCAGTCACATTTTCACTTTATGGTATCAGAAAGGGCAGCCAGCTTTCTAAAAGTGGATGCACGCTTGTGAAATCCAAAGGCTTTGTCTCTCCAAAGCCTGTAAAACTGTTTGATTTTTATATCTAATCCATCTGGTGTTACGGGGGGAAGAAAAAAAACAATGATGCAAGGGATTTGAAAAAAATAAACTCTTGAAATATTTTTAAAAATCATTTTTAATGTTCTTGGATGTGCGTAAATGTTACAAAATGCAGGAATGCCAGTGCACATGCCGAGAGTGCCTGTGCGGAGCAAAACTGCCGTGCTATTTCCTGCTGGCTGCCTCTTTGCCTGGGCTGGGTTAGAGTTTAATGGGTTAGGTTCGGATCAGAGCCATTCCCATATTGTCCAGCACCCACAGGTCATCGGGTCAGCCGGCAGCGGCGCTGCTGCCCAGTGCATACCAGCACACCCAGTGCCCCAGCAAGGGTGGAGATTTGTTTTCACCTCCAGTCCGTTTGACACAACATCTCTTGACCAAACTCTGGGCGATTTTCAAGTCCCTGCTGCCAGGTTGGGCTTTGCACCCCAACGGGGTCTCTGGCACGTGCCCCCTTCTTCTTGCCTCAGTTTCCCCTGACAAATAACCCTGTTGTGAAACCATCTCTCTGCCATTGCTGCAAGTTCTAGGGAAGCATTGGCCGGTGATTTCTTCACAACAGGAGGTTAATTCAGCTGGAAAATATGCCCCCCCTGGGGATGACGACATTAGGGTTGCATAATCCTTGCTGGGATTACAGGGGAAGCGACCACCTAGAGGGAAAGCACCTCCAGCCACCACCTCCTGCACGTAGGGGCTTGCTGATGTTTGGGAGGAGCAAGGAGAGGGATTAGGACACTTTGTGCTAATTCTGGGGGTCTTTCCCAGCTCCCACTGATGCAGTTGCTTTGCGGGGAGTCTGCAGCTTACCAGTGGGGCTGTCAGGGGATCTAGGCGGGGTTTTCTTCTCCTTCTGCAGCAGGATCTTCCCTTCCTTCAGGTGGTTCCAAAGCTCTGCACGAAGAGCCGAGGCTGAGGCAGCAGCAGGAAAAAATGTACACGTGGGGGTTTTGAGCAACCCACCCCAAAGAAATGGGGTGACAGAAGGGAGGAGAGAAGCATACCTGCCCATGGCCCACGAAACGTGGATTTTGGCTTTCTGATTATGAGTCAGAGGGCAAGCAAAAGGCTTTTAAGAGCATGTAGGTGGTTTCCAGGGAAAGCATTGGAAGTGCCATTGGCTGTGCTGTTAATTGCATTGCAGGAGGTATATAGGGCCCCTCTTGACCTCAAACACCATTTTAATGGGAAGATGGAAAAGCCTAGGACTGGATTGTGGGACCACTGATGAACTGCTCTGGCCACGGCCAGCGTTGTGGGTGGACCTCTCTCCCCACCTCTCTCCCAGCCTGGTCCTTGTGGGTACTCCAGTGTGGAGGGTGCTACACAAGGGGTAAATTGTGTTTTTTCCTGCTCCAGGGGTTGTTGCTAATGAGTGTCCATCTCTGCTCATCCAGGTCACTGGAACATCTTCCGAGCCCAGACGTCAGAGCTGAGGATGACAGAGAGCCCAGAGAAAGAAACAAAGAACTTGTAAAGAAAAAAACCTTTAACCTAGCTATTATCTAAACACACACACACACACACATACACGCATACACATATATATGAGAAACAAAGTTGCATTATTAAATAGACTGGCACAGCAATAAAAGGATACACTAGTGTAAATTACAAAAACTCCAGCAAACCAACCAAACTGCACCACGTTGAAGCCACAGCGGTGGAGGTGCCTCTCTCCAGCCGGAGAGCGCAAGAGGCGGCCGGCAGCTCCTGCTGCGGGAGGCGCCGGGTGTGCAGAGGGAGGAGGGGGAGACGGCGGAGACCTGAGACCTGGTGCGGTGTGAGGAGGTGGGATACATCCCTGACACGCCAGCGTTTCTGAAGAGCATCAGGAGCTAGTAATAAAGCAGAACGTGCCCGTGCTTTTTACCAACCGTCGGCATAAAGATGACCTGCAAAGAAAGAAAAACCGTCCTTATTTCTTTCCTTGGAGCCCCTGTGATCTGCCAAGGGTTTCTTCGGCCGAATACCCTCCAAAGGGTATTTCTTGGAAAATCTTGGGTCTCTTATCCTCTGTGTCAGCTGGGAGGATTCTTTTCCCTTCTTTGCAGGTCACTTGAAGATGCAGTTCTGGGGGGGACCCACTTGTTGACTTGTTGAGGCCTGAGACCTCAAACGCTGCACTAAGGTCTCTACTAAGCATGTTATTATGCTATATATTTATATATATCCTACATAATATCTACTGAGCTGTATTCACAGGAGGGGCATCTCCCAAAGGGCGAACAGGACCATTTCTGCAGTGTGGGGAGGAGGGTGTGCAGCAGCATTGCCCTCCCCCTGTCTGGAAACAGCTTTGGGGGATTTTCAGGTTGTTTTGGTACATGTATTTATCCCTGGTTTCTTGTTTTATTCTGTTTTGATAAATCTATTTATTTGGAGATCCAGATCTGTCTGATAAATCTGATTAAAGCGTCTTCTTGATTCAGCCTCCTGTGTTGGCTCTCCTTTCCCCGTAGGGTCCATGTTACAACTCGGGGGGCCCAGTGGGACCCCCATCCTGGGGGGTTTGGGGTCTAATCCCCTTGCTCTGACTCAGGCAACATCTCAGGGTTTGGGATGCAGGACCAAGGCATGCAGAGAACATCCCACGGATGCTTCGCTCATCATCAGGGGATCATCCCTCCCCACTTGCTTATGGTCTGCAGCTGGTTTGGGGCTGAAAACAGAGCTTGGGGCTGGCAGTGGGCACGGGGCTCAGGTGAAGGCTGGGGGCAAACCCAGGCCAGGAAATCAGAGGTCCTGGCAAGCTGGATGGGTGCCCAAGCAAGCTGCTAAGTGGGTGCAGGTGCTCGCTCTTGGACAGGCAGCTGCTCACGTGGGGCTATAAAAGGATCAATGCATGCAGCTCCCACCCTGGGGACAGCCATGCCTTCCCCTTCTCTCTTTGTTATGCCCCAGAAAAATGGGGGGGTTTGCCACGTAATGTCGATGGAAACCAGGTCCATGCATGGCCGAAGGAGGGACGAGCAAATGAGCAAAGCTCCCGTGGACCCACAGCAAGGAGGAACCAGGGATAATTGGAGCAGCCGGTGGGCACCGACCCAGCACTGCTCATCAGAGCTGTGCAATGATCCAGGCAATGGGGCTGATCTGGTTAAAATTACCCAAGGAAAAAAATCCCAGTGATGCTTTGGGTGTTAGGGGTGTCCCCAGTAGAGTGGGGCAAAGGGAGAGGGGGCAAAGCCACCCCTCACCCCATGGCTGTGTGCATGACTGTAGCTGTGTGCTGGCAGAGAGGATGCTGCCAGTCCCCGGGGGGAAACCTGACCCCTCACTCGTCAACCTAATTAACTGGCTCTTGCGTGCACTAATTGAAGCAGAGCTGAGGCCCAATTTATGCTCATTTACCAGAAGTGGCAGGTGTCTGAAATGAAGCTGCCCGGTTGGGTTCCTAGGGAAGGCCTGGTAAAAACCAGCAACCAACCCTGCAACCTCACAACGTGAGGTCTCCTGCAGGTATCTGTAGGTGACTGAGCCCAGTATAGGTTATACTGAGCCCTGACACAGTGCAAACCAGCTGCGTGCCACGCACACAGAATTTCTCTACCGTGTCCAGGAGGGTGGTGAATGCTGCTGGCTGCTCCGTGGCCAGGAGAAACCCTTTGGTAAGCAGCAGCAGAGGAACCTGCATGGAGTGAGGTCGCTGCCACCCCTCACCAAGTCACCTCTACCCAGAGCACGGCGCCCTGTATTTCTTCCAAAAATCAGTAACCACAGAGCTGCATCGCCCCTGTGCTGCATCGCCCTGGACCCCTGGCTGAGCTTTGCCTTGGGCAGGGAGATTTGGAGGTTAACGGTGATGTGCAAGAGGGAGTTTCTTTGGAGAGTGGTTTCATGGAGACACAAGATGGAGATGGAGAGGCAGTCTCATCCCAAGGAGCTTCCCACCAAGAGATGTTACTGCTGCCTGGTCCCTTCCTGGGAAACACGGATGGCATTGCCCTGGTGCAGATGCTCCGAGGTGGACTGGGTATTCTCTGCTCCTGCTGTTGTCCTTGCACTGAAGCTGGTCCTAGCAAACAGGGTTTGGTGCTGAACATACCCACCACAAAAGGAAGACGTGGAAGCCTCCAAAGATGTCATTTGCATGATGCGACTGTTCCATCCTCCCATAACTTCATTTCCCAGACCCACTGCATCCCCTGGCCCTGGCTGCCTCCAAACAGCATCTCTTCTCCCCCAGTGTCAGCTTCTCCACTGCCGTCAGGCGTCACGCCACTGCCAGCTCTCTGTTGTTGCAAATCAGGCTTTCTGCTGCCTTTTAGTTATCCCTTTACTGCAGCCCTGCTTTGGGACGCTGTCATAAAAGGCACCCCATAAATTTTATATGGAACAGTAAAACATTTTCGCCTTGGCTGCTGTTCCCCCTCGCTCGCTGCAGCAGCGCAGACCAAAGGGGCGAGATCTGGTTAGGCAGGAGCCAAGCGCGCTATCTCGGCTGCTGGCTCCTGGCAGAGAAAACCGGCATGACATTCCTTTTTGCTAGTTTGATTGAAGGGATACGCCTGGAGCCATCTTGCCTTGCACCAGTCCTGGAGCAGCACTGGTGTCTGCTGTCCAAGGGACACAGCTGTGGTTTGTCTCCACCTGAGGAGACCCAAAAGCTTCCCTTCTGCTCGCTGTGGTGAGGCACCAAGGGCTTTTGGCTGCCTGAAGTGACCCCTGAGCTGACAGGGATATGAGGGGTGGGCTCAGCTCTCCCTTCAGATGGCAGACCTGCAACCATGGGTTTCTTAGGTGTGTTCCTCACCCTTCCCCATCCATCCATTTATCCATGTATCCATCCATTCTTCCCCATCCATCTATCCATCCCATCCTTTCCCCGTCCATTCTTATCCATCCATCTCTAGCCATAACTTCTTGGGTCCTCTGGCTTTTCTTCCCCTGCAGTGGCATGGGAGGGAGAAGATATCGGCTTCACCTTGGTTTACCCTGAACGCTGCCCAGTGTCAGAGACCTTCATTTCTCCCAGGATCATAAGAAAAACCCACCCGAGAGGGGTGCTAGGGACATTCACAGGGGCCACGTGGGCTGGTGACCAACCTCACAGAGCACTGCCTGGTGACGTGTGGCCGAGGAGGGGCAGAGGGACTTGCTGTGGGGACCGGGGGCTGCCAGCAGTGGGTGATCTCCCGCAGCCGTGTCAGTGATACGCCAGACCCGGCGGCCCCAGGAGCCTGCCCTAATGACCACATCTCCCCATGGGGGACTCTTGGAGGCTGCTTTCCCTGCGGGGGCATCTCTGGGGATTAACCCTTTTAATTGGATCAGCAGCCACGGATCAGAAGCCAGCACTTCACGGTTGGTGGCATCGCCTCCCTCGCCCTGCTCCTCTGCAGGAATCGCCCCGTTTCCACCCCGAGCCGTGAAGACGGGGTTGATTTGGGGGCAGAGCTGGTGCAGCGCTGTGGGATCTTTCATTTCTTGCAACGCTGAGTTTGCAGGGCAGGGCTGGGCTTTCTGTGGAGGGTTGGAGGGGGCCGCCCCTAGACTCTGCAGGGGACATTCCCTGGGGACATCCCACGTGTCACACTGTCACCTCTGCTGCAGCCCAGACCACGTGGGCACCCATCCCACCATGGCTGGGGGCCAACAGGGACAGGGTCCTTCCTGGCATGTGCAGGGCTAAGGCCACCCTGTCATGCCGTGCAGCCACAAGGCTGCATTCACTCCCCTTACCCCCAGGTAGGTCAGCACCTTTGCTGTCTTTCTTTACAGCTGGGCCACCTTCCTTCCACCTCCTTAACAGGGTTTGCAGCCCTGTCATTGTCCGGTTGTGCTGGTTGTGACTCATTTCTGATCTGCTCAAGGGTCAGGGAGAAGAACCTTCCTGGTTCTGACAGTGTTTGCACATCCATAAGCAAGATCAGCTTGTGGCTGCACAGATAATGAGTGGTTTGGGAAAGATGGAAATCTCCGAGACCTCTCTGCGTAACGTGGCTGACATCCCCCTGCTTCTGCCTTCCCCATGTTTCTCTCGTATCAGCCACAGAGCACGAGGAGTTTCAGGCAGCTCACACCTTTGCTGATGTGGATAAACCCCCGCAGGCAGCCAGCCAGCACCCGCTGGTGGCACCACCGAGCTGGAAGAGCAGCACAGGTCTTGACACTGTCAGATAGAAGTTGCCTAATGTCATGAGAGCAAAAAACCTCTAAGCAAACACCCAAATGCAGCTTGAGGGCTTTGGGGATTCAAAAGTCCTGTCCAAGGGAACCTGGCGTGGACCCAGACACGAGCCCTGGCCTAAGCCAGGGAGAGAGGGGACCATCAGTGTGCCCAACCCTGCAAGGAGAAGGGTTCTTGCATGAGGGCTGAGGTGGACATTGATGGGTTTTGCCACCCTGCCTTCATCTGCCCAGCCTCTGCCAGCATTTTGTGTGTGGGTTAAACATGGATGATTCTGGGCACCACTGGGTAACTGCTCCGCTGCACTTGCCGTGGGCTCCTCGGGGTATTTGCAAGTGCATCCATACAATTGAACCACAGCAGGATCTCTCCTGTTGGAAGGGACTTGGCTCCACGGGGCAACAGCAACGCACAAGGGTGTTTAATGCAACATCCCTGGCTGGGGCAGTTGTTCTCTCACCCTCAGGGAGAAGATGTCATGATTTAATTGCATCCTGCCACTTCTGCAGGACCTGCATCTCCTGCTGCTTCATCTATGGGACCTGTACCTCCTGCCAGCTCTCCTGCTATCACTCTCCCCTCTTGCTGTGATCTGTTTTGTATGCAATAAGCGCATCAAACATCCCATGGCTGGTGCAACCTGTGCTGCAACACCTCTGGTCTCAGCAGAGAGCATTTGGGCAGTGGGTCCAGTTTGGGTCCCCAGTACCAGGCAGGCAGTGACTGGCTGGACTCAGTCCACCTGGAAGATACACCAAAAAAGTTTTCCCTTTCAGGCTGATCAAACGCTGGAACAGGGACCAAAGGAAGGAGGGGCATCCCTTCCCTGGAGAAACTCAGCCCTTGCCTGGATACAGCCCTGAGCAACCTGATGTAACTTCAAAGCTATCCCTGCTTGGAGCTGGAGGTTGGACCGCGGACCTCCTGGGGTTCCGTCCAACCTGAATTACCCTGTGGCTGTGTGCTCCGGGACGGATGTCAAATCACCCTCAGAAATCTTGGCTCTACCTCTGGGGTCTTAGGGTTTTTTTACGTCAGAGCCATGCTATTTCATGCTCTATTATCAGGTTAGTCAAAACACTTCTCTAAACTATATGTCTATATAATTGCCAGCTACACTCACTTCCTTGGCTCCTGCTGTTTTCCATTGCATCGGATTTTCAGCCATGCAAAATATCTACTTTCACCTTAATCTGCATGAAGCCCCTCTCGCCCGCAGGCAGCCTGGGTGCAAAGGGGAGGCCAGCACCTCTTGGCCGCGCTCGCTGGAGCCTCGTGCCACCGGGTGAGCTGGGCAAGCTGGGGCTGGTGGCATGCACCGCTCAATGTGGGGCGTCACTGCCCCGTTACGGCTCTGCCATGGGGAGATTCAGTCACACAAAAGAAGGCTGGGTTGGGTTTAGTGCTGCTGTGAAAGTCCTGTGTGAAGCCCATGGCTCTGGAGGTGGTTTGAAGCTTTGGTTCACAGGTGAAGCATCTCCCAGTGAATTAGGATGTGTGTTCTCATATCACCTTCCCCCAGCTGAACGGGGGGATTTCTCCCCAGAGGGATGGGATTTCTCTTAAAACGGCCCTTGCGGCGCTCCGTGGAGACCCCTGTGCCATGCCAGGCAAGCGCTTCGCCTGCATCCGCTCCCCTCTGCACATCCCTTTCTTTTTCAGAGATGGGAAATGGAGAAACCAGAGGATCATCCGTGCTGCACGGCTCACAGGCTGTTCTGCCACCGCGGACCTGTCTCCTCTCCAGACTAAACAGTCCTAATATTTCCTGTCTCTTCTCACATAGAAATGTGGCTGTAATCACTCTTTTCTCCTGTTTCTGCACCTTTTTGGATGCCGGAGCAGCTCAGGATGTACCTAATCTGGCGGGTTGTCTGAGTTGCCAGGGAAATGAGATTGCATTTCCCTGCCTCCAGCTTTGTCAAAGCTTGACACCCCCAAAACTGAGGGAGGGGGAGAGGGGGGAAAAATCCCTGCAGAGAAATGCTTTGCCAGCAAGTCAGGACTATCCCAACACTGGAAAAAGCCCCCGGCTGCCTGGAAGACAGGTACTGAGAAAGGGGTGATGAGAAAAACAGGGAAATCCTCGGAGACCGTGGCTGGCAGGGCAGGAGCCAAAGGAGGGATGGCAGCTGGAGGAAATGTGGCTGGTGTGGCACAACCGCAGCCCCAGCGGCCCTTTCCTCTGGCACAGCGCTTGGCCTCTCTGCCCTGTAGGTGTTCCGTGGCCATCCCCAAACGTGGGCTTTCCAAAGGGGAGGTAGGACAGACCAACGGTGCAAGGAGCTGGCGGAGCATCCCGTGATCCTCCTGCCCCGTGGGATGCAGGAGAGCTGCCCACACTGCCTGTGGCTGCCTTCTCCGGTGCACCCGGCTGGTCTTTCTCGCTCTCCTATTTTTTGCCCATGAGAGCATCCAGCCCCCAGCAGAGATCCCTGTTTGTGCGGGCTGGATAAATCCAAAGGGAACTGCTTGTGAGTCCTTCTCACCAGCACTGCCAAAAGAACATGATTCAGTGCTTTTTTTTTTTTTTTTTTGGGGGGGGGGCTAGAAATTAATTAGTTCAGGCCCATCACAATTATCTAACTCAATGAGCACAACAATAACCCACTGTTTAAAGGTTGTTCACGGGCATTTAGCACCATCTGGGTCGTCTGATCAGGGGCTTTGAAAACAGTTGAAAATGAAGTAAGAAGGATTGCTTGGCCCGGACACCCCCTCTTGCCTCCCAGCTGCACAATGAAAATAATCCTGATGGACCCATTAGACACAGGGAGAGGGACCGCAGAACAAACACCACCCCATATCTCGCCATGCTCCTCTGAGCTGTAGGTCAGTGTCCCCAGATGGGAAGGTGGTGGCCTTGGAAGGAGAAGGGAAGAAGAGCTTGGCCACATGTCCAAATAGCAGAGTTCTTCCCTGGACATGCTCCTCCTCAAGCTCTGGGGAACTGAGTTAGAGCAGGTGAAGCTCGAGCCATCCCCGTGGAAAGGTTGGGGTTTGCAGAGGCTGCTGCTGCTGCTCAGGAGGACTTGGACCTCTTTGGAGGTTGGGCGGTTTCTTGTGCGTGCTGGAAGGTGGATTTGAGGGTTTGCCCAGTTGGGCTTGGGCTTCCCCCAAACTGGGAAGGCAGCGGGGAGTGCTGTTGATTTTAAGAGTGAGTGGCTGCTCACCATGTCCAAAGCTGCCCCGAGAGGGGCTTGGAACCTGCTGGAAATTCAGGACAGACTCATGTCTAGTCCATCCCCAGGTAGCCACCTGAAAAATGAGCCTTCCCACGTTGTGTGAGTTAGGAGATGCCACATCTGGTAGCCCATGTACACCCTGTGTGGCCATCCCAGCAGCCAACCTCCAGGTCCCACAGTCTCACCAGTAGCTGCCTTGGACCTCCCGGTCCCACCAGTCCCAACTCACAACCCTGCAGTCTCTCCAATAGCCATCCCAGACTGACAGCTGCTCCAACACCCGGCTGTGACCAGTGGTCTGACTGTGTTGCTGGCACCCAGACCCCCAGAAACACAGACACAAGCAGGAGAGAGTCCCTCAACTGGGAAAACAGTTGGAAATTGAGCTTTAATGAAGAAATGGAGTCTAATCAATGAGACAAACTGCACTGGCTGGAGTCAAGTGCAGTGACCACCTGATTAGACAGAACTGGCCCGTTTATCCCCTTATCCTTCTATTTTCACGTTTGTTCCTCTCCAGACCCCCTTCATCCCTCCTTCTGCCCACCGTTGGTCCATCCCCTCAACACTGTCTTCTACAGTCCCCAAATTCTCTTCTTTTGGGATCCCAGCACCTTCCCCCATCCTCATGCCTGGGCATGCATCCCCAGGGTCCATCGATCCCTTCCCACATCATGGGAGGAGCAGTGGTGGCACCGTGGGGCTTCTGTGTTCCCATCACCACCCCCTTGTACCACCCGTGGTGAGATACACTGTCCCTTGCCTCCTTCAGGCTGTGGAGGTGTCTGGGTGTGGATGGGCTCTTGGGTAGGAACAAAAAATGAATTTATATCCCTGGTTTCGCTGCAGTCACCACTGTGCAACGTGCTCGCTGTGCCCATGTGAGTTGGGTGTCTGGCCATGCCTGGTGGAGGCTGTGTTAAGCATGGACACCATCATGTCTTCTGCAGAGAGGGCACCCACCTTTCCACACCCTGACATAACCACTGGAGCGCTGATGTGGGGACTATCTTCCTCCGTGGTGCACTATTGAGGCCAACGCAACTTAGGCCATGAGCTTTGCCAGTTGGATGCATCAACCTCTTCTCACCAATGGGTCAACCACCTGCATAACCAGACGGCACTGTGACTCATGCTCAGATCTGATCATACACCCCATACATCTCCTCAGGATAGACTGGACATCCCCGAAATGTGGTTGTGTGACAGATTTTGGTCCAGAGGCCCAGAGTGGTGGATTTTGGGTGGTCAGTGGAAGACAACTAGCCTTCTCTGCCCTGGGAAGGTGCAGGTCCCAGTTGGACTGGGGTGGTGAGGTTCAAACCCATGGCTGGAACGGGCACCGTAGCTTCGTGCAATGGTGAAAAACATAGATATGAGTTCAAAAGGGGACAGAGACGAAGTGACAGAAGGGGCTGCTGTGAAATGTGGCCATTCAGTGGTACGAGCTCTGCCCTTGCACCACCGTTTGTCCCTGTGGGTCACTGGGGGAAGCCAGCGTGACCAGCCTGGGAGGGGACACTGCATTTGGGCATGTTTTTTGGCTGAATGACCCCACTACTGGTGTCCCATGGTCCCACCTGGCAAGACAGGGGACCCATGGCTCAAGGGTCTTCACAGGTCCTGAGCAGCAGAGCAAAGGCTGCAGTGTGCGTTGGACACCGATTCATGATACAGCTGTCCGGGTGGCTCCCTTCCCTTGTAGCACTGCGTCTCACCAGCCTCTTCCAGCAGCCCTGGGATGAGCTTGTCCTCCTCAGCAGGGGGATGAACTACATCGTTCCCAACCCCTTGTCCCTCTTGTACCATCCCGGAGCTGCCCTGCAGCACAAGAGAGCTCTCTTCCTCCCATGGGATGGAAAAAATAATCTTTTAAGAGAGCTGACCGCGCTAAGGACACGTGTGTGCGAGCAACCTGTATCAGCAGGGGTCCTGCTTGTGCTGGGAAGGGGTGCCTCCGTCTCTGAAATAGTGTCTGTGACCCTTTGCAGCAGAAAATGAGATGATTCTTGGTGTTTGTGCTCAGAAATGGTTCCCCCAAGCACTTCTAAGGGTTGGAGCAGACTGTGTTCTTGGCATGGGTTCCCACCAAGCAGCACGATGACTGCGTGGGAGATGTTTTTCATCAGTTGGTCCTGTTGCTGTGCATCTTCAATTTTTGCATGGCCTGAAGACCCATGTTTTTAGGAAGAATCCAGTCCAGTTACCCACCAGGACTTGGTCCTGCTTGCAGAAAGCTGGACATGTCACTGTGTGCTTGCATACTGGCTCCTGTTGGGTGGGAACCCATCGCCTGTTCCTGGTCCCAGCTGCAAGCCCAGCTGTCATCCCAGGGGAGGAAGGTTCTGAAAGCCCACTCCCATGGCTGGGAGCTCTTTCTTGCCTGCCTCCACATCTCTCCCACACTGGGTTGCACAGCCACTGGCTGCTGGAGACCCAGGGTGGTTATTCCCCCAGTAATGGCCGTGGTGAGATGGGTCAGGGATGCAGGAAGGGCTAAACTCCAGACCAACCAGTTCTCTGACCTCCAGGTGCTGGTGCAAAGTGAATCACATGATATTAAACCCCCAGGCCCAGGGTGCAATGAACAGGCAGGTCTCCAAGAAACCTATCTAGATGGGAAATGTGGCCAAGTGTCCTGCACCAGTGTCCCCACCGCCACCACCTACCACGTCAGCATCAGGCCAAAGAGGCCAAATTTAGTTTTTATTTCCCCCGCACCCCCCCACCCCCTGTCTCTAAGGCTGCTTTTTGCTGGGTGCTGAGGCTCCAGGCTGCAGCTTCAGCAGGAAAACCTGCAGAGCAGAGTTTTCTCACCGGTGGGCTGCCGGAGACCACAGTTTGCAAGCGGGGTTTGGCAGGGGGCTGCAGAGGGACCCACCGAGGTTCCTCTGAACCCCGTCAGGCTTCCGACTCCTGTTTCATGGCAGGAGGATCGGCACTAAATAACGAACGGAAACATTGATCCCCTTCCAGGCTGCTTTTAGCACGTCCCGAGAAGTTACGCAGGCGCCGGTGTGGGCTCCTGCTCCTCCTCGGTGGAGCGAGGGAATCTGTAGCCTACTGACGCAGCAGCCCAGACATGACACAGAGGAGAGCTGCACGTTGTCCTTCCCTCGATGACCTTCCCTGGAAGTCAGGAAGACACAGTTACGCAAGGGGTGAAGGCTTTCAATGTGATGACAGCTGCATCTCGATGCGATGCGTTATTAGTGATTGCTACCTGGGCCAAGAGGTTTCCAGGGGAAAACTGCAAAATTACTTCGCTGGGGTGGATTATTGACGTTTGAAGCTGAATGTGAATCACCAAAACCAACAAAAAAGGTCGGTTAGAGGTGAATATAATTTGCCCCTTCATCTAAACGACCACCAGCCTGTGATAGACACCCAAAATTACTAGGACAAACTCTCCAGATGGTGTCGGTCTGCAGTGAGCAAGAGACCGCATGACTGGTGCTGGATTTCCAGATCAGCCTTTGCCAAACTCTGGCCCAAGGCGCCTGGATCTCCCAAGGCATTTGGGTACCTTTTGCCCTTGAATCTGCCCTGCAGATCTGAGCAGCTCCAGTGAAAATCGAGGCACGCTGGAATCAGAGGGAGTTTTGTCCTTCATGTTGGCATGAATCCAACCCCGAGCATCCGAAAGGATTTTGAGGAAGGTTTTGTCATTGAAATGGAAATTTAACCCTTTATTTGGGTTATTTGCGTCATTGCTTTGGAGGAATCATTTTCCTGTGACCCAAAACTTGAGGTTTACCTCTCTTCCTCGGCCAGGCAGCATGTGTGCTGGTTGGGATGGGGACATCTGGGTTGGCCTGGCTGCCAGCTAGTTTCCAAGGGAACTGGTGCCCTTGGGGTCATATTGAAGGTCCTAGGAGAAGACAGATGGTGGGCTGCATGTGGAGAAGTGGTGGGAGCTGGGACTTGTAGTCATAGCTCAGTTGTAACTCCTCGCTCTTTCTTTTGGTGAGACCAGCATAGAGTAACCCAGTCTCCGTGTGGGGCTCTAAAACAAGCCTTGGGTGATGCTCTCACCAGCCCCGGGTCCCCACTCCTGGTGGGGATGGTCCCTCCTCCCCTGTGAAGTTTTGCACCCCCGGGGAGCAGCCGTGCTCCCCACACCTGGTCTGGGGAAGAGGGATAACGTCATCTGCAGCTCCTTGGCACAAAAGTGATTGCAAAATACCAGCCAGCAGGCCAGAAGAGAGGCCAGCTGGGGGAGAACTTATGGGTGAGCCCAGCGCCAAGTCTCCCAGCCGGGAATTGGTGGGGAGGGCTCAGGCTCCGCTTTTCACAGAGCCTGTGGTTTTTATTCCCTTTACACCAAGGTAAGGGGAAGGAGGAGGCATCTCTTGCAACCAAAAAAAAAAACCCTGGGATTTTGTTCTTCACACATTTTGGTTTGGGATGGTGCAGTGGGGTATGTCAGTGGAAGATTTTTGGGAAATGACATCCTGGTGTCCCCACGGGATGGACTCAGCAGGGCCCGGGTGCCCCGTGACTCTGTGCATGCTCCTCTCCCATGCCCTCCTCTTCTTCCCTCCCTCCTCTGGGGTTTTTTTTCCAGACATCCTACAGCTCTTTTAGAGGCCCAGCAGAGTGTTGTGATGGTTCACAAAGCTCTCCAGGCTTTCATGTGGGCTCCAACCCTCCCTTTAATGCCACAGGGCAGAGTCTTGTCCCCTTTCTAGCCCTTGGTCCCTGCTGGGACAGGTGGGATCTTGGGGAGCAGATGCTCCTTCTTGGGGTCTTTTTTCCCTGCAGTGAGTTTTGAAGTTGCCAAGCTCCGGCCATGGCACCGCTTAGCCTGCTGGAGGGGAGCATGCAGACAACCCCCCCAACCCCACCCCCCACCCTCCCAACCCTACAACCCTCCCCAAAATAAGGAAAAACACAAGAAACAGGGTGGGTGGGACATGACCCTTCCTTGGGGCAGGAGATGGGTGGGACTTGGACGCGGAGGTCACATCCAAACCCATCATGCTCGATAGCCACCAGCAGCTCCATGAACACAACTGGCCCCTGTTTGAACCCACCCATAATTTTGGCCTCCACAGGGTCTTGCAGGAGGTCTGAGTTCACTGCTGCAGACCGGCAGGAATGCCTTTGGCCCCTGATTACTCCTGATTTGCACCCAAGCAGGTGAGACCCCCAGAACTTTGGGATTCAGTTAGAAATGCTGATTTTTTTTAAGTTTCTGAGCTTACATCTCAGGAAGCATTTAGAGGTTTTCTCCAGCCTGATGGGGCATCATGGGGAGATGTCTGACCAGCCCAGGAGACCAAAGGCTTGTTCCCCACGCTGCAGGAACTGCATTTTCTCTTTAGCACTCAGCCCTGACCCAGGATCCGGCCCTTCCTGGCATGGCAAAGCTTTTTTTCCAGGGTTGGAGCAGCTTATCCACCCAATTGGTAATGCTGGCGTGGGACGGACTGAGGTGAACCATCCCTGGACCGTGGAGGGCAGCACTGCAGAGCCAGAGGGAGTGAGCACATCCCCTCCTTTGGCAGTGGCAAGGATATTTGTGCCCCCAAACACACACATCAGCAGCCCTTTTCTGCTCCATCCCTGCCAGGGCAGAGGGTTTGCATCTGGGGCTGAAGCACTGAAGGTCCCACTCCTGCCACCGCTGCTTTATCCCAGCTGGAGAACGTCACCTCCAGGTGAAGCATGAGAAGAAGATGGGGACAGCCAGCATGGATCAGGACCAACCCAACCTCCAGCCGCATGCACAGAGGATGAGCCAGGGATGGAATACACTGGGACTTTAGCAAAGCTGTTTGCAACATCTCCACCAGCATCCTCATGGTTAAAACTGGGGCAACAGGGACACCACCATGGCAGGTATTCCTAGGATATAAGGATGGGAGTGGGTGAAGATGGCTGAGGGTGATGTTCTTGGCTCCTTTGCAGCACATCTGCCAGGTCCCATCCCACCCAAATTTACTCCTAAAGTCCTAATTCCAAAATGTAGAGTCCTAAAGTCCAAATTTATTCCTCAGTCAGAAGCGCAGCCCCGTGCTGAGCACAGCGAACACGGTGAGTGCAGGTAAAGCGCTGGACAGATGCATCCCCTGGGCTTGCGTATGGCTGTGTGGGGTGGGAGGAATGCCAGAAATCCATCGTTATCAGAATGATCTTTTTATTTGCATATTATTTAAAATCTACAGTAAGGATGGCCACCTTAGCAGAAGACATTGTGGGGGTGGGCGAGCAGGACCTGGAGCAGGACCAGTGATGGAGGAGGAGGAGAAAGATGAGGAGGAGGTGGAAGAGGAGGGTCAGATCTGCTCTTGGACAGGTCAAAAATCTTCAAGACACCAAATTTAGCAAGCTCAGTGACCCCAAATTTAGCAGGAGACAGGTGAGCAGGTGCCGTGGTGGTTATGTGATACTGTGCTGTGCCAGGGGGTGTCAGTGAGTGTCACTGGGGGCTGTGTGCTGGGTGCTGCCCTCAAACCCATGGAAACAACTCTCAAAAACCTTCAAACAGCCCCCTGGCACCTGCAACATGGAGAGGATGTGGAGAACATATAATTTCCCAGGGGTGGGATGCTGCATGCCAGCTCCATCACACTCCAGCATCCTCCAGTGGGTGCAGCATCCAGTTTCAGCCCCGTTCCTGGGAGCGTGAGGTGGTTGTTTTGCTGCTAGAGTTAGGAAAACACCCCCAGGAGTTAATTCCTGGCATCTCATGCCTTGGCACAGGGCAGGCACCGCGCGACACCGAGCCAGACCCTTTGCAATGCTGTGCCCGCAGCAAAGGACGAGGACAGAGCTGCACCAGCAACAGCTGTACTGGGCAACCTGTCCACGGGCTCTGTCCCCCTCCTTGGGGATGGCTTGGCACAGGGTGGCTTGGGGACAGTGGAGTGGCCATTGGGGACTGTAGCTGGGATGCCAGGGGGATGAGAACGGGTGTAAGGCTAAGATCCCCGATCTGGGGGAATAGGTCTCCCCATTAATGCCTGTGCCTGCCTCCTGGATTGGTGCTGCCCACGCTGGGGTGTTTCAAGGGCCGTGGATGGGCCTTGGTGTGGGCATAGGGCTCAGCCCCAGGGACACACTGCCCATCCCATGGGGGACCCGGGAGGAGCAGAGATGTCCCTGGGGTGGCTGCGACCTTGCAGCCAGTCCTTGTGCCCTGCCCCCCTCCAGCAGCCACAGGTTTCCAGACCGGGGGACCCTGTCCCCAAAGCATCCTTGTCACTGGGAATGACACGGTAGTCCATCAGCAGCTGGTGCTGAGCTCTGCCATCCCCGTCCTCAAACATCCCCTTCTGGGTGCAGGGCAGGGTGACCCCCTTGTGCCAGCCCCCCAGAGCCACCTCTTGGCCGTGGGGCTGACAGGTTCCCCACGGCAGGGTCCCCCGCGGCAGCCTGCACCCCCTCTCGCAGTGGGGCTGGTAGCCGGGAACCTGCGCCGAGACCAGAAGCCCGTTTCATACAGCCAGGGAATATAATAAAATTAAAGCTCATTAAGCACTTAGAGAAGGGTTTGCATTGAGGGGGTGTGGGCGGGGGGCCGTGGGGGCCGTGCATCTCAATACTGGGCTATTTAGAAGGGAGAATTTAATAACAGGGGGGTTGGTTTTTATGGCAATAGATTTATTCCACCTGGGCTAAGAAATACATTCCACATCTGCCGAGCCATGTAACCAGACTCTAATTAAAATCGTATGCCAAGCGAGGGCCTGGCTGTAAAACACAAAGCTGGCTTTTAGAGCGGCTGGGAACCGCGGCTCGCGCCGAGCCCCGGGCCCAGGGCCAGGCGGCCGCGGGATGGCGGAGGCAGGCGGTGGTGGCCGGCAGGACGGGCACGGGGCTGGCGGGGAGGCTCTTCGGCTGCTCGGTTTCCCTATGGTGGGGCAGGAGGGGTGTGTGGCTCAGGGAGGGGGTGGCGGTGGAGGGGGGTGTCCGTGTGCAGGGACCCTGGGACAAGGTGACATCTGTGTCCATGTAGTGACTGTGGGGGCAAGGTGACACCTATGCATAGGCAGAGGCTGTGGCACAAGGTCACGCACGTGTCTGTGCAGGGACCCCAGGACAAGGTGATGTCCATGTGTATGTGGTGACCCTGGGGACAAGGTGATGTCCCTGTGTGTGTTGTGATCCTGGGAGCAGGTGGCATGCATGTGGGCGCACAGCGATCATGGGGACAGGTTGACATCATTGTGAGCATGGTGACAGTGACACCCTGCATACATGGTGACTGTGGAATGGGGCAATGTCCATGTGCCCATAGTGGCTGCAGTGACAGGGTGCTGTCCATGTGTAAGCGGCGACACGGGGGTGAGGTGATGTCCACCTGTATGCAGTGACTATGGGGACAGGGTGACAGCTACGTACACACAGTGACTGTGGGGGTGGGGTGACATCCACGCATCTGTAGGGACCGTGGGATGGGGTGATGTCCATGCACTAGTGATATGGGGACAGGGTGATGTCCGTGTATGTGTTGTGACCCAGGGGACAAGGTGACGACTGCATGTGCATAGTGATGGTGACACCCACATTTATGTAGTGACCACGGGATGGGACATGCCCTTGCACAAGCAGTGCCATGGGGACAGGGTGACATCCATGGACGGGGTGACATCCATGTCCATGCAGCAGCTGGCACGGGGGCGGCCGGGTACGGGGCTGAAAGGCTTCCCTGTGCACGCCGTCGCGGGACACCCGCGCTGTAATTTTACAGTCCCGCGAAATCAAGCCTAATATTTACCGAACAAACAGCGGTTCTGTCTCGGGTTTAATAGACTGGTCCTCCAGACAGCGGCAAAAAGCGCCAGTTCTGATGGAGAAACTAATGAGACCGTCGAAATAGTTTGTACGGGAGTAGTGAAGAAAAAAAAAACCCACCCCAATGCGCTCGATGCCAAGGAAAATACACTTACCTAGTAAAGCATGAGTAATAAGTGGCACTTTTTACAGTGTGAAGATATAACTTTTCATGAAAATACCAAATAAGGCTCCGTGTGAAAGGTGGATGGCCTTTCTATTGACTTTTTTTTTTTCCTTCTCTTTTTTCCTTTCTTTTCGTTCTCAAGACACACGTGTGTTTTCCCCAGCGCCCATTTTGCAGGAGCCTGTTTACGGGGCCGGGCTCCCGCCACCCCCTGCGCAACCCGGCTCGGGTTCCTTCATCATAAGATGAAATGAGAAGGGAATGGAAAAACAGGAGCTGCTGTTCTGCGAGACTTTCTATTTTTAAAAGGTTAAAAATATCTATTTTCAGACACCAGCCCAGGAAGCGCTGGGTTGAAGCGACGCGGCAGGATGTGAGGCGTAAACAAGCGCCGGGACGTGCCGGGCAGCGCAGGAGCTGCGGCTCCAAGGATGCTCGTGGGGACTGGGGCATCATGGGCCACCGCAAGCCATGGATGTGGCTGCAAGGAGATGTGGGGTCGCATAAAAGGGCTGCAGGGCTCGGCACTAGTGGGGATGCTCAGCCCAAGGGAGGATGCCCAGACCCATGGGAGGATGCTCAGCATCAAGGGGGATGCTCAGTGCCAAGGTGGGATGCTCAACCCCCATGAGAAGGTGGTCCGCATCAAGGTGGGATGCCCAGCCCCAAGGTGGGATGCTCAGCACCAAGGCTGGGTGATGCTCAACACTGAGGAAGGGTGCTCAGCACCCAGGGGGGATGCTCAGCATTGAGGAAGAGTGGTCAGCACCCAGAGGGGTGCTCCACATCGAGGAAAGGTGCTCCGTCAGAGGAAGGGTGCTCAGCACCCAGGGGGAATGGTCAGACCTGAGGGCCAGGGTGCTCTGCACTGAGCTGGGGGGATGCTCAGCACCCGGGAAGAATGGCTTATCTCCCCCAGCATTATGGCCCTGGTGCCCTCGTAACTTGGTGAGTGGGATGGGATGCTTTGCTGTTGCACATGGTACCCACCACAGGAGCAGGATGTGGCACTTGCTGTGGGAAGGAGATGTGTAACAAACACCTCAAAAATTCCAAAGGTGCTTTTTCTCTTTGCATTTTGCAGCTTTGCTCCCTTCTCCTCTCCACCACACCTTCGTGTTGGTGATTTGCTGTGTTTTCTGTTGCAGACATCTAACACCCCACACTGCAGCCCAAGAGAGTGGCCATTTCAGCAGACACCCTGCAGGGAAGAGTCCCATCTCCGAGAACACCATGTCAGGGCTTCAATATTAAGTGCTGTGACTTTGCACAGCTGCCGGTTTGATTTCCAGGCTCGTGGATGCTGAATGTGACCTCTGAAGGCCTCTGGTCCCAGCCCCAAAGCAGGGCCAGCTTTGATGTGAGATCCAGCTCCATAATTATGAGCAGAGGCTCAGGCTTCCCAGAGGTGTGTTGCCCTGGAGTGCTGCTGGTTTCCAAACCGGGAGCTTTTGGGATGGTCCCGGCAGCTTCCAGGCACTGAACCCCCTCCAGGCCCTGCAGAAGATGAAGTTTAAGATGGGAAACCTCTTTAAAAAATCAAATCATGAACTGAGACACACAATTTTTATGCAGTTCCTGGTCAGACATGGGTTGAAAACGTCAAATAACGGCACCAGCAAGCCTGGAAGAAGTTCCACTGAAACTCAGCATCTCCGGTGCCTTGTGGTCAGGGAGATGAACACGAGCAGAAACAACCATAACTCATAGAATCACAGAAGGGTTTGTGCTGGAAGGGACCTTCAAGACCAGCCAGGCCCACCCCCTGCCAGGGGCAGGGCCCCCTCCCCCCAGCCCAGGCTGCTCCCAGCCCCGTCCAGCCTGGCCTTGAGCCCTGCCAGGGATGGGGCACCCACAGCTGCTTTTCGTTTCCTCAAAACAGCCAAGCGGGTGATGAAGTGAACCTTGTCAGAGGTCAACATGGCCCATCTTGATCCAGGGAGAGCACCGACCGCTCTTCCCTGCCCTGCTGTGGCACTTGGGACTGAGGCAAGGATTAAGTCTCCTGTGGAAGGGTTTCCAAAACTCACTTGGACTTCAGCCCCACCACCCTGCGTTTAACCCCCTCCTTCAAACCACTCCCTGCCTGCTGGCCAAGTGGGATCAGCAGAACCACCTCCATCTTCTCAAAAGAAGCCTCTGAAATATCTGAATTAATCACTCTATACAAGCAAATTGTAACCCTGTAGTTATCTCAGCCACCTGCCCGTACCCTTGAGCAGCTGTCGGCTCATGAATTGGCAGCTCTCGGAGCCAGGAAGGATGTTTTAGGGCTTTAAAGCATCAGAAGCCCTAAGGGGCTGGAAACGATGGTTCCTCAGAGCGCTCTCCGAGCCCGCTGTGCCTCCAGCACCTTTTCCCGGGGCTCAAAGGAGCCATCCCCGGCAGATGCAGCAGCAGTTCCCTGCGCATGGGGACGCCGGCACAGCAGCCCGTGCCGCTGGCTGTGGCTGTGAGCAGCTTTGCTGTTTGCTCCGAAAGGACGGGTGAAACCCTTCCACAGGCCAGGAGGGACCGATTTCAGAAGAGCAGAAAAGACACATGGTCTTGTCTACCTGGTGCCACATGCACAAACCCCTTTTCCCCCCTTTGTGAAAAAAAACAAACCCCAAACCAACAACCCCAAACAAATCAACCCAAAGCTGAAAGCCAGGTAAACCCAGCAGCATCGCACCCCATGGGGCTGCTTTGACCCACTGATTTTATCGCTTTTTAAAAATCCTTCCCCAGCTGAAGCGCCAGCACACAGGGCAGTGCTTGGGAGGGACGAGATGGACCAGGAGCCACCGTCGAGCTTCCGCAGGGATCTGAGCATGGAGGGCTGCAACCGCAGCAATCTGCCGCCACCAGAGCAGACCCCAGCCCCGAGCCCAGCCAGCGGCACCCACCCCTCGCAGGCACCCCAGGGTGCTGCAGCACGGTCCCCTAGCCGGGAAGGAGCGCAGCAGTGACGCACAGCCCTGGCAAGTGCCTTGGCTCCCCTCCGCCGCACTCGGGTGCTTCCTTATAAGTCCCTGCTGCTCTGGGATCCGCGGCCGAGCTGGCATCGCCCGTTGGGAGAGCAAAACAATTCCCCACCACCACCGCGACACCCTCCCGTCCGCTCGGCCACGCTGCCCGCAGTTGTCCTAGGTCCAGCAGCGCTTCCTCACATCCCTCCTCTCTTTAACCAGATAAAGGCTGGCCAAGCCCGGAGCGGGAAAGACGGAGGGTTTATTTTTTCCGAGCAGGCTCTGGCCCTGCAGGAAGGAGCTGTAAATCAGCTCGGCTGTCTCCTGAAGGAGGAATGGGGAAATTTTCATTTGCTGTTCCGAGGGTGTAAAATGTGGTTGGAAGACAAAGGGGAAAAGGAGAGGAATTCCCTACAAGCTTCCTCTATCTCCAGGGTGATGTTTTGGACCCCGAGCACCTTCAACACGGAGTCTTGATCCGACTGGGAGGCAGAAGATGTGCTCCTTGCTCCGAGCGCCTGGCGCCCAGCTGCGCAGAGCTGCCGAACGGGTGCCATCCACCTGCCGCGGGGACACGGAACCTTCTCCCTTTAACCAGCAGCCCCACTCCCCCACGGGCACCTGGGGACGCTCCAGCCTCGCCAAGGGGGCATCCAGGGACCCGAGGCCCCCCTGGGGCTGGCAGCCCACAAAGTGCAGGAGCAGGGAGTATTAGATCATGATTTTTGGAAGGCTGAAGTTCGCCTATGTCCTGCTTCTTCAGACATTAAGTCATTTTCCTGAGGAAGTCACCTATGACGTTGATCTGGTTATAGAGGGAGTCGGGGTGGAGCAGCAAGCTCCAGCTAGACCACGGCAGAGGTGAGGTGCAAGAGCTCTGGGACACCATGTCCTGTCAACATCTGCCGCAGGAGTAAGGCTCAAGGGATCCAAATTCAATAGAGCCTGATATTTTGAGGTATTCTCACCCACACTTCAGCTGCCTTAAAATGCTCAGTTTAATGCTTCCAGCCCCGGTTTTGACAGAACTCTACCCACTTCACAAGCGGTATTCTTCCACACGGTCAAACGTCACAGCAACCCTTGGATATCAGGATGTAGCACATCATTTAATGAATAGCAAGGACAAATGAAAAAAAAAATATCTGTATTTAATGGGTTTTGTTACGTATAATTACTTTTAGAAATACACTCTCAATTCCACCAAGAAAAAAAAAAGAAATGCTACAGGAGGTTTTTATTTTCTTAAAACAGTTAAATTTGCTTCATAAAAGTTACAACAAGGTCGTTCATTCTTTCCCCATGGACCTCTGCTGCCACGTCACTCCAACATACCTTGAGAGCATGAAACCTTTTTCAGCTTGCACAGCAGGCTCTGCGTCTGGATGTCTGCGAGTACCACGCTGATAGTGCCTCCCCTCATCTTCCCGTTATTTTTCCTATACATCTCCACCTCAAAAATGTCCAGAGTTTCAGCTCTTAACGCTTCTGAGGAGCTACACGGGGTGGGTGCTGAGCTCTGAGGCTACCCTTGAACAGCCCCCAGAGCAGCGATCCATGCCGGGAGCCGCTGAACCCACCCGGCCAGGACACAAGCACGGGCACAAACCCTAGGGCGACGTGACTTCAATCGAGTCAACTCTCGGTCGCCATTAGGTGCGTGTTAAAAATTTCTCGAGCCGCCAACGTGATCTCCTGGTCAGAAGGACTGTGTAAATACACTGTTGGCCTTTCTACTGGCCACAGGTCAGAATATTTCAGCTGGGTGCCTGAAGACATTTCTTCCTTGGTCGCACTCCTCAGACTTTATTTATCTTTCTACCCACCACAAACACTTTATAAACCAGTGTGTACATACACAGCCATAGGTACGGTGGCCCAACACCACTCAGAAACCACTGATGACATCAGTTGCCTATTTGGGAGCCCTCACCAGCCAAGCTTCAGAAACGCTCAGCACCCATCCCCTGGAAAATCTAGCCTTTTACACGTATCTATCAAATTTAGCACCAGAAAACCAGAAGACATCCAAAACGATGACTCATTTCTGATTAACAGGACTGCAGTGCTTTATTCATCTCCAATAACTGGTTCCTCAGGACCATTTGCTGTGACACACTTCCTTCAGCAGGCGGATGACGAGATGTCCTAGAAAACAACTCTTCTGTTGTCTGGTTTATGCCTGTAAAAAAGCTTCAGACAACCTAAAACCTACAAAACCAAAAAGCAGCGTGCAATTCTTCACAGACAGTGACAGCAGGTACCCAACTGGCGTTTCAGAAGTGCCCTCCCATCACCCTTCCCTTTGACTCATTAACTTTCAAGGTTAAAGATATATAGTTGCTGTCCCAACAATTGCAAAGCCTTCTCCCAGTGACACTGGAGCCAATTGGGTGGGAAGCCTCAAAGATGTTTATGCAAAGACAGAGCACCAACAGTGTCCCGGTCTATAATTAGGCATCTGAGCAATTTACAGAGGATACATTCAAGGAAGAAAAGAGTAAGAGAATTTTATATGCTCTGCTTTGTCCAAAAAAAGATTATGAAAGGCAGAGCAAAAACTATTTACCAGTCCTAGGGGGAAAATTAAGTTCATTTCATTCAGTTAAAGCTGAAGCAGATGTTCAATATTTGTGTGTACGCTGGAAGACCTGCTACATTACAGCTTCTAACCAACATGGATGTTTAAGATCAATCTGGAGAGTCAGGGGTATAAAAAGAGGGAGGGCGTGAAATAACACAACTCAACTCCTAATTTAGTCCATCTACCACTCATGGAACAGGCCTTCAGCACTGAGCAGGTGAAAAGCCATATTAAAAAAATAAAATTTCATGTGAATAGATGAACAGCCTTTCAAGAGTTCCTCTAGATTCTGCTTCTAGGTGGCAATTCCCATACTGCTTAATAAAGATGACTGAAATGATTGCAGTAACAAATAATAAAAAAAACCCCAAACAACTTTTCTCTGATACAAAATCTAGTCCAGAGGGCTTACTTACACAGTAAGCAAGATATCTTATGTAACCAAAGATTGCGCGTTGTTCTCCTCCAACGCAGCAGCTTTTAGAAAGCCACACAAAAAGAGCAACACTCCCAAGCTGCCCAAGAGGACTGAGAGGAAGACCCAGTTCATTTCTTCGGAAAAAAACCCATGATGGAGACCTGTTTGTTGGCTCTGTTGGTGGTAGTTGCCCCTTTCTTCAGGTTCTTCCTTTCTTCCTTTGGTTCTTTCTTCATAGGCAGCACAGGCTGTTTGAGAGCAGCTAGTGGCTTGGACTTGGTGAAGTCATCCTCGCTATCTGTACAGGATTCGCTCTCATAGACCTTCTCAGTCACTGGTTAAAAGAAACGAACAGATGGTGATGGTTAAGCCTGAGTACCAAAGAGCAGAGACCTCCCCACTGCATTTCTAGAAGTGAGCATTTTGGGTTCAAGGAGTACATGCCAAATACAGGAATTAAATCCGTTGTTCAGGGTTATGCAGTAGATCCAGATGACTGGACTGGCTTTCCATACACTCAAACTGCCTCCCCTCTTTCTTAAGTGTAAGACGGCAAGTTAACGACTCGGAAGCTTTAACATCCCCCAGCTCTTTCAAAATGGCTTTGGGTAACACACACATTTATTCACAGGCCACATACACACCTCTGAACAGCAGCAGCCCAAGGTTACCCACCGGGAAAGGCCCTCAAGAGGACAGTTCCCTTTCCCAACCTTTCAAGTGGGCCTTGTTTCTAGGAGAGGGCAACAACTGTGCTGAAGACCATCAGTTCGTCTTGCAGAGGCTGACAAGGAGCTATCAGGAAGTGATGAAATCGGAATGAGATCAGAATCTGTAGCATCACAGAGTCACAGCATGGTGGGGGTGGGAAGGGACTCCTGGAGCCCACCCAGCCCACCCCCCTGCTGAAGCAGCTCTCCCAGAGCAGGTTGCACAGAGCCGCGTCCAGGCGGGTTTGAATGTCTCCAGAGCAGGAGACCCCACAGCCTCTCTGGGCAGCCTGTCCCGGTGTCCCGTCACCCTCAGGGGAACGATGTTCTTCCTCACATTCAGATGGAAGTTCCCGTCTTGCACTTTGTGCCCGTTGCCCCTTGTCCTGTCGCTGGGCGCTGCTGAAAAGAGCCTGGCCCCGTCCTCATGGCACCTGCCCTTAAGATGCACTGATAAGATCCCCCCCTCAGTCTCCTCTCCTCTAGGCTAAATAGGCCTGGATGATGGAATATCTATTTTACAGTTAAAAACCACTGCTCTGACTTGGTCCGATTTCCACAGGGGCCAAAGTAATCAGATTGTCGCGAAATCCAGACACGACAACCTGGAGACAGACCTAGCCTTCCCTCACCAGCACCATGCACATCACCTGGCCAGGGAAGAATGAAGCAAACGTTTCTGGTGCATCTCAGAGATGCGAGAAGGAGCACAAAACCTTGTGGGCAGCCTCTTCCTCTACAGGTGGGCAAGCAGGGCAAACAGAAAGAAATCCCTTAAAAAAATAAAACCAAACCAGTGACTGAAATCCAGGACTGTGACCAAATGGGATTGCCAGCTCACTGCTGTCGGCATCCAGTGATGGAAAGCTAAGGGATATAAAACAACGCTCACGGAAATTAAACTGGAGTCAGCTCCACTGATGAAAGCCACTGTTAGGTACTAGTACATGTTGTTATATCAGCTTTCCCAGCAGTGCTCTGGTATTCTTCTAGTAAACCGTTTTTCTTTAGCAACTGTATTCTTTTAAACAGATGTCCTAACTTCCCTTCTTCTGGGAAATTGGCTTTCACTTGTATTAATGCATCAAATTAAATAAGGTTTTCTACGTAACCAGAGACTGGGAAGAGGAATGGTATGAACTCCTGCTCAGCAGCGCTAATGGATGCTCAAATAGGGACTGTAAACCCAAGTTAACCTCCCTTCAAAGGCAACTGGCTTTTCAGTGAGCAGCTTTACCAGACCACTGGGCACTTACTGAGCTTTAAAAAGTTATCATGTTGTCACCCCTGTCAGTAATTATCCGTAACTCTGACAGCATGCACTTAATCCCCTCGCAATTGCGAGGTAACTCAGCTTAGACCAACTTTCTTTTACTGCGATCTCAGCTGAACTTAAAGTTTCTGTATTTGCAGCAGCTACAGGCACACAGGTAGATAGTTACCGACACTCGCTCACAGCCAGACTTGCGAAATCACAGTAATGCAAGCCAGTGCTGTGACATGAGCTTACCAACAACATACACATATATATTCCAATATGCAAGTCCGTGTGTGCCCTTTCAAGTTTAGAAAGCGCAAAGCAGAAATGCACAAGTTTAAAACCTCAGTAATTCTCCTTTGCTATAGACTAAGAGCAGGCACTCAAGTGATTTGAGTCGCAGCTGATGCATGGTAACATGCCTTGTGCTTAACTCCACAGATACTTTAATTGCTCAGTTTCCCTCAGGGCTAATCCCTAAATTAGTTTTGCTTTTTGACACCAATCCTTAGCTGTTGCAGCTATTGTGAAAAAGATCACTTAAAATCATGGAGAAATACAAAGTACAGCCTAATCCTAATGTTAGGATTTAACATCTCTTAAAACCTAGCCCTTCTTTTTTTTTTTTTTTAAAAAAAAAAAAGAAGAAAAAAAAAAAAAAAGACAGGACAGCAGGGAAAAGAGCCCCTGTATTTCAAAGAATAACAACAATTTACATTAGCCTGACAGATTTGCAAGTTATTTAGCCTTCGAATGATTAGGTCTGTGCATGGAAAGGGTGGGGAAGGGAGAAGAGGAGAGAAACTGGACAGTAACCAGACAGCAAGTTCTGTGCAACAGACTGGTAGGTTTTTAGTACGGAAAGCAGCATCTCCTTCCTACCCAGCTCCTCAGAATCCCAGCTCCATCACTCTCTCCATCCTAGAGGATGTCTCCCAAAGGCACAACAGGGACTTGCATTTCCTTTTTCATATGATGGTAGTGGATATGAACTGTAAACCCAAAGGTCTGGATTTCACAAGAGGCTATTCATCCTTGGGGGTGAAGGGAAAAGCACAAAAAAGACCCAAAGGTGATCTTCCCCGCCCTGGTACATTCTGAATAAGCTGAACAGAAAGAGAAGAGCACTCTCTTTGCTGGAAGCTGAACCCGGAACAGCCATTACCGCGAGTTCTGGATGCAGACCTCGTTCAACATAACTCCCCAGCTAATGCTTTTTTGTTCCATTTCCCTTCCAAGTGTTTTAATGGTTCTATCTGGGATGGGAGAGCAAAACACCCCATAACACAACTAGCCAAAGCAGTCAATAACTTTGTGCAAGTCCAATTCTTTGACAAAAATCCAGTACTTGAGATTTCAGTTCCTAGTGCAGCCAGTTGCTGAGTGCTTGTGTTTCTTTAAAGGAGACACACAAAGTTAATAGGAAACATAAGATACAACCACACAGACAGGTGCAAACAGATACAAGCTGACTCACGTCCAGGCAGCTCCAAATCTGGGCCAAGCAAGCCTGCATCTATCTACGCTTGTGCACAATGATAAACCTGTACAACGGCAACAGATCTTCTCCTAGAGCTGGCTGAGCTCCCTTGACATCTACTCAGCTCAGCTAGGCTGGAGAGTGTTAAGCATACCATACAACCGAGCTGACAACCGCGCTACAGAAAAAGAAAAACCCAACACATTCCACCCTCTTAATTTTTAAAACCTTTAAAAAATGAAAAGAAAAAAAACCCAGATTCTGAACTCCTGCAGCTCTACTTCAATGTCAGGACACCGAGGAGGAAACAAGTACAGTGGTGTTACGCAGCTTTCTCCAGGTCACAGGAGGAAGCGGTGTCCAGTCAGGCTGAAATTCAAAGCCTCTGGCTCTCAGTACTTCTGTAGCGACTCCTCCACCCTGAAAGCAGGGCCATCCTTATCAGAAACAAACCCTCTCAAGGATTTAAGCCCCGACTTATTTCTTGTTTATCTGGGATGCTTAAAGTTAACATATAATGAAGCTCTGCTGCACAGCTCTGGATTTATCCCCAAAAGAAAACAAAAACCAAACCAAACATCCCAGCCAGAATTTATCCCCAAACCCAGACCTCTCTCTGCACCATTTTTAAAAGTTTGGAGAGAAGAGCAAATTAAGGAGGTGCTCATGCTGGCAGGAGGGAAGGGAGAAGAACCGAAAAAAATTATCTGTGAATAATAAAAAAACAAACAGTAAGGATTCTGCTACAGCTCCATGACTCCCTACCCAGGCCTTCACTGAAAGGGCAGTTCCTTCAATCTGGGAGTGTGATGTTGAGGTGGAATAACAAAGTGATTTTGCGAACCGCTTCCCCAGCCTGGGAGAGGCTGGCCTGTAAAAATCTTCAGCACACCTTCAATAAAGTTAGTTTCACTGAGGTGTAGGAGACAGCTATAGTCTTACCCATGCAGCCTTCTTCTTCATCAATAAACATTTTGGATTTCAGCACACGCTTCCGTTTCCTCTTCCTCCCTCCAGCCAAAACCTAAAGGACATTGCAGTATTGTGAGAAATCAAACATTAAGGCCCCATGCACGTACACGGGTCATAAAACCATCAGCCCCAGGAATGAAACCTAGTTTCTCTAATGAAGCTGAGCATGATTTGACAGCTAATTCTGTCCCTTCCCAGGATATCCTAGTCTCATTTTTGCTAATGCCACAATTCTCCCCATCCTACCCGGACAAATTTCAGAAGGACAAAATACAACTTAAATGAGACAGCAAGCTTTCCTGCCTGCCAGCACAGGGAACGCATTCCTCTTCTGGGGCATGCGACATTTTGAATTGTGTTTAGTTATGCGAGAAGGCGGCACCAGAGCTGTCCCATCATACCGCCAAAGAACGAGGAAAGAACAAGGTGTGCAAGACACCAGAACTCCAGCTGTGACAAACAGCTGAGCTCACAGTAAAACTACACGTATTTTCTCCACTCAGAGGTTAACTGCTTGCCAACCGCAGCTCACCTCCCTTACACAGCAGCTTCCCTGTGATACAAGGTTGAATACCAAGAGTCTCCAGTTTCATTTCTGGCCATTCCCTGACTCCCGAGGCCAAGATTCAGAGGGAAGAGCATTCAAATATGAGCCACAATTCATAGAACCATCAAGACGGAGAAAGAGAAGAAAACAGAAAACTGCACTACATCCGCAAAAAAGCTACAGTTAAATAACAGTCTAGAAAATTAACGAACTAGTGAACGTGGTGGATTCTTTCAAGCAGGACGATGTGATGGACTTGATAGGCAAACAGGACTTCCCATTTAGCATCTGAAAAGTGGTCGGGCATTACCCATCAAATCGGAAAAAAACCAGAAGTTAATCATCCTAATATGCTCTTACCTCCGTGGATGCAGGCTCCAGTTCATTTTTCAGAGCAGGTACAAGAGGTGGAGAAGGAGCTTTCTCTTCCTCAGGTGCGGGAGACGGTGGGACATCTGTTAAGAAGATGAACACCTTGATAACACGTGAGTCTAATGCCCCCCTCGCAGCTACCTTTTTGTCTCAAATAATTTCATTTAACTCAGAGAAATTGCTTGTAAACTGTATTTATATCAAGGTTTACAAGTTCTTGCTCAGATTTGTTTAATTCAAGTCAGGACAAACCATCTGAAGCGGTCAGCCTCCAGCCAGACAGCTCACCCCATGCTAAGGTGCTATGTGCTGTGGTTCCCAAAGGAAGGAGGGTGGGATAGGATGGGAGAAAGGCATTTGGGATTTTTAGTAAGCCAAAATCAGCCCCACCAAATGAAACCTTAAGAATAGGCACAGAAACTGGCATGTTTTAGCTATAAATTATTTCACTTGCTCATTAAAGAGGGACTGTAATTTGTTTAGAAGTTGAAAGAGTCAGGGTTTAAGACTACACATTCCCAAATCACTGGATCACCTTAGTTTCTCTACCTCTCCACATTGGTAAAACAGTCATTGCTTCACAGGTGGTGTTACACATCCCGAAAAGTCCACGTATTAGCTTGGAACTACCTTAATCCAAGAATTAAATGCAATATGCTATTACCCGTCCTAAAAAACTGTTAAGGGACACCCCAGCTTTTCATTTGAAAAAACAAACAAAAAAACAAACCACCCTAAAAACCTAAGCCCATTCTCTCATCTGCCATCATCTATACTCTCCTCTGGGTGCACCGACAAAGAATGAAATCCTTCCAATGCCAAAACTGACCGAAATAGTCATGGCCAGACTGTACAGAGCAAAACCAGCTCCAGAGCCTCTACCAGCAGTGTCAGACAGGGACTAGCAGGACTTAGCGCGAGTAGCAGGGCTTACAGACAAACGAGAAAGTCAGGGTCACTCTTCTGTGGGACTGGCAGAGGGACAGAGCTGTGACGGTGAAGTAAAATCAGTGCAGTGCAGGGCAAGAGGGGAAGGAGCAGCACCTTGCACCACACAGCAGGCACCATGACTAATTTAAATGGCTTTAAGGAATCCTCGCCAAATCCCAGTGAGAAATGCTGCCATGCAAGTCCTCAAATGTGGGGGAGAGCTAGGAATGTGGGGGAAGAAACTCCTCATCTGACCTATTGCTTAACAATAACAACGATGCTGCTGGACAGGAGGACAGAGTGCCTGCTTGGCTTCTCCTCCCAGTTCTGCTGGCTGCATTCATCCTGTCGTCGTAACATGAATTCTGGATCTGTAGCTGTCCCAACCGATTAGGTCAGTGTTAAGAGTTATGACTGTGCCAGGCATGTGGCCAACTGACCTTCATAGGTTAAGAAGGGCTCAAGTGAAACAGTGGTTGGCTGCCAAGGCTAAATAATAAATTACATTCTTCAAACAAGGACTCAGCCTCCTAACTACTTCAGTAAGTGAGGCACAGAAATGCAAACAGTGGGATAACATGACTCGGTATTTCACCTTGCTCCAAAGAGCTGGGTCTGGCAGCTGTGCAAAGATAAAACCAAACAACGGGTCTGCTCTAAGGTGCTAACTGCTGGGGTGGTCAAGGAGCTGCAGGGAATTCAAAATTCTCAATATTTATCAGTCTCAGAGCAACTGCAGACTGAAGTGCCCGTATACTGCACAGCACCAAAGCTGCTCACAGGCTACCCAGGCTGGCCACATCAATTTGAAAATATTTTTAAGAGAGCATAGGCTAAGGGGGCTGAAAACCAGTCTGGCAAAAAGCTGTCACCTCTGCTGTGCTCAAGCAGAGACTGGTGGAGATATTTTCAGCGCGTCAACTCCACTCTGCTTGCCTGGGGGAAGGGAAGCCTGTGCTTTTCTTCAGCCTCCTTCAAACAAGTTCCCCCAGCTTTTGGCAGGCAGAAGGCACCTTCTCCCCATGTCAGAGTGTTTCAGACTACCATCAGGCTGTGGCTCTATTACTTTATTATCCTCTTCTAGCCAACACAGCCCTCTGACATGTGATAACTCCTGAGTCAACCTCTAGCTGCTGCCCACAGTTTACTCAACAGCAACAGCTGCATGAAATGGATACAAGTTGGGCAATTGGATGTACCAAAGATGTAAATCCTGGCTTTGTTCGGTTTGCTCTGACCCTGCCTGGAAAAACTGTGAGAAGCTTTAGTGCTTCTGCTGCAGCTCTCCGAAACTGATAGAGTTTGTAGGTTACAGTGCCACTGAAATCACTCTCCAAAGTGGCTGTAAAACAGTTGTCAACACTGCGAAATGCTGCCTGTGTTGGTATAGCTGAAGCTGCCAAAACCTCCTGTCCTCTGTGGACACACTTGTGTAGTTTATTCTGGCACTGGAAGCAAAACAACCTGCAGTGACTAAGGCACCCTCATACCAATATAACTTTTTAATGAAAAAATCATTTAAATAGAGAGGATTGTGCCTTATGCCCTCTCCGTATTTTCAACTTGGTACAATGTGCTGACACTTGTGCAAGAAGAGCTTATTTTGGGCTACTCTCAGTACATTAAGAGCAGACTAATATAGAACAACGCAAAAGGCTTGCCCTGACATAAAAGCGCCTATACAGTGCTTCACATCAGTCATACGGACCTCATTTCAAACCCACAAAGTGTGGCTAAGTCTGCCTGAAAAAGGGCAGTGGTTTTACTAGCTGTTACACAGGTGGAGCCCTGTCTGAACGCCATTCAATCACCGCAGTGCCTGCAGACAAGCGTCCCCTTTTATCTGCAGCTGCACCCGCAGGAAAGGTTAGCACCCCTGCCCAAGGCCATGCCTCCTCGAGCGGGCGAGGAGCAGCCTGAGCAAGCACCTCCTCGTTCGTTTCAAGCGGAGGTCAGCCAGGTTAGCGTGGTGCGTTAGCATAAGTAGCAGCTAGACCGTTAGCCTTTGATATCTGCTCTGGTGGTACAGCTTCCCATATTGCATTTTGCATATTTCAGACTTACCCCTTGATCATCTGCAGGGGAGTTACACAGGTGGTGGATGAACTGTGCCCTGTCTGGCAGCGATTTCCAAATGCTGTGCAGCATATGGCACCTTCCTCCCTGCTCCCACAGGGATGCAGCATGGAACAATGTCACTCCAGGCCCCATTTTGCTCACTGATGCTGCTGATGAAAATTGCCCCTGCTCTCTGCAGAAACCCATTTCCAACCTTTCCAAAGATAAATGCTCTCAAAATGCATCTGCTGTACTTTTTTGTTTGTTTATATTATTTGTTTCATCCAACTTACATTCTTATACTCGAATACTGAATGTAAATATTACCAGTTTGGATTCAGCATGACTATTTCAAAGAGTTCAAATCTATCTTCTTTCATTCGGTTGAATTCAGAAGAGCAAGCAGCAGAACCAAACAGCTGAATGCAGACCTTATCAGGGTGGTTTAGATAGCCATTAACTTAAAAAGGAAGAACAGAAAGATTCTCATCTTTCCTTTTTGAAAGGGGGAATAGCACTAAGCTAATCTGAGTAACGTACAAATCGGTAGACACAAGCTATAATTTGCATAAATTTACAATTCTAATACACAACACAAAGCCGGTGCTTGACATAACGGAAAGAACAAAGAGGACTGCTATGCGGGATGAGCAACAAGAAAATTCTCCAAACAGAAACTCAAACTTTCTGCATACATCTCCAGTAGGTTAAACAGGAGTTAACCAAAACGCAGTCCTCCCTAACAGACAAATAGGTGGGTAGCCTTACTTGTACTGGTTTTGATGCCTAAAGCTACTGAGAAAGAGGTGAATAAGACAACTGGGTCCCAACCTGACCAGAGTACCAGACCCATGGTTTCTAATCGCAAAGCCAGTTAACTCACACTTAAAAGCACAGATGAAACGAGGCAGAACAACTAAACAGACCTACTGCGAGCACGGAGGTGGTATACACAGAGACTCTTGGACCACACCTTGGACCAAATGAAAACCGAAGGCACCACATTCAAAGGCATTAACTATTCAGCACATGCTAAGGTAATACAGGTATTCAACAAGAGACCAGAAAGTTCTAATATTCAAACCCAAAAGTGGATAGGCAGCAAGCAGGAGTCTGCAGTACTCTCTACAGAAAGCACTCCTCAATTTACAACTCTTACGGCATGGCTCTTAGTCTCAGGGGATTAAAAGAGCTCTAACAGAAATAGACGAGGAAAACAGAGTGTGCGGTCACCTCTCAGCTTGCTGTGTGCTCAGAGCACTGGCACGAAAACAGGGGGCTGGGGGTCCCCAACTCACAGCAGCACAAGGAAGACTGAACCAACAAGCCTCCACACTCCAAAGAGCGGCCTCTCTGCACAGCCCTACCGCACAGCCGAAGCACGGGGCTCATTTCTGCCTGCGTTCGCTAGCAGAGAACGGGTGAGCTGAGAGATTCCAGCCCAGCAAGGAGCAGTGCTTCAAGTGGCTAAATGGGCTGATTTCAATCTTCCCTCTTAAAGCTAAACAACGCAGCTTGTCAGTAGGCTGAGTGATGAGTAAATGGAAAGACCAGATAATAGCTTACAAACATTTAAAGAAATAAATACCAAAGAGTGGGGGAATATATACTTTTTTATGGCCAAACAAGGAGCTGCACACAGGAATGTGATGAAATTAAGGCTGATCATGAAGAACAGCTTCCTGAGAGATTTATCATCCTGTGGAATAGTCCGAGTAGAAGTGATGGATGCCTGATGACAAAGATCACTTGAAATTATGCTAGGCAGAATAGAAGCCATGAAAATAGGCCTAAGGTGGCATGAGGACTGCTAAGATATGCAACAGTATTTGCCTCTCTAACTTGTATTACATGTTCTCTTAATTTCGTGGCTGTTTCTCACGTCCTAGCCACACCAAATAAGCAGCTTTAGCTCTCCTGCTGGAGTCCACCTCCTTGCTAATAAGACCTATTTGCCGTTTCACCTTTTTTTACTTCACCAAACTGGTGGTTTCAATTATTTGTCCATAATGATCCCCAAATTCTTTTCCTGATCAGCTTTTTGGATGACTGTTCCATTTAGCACATACTCCCTAGCTCGATCCCAAATTATTTTCCAGTTATCTATATTGAACGGCATTTGTCACCTCAATTACCCAAATTCTTTGGAATCCAGCCCTGCTGTTCCTCATTACAAGCCCAAATCTTGCGATGTTCTGGGCACCCTACTCCTATCAAAGCCAAAAGCCACTGAGGAGACGCAGAGTCGCATCGGATATGGCTCAACTGTTTTGCCTCCAGTTTCTCTATTATCTTGCTTCCAATGCTCTCTTCCAAAGCATTTCTATAAACAGACAGACTAAAGATACTAAAAATGACCCTGGGAGGGGGGAGGTCACTTTGTGAGTGTTTACTCACCAAATAAACCAGTTATGACCAGTCCTACAATTCTGGAAGGCGCGATATCTTTCACAAGAGATTTGAGAACCTCCTTCCCACACGTCAGTGTGACTGGCAGCACACTTGGTGAGGAGACAGCCAGATCTGAGCTCAGCTAAAACAAAGACTGAATGACTGAGGCATCTCAACTGTATGCCCAAGTGCTTGCAGCACAAGATAAACAGAAAGCTCAAGCTACAGCCATTTGCACGGTCTTTAGTCCTCTAAACTATTCCCTCAAGTCATTGACCAACAGCCTTGGATAGTAATATTGTTGAAATCAGGCCCCTGACCTACATGTCTGGTTGTTTACATATCTTTTTACCTTCCTCGTCACTGCTGTCAGACTGAAGTTGTTTGATTCGCTTCCTCTTTTTCTTTAGATTTTCGGGATCTCTTTCTTCCTCATTATCCGACTTGTCCACCCTCTTCATTTTACTGCCACAAAAAAGGGGAAAAAAAAGGGAAACAAACGCAGGTTACCTCTTGTGTGCGCACAAAAGCATCATGCACGTTTAGATGAGCGTGTTCCTGACTTAAGTGCTGCTAGCAAGGAAATCAAATGCCTCTGTACCTCTTAAAAACATGAGCATCACATATGCTGAAGTACACTCACCTATACAATCAGGCATAGGCACAGGAGCATTTTCAAGCCTCTCATCCTTACCTGCACCCAGTCCTCCAAAACAAGGAGGATTTCTTTAGCCCCTCTGCAGTTCGTTTTGCCCAGTACCTCACCTAGCTTGGCCAGAGCAACCTGGCAAGAGTGCACTTCTGATCTTGTCTCTATAGCTCAGGCTCCCAAACACTAATGTCCCCAACAGCATCGCTCAGAAGCTCTTTTGACAGACTGCTTGCCACTGACTGACTATGAGGTAGTGTCTCAGAATCCTGGAGCCATTTTTAAAGACTACTGGAAAAATAAAATAGCTTCTTTCTTTTTAATGTTGGCGAGACGTGTCAGACTAACAAGCCTGGAGGCTAAAGGCCCACGTATCCTCATAGAGCTGGTACAGCCCAAGTGGCCTTCCCAACACCACACTGCCAACATGCAGTTTCCAGGCCCTTGGCTTTTTGACTAAGACTATCAATAAGAAGACCAGTTAGCACCAACTGCCATGGTGGGCTGGGTGGTGTGCTTACCTATTTAGTTAGAAATAGATTGAGACCACCAATTAATTACTCATAGGCCACCAGAGAGCCATCAGACTGTAATGATTTTTTGTCTCTGTCAGTTTGGGTTGGATTAAACACAAAGGGCTGAACTTAAAATTTACTTGGAGTCTCAGCCCAAAGTAAACCAGCGGCATTGAAAGCAGCAGTACATTAGCTATGGAAATCAACAAGCAGAACTTTGTGTGCTGGAAGCTGTGTACATATAAGCTTGGGAATATACTACCTTCCCTGCAGTACAGGTGCCCCTGCCAGCCCCCACAGATGGCCTGCGGGGTCTATACTAAGTCTGCTCACAGCATGAGGTTGTCTCATGGAAAGCCACCCCCTCCCACAGAAGACTACCTGGACCGTGGCCCTTCCCATTTGCAATGGCACAAGTGGCCCCAAGGCATCTACAGCACTAAATGGAAAAGAAATATTAGGAAAGAATTCTAAGACAGATAATTTTAGCCAGGTTAATGCAATTTAGTAGCTGGAAACAGGAGGTGAGCCAGCATTGTATGACCAGCCAGCTCCATGCAGGCCATCAACAAGTGGGTTAACAGATTACAGGGACCCTGAATGCTGCAGCCCACCTTTTTTTGTTCTTTTGAATTCTAGCAGACTCTGTTTTCCTTCCTGGTTTCTCTGCTACAGTATTAGGGGATGACTCTGGTTCTGCCACAGGAACTGAAGGCTTGACTACTTCTTTCTCCTCCTTTGGCTGCTCAGGCACAGAGTTAACTTTGAGTTTGTCTGTGAATAAAACATTAGCAAAGAACAAACACTGGGCATTCAGTATGAATGACAACTTGCAAAGGAGTTGGCTAAACAAAACACTTTGCACCAAGAATATGGAAAACACTACAGAGGACGTATAAAAGCATCAGGGCTCTAGGTTGACCAAGCTATGTCATACATGAAAAAAGGGCATCCTTAAATTTCTAGCTGATTTACCGTTTTGGTTCTGCTGTAACTCATGGCACAGCAGCAGTTAAACTCTGCAGAAGAGGGACAGGAGGCAGTGCCAGAACCCCTTACAATCACCAAGACATAAGGCACTGCAGAAGGGCCAGGAGCCCCTCTTCTAGACAGCCCCTTTAGCGTAACACCACATCAATGTTTACAGTCGGTTGACCCCTTCTAAATTAAAGAGTTTTAATCAAACAAAAAACTGCTCAGAAACAGGAAAATCAGGGCTGATGATGAGCCGTGAGAGGCGTGTGCAGTCCCCACCCTGCATAACATTAGCGCCCACGATTAGTATTTCCAGTAATATAGTGGCTTCTCCTCGCACCCCATCCCCGATGTGATCAAGAACCAGCCTCTTTTGCCTACGTGGCACCACATACAAGGACAATTCTGCTTCAAAAGGCTTAATCTAGTACCAGAGAAGAGGCAGCAGGTGGGAGTGGACAGCAAAATAATATTTATCAAGCAAATAGGTAATGCTGTTAACACACTAGCACCTAATTACAGTCTGTGAGCTTCACTCAGCAGCTATACCCACACCTCACCAGAAGAGAGGAGCAGACAAGTTAGAAACCAAGCACAAGATGCACGAGTGAAGACACAAGTGTTCAACGATGAGATCAACTACATCGGCAACAGGAACAGAGGCTGCCGAGATGGCTAAGACTTCATTCCAACGCCTTTCTGATACTGCCTGGAAAACAGGCAAGGGAAAACACTGCATACATAAGAACTTGAACGACAGCTCTTTTATTTATGATCAACAGCAGAAAGTCGAAGGACCCAATTACTGTTAAATCAGGACTTTCTGGCAATAGTGAAATCTTTGTAGCCAGGAGATACGTAAAACATGGAGAGAATAAATCTTACTCCTGGAATCACCCTATCTCTTCTATACACATAATCATTTCCAGTTCTCTCAGTTTGCTCCTTCCCTGCAGCCACCTCACAAACTTCCTTGAAGTGCTCCCCAACAGGGCTCAGCAGAGAAGTGAACCTCACTGGAAATCGTGAAAATGCATCCACAAAGCTTTCTCCATCACCGCTGGGTTATCTTTACCACACAATTTCAACTTCTTGGGTTTTCAGCATACAAACTTTGGTCTAGGGCTCTTCTCAGATCTTAAGAATTTACTGAAGAATTTACTTGAGTTAATGGTAGTAACTCTGCTTAGGCTTGTGAGGCTTCAGCTGAGAGTATCCTCAGCTCCCTCAGTCTCACAAAAACAGGAACTCAAAGAAACCCAACAGTACTGTGCCTTATGTGTTCAACGCTGGAACTGTACTCTGCTACCTCTGACAGATGTCTGTTAAAAAGTGAACTTTGCTGTTTACTCTCTCCCAGTAACTCTTCCCTGAATCCTCTTATACTCGTTTTTATAAGGGAATCTTTGAAGAAGGTCATACAGTCCTTTTCCAATGTCTATTTAAAAGCTTCAGCATATTTCCTTCAGACCTGGATAATTTAGGTCAGAAATGACCTCCAGAAGCCACCACCTGTAGTCCAAACCCCTGCTCAAAGGGGAAGGTCACCCCTCATTTTCATCCTCCAGTTATTAGCTCTTCAGTTTTCAGTAATTAACCCTAAATCTAACTGTAGACTCCATAGTGATTTGTGATGAAAAGCAAGCATCATTAACACACCCTGCATAACAGGTTTTGGCAAACACTTTACCAATAGCTAAGCTTCCAGCCAGAACTACTCACTTTAAATCAGATTTCTTCTGCACTAAAAATCCTTCCTGGGTTAGTCTGCACAAATATGTCATTTTAATTGATCTCCATCCAGCAAGATTTTTGTCTGAAAAATTCCACTTAAAACTTAATTTTTTGCCTTAAGAGCTGCATACAAAGCCATTAACCCCTCTGAGTCAAAAAGAGCAGAAGAATAGTATGTAAAAGTATAAGAAAAGAGGGGATATAAAGAAAATCCAACAAGTTTGATGGGGTGGGAATGAACAGTTCCATTCCTTTCTGTTTATGGCTCCCATCACAGCTGTATAAGAAGATGCTCGTTATTACTGATGGGTTTTAATTGCTTTAATTTGAATTTTTTTAACAGCTTAAGAAAAGAAAGACAATTTTAAAAAGAAAGAGAATTTCAATATCCCTCAGGATATATTTTTTTTTTAAACTACAGCAGGCTGGTCCCTGACCACAATGGTTGCTGAAAACAGATGGGTGTTATAAAGTACTTACTCATGGCAGCTTTTCCAAAGAAGTTGTTCATTATGCTGCTCTTTGCTGGTGGTTTGCTGCTGACTGCAGACACCTAGAAGCAAACAGAGGAGTAACCACAGGAATTATTCCTGCAACACATCCCTCAAAATGCATAGTGCTGCTTCTGGACAAGCGAAATAAATATGTATTTGTTGATTACTCAGTGTCTTAGATGTCAGCATCCAATTAGGAGAACTTGAAGGTGCTAGGTATTACATGCATCAAAGGACCGAGAGCAAGTTACTTAGAACTCCTTAGCTAGGCCTTCAGATCTAACTTGGGTAACTTTCCCATCTGATGGCTGACAGTGTTACTGAAATAAGTGGTTGGGACTTGGGTCTGTTCCCAGTAAAGAACTGTTCTTTTTTCAAACTATCAGTGTCTCAATTCACAGTAACCGACAGAGGAAAGAACACAGATTGGCCAAACCATGAAGACTTTATCCAGCTACTCTGGCACGTATACTGTTCTGCTGAGCCGTTTGCAAAAAATATCACTGCTCTATTCCATTAATACAGCCACCACCAAAGTGAAAAATCACACACACACAAAAAACACCCACCTAAGGAAGCTTGGCCTCCTAATCCCATTTATTTTCATGCAAAAAAAGGCAACCAGACACTAAAGTTCCCAAAACACTCAGACACGCATATTTCAGCAGTTCTGAATTCACTATAAAAATCAGAAAAATGAACTAAAATGTACTCAGCTGTTATAAAAAAGCCCAACCATATGCAGGGAACGTTACCATTTTAATACCCATTTACTGGCCACATTGCTTCAAAAACAATTATACTAATTAAAATTAAAGTGTAATCCTATCCTGGAAAAACCAGCAGTTGAGAAGATAAACAATTTAGTCTTGCACAGGTCAAGCTCTGAAACTTCCCTCACAGACCAAGTTTAAACACCTTGATACTTTTAAGACCTGGACTTCTCGCGTTTCACATATTGCTTAAAACAAATCCTTTTAAGCACAATGAAGAGAGCAAGATCCTCAACCGGTGTATATATTGGCATAACTGAAGACAATGGAACAATTGTCTCAATAACACAGCTATGCTGGTTTACACTCACTGGAGACCTGGCTCCAGGAGGAATGTCAAAGCATCAAAGTTAGGGCAAATAGACTTTTGTGGATAGATCAAGAGTGTGGCACAATATATTTTTGCCCACAATGACTAACAGAAGGCACATCTGTACTGTACAGTTAAATACTTAGAAAACAGTGACTGAGCATTCCCAGTGGACAGCAAGCTCAGCACTAGAAGCAGTGGACAAAGCTGCACCACAGCGGTTCAGGTTATTTAGGTCGAGTAAGAGTGAAGCTAGAAGAGCGGTTCATTAAAGCTATTAACCCAGAGGGCTGCCAAAGGGTCTGAGGTAACTTACACCTGGGGCCTCCTTAGCCTCTGCTTTAGTTTCTTTATTTGTGTCCTGGGGTTTGGAAGCCGCCGCTTTCGCTGCAAACATTCCCATGATCCCTTTGGGCTGCTGTGAGGTCTGTTTAGCAGTCGATGGACCGTGGCTGTTGATCGCAGGTACGCTGACAGCATTCGTGTCACTCTGTGCCTGGGAACCAGCCTGCACAGACGTCTGCGCTTGAGAAACTTCGGCTGGCGTCCTGGGGACCGCAGCAGCACACTGAATGGCACTAAACCTGTGTGATGGAGTGAAAAATTTAATTAGCCTTTTAACTTCTTATTTTTCACCTCAGTTTCCTCCCCGGTAGCACCTTGCTTCTTTGGTCCTGTGTTCTCCTGTTACGGGAAAAAGAGCATTTTAATTTGTGCGGGGGACAAGAAAGAAAAGTTGGCACAGAACTAGAGCGATGGAGACCTCAACTGAACAGATCAGCTGAACCTGTCAGCAAGAGCCAGAGCATTCAAACGCTAAACAAGCTGTTCAGATTTCATGGGGGGAGGAAAAGCCTGTCTCCACACCCAGGGTGGACAGGGAGCGGACTGCATTTTATTCCTAAACGGGTTACGCTCTCTAAAGTTTGCAGCATAAATTGTATGGCTGTCTGATGATCTAAAACATTTACAACTTTCAGATGCTTTGACAGAGTCCACTACTGCTGCAACAAGCAGCCACAGTCGTACTGGCCAGGTAAGTAAATCACAACTGAAACTAAACTACTTAAATGGCTCAGAAGATATCCATGATATTCAGACTTAACTATATAAAGTCATTTCCATGTAATAACTGGTAGACAGACACATCTCAGCTTGTAACAGTCTGAAACGTGATTGTTTAGGGATATGGGGATGTAAGAACTAAATGATGTGCTCACAGTTACAATACAATTCACTGACAGTCAGGAATAGCAGTGCCCAAAAATAACTGAACTGTACTCCCCACTGTGCAAATCACAGGCAAAGCTTTCCAGATTTCCTACAGAAATGCCACAAGACAGCACAGACTCACGCCTTCCAATCCACCGAATTACACAGCATATTTTTATTTGCATAAGAAATAAACCAGTCTTCTGCCAATTAATTTCTGTGCCTCAGCATTAGCGGCTCACATGCACAGTCCACTTCTACTCTGATCAGGAACTGTAACGTATCAACAAAACAACATAACCTCTACAGCATTTTTAGGCTGCAGCAGCAATCTCTTGACATTCAAACCTTTAAAGGAAGGAAAGACGACACTGAAGAAAAATATTTCTACTCTCCTTTATACTGATAATCTGTTTTCAATATGGTCATCACGGCTGTCTGGACAGCTTTCACTCCTACTCCAAACACACCAATAAGCAACACCACCAACCCTCCAGATTACAAATCACATTTTATCATTAACGGTTATGCTGACCGTGCAGCAAGCATATCTAAACCTCACACATTCCAAGTTAGCCTTGCCTTAATGCTGCAGTGTGACTATAGCTTATGGGCTTGATCCAAATTTCACTAAATAAACACTGAAAAAACAAGCAATGCTTGGACTATGCTCTGTGAGCAAGGAGCTGCTTCCACTTGGAAAGCTGACATTAGCAACATGCACTAAATCCAGTTATTTATATTAGTATATCTAGCTACCTCCGCCACCTTCACGGTGTAACAGGTCCCACATAAACACAGAAGAGAATAAAGATCCTTGCTCCAGAGCTTGTGAGATATATGGACTGACAGGGAAGTCTAAGAAGCCAGCAGGTTCTGTTTGCACAGAGTTAAACCTCCGTCTTCTGCAGGTACTGCAGGAATCTTGCCCCAAGTGTAAAAGACAATTCACGTAGTTGGCAAGGGAGAGGGAACATGGTCAGCCTGAATTCAGTTCAGCCAGGTCAACAAATGAAGAAGTTAAATTTTTCTTAGTTCGCTTGGGAAATTCTGCTCCAAAGCCAGGCAGGGATTTACACATAGGCTTCAGAAAGCTATGTCAGAATCTGAATTGTCTAAACCTTCTGGATGTACAAATCCCAAAGGCAGACTCCTCTAAGACATTAAGTATCATCATGCAAGGCTGCCTGAGAGTAAACAGGCTGGAACGAGGCAACTGCAGCCAAACCTATGGCATGTGCCTTCCCCGAGGCAGGGTTTTCAGGCACTTATCAGAGTATTGACATTCACACTTGAAATACACAGCTTCTAGGAGACTAATTTCTCAGCCACTCTTGTCAACATTTTGATGACAGCTACGTTTCTACTTTCAAATTCTATACTCTTTCTATGACACAACATTCAGGCATCCTCCTTCTAAACCAGATTGGTCATGGCACTGTACATCCTGATTACATCAAGCTGAAGCTGTTGTGGTGAAAACAACATATAAATGAAAAGCCACAGCTGCCAGGCACCGTTCAGGAGGGGAGACAATGACCCCTGGAGACCAAAGTCCCTCTGAGTTCTATGACAGCCTCTCTCTAGCTCAGCTGTGAAGGACACTTGTGCTGCTTGTTCTGTTTTGTAAGCTTCTCCTACACCTCAGGCTCTCATTCGTGGAGAATGAGTTCCTGTAAGACATCTTCAGAGAGGTGGATCAGTCCAGTGGATGAAAACACAGTCTCACAAAACAGAAGGCAAGCTCATGTTAGCGCTTTGTTGAGCACATCACTCATGTTTTTTTAAGTCTGTTTTGATTTATCTTACTCTGTGACTGAGGAATGGATAAAAATGGTCATGATTAAGCGCGGCCTGGAAATGAAATGAGGAAAAAGTTTCTAGTCATCAGAGAAGAAAGGTACTGGAACAGCCTGCCCATTGGAGTAACGGAGCAAGCAAACCAACTGTAAGCTGGAAATAGCTCAGTTTATAAAACAATCATACAGTGTGCTGTTTGGGGACTGGTCTGGCATGACTTAGAAGGTATCTTTATCTAGCTTTCTAAAAATCCAGGCATATCTGGTAACCATTGCCTTCTGCTGAAGTGCGCTATGTAGCAACATCTCGTCAGTCTCAAATCACATAGCTTAAGAAGAAAAACCATGAGGCAACTCACTTGCTGCAGTTGTGCAGGTTTGTTTTGACAATATCATAGTCTGTGTTGTAGAGTGGTCCGCTGTCTTTCAGCAAGGCCTTCTGAATGCTGTACACGTGCACACTTGCAATCGTGGCTAGTTTAGACTTCATTGCTGGGGGGAAAAAGAAGAAAAGTCCTCTGTTAGCACAGCCTTTATGGAATCAGGTGGCAACTTTAAGTATCAGGTTTCACCACGGATGGAGCAAGACTGACAGACCACTTGACAGCAAGGACCTGAATATAAAAACATGTAATTGTACCTTCTTCCAATGCTTAGTGAGCACTTGAATTGAGAATTCAAGGTAACAGACTCCACAAGCCTGTCAAACATGTTTTCCACTACACACTCTTCGTTCTTACATAACTGAATTAAGAGCAATCTCTCTGTGTTTACCTTCAAAATACCCAGTGTTTGGAATCCAAGATATCTATATGACTGCCTAAGGCTAAGAAAGAAAATAATGGTCATAACTCTACCCTGCTGGAACTGCTCTCTGCTGTTAAGGTAGTATCCACCGTATCAACTAGCATCACTGTGTCATCTCTAGTAGCCTGCTGGAATACATGCTTTGTCTCTTCTATGCTATTTAAACTGTAACCCTCTTGAGACAAGGGCTGGTTTTTAGGAATTCTTTGTTCATTGCTTATATTGTTCTTTCCACACAGACCTGGTCTGAGACAGAGCTTCTAGGCACTATAAAAATACACACAGTAATCATTTCTTGGGGCCAGTCCTAGACTATGCAGCCCTACTCCCATCAAAAATCTCAGCCTCTTCCAAATTTAAGTCATACCTTTGGCCTGTCTTCTAATACAAAAAACATGAACAACCCTTTCCTCCACAGCAAAACAGAATATTGTGCAGCACAGATAATTCAACAAACACGACAGATAGTAGTTGTACTGCTTGACAACCTACTACCCTGATGAGGGCAGCTTTAGTTAGAAACCCACTTCAGACTTCAAAAAGGAAAATAATTCAGGTCTTTAGAACAAAGTCACATCATTAGCATGGACATTTAAGGTCACAAATGCCACAGTATGTTCTCAAATACCAAAGACGCTATTTTAAAGTGATGAAGGGCCTGAAGTTGTGTTTCAATTGCTACAGATCAGATCTCAGCAGCAGAACCAGACCTGGAAAGATGGCAAGAAAACTGACAGTGCATGGACAGCAGCTGCAGGAAGCAGTGTTACAGTGGTAGGGTTTTTCACCTTTTACTGTGAAAGCAAATACTCCAGACAAAAGTGAGAACATTCTCATGAGACACTTAACTAATACCCACATCACTTGGGGCAAACAAAGACTGCAATTGGATTTAGCCAATAACTAGAATTACCTGTGGAACTGTTCTAAAACTGCGACGCACTGCTGTACCCTACTCAAATATTGTTGTCTTTAAGGAGGAGCCATCTGTCACTGGCAGGGAGGTGGAAAATAATTTCTGACTAAAATGTTCAACATAAAAAAAATAATTAGACCCAAATCACAAGTCTGAACTTAGCTGTTGGCTCACATATTCAAAATTCTGAGAAAAAGCTAGTACAAAATGTACACACCTAAACCCAACAGCCTGACTAGGCATTTACGTGCAGATGGCAAGTTCTGAGCTTTACTCACTTTGCTGTTCTTTCAAAGAAAAAAGTTAAAACCACATAATTTTCACAGTTCGCTTACCTTCGAGTTTGTCCTCTCTCACTACTGCAACCTTGTGGCACTGTAAAAAAAACCAAATAAATGGCAATCTTTTAAGACCAATATTTTCAGTTACTTATTGAGTAAGAAAGTCTACCCATTATAGGTGCGCCTTTATAGCTGCAAAGAACACTGCCAACGCCTTTAAAGAGTCATCCGCCACTAGTTTTTAAAGCTCCATCTTCCTACTTTTCTAATGGACCGTTTCACAGGTCACTACAACCCTATAGAAATCCTCCATCCTCCATTCCTGACACTGGGAGATGAGACACAGATGAAACAAGAACTAAACAACTGCACAGTGCAGTGGAGAAAAGCAAACTAACACAGGTGATGACCCAACTGCTAGAAATCTGCTGTCCAAGCCCACATCACCCACGTATGTTTAGACTGCCAGTAAACTCTAACGTAGCAACCTGTAGCACAGACACTGTACCAGACAAGCAAAACGCCATGAGAAATTAAGCATTAATTTAAAAGCCAGAAATGCATGTTTCTGGAAATGAGCTCTACAGCCAGTCTTCAAGGACTATATCTGCTCTATGACATTTAACAGGCTTCAAAGTAGAGTATCCAAAGATTGGACAAAATCCAGCCATTAATATTGTGTTTAACTGATACCACAGACTAGTCATCAAAAGAGTAAGAGGCAAGAAAATGTAGACAACCTGAAACAGTAAACAAAGATTGTCTCGGTCCCTCACTGAGGCTGATAAAAATCAGTAAGGAAAAGTGTGTGCAGTGCTTAAGACACAATAGGAATTATTTGTGAGTGATTTCAATCTGTATCTCCTTCAGATGAGTCTTGCTGTTGAATCCACAGCCTTGTGGCTACACCTACTGACAGCAGACAGTAGTGCAGGGTTACCAGCAAGCACAGGGTTGTATCTGAAGCACTCGCATCGCTTTCCTACCCAAAATTGACTTGTGCCAGATGTTATCCACCAGCTCCTCCAATGCCTGCACATCTTCTGGAAGTATCTTCCTGATCTGACCTCCTCTGGCTAGCTTTAAACTCCTGTGTGGCACTCCTAACCCTGACACTGCTTTATCTCTACCCCTAACAACTTACTGAGCCTGCAGGTTACCCTTCTTAGCAGTCACTGCTATTGCAGTATTTCAAAAATAAGATATGTAAAAAAAAAAAGGGGGAAAAAGAGTGATCTTTATATGTTTCCCTTGGTAGATATACAAGCTTCTAAAGTAAGGTTTAAAAAAAAATAAAAGCAATAAATTACTTGTTCCACTCTCAGAATTCACTTGTTCGTTTTGAACACATTATGGCAAATCTAAAAATAATAAAATGCATTAGCAAATCTCTGGCCAGCTCTAGTGAGCTAAGAGATGCTACCTTGTTATTAAATCGGGGGAAAACCTGTTAAACTCAGACTATAAATGTCACCCTATCTGTACAGCTTTAAATAAATATATTCCATTATACACAACTAATGCAAGCAATTACCTTCCGTTTTGGGGCGATTTGGAGGTTTAAAGAGAATATTCTATGCATGCAAGAATTTTTATTTAGGGAAAAGAAAAAAAAAAAAAAGAAAAAAGGTTTGTTGGGAGTTTTTTCCCCAATTAACAAATAAAAGCCAGGACACCCCGAGATGTACTAATCCTAAGTGGTGACTGTGGACTGTACTGTAGGAGATATTTGGTTATCTGAAGATATGACTAGACACCAGGGGAATGTCAAAGGCATTTACTGTTTGACTATTAAATTATTCCGTGAGCAAAGGGAAACAGGCGCTCAATTTGCTCATCATCTTTCAAAAACCTCTGGGGTACCTGTCTGAAATTTTAAGTTTACATTCCTGAAAATCTGACAAGCAGCAACAAGAAAAAATAAAAACATTTAAGGAGAGATTCCTTTGCTTATTAAGTCAAAGATTTGAAATACAAAATACTGTTAATAAACTTGTATTTCTCTTGCACACCAGAATAAAAAAAAATGATTAACAAGAAAACTTCAACTATTTATTTATTATTCTATTTATTATTTTTTATTATTCTAACTGAATTCCAGGCTGTTTCCAAACACTACTTAGCACACTTCCACTCCACAGCAGAACCTGGGAAATGGATTTGCTGATCTCACAAGGGCCCCTCCGGACTGTATTACAATCTTTGCTGTTTAATAATAGCGATAAGATTGAGAGATGACGGGAAACAGGATTTAAGTTAATTAAATAAAACCCCTGGTGCATTATTCAGCACTGTATTATCAAATCATGACCAACTGATCTTTCCTCCCCGTTACTTGTATGCTGGGACAGAGATAGTGCCTTATTTTGTACATGTACAGAACACCTAGCACACTGCGCCTGTTACTGGAAAAAGAGAGCAAGTTCAGCTTTTGACCCAAAGATTACAAAACAAGGTGGAAGACACAAGAACAAAGAGCTTGCAGACACCCTCAAGAAATGAAACACTCACAACGTATCCGTTCTGGATGAGGTTTCCTGCAACTAAGTAGGTGACATGAAGCTGAGCTCCTGAATTCTCCTTTCGTTTCCTCTCTACATAATCATACAGCATCCTGCACAAAAAGAAACCAGTGTTAATCACCTAGAAAGGAAAGAGCACGTCACCACCCCTTCCGTGAAGCTTACGTAAAAGAGCAAAGCCAGCCTGACATGGAAACTTTTCACATAAGCACATAAGTTATTTTAACCAGGACTAAATTAATCTTACTGAGACACCTTCATTCTCTGCCACTTTGTGGAGAATCTCAGTCCAACAACTATGAAAACCAAAGATGAAATGCATACACGCTCTCAAAAGCTTTAATAGCTGGTTGCAGATGGTCTCAAATCCTCTAGGTTGCTGGTTCCAAAGTCTCCCCTCAAGAAAGGCCGTTTCCCTCATTACAACCCAGCATTCTGAAACACCTGACAGAGGAACTGGTGATTTTTGGTACATAATCACATTGCCAGGTGTATATATACAATCCCAGTTACATCCACCCACAGGGTAATCAGAAACAGGAGGAAAGAGCATGATTAGTGATGACAAGATTGAGCTGAGACTCAAGCTTTCAACTCCTGCTTATACCACTGATTTATGAGGAGTGTCCCACATAACTGGGCAGGGACACTACTGCACATTCCACAAAGACACTATCTGGTAAAGGTACTTGAAGATCATTACCGCTACAGAGACAGACTGCAATTACCGTGCTGTCACAGCCAGCACAATCACTAAAATAATTGACTTGCATTATCAGGCATTTTTCAGCTTCTAGGAGAGAGTTTTAAGCACAAAGATGCCACAGGAGATCTCCAGCTCCAGGTTGTTTTCAAGGGTATGAGAAGGTGCACCTGCTTCACCTGGGCCACCTTCCTCAAAATTTTTCTGGCTCCTTCTAGTTCACAATATGACCAGAACTGTTCCCAGCAGAGCTCTCCAGTCGCATCTACACCATCACTAAAGCACACTCAGATTTACGCATCATCTAAACTGTTCACACACATGGAGTACAGAGACAAAACATCTTCACTACGTTAGATGCCCAAGTTGATATTATAGTAGCTTGGACAAGACAGGTGAAGCTGGGCTCAGTACACTACAGCTGAGTATGTAGCAAATGCCCCTTTAGGTCCAAGCCACAGCCAGAAACAAGGAGAGAAAAATATTTGTATTATGAGACTTGCCACTCTCACAGAGCATTCAGATCTCATGCTTAACTTTACCTTGCTGTGTAGCAACAGCCTTGAATCCTTGAGAGCTCATTCTTTGGTTTATATGGTATTTAAAAGGTTACAATAATTTTTATTCTTCAAAATACACCAAGAGAAGTTTACACTTTTATGCTAAATTCGGAGAGGCAAAAATATTCTGACAGCACAGCTGACTTCCCCATCCTTCAGACATTCACCTGTGCCTGTTAAGCCTGGTATTTATAACAGGTCATGCACTACGCAGCAGGGTGATCAGAGAGGGTGCGCATTTGCCATACACATGAGCTGCAATTACCGTCAGTGTAAACCCGACTGCTCCCAGCAACATCCATGGATAACGTACGAATTCCTAAGCTGGAATATGGAGTGGCAGATTCTCACAGGGGCATAGCTCTTTGCGTGACTGGAGCCAAGTTCAGTAAGCACATCCGTGTTTCACAATGAAAGGAGCGACACACATTTCTGTAGTAATATAATGCTACAACATCTATTCTGACCGAAGTATTTATGATATAAATCAGCATCAGGTGTCCAGCTGAGCAACGCTCTCTAAAGCGCAACTCCCATCAAAGTCAAGGCAACACCTGCCTACAGGAGGAGCAAGGTACGTTGAATAACATAACCCACTGTACCTAAGACGACATGCAGGATTTTAAAATATATTTCCAGAGAGATCATTTTAATACACTGAACACAATAATGAAAATTGCAATTAACAAGGCTTTGCCACAAAACAAAAAGTTTGCAGGATGCACTGATACCTACTGTTTAGCCTGGTTGACGTGAACTCCTAGAGTATAGCTTAGCCATTTGTATGTTACCTGTAACAAGAAAAAAAAATAATCCACTTTAGTATGAAAATCTCCTATCCTTTGCTTGTTTCATGTGCAAGTCAAACTCTAGACACACACATACCACCAAGAAACCCACAACAAAACCTGTTAGAAGTGAGAGCACATGGTCACCCACCCACCTGTGCTTTAGTGAGTAGATTGACTCCCTGAGATACTGGGACAAACTACCCACCCTGAAAGGTGTGGGTTTGGGAACGCCTTCTTGAAATGCCATTGTGTAAATAAAAGCCACTGAAAACACCTGCACTGCTTAGCTTCGTAACAAAGAATTAAACAGTACAATTTTAAACTGTGAGAAGCATTTATTGCTTCTGAGAATTTATTGGACTTCTGCCGCCCTCCCCTGTCATGGAGACATGGATCTCTGGCTGCAACACAAGTCTGACAAAACCTCTGGAGACTAATAGGTCTAATCCCAGCCCTGCTGCTGACTTTCTGTATTTTTCAGACAAGGCATGTCTTCTATACCCATTTCTCCTCCTGCTCTGCCTTTTTAAGCGAATCCCCAGGCCAGGGCCTCTCCTATCTCAAATACAACAAATAAATTGTTATTAGTCTAGCCGTTTACTGAAACAAACTGTAGTGACATAGGCAGCTCATGTTAATACAACTGCTTTGATAGACAAGATGCATCATCCTTACTGTAGCAGTTTTTAGGCCAAAACCTTTATTTTGTTTGAAAGAAACATACACACATGCCTACCATTTTTCTGAACTTTCCTAGAAACAACAAGGCTTTAAGAGGCTACAGGCGGTAAGTAGTAATTTTACTTCTAAGCTGAAATAGTGGTTCAGACTCCCTCAACCTTTCACAGAAAAAACAGTTTCATTCATTTCTGCATTTATACTGATACCAAAAATCATAACCAGGAAATCTCTCCAAACCAAATGATCATTCAGAAAGCCGACATTAGTTTACCACAGCACTGGGTGCATGGGGGATCTTTCCTCCTAACGTGCACACCAAGCTACTTGAGTGTACACATTATAGACAGCAGAGCACTTGTGTATTCATAGTACATTACATATTCACTTTCATTCACGCACAGGACTGGTTACAAGTTTCTCACTTCTAGTGCACATCAGTGATTGCAACTCCTTATCAGCTTGTCTCCTCTTGCAGCCTGAACTTTTTCACTTGGCGACTTCTTTTTGCATAATTTACATAACGGTGCTCTTAGCATTATCTGTTATTTCCTGAGACTGGCTCCCTTGGTTCGAAGTCCTTTCAGTCACCAATTTTGATGACAGTGAGATGGTGTGTACTTGAGCATTAACGACTTGAAAGAGTAGGTCAGCTTGACCTAAACTTTGTGCATATTCTTGTTTAACTAAATCAAGAGGTTGCCAACTGGGGAGTTTAGGCAACAATACCTCAGACTAAAAACACTGCTGTCACTACAGTGCTTTTTTGTTTTGAGGAAAAACAGCTCACCTATTAGACAGCATAAGGAATTTGAGGACAGCTGCTTTTCCTGTGATATAAATGATGCTGTTACCAATCCTCTTCAGAGACATTAACTCAAAGAGTCAAAGGGCGAAAAAAAAATCCTGACAAGAAAGGCTTGTCAGGAGATGTCTAGCTTGACAGAAAGCGTACATTAACTCTACATCGTGACCCCTGGAAAAGCAAACACTGCCAGGCACTGCACATGCGTCCCCAAAAAGAGGAGTAAAACCCGAGCAGCCAGCCCTGAGGGGCCAGGCAGATGCTCCTTCCTTCTGCAGCCCGCCGAGCGGGGCACGGGCACACACGCATGTCCCGTAGGTGTGTGTGTGGGGGGGACGACACTGCCTTTGCCTCCCCTCCCCACTGCCCGCGGAAAGCGGCTCCCTGCGGCCTTGGGCTTCACCCAGCTGGGGTGGAAGGCAAAGGGGGCCGGGTATCACCTCAGGCCCTGCCACTGCAGCCCCCACCCCGGTTCCTCAGCAAACCCCCAGAGCAGGGCTTGTGGCCCAGGCTGGAGGTTGGGGGGTGAAGCGCCCAAACATGCAGGCCGGCCTCCCCCAAACGGCAGCCACGCTGCGGGGGGAGGGGAGGAAGGTGTCTCCCTCCGAGGGGTCCCGCAACGGCGGCGGCCCGCCGCTCCCCCAGCGCCTCCCGCGCAGCCCCAGCCCCGCCGGCGGGACTCACAATGCGGTTCTGATCGGTGACGAACTCGTCGATGTTCTCGAGGTATAGCTCGTCCTCCATGGCGGCCGGCGAGGGGTGGGCCGAGCAGGCCGCGGGCGGGCGGGTTCCCGCGCAGTTCAGGGCCGCGGCCGCCAGCCCGCCGCCATGGCAACGAGCCGGGACGCGGGCGGGAGGGCGGACGGCGGCCGCGCCGGGACAAACAAGAGAGGCGGCGCCGCGCGGTGCTTGTGCCCGCCCCGCCCCTCACGGCCTCACGCTGTTCCCTGACAGCCCCATGCCACCGCCTTACATGGCACCACGCCGTTCCTTCACATCCCCACACCATCCCCTCACATCCCTGCACTGTCCCCTCACATGCCCACACTGTCCCCTCACAGACTCATGCCATGCCATTCCCTCACACTTCTCCACGCCATTCCTTCACACTCTCACACCCCCATGCCACCCCCTCACACCCCCCATGCCATCCCCTCACACCCCCCATGCCGTCCCCTCACATGCCCACACTGTCCCCTCGCAGATTCATGCCATGCCATCCCCTCATACTTCTCCACGCCATTCCCTCACACTCTCACACCCCTATGCCATCCCCTCACACCCCCCATGCCATCGCCTCACATGTCCCCATGCTGTCCCCTCATGGACTCAAGGCCCCATGCCCCCCCCTTATACGTCCCCATGTCATCCCCTCACATGTCCCCATGCTGTCCCTCACAGACCTGCAGCCCTCCCGCCACCCTGCTCCTCCGGGCCTCAACATCCCAGCCACTGGCGGACCCAGTACTTTACACATGCTTTCTTTTTTTGGAGATAAACAGCAAGCGCTGGAACAGGAGATTCCCAATCTTTAAGTCCCAATCCCATTTGCATTTGCATTTAATACAGCTTCAGAGTAAGCTGAGGACATCATTGATATATCTGTATTGTTTTCTAAATACTTTTCCATGATAAAGTTAATCTAAAATTTGATAAAATCTAGGAGGTGGTTTCGAGGATGGTTTGGTTTTTTCCTTCCAGTGTGGTTTATACTAATTTTTATTGGTCATGTTTCTGATACCTGTGCTGGCTGGTTTATAGCATGGTCCCACACGGGGCTGGTTCTGAGAGATCGCTGCTACTGGGAGTGGGGTGTCTGGCATCTCCCACCCTCCCTGGACCTCATCAGCCTGAACCCCTCTGTCTCCGGCACATTTATTATCTTATTTGAACTCAATTAATTGTTTTTTTCCATATACCACCTACTTAGGTTAGCAAAGTGTTGCCTACAAACTGAGCTTAAAGTTTAATTGGTCAGGAATAGTCTATAACATATGAAAGCACCCTGAATCGATTCCATAGACCTCTCCCTTCACTGGGAAAATAAAACTGTTTCAGCAGGGACCTGTTTCCTTTGTCACTGCATGCAGATGGCTTTCTTCATTTTACTGACAGTTAGGTACAAGCAATACAAAACAAATAAGTTCTTCATGTCTAGCACTGCGATGATATCCAGTTCTGTGGGAGAGAACTGGTGCATGTTTCCTTTCATGTGGGCCTCAGTGCTGAGCTGAAAAATGTGGTTTTAGGGTCAGAAGTGAGTTCCACCCACAAAGAGATCACTGAAACATTACCTTTATGAGCATTAGGTGTTTTCCTGATCCCTAGGAATGCTGGCTTCAGGAAATTGAGAGGTCCACATGCAGTGCCACAGCTTACGGGGCTGATCCACTCATCAGGAGTATTTCAAATGAAATTTGAGTGTGAGATGAATGCATTCCTGTATTGGTCCCAAGAGCTATAACAGAGAAATGGAGAGATAGACTCTGCTGGTTTGCAAGGAAAAATCACAAAATTAGCCTTAACATCTTGAAGGAGTAATCTTCCTCTGGATCCCTGAGGTCATGACACCAGCCTTGATGTTAGTGATGCTGCAAAGTTTACATTTAATCAGCAAGTGCTGAGCAAGAACCTGTTACTCCCTGAAGTCAGAGGTTTTCTTTCTGATTTCAAAAAAAGCAGGAGAAAGGTTAAAATCATTGTCCGCATACTGCTGTCTTACAAAGAGGCAATGATTTTTTGCAGATTCTGGGTTCAAGATTTGCTGGTTACTCTTGTCACCAGTATGAGATGTCTCCAGTTCTTCCCAGAGCTGGTGAAGAGTGATTATGCAATTTCATCTCATGAATCAAGTCCTTGGGCAAAAATGTTCCTATCCAACAGTGCTTGAAACACAGCAGCTGATGAACGAAGAAATAAAAATTATGACCCATGACCAAAGCATGGAACAGTTTAATATTAATGTCCTTTCACATTTTTCTGACAGTTAAAGTAAAAAGTAATTATGATGTTACAGGCAGAACCACCTAAACTCCTGAAATAGCACTACAGAGAGGGCTACAAAGAGACTCGGGGTAAGTGATGGGATTTCCCTGAGGCTGTACATCAGGTCAGGGTGGAGGAGGAGAAGAGTCCCAGGTGTCCCTGCAAATAGGTACGAGGCTCTGCAAGCGGAACTGAACATTAATGAGGACAATGGTTCCATCTAGCGTGGAGGTGTCGCTGAGGTTCGGTCGGCCTATGCCCTGTGTCAAAACTGCTTCCATAAAGAAAAAAGGATGCGTCATTGTCATAGGAGACTCCCTTCTGAAGGGAACCAGGGGCCCAGTACACAGACTGGACACGCTTCTTAGGGGAGACTGCTGCCTCCCTGGGGCTCAGGTTAAAGACGTGAAGAGAAAGCTTCCTACCCTGGTGCGGCCCTCGGGTTATTATCCATTACTGATTTTGCAGGCGGGCTGCCATGAAGTTGCAACAAGAAGTCCAAGGGCAATCAAGAGAGACTTCAGGGCCTTGGGATGACTGGTTAAGGAACCAGGAGCACAGGTAACATTCTCCTCTATCCTTCCAGCTGCAGGGAAGGATAAGGAAAGAAACAGGAACATCCAGCAGATCAATACCTGGTTCCAAGCTTGCTGTCACCAGCAGAATTTTGGGTTTGTTGATCATGGGTTGGTTTACAGGACACCAGGCTTGCTGGAGATAGATGGGGCATCCCCATCTCAAAGGGGGAAAAGGATCTTGGCACAGGAGTTAGCAGGGATCCTTGAAAGAGCTTTAAACTGGTTTTGAAGAGGGCAAGGGATAAAACCAGGCTTGTTAGAGAGAAGGCTGGGGGCAGCACGCCAATGCTTGAGGGACGGTATGCTAGCGAGATCCTTTGGTCTGCCACCTCAGTGGAGGCAGGGGATGGAGATCCATGCAGCACCAAAGATGTAAGGGTTATTGAACATAGAATCACAGAATGGTTTGGATTGGAAGGGACCTTAAAGGTTATCCTGGCTGTATCACAAGCAGCATGGCCAGCAAGTTGAGGGAGGTGATACTCCCCCTCTGCTCCCCTCTGGCAAGAACCTCCCCTGCAGCGCTGCATCCAGCTCTGGGGCCCCCAACATAAGAAGGACATGGACCTGTTGGAGCAAGTCCAGAGGAGGCCACGGAGATGGCCAGAGGGCTGGAGCCCCTCTGCTGTGGGGACAGGCTGGGAGAGCTGGGGCTGTGCAGCCTGGAGTGAAATTTCACTTTAGTGAAAAAGCCACAGAAGAAAATCTGGAAAGAGATGCAGCAGTGGGGACTCACACAAACCCTGCGGAGTCATCCTTGGGTCCCAGCGATTTCTGAGGAAGGAAGGAAGGGTGCACAGCAATACCCCTGGTAGTATGCACAGCCCAGTTTTCAGTGCCAGCAACACCCAAGTACAAAAGAGCCTTTAAAACATCTTGCAACCTGGGTGACTTTGTTAATTTTTTTGGATCATAAATCTACCAAATATTACACCAATCTTGCAAATAAGGACAGCACTACCTGACTGGGGAGCAGCACGGATCCTTACAGTCTGTAGTGAACGTTACTTACTTTTGCACATTAAAGTAGAGCTGTGTAGCTTAAGACTAGCTTGTAAATTTGAACAAGGAGCTGAGGACTAGAACGTGCCCTGTCTCCTTTCCTTGGATAGTAGCACTTGTAAATGATCTTTCACAGCTAAAATACATAAAGTAATTTTAAAAAGAAAGAAAAATGGAAACAAGAGAAATAATCTCATTGTAATGCAGCAAACTGACAGATACTGGAGTATGTGCCTGGGATTTCTCTTGCACAACTGGAGATGGTAGGGTGTAGAATCCCAATGCAGGATCTGAAAATACTTTGGGAGTATTCCCTTAAAAGGTCTGATAATACTCTTTTGTATAGGATTTGCAGTACTCTCCTATGAGGCCCTGAAAAAAGTACATGAACCATATATTCCTCTTTGAAGAAGTCAAGAAATGTTATCCCCATTTCAAAGATGACGACACTGAGACACAGAGAGGTTATGTGATTTGTCCAAGAATCTTTCAATACTCCCAGGTGTAAAGCCCGAGTATCCTGACTCCCAAACTTTTTTTCTCAAAGCTCTATAAAGGATTCTTTCAAAGATTGCTTGTTAATAACAAAACGTCTTGTACTTACAGCTGCCCAAAGCCAAAACCACCAGCACCAGCAGAAACTGAACACAAGGACTCATAATAATAGTTGTTTCACAAGTGCTTTCCAAAAAACAAAAAAGAATGGGCAGAGTCTCTGGAAATGTATTATATATAGTTGCTGGCAAGCATCTGCCTGAGGAGTTTGAGTGAAAGGAGTCCTGTTAAAGTTTTAATTAATGCTGTCTGAGAGGGGACTTCCTTGAGCAACTGAGCAATGCTGAAGGGAGAACAGAAATGTAGAGATGCCAGTGTCAAAGCACAGTTAATCGAATCTGCCCAAAAATCATCTAGGTCCTGGCACCCGTTTCCTTTTGGAACCCATCAAATCTATTAGAGGCTTCTGAAGATCCAGATTCTGGGCAGAAATGCATCCCATCCAAGCAGAAGTGGAGGATTTCACTTAAGAAATGAAAGTCATGAGACAGATACATAAGGAGATACAGAGACTGACCCTTTTGCTTTCTTCCACCAAGATGAACTGCAAATAACCAGGCAGAATTAGTGGGATCTTTTCAGTAGGAAACCTGTATGATAGGTGGGTCATAGCTAAGCAAGGTGTCAAGGTGATGACTCCTTCCTTAACAATACAAAACGGAAAAGCAGCTGGGAGACTTAGGATCAAAGACCATCAGAGAAACAGTGGGAATTAGAGTAATAGAATCATTTAGGTTGGAAAAGACCTTTAAGATGATCAAGTCCAACCGTAAACCTAACACAATTAATCTGCTTCTAGGCTTGCAAGGGTCGGAGTCAGTACAGGCAAGTCCATAAATATTGCTATCACAGGAGACAGCTACATTTGAGACAGGTGCCTATGTTTGCACTGCTTAATTGTCTTTTCTATGCATGTTTGCAATAAAAAATCTTTAGATGCTCGAAAAGTGAGGCAGCAATAATGCTGACAAGGGAGAGGCATCTAAGAAACTATGAAGATAAGTTTCAAGTGGCAGAATATATAACAAGGAACGCATCTCCCTTCTGACAACTCACAGAGAACAGCAGCGTGACAGCTGACAGCCTGTGGCTGTCTATCTTAGCCAAATCACTTCTGGCACCACTGACAGCACTGACTGCTGTCTCCAGTAGCGACACGGAGAGTTTTACACACCCAGCATATGTGGAGACACCTAAATTTAAGTGCCTGAATCTGGACCTGGTTCCCAGCCCGCTCACATGGTTTTGTGGTGTGTCGCAGTGCCACGTGCCTTCACAAAGAGAAATGTTGCATTGTTAATGGCCCGAGCAGATAGATTCACTTTTATACTTCATGCAGTCTTTTGTGCCAAAATTTCATGTACTATTATATTGACTCCCTTCTCAAAAAATAAAAATGCAAGCTTTAAGCACTGTAGTAGAAAAAGGCACGTGTAGCCATCTGGGAATGTGTCAGCCAGAAAAATATAACCTCTGCTACCACCATGTACGTGTTATCACATCTAAACAAAAATGACTGACATGAATGTCTTCACAAGCATCACAACAAATTTCCCACGTTGAGTCACATTAGTAGCTGGCATTTCTGACTTCAGGTTATTAGCTTAAACCCACATCTCATTCTGAGCCTGTTCTCGGAACTGTTTGCATGGCAAGACTGATGGAATAGTTCCCCTATGGACTCCTGTTCTTGGTGTCTTTTATTTTAACATAATTAGTGTGCCTCAGCATGGAGTATTTGACATTTATTCAGTAGCAGGGTGGGCACAGAAGGAGCTGTGGCAGAACAGCTTGTTTTCGAGCAGCTATGCGGATCTGTTTCCGCAAGCAGACAAGCTATTAAAGAAGATAAACAAGAGTAACAGCTAGGAAATAATGAAAGCCCTCTGAAGAATGACTATTGATAAAGCAGAGATTAGAATTAGCAGGAAAGCATCTCCCCAACTACAGGGCAGTTCGCAGCTACAGCATCCCAGGCACGAGCAGGCAAGGAGATACTGGGAGGAAACGCTTGGGCTGTGTCACATACTGTGCCCAGGGTGAGAATGCAGGGCCACCCTTTCCCTCCTAGCTCATACCCTAGTCGAAGAAAGGAATAAGAAAATTTAAGCTACCCCTTGCACTGTAAGATCTGAGCTCTGGGGATAGGCTGAAGATGGGTTCTTTGATGTCTCTGTCCATCTTTACTACTAGTGAAATTCAACTTCAAAACCAGGCTGGTTAGTAGATTTTGGGGAAAATAACCCATAACAGCGTGAGTAACTGGCAGCAAGAAACAGCAATCCTGAAAAAGACCCACTGCAGTCGCAAAAGGGGTCATTACCTAAAGAGCTTGCAAACGGCCGAACAGCAGCGACAGCTGATGCGGTCTGCGAACTGCGAACGGATCGAGCTCCTATCGCGGTGGGGGCCCCGCATTTCCAAAATCGTCTCTTCTCATGCAATTCCCTGTCCGAGTCAGCAGGTGACAGTTAGATACCACGCTTGCCTGGCATCCCTGGAGCTGCACGTTGCCGCCCTGGGTGCTGAAGCTCTGCTGCTATTGCTGGAATAGAGCATGCTACATTACTCTGCAGCTTGTGCAAACCGGAGCTTCTGCTGCTCATCCCTGCCTGCTTCCCACCACCCACCGTCTCGTCCTCACTGCCAGCCCAAGTGTTTGTGCAGCCATGCTGAGAACTGGGTCAGGAAAACCAACTTAAGTTAAAACAAACTTTTTCCTGCACTAATTTTAGTCTGGATCGGTCCTCCCAAACCAGCTCAGCACCCTGTCACACAAACACTGCTGCTGAGGAGCAGCAGGACAGTGGCACTGCTGTGTCTGACAACACTGCAGGCTTATGCCAGTTTAAAGTGTTGATGGAGCAGTGGCATAAATCATAGAGTCACAGAATCATTTCAGTTGTGAAAGATTTTTAAGACGATTGAGTCCAACCGTTAACCCAGCGCTGGCAAGCCCACCACTGAACCATGGCCCTAAGGGCAGTCTTCTGACCCCCCCATGGACGGTGCCTGCACCCCGTCCCCGGGCAGCCTGTGCCAGCGCTTGGCCACCCTGTCGGGGAAGACATTTCTCCCAGTGCCCACCCTGAACCTCCCCTGGTGCGGCTGGAGGCCGTTCCCTCCTGTCCTGCCGCTGGTTCCTTGGGAGCAGAGACCGACCCCCCTCGCTGCAGCCTCCTGCCAGGCAGCTGTAGGGAGCCAGAAGGGCCCCCCTGAGCCCCCTTTTCTCCGGGCTGAGCCCCCCCAGCTCCCCCCGCCCCCCCCCCCAGAGCTGTGCCGCAGCCCCTTCCCCAGCCCCTGCCCGGCTCTGGACACGCTCCAGCCCCTCCGGGTCTGCCTGGGGGTGAGGGGCCCAACGCTGAGCCCAGGGCTCGAGGGGCGGCCGCACCAGGGCCCAGCACAGGGGGACGGGCACTGCCTGGCCCTGCTGGCCACGCTGCTGCTGACACCGGCCAGGGCGCTGCTGGCCGCCGTGGCCACCTGGGCACACTGGGGGCTCATGCCCAGCCGGCTGCCGACCAGCCCCCCCAGGCCCTTCCCCGCCGGGCAGTTCCCAGCCCCCTGCCCCCAGCCCGCAGCGCTGTGGGGGGCTGGTGTGACCCACGGGCAGGGCCCGGCACTCAGCCCTGTTGGGCCTCACACAGTCCTTGCTTCACAGCACCTTCAGCTCATGCAAATTGTGGCTGAGGTGGGCCCGCTCCCCTCCATCCCCACTACTTAGTGTGCACTGGCACTTCTGAAATCATCTGCTGCGAGCCTTAAAGAGCTGAGCAAGCTGAATAATAATGAATTATAAACAAATATCTGGGGTTTGGGTGACCAGAGTTGTGTGATCCCAGCAACAACTGTGCTTTTTGCACAGCTCCAACAGGCATAGAGCCCCAAAGAAGAACCACTGGCTGGAGAGGGCACACAGCGATGCCACGTGACGGTGGCCATTTAGCAGGAGTGCACCTTGCTCTGGGCAAATTCACTCACTTCATGAGAACTCCAGGCGGATACAGATCCTCACCTGAATGCAGCCATTTTTTACACGGCAAAGGTGAGGGAAGGCTCAAGGCCAGGCTGGACGGGACTGGGAGCAGCCTGGGCTGGGGGGAGGGGGCCCTGCCCCTGGCGGGGGGTGGGACTGGCTGGTGTTGAAGGTCCCTTCCAGCCCAAACCCTTCTGTGATTCTATTCTGTGAAGGAAATTGCACACTATTAGTAAGTGTTAAAATAAGCTCATGTGATGCATGTGGCCTCACAGCGTGCTAGGGTGTTTCTTTAGCGGTCACAGCAATCACGTTACTCAGCTGGCATCGTGTTTGTTTTGCTGGTAACAAAATTGTATACATCCTCTTCCTCCATGCGCTTTCTCTCACACTCTTGTCTCTTTTTCTTCATTCCACAGCAGCTATTCCTGTAGTGCAACATTTTGCTTCTGGCTTGACATCTGCGTTTAGTTTATGGAAAGAGTGTGCAGGTCTTAATACATTACTCATCTTTTTTTCAAAAAAAAAAAGTCTTTTTTCATCTTTTGTTTTTTCCTCCTTTAAGTTTCCTGCTTTGAGCTTTCTGGATGATTTCCTGACCTGGGTTAACGTGCCTGGTAACTGTAAAATTACACTTTTCAGCTTCAGGGCACAGTGTGTGTCTTGGTACTGCTGATTGGCTTAAGGGTAAAAATGAATTTATTCTAGCTGAGGATTTCTTTTCTGTTTATGAAAATGCCATGGGATCTGGTTCTGATCTCACTCATACCTGCTTTATTCTCCGAGGTAACTAGATGGGCATAAGTTGAAACAGGAGATATTCAGGCTGGACAAAAGGAGCAGCTTTTTCTCTGTGTGGATGGTCAAGCAGTGGGACAGGGCCTTGGGGAGCTGTACATGGCTGCTCTTGGAGGTTTTCAAGACCTGGCTGGATAAAGCCCTGCACAACCCAGCCTCATCCCAGAGCTGAACCTGCTCTGAGCAAGAGGTTGGACTCTAGATTTCCCGAGGTCCCTTCCAACCTGAATTATGGTCCTACAAACCTCTGTGATACCTGCTTTGCAGCAGGGAAATGAGAGAAGCAGCAGGTCTCTAGCACAGAAAAAAAAAAAAGAAGAAAGGTAAAAGAACTTCATTAATGCCTGAAGATTTATGGTTTTGAGTTTAAAAAGGCCTTGTCTAGTTCTGGGGTCCCCAGCTCAAGAGAGAGAGGGAACTACTGGGGAGGTGCCAGCAAAGGCTATGAGGATGATGAGGGGCTGGAGCATCTCCCTGATGAGGAAAGGCTGAGGGAGCTGGGGCTGTTCAGCCTGGAGAGGTGAAGACTGAGAGGGGACCTCACCAATGCCCACAAATATCTCAAGGGTGGGTGCCACGAGGACGGGGCCAGGCTCTTTTCAGCGGTGCCCAGCGACAGGACAAGGGGCAACGGGCACAAAGTGCAAAACGGGAACTTCCATCTGAATGTGAGGAAGAACATCGTTCCCCTGAGGGTGACGGGACACCGGGACAGGCTGCCCAGAGAGGCTGTGGGGTCTCCTGCTCTGGAGACATTCAAACCCGCCTGGACGCGGCTCTGTGCAACCTGCTCTGGGAGAGCTGCTTCAGCAGGGGGGTGGGCTGGGTGGGCTCCAGGAGTCCCTTCCCACCCCCACCATGCTGTGTTTCTGTGATTCTGTGAAGATGCCAAGCACTGCTAAGCAGCATTTTAAAAATTTTGAAACTCTTTCCATTCAGAATCTAAAATAATTTTAAAAATGAAGGCAAATACAGTTGTTTCCACAGCTCATGTGAGTACTCTCATCTTCTGACTCCTAATTAATCTCCTGCCTAGTCTGGGTCCCAAATTCCCACAGTTTACCCCTCTCCTGGCTCATTCTCCAACAGAAGGTCACAGACCACAAGAGAAAAAGGATCATCTGAAGTACAGTCATCCTAAAGGGATTAATCCCGGCATTTCCCGCAGGAGCTAACTCCCTGCTGCACAGCGTGTGCCTGCAGCTGGCTGTGTGAAAGGGGTGACACAAGAGTCACCTGCCAGCTCTGCAGTAAACTGGATGGCATTTGGGGCTCTTGTGCACCCCGGTGCTGCGTGGACTCCTTCAGCGGAGGCAGAGCAAGCAGCGGTTTGCTGGTGGTGGGGCACGTCCATGAAATGACTGCCCAGATCAACCCAAACTGCCAGTGTTTGGGAGGGGGAGGGCGAAAGGAGGTGGCCGTAATTCAGAGGAGCTGGCCCTGACCTGCAGAAGTCGTGGTGGGGTGAGGAAGAGATGGGAGAAACCGGCATCTCGAGCAAGTTAAGACAGAGGCAGCCATCACATCACTCTCTGGAAGGATGCCGGGGCAGTTTGTGGCCTCTAAGCCCTGTCCCCCCAGATCTGGGGACAAAGGCAGTACCTTCTGACCCATACCTGTCATGATGCCAGCCCTGCTCTCCTAGTGACGCTCAAATAGCAAGTACACAGACGGTATAAACTGCAAACCTGCATCTGAAAGTAGCCGAATTCAGCCACTCTTTTATATTTAAAAAAAAAAAAAATTTTGATTTAAACACAACTAAAGCAGCAACTGATGCAAATGTATGTGTGTGCCAATAAAAAAGGAGCGGGTCTCTGAGATGTCTTCTCAAACAAGGTCCCCTTATCACTGCCGCAGCTCGCAGCTCCTGGGTGTAGTTATAGGTTCATCTGCTTGTTGTCACAGAAAGCAAAAACACCAGGTCTGATCCCTGACAGTTGGAATAAATGGCCTTTTTTTTCCAGTCTGGTGTCTGAAATAAGACCTTTTAAAAGAGACAACTGCTTCAAAGCAGAAATAACTTCTCTTGGGAGATTAATCCCTGAAAACCATTCCAAACTGGCAGATTTTTGGCAGCAGAACGAAAAGACAGAAGGAACGGCAATTTTTACCATCCTGACTGTCACTTTTCACACAAAGAGAACAGTATCAAGTCAAAGGCACCTCAAAATTCATGTTGGGTAGAGATAAAAATTAAGCGGCTGAGACTGCGTTGTGAAGAACTTCACCTACCAGGGTGGTGGCACAGAGCCTTGCCACGAGCACACACTTCTGGTTTTGTAACATTAACTCCTGTCCAGTTTGCGCTTATTTTACTGATCCCCTGCCCATGCCAGCCCCTGCCTGCACTAGGCCCTACCTGTACCGTGACTGCCAGAGCGGTGCAGCCTGGCACAGTGTCTGCAGTGCTCCACAGAGCTGCAGGCAGCTGGGTCAGGACAGCTCTCCTCCTGCCCCCGTGGCACAACCCTGACCAGCAGTGTGATGGCTCTCTGCCTGTTTCCCTCCTGGTAAAATGGATCCTGCTCTCCTGGTAAAATATTTTGAGATCTATCGATGTGCACTGGCTCCACCTTTTTTCTTCCTCTGTTGCGCTAACTCTGAAGTTTAAGCTTCAGCTCCCCCAAGGTATGAAAAGCTCCCCCAAGGTATGAAAAGCAGAGTCAACAGAGTAAGATTACTTCCAAAGAGTTGAGTTTCTGGAGGACACACTGACAAGCAGGTCTGACTCCTGGATGTCAGAGATGGATTAACAACCCCTCTGAGTGACTTCTGCTCCTGCCTCATCAGAGGCTGTGCGAAAGCGCTCTGGAGAATTGTAATTCTAGGACAGTTTGAGGCTTGGCTCAACGTATGATTTGTACTAAGGCATGATTTGTACTAAGGCATTTGGGTCAGGTAGCCAAGACACTTGTTATTTGATGTGACAGATGAAGCTGGGTAGTGATTTTGAATCACCATGACCAGCAGGTAAAATGCCCTCAGTGCACTAAAACAGCCGTACCTTGCAGATGGCCTTGCTGTAATCTCTATGTCTGGATTACAGCTCTGGAGAGATGCCATGGAATCGTCAGATGGGTTGGGCTGGAAGGGACCTTTAAAGGTGATCTAGTCCAACCTCCCCTGCCATGGGCCTTCCATCAGCCCAGGCTGCTCCCAGCCCCGTCCAGCCTGGCCTTGAGCCCTGCCAGGGATGGGGCACCCACAGCTGCTCTGGGCAGCCTGGGCCAGCGCCTCGCCGCCCTCACGGGGAAGGGTTTCTTCCTCATGTCCAACCTAAATCTCCCCTCTCTCAGCTTCAAGCCATTCCCCCCTGTCCCACCACTCCCTGCCCTTGCCCAAAGCCCCTCCCCAGCTTTCCTGTCGGCCCCTCCAGGCACTGGCAGCTGCTCTAAGGTCTCCCCGCAGCCTTCTCCTCCCCAGGCTGCACAGCCCCAGCTCTCCCAGCCTGTCCCCACAGCAGAGGGGCTCCAGCCCTCTGACCAGCTCCGTGGCCTCCGACGGGCCCGCTCCAACAGGTCCATGTCCTTCTGATGTTGGGATTCCCTGAGATGGACGCAGCGCTGAAGGGGGGGTTCTCACCTGGACATGTCCCCATTGTCCCTTCCGGGGCTGCTGTCCCCAAACACCTGGCAACATCACTGCACACCAGCCCACTCCCTAACTGAGCTCATCCAGAGGATCCTTCTTAAAAACAACGCTCTGACGAGTGTTTAACCTGACCAAGATGGTTTCCGCAGGCCTGTGAAGTCATGCTAGTTGACCAGAGTGGAGGGTGACCTCTGGCAGGGTGTCTGGCCAGCAGCTGGGGACAAACTGGAGATGAGAGCATCTTCACTGGTTTCAATGAAGGCCAAACAATGCGTCTGAGGTTTGGGAGTGGAAACATCAGCTCCCGGTGGCACGGGAAGCTCAGAGGAGCAGAGCTGCCTGCCACGTCAGCTACAAGATGGGTCAAAAGATGACAACTGCCAAGAGAAGCACAATCAACACAGCAACTCACACCAGCTCCGACCCAGCTCCCCAGGCACAGCAAGGAACTTCCTTAACTACTTCCTTAATGTACCTCGCGGTGCACGCAGCCCACGGCACAACCTTACACGTGCACTTCCTTGTTTTTCTTCCCCTTTGTCGCAGCCTTGGGAACATGCTTTTTTGAGTCAATGAATAGATCAGGGGGTCAGGAGCAGCTCTGGAGATGGGTCACATCCACGAAGATCCTGTCTGAATGAACTGGAGATCTCAGCCAGAGCGATTCCCTCCCAACATGCTTAGGGAAAGGTTTATTATCGAATAAGATGGAGTGAAAATGTTTGTCCTTCCAAATAACGGCAGGACTGGTAGCCGGTGCTTGCAGGACTTCATTGATGCTGGTGTCCTGTGTAGGGATGCCGGCTGACCCTTTGTCCTGGTTTTGGCTGGGACAGAGTTAATTTCCTTCTCAGCAGCTGGTGCCGTGCTGCGGTTTGGGTTTGGTGGGAGCGATGCTGGCGGCCACCCGTGGGTTCGGCTGTGGCTGGGTGATGCTTGTGCTGAGTCAGGGACTTTTCAGTTTCTCGGGCCGAGAGGGCTGGAGGGACACGGGGAATGGGGAGGGGACACGGCCAGGGCAGCTGACCCCAACTGGCCAAAGGGATGTTCCAGACCATGTGGCGCCATGCTGAGCAGATATAAGCTGGGGAAGAAGAAGGAAGGGGGGATGCTCGGAGTGATGGTGTTTGTCTTCCCAAGTCGCTGCCATGCGTCATGGAGCCCTGCTGCCCTGGGGATGGCTGAGCGCCTGCCTGCCCATGGGAAGCGGTGAATGAATTCCTTGTTTTGCTTTGCTTGTGCACGCAGGTTTTGCTTTACCTATGGAACTGCCTTTATCTCAACCCACAGGTCTTCCCACTTTTACCCTTCCGATTCTCTCCCCTATCCCATCAGGGGGGAGCAAGTGAGCGGCTGCAGGGGGCTTCATCGCCGGCTGGGGTTAAATCACAACACCCTTCCAAGGTATCGCATGGGAACCTGTGGGCATGCAACTGGCATAATAGTTATCAAGGGAGAATAAATCCATAGCTTAAAACTTCCCAGCACCACCTCCTTCCACACCAAGCCAGGAGACCTCTCTGTCACCAGAGGTCTTAGAGACCCAGTGGCATGTCAGCGGGGATGGCCAGCCAGGACCAAACCCTACCAGAGTGAGAGGAGGTGACCTCTGAGCTCCGCAGCGGGAGGAGGCATGCAGCCACGATTCCATAAACACAGCCAGGGATGCCCTGACCTCTTCAGGACAGGCTTTTTCTTCTGAGCTTCTGTAGCCTGTAGCACAGCTGGGCCCTAGCCCATGCGTTGAACTCCAGCACGCTTCAAATAATTAATGTAATTAGTACATGCAAACAGAGCGGCTGCTAACCCTGTTGCTGCTGTGGCCCTTGAGTACAATTTGCTTGAAAAAAAGTTATGGGATTTTGCTGAAAGGCTTGGGGCTGCATGGGGAGGGGACTGGAGGTGCGAGGGGCAGCCCAGGCCAGGCAGCCTGCTCCTGGCTCCGTCTGTGACATCAGGACAGCTCCGTCACCTCTCCGTGGCATCCTGGCCTTGCCGAAGTCAACAGGAATTTTATCCCAGACTTCACCATTGCCAAGATGTTGCCCCTTGCAGCTGTCTGTAGCTCCCCGTGAGCTGCGACAGTCCCTCTCACCAGGCACCTGTTTCACAGCCACCACCTTTGTCCTCCCCTCCCCTTCCTGCTATTAAGCCCGGACTTGCATTAGCTCTAAAGTGCCCCGAGGGAGGCTCTAGTGCCAAAAAACCGGGCTCTGCAATCAAAGGAATTGGTGAGGATTCAAGAGGCTCGGCTAATGTTTAAGGTACCCAAAGGAAAAGGTACGACAGAATGGCAAATTACCATATCACGAAGAAAAAAAAAAGAACAAACCACTTTAAAAGTACTCAAGCCCCAACAGAAGGATAAAATGTGAGCCATCCATGGCTCCCTTCCATACAAATTTCCTCCCTGCTTCAAAAGCAGGATATTGACAGTAAATACACCAGCGCCGCAACCACGCTCATCTCTGTCGTCTTATTTACGAGGATCCCAGCCCTATTACACACAACTCTCCCCATCTTACGCATGCAGCGCCACGGCAAGCCAAAAAGGAAGAGCATTTGGCTTTGATCTCCAGGCAAGAAGTTGATGCTTAATCATAAAAAAAAGGAAATAACTCCATACACACACAATGTTGGTGCAAAATACATGCCTCTGCTGCCAAGGGTAGAGCCCCGGGGCAGCTCTCCTGAAGTCAGTGGTCGAGGTGATGAGCCCGCCTGACGCAGGCTGGGTGCTGCTCCGTGCACTTGAATACAAGCAACACGATGACCCAGTGAGGGTTATGGTGGGTTTTTTCCCCATTTTTTTTCCCCCCAGGCTGTATTAATTTTATAAACCATTATAGCACTCGCTCCTTTTCATCGAGAAAATGATTAAAGAAAGGGAAGTGCCTTCCCTTCCTTGCAAATACCCGCGCAGAAGTTAACGCCGCTGTCAGATGACAGCTGAATTAATTACCTGTGGTGACGGAGGGTAGACAACCAGCGAGGCACATTTTTGATAAAAGCCAGAGTTTAGTAACACAGTCGATAGCTCTATGAAATCAAAACATACTTTCACACGCCTAATCCGGTCGGTACGTCAGAAGGACGGTGGGCTGGGAATGGTTTGCTCAGCTTTTAAGGGCTGACTCACGAGCAGTCTGACCAGACTTGCAAATTTTCTACATTTAGAATAAAAAGTTTTGAAGGGAGCGTTTTCTCGCTGTCCAAGTTGCAGGGTGACTAACTGCAGCGCACACCAGCCCTTCAGCAACCCAGTGTTATCTACAGTCCACGACCTCCACGTCGCACCCCAGAACCCCCATTTCACCCCATTTGGAGCAGGTCTGTGACTGCCCAGCCCCCGCCCCAGCCCAGCCCCCCAGGACGCCGTGTCCCCGTGCCCTCCCCTCACCCCTGCCCGTACCCCACCTGTCACCGCAGTCCCAGCCCGCAGTGCCCCACGCCCCAGTGGTGACAGCCCTTATCTCTCCCCCCCACACTCCCCTGCGGCCCTGCGCCCTATCAGCCACCCCCAGGCCCCTGACCTCGTCCCAGTGCCTTATCCCCCTGCCCAGGCTCCGTCCGTTATCGCTAATGCCTGTCCCCAAGTGCAATCCCCCTGTTCCCAGTCTCCGATCCCCTGTCCCCATCCTCTGTCTTCTACCCCCCCCCCACAGTCCCCATTCCCCGTACCCTGTTCCGGGCCATGTTCCACATCCCCAGGCCCTGCCCGCCAGGCCCCAGCCTCAAATCACAGTCCTCTGTCTCCCTGTCCCCCCTCCCTTGTCCTCCATCTCTGTCCCCATCCCCTGCGCCGGTCCCCTCTCCCCCTATCTGTCCCCTGTGCTCCACTCCCACACCTGTCCCCTATCATCCACCTCTGCCACCTGTCCTCTACCCTCATCCTCCCTCTGTCCCCCCTTCCCTGTCCCCACCCTCCACCTCCGCCCCCCCTGCCCTGTCCCCATCTTCCTGCCTCTCCCCTATCCCCATCCCCTGGTGCCATCCTGTGCCTGTCCCCCATCCTCTGTCTGTCCCCTCTGCCCTGTTCCCTCCATCCTCTATCCTCCCCCACTCCCCTGTCCCCTATCCCCCCCATGCCTGTCCCTCCACTCCCCCTGCCTGTCCCCAGGCCCCTGTCCCCGTCCCCTGTCCCTGTGTCCTATCCCCCCATCTCTGTCCCCTCTGCCCTATCCATCCCTGCTTCCAGTCCCCCATTTTCTGTCCCTATACCCCATGCCTGATCCCATCATCCATCTCTGTCCCCTCTGGCCTGTCCCCATCATCCATCTCTGTCCCCTCCGGCCTGTCCTCATCCCCCCGCCTGTCCCCAGGCCCCTGTCCCCATCCCGTCCCCTCTCCCCTCCATCCCTCTCCCCTCTGCCCTGTCCCCCAGCCTCTGTCCCCATCCCCCGTGCCTGACCCTATCCTCCATTTCTGTCTCCTCTGCCCTGTCCCCTATCTTTTGTCCCAATCCCCTGTGCTTGTCCCCTATCTCCCCCGCCTCTGTCCCCTCTGCCCTCTCCCCATCCCTCCCATCCTTGTCCTCTGTCCCCACCCCCTGTGCCCGTCCCCTATCCCCTCCATCCTTGTCCCCTGTCCTCTGTCCCCATCCCCTGTGCCCGTCCCCTATCCCCTCCATCCTTGTCCCCTGTCCTCCGTCCCCATCCCCTATCCCCCCCTTGTCCCCTGTCCTCTGTCCCCATCCCCTATCCCCCCCCTTGTCCCCTGTCCTCTGTCCCCATCCCCCCCCTTGTCCCCTGTCCTCTGTCCCCATCCCCTGTGGCCGTCCCCTATCCCCCCCCTTGTCCCCTGTCCTCTGTCCCCATGCCCTGAGCCTGTCCCCCATCCCCCATCTCCATCCCCTCTGCCCTGTCCCCATCCCCCTGTCCCCATCCCCTGTGCCGGTCCCCTCTCCGCGCCACCTGTCCCTCCCCATCTCTCCCCGCTGCCCCGCCCCCGCCCCGCCCCCCCCGCCATGTCGCGGCCGCCGGTGCGGGTGCTGCGCCTGGGGCTGCGGCCCTACGCCGAGGCGCTGCGGGTGCAGGAGCGCTGCGTGCGGGCGGCGCGGGCGGCGCGGCCCGGCCCGGTAGCGGAGCCGATGGCGGAGCCAGTGGCGGCCCCGGGCCCGGTGGCGGTGGCGGGGGAGAGCGTGGTGCTGAGCGAGCCGGCCGGGCCCGTGTACACGTGGGGGCTGCGGGGCGCGCCGGGGCCGGCGGAGGCGGCGGGGCTGCGGGCGCGGGGCGCGGCGCTGGCGGCGGCGCGGCGCGGCGGGCGGATCACGTTCCACGGCCCGGGGCAGCTGCTGGCCTTCCCGGTGCTCGACCTGCGCCGCCGCCGCCTGCCGCTGCGCGGCTACGTGGCGGCGCTGGAGGCGCTGGTGCTGCGGCTCTGCCGCCGCCTGGGCCTGGCGGCCGCCCGCGCCCTCCCGCCGCCCTTTACCGGCGTCTGGGTGGGCGACAGCAAGCTGTGCGCCATCGGTGAGCGTGGGGGCGGGCGGGGGGCGTGCACGGGTGGGTGTGCATAGGGAGCGTGCACGGGGGGGTGCACGGGTGGGTGTGCATAGGGAGCGTGCACGGGGGGGTGCACGGGTGGGTGTGCATAGGGAGCGTGCACGGGGGGCGTGCACGGGTGGGTGTGCATAGGGAGCGTGCACGGGGGGGGGTGCACGGGTGGGTGTGCATAGGGAGCGTGCACGGGGGGCGTGCACGGGGGGTGTGTGCATAGGGAGCGTGCACGGGGGGGGTGCACGGGTGGGGTCTGCATAGGGAGCGTGCACGGGGGGTGTGCACGCGTGGGTGTGCATAGGGAGCGTGCACAAGTGGAGTGGCACAGGAGCGTATGCCTGGGGTGCATGCACCAAGCGGGGTGGGGGGAGCACGATTGCAGGCCCCTGCAGCGCAGCCAGAATCAGGGCCTAGCACTTTGCACCCCCACACCGAGGCCCTTGCACCCAGGGCTGGGTGCCTGCAGCCTTGCCCCCTCCTCCTGGCCCTCTCCCCAGACCTGTGCTGTTCCAGCCAGGCAGGCCCTGCACCCCCCAGCTGGGCTCTGCAGCCTGGCCTGAGGGTCCTGCAGTCCAGGCCCCCCCTTTGCACCACAGTCCCATGTCCAAACCCGCTTGGAACTCCGGGGGTGGGAGGTGCTGGGGGATGCAGGGCTGGGGTGGAGGGAGCTGGGCATGCCGCACCCCATCTGCCCCAAATCGGTGGGGTCTGACTGTGGCTTAGGGATTTTTTCCCTGGCAGAAATGGGGAGCATGGCATGTCGGGGGGTTAGAGCAGCCCGAGCAGCACGGTCGCTGAGTACCTCACACCGGGGCATCCCCAGGGATGGGTGCTGACGGGTGGGTGTTTGGCCCCCGCAGGGGTGCACTGCGGGAACCACATCACCTCCCACGGGCTGGCACTGAACTGCTGCACTGACCTCACCTGGTTCGACCACATCGTCCCCTGTGGGCTGGAGGGGAAAGGCGTCACCTCGCTGAGCCGGGAGCTGGGGTGGCATGTCACCGTCGACCACGTCCTCGAGCCCTTCCTCGACTCCTTCCAGGAGGTGTTCGACTGCAGCTTGGTCTTTTCAGAAGACCCCGGGGACTAGGAGAGCCATGGCGCCTTGGCTGGGTGTTTTGGCAAACCCTCAGCGCGTCTGATGAACAGCGCAGCAGCTGCCCTGGGCTTTGTTGCAAGACGAGCGCTCTCGTGCCTTTGCCTGTAGACCACGTGTGAACGGTGGCACAGAGGGGTCTGGGCTGATGCTTAAACATCCGTGCTCTTCCCAGCCCCATGGGGCTCCATCCCTTGGCTGAGACCTCCAAGGGTACCTGTCACTCACTGGGGAGGTGCTCAAATAGGTGCTTTTGTGGGGGGTTTCTGCCTCTCCCCCTTCCAAAAAGCCAGGATTTGGGTTAATGCTCATGTGCCCTTTGGACGAGAGGAAGAAGGACCAAGTTGAGCAGATTTCCCTTGCTGCCGTGTAAAGAGAGGCACATTTTCTATAGAGAGTAAAAGAGAGTTGCTGAGAACTTTGGCTGCTGATCCTTTGCTTGTTTATTTACCCCAAGACTTTATTAATGGCCTCCTTCCTTGCCTTGCGCCCGGAGAGATCCTCGCATGGCAGGGATCCTTGCTGTGCTGTCAGGGTGGGCAGAGAATCACTGCTAAGAGGCTGCAAATGGTGGTTTAAAGGCCACCAGAGCAATGCGGACACGGTGGGAAAGCGGGAGGAGGGAGGGGAAAGGGTCGGGAGCCTGAGGAGAGGAGCCACAGCCCTCACGGACCCTGGGGGACCTTCCAGCGTGGGATCGAGTGTCCCGGCTGGGCAATGGGGGTCTGCTCCCATTGGGTCTGTGGCACTGGGAGGATATGTCGCCAGGATCCGTGCAGGCAGCGTTGGCACCTCTGAAATTGTTGCCCCGGCTTCAGCATTCACATGGGATCGCAGCAGGCATCCAAGGCGAAGGGACGCAGGCACCCCAGGGCTGTGATGGCACTGGGTCCGTGCCCATCAGTGCAAACCTATAGGTAGACACATATAAACTGATTTTAATTGACAGGTTTCTTAAGAGATAAGGAGCCAAGCTGAGGCTGAGCTTCCCCAGAGCTGTCTGCCACCCCTTGGGGATGCTCGCAGTGTTCCTGGGGCATGGGCAGGAGGGGCAGCACCTGGTCTGGCCTCCCCAAAATCTTCCCCTGCTGGTGCGTGGCACAGCCATGGCCAGTTCTGCGTCCCCATTGCTGGCACACCTGAAGCCTGTGCTGGAGGCACCAACGCGGGTGGCTGGGAGCAGCCCTGCAGCCAGACAGGTGCTTTGGGGTCAGGAGGAATGGAAAATGGCAAATCAAGTCCCTGTGCCCTGCTCAGAGCAAGACGTGACCCCTGCCTGCAGCCCTTCACCGCTGCTCTGGGCTGCCTTTCTGCCCCACAAGCTTTGGGGTATCTCTGCTGCCCCATGAGCCACCTGTGGGTGCCTGCCCATGGGACCCTGCACCCCATAGGGCTTTTGGGTGGGCAAAGGGTGCACCTGGGAGCAATGGGGCTGGAAGGGCCTTGGGGAAGGGGAAATCCTATTTCATGGGACCAGCACAGCACTGGGAGGGAATGGCGAGGAGGGAGTGGTAAGCAGGGAAGCATGTGCCCTGGGCAGGCTCTGTGCCCGGTGCGGGAGCTTGGGGACAGTGGGGACAGACGGAGGAGGGACAGGAAAGCATGACCGAAAGCGTGTGCCGGGAGGGAAATGCAGGGTCCAGCTCTCCCGGCCCCGTACGGCCTCCGGTATCCGGCCAGGGCGAGGGGCCGTGGCAGGACCTGTGGGGCTGGGGACAGGCTGGTGGCCCGTGTCGGGGCTGGGTGGCTTTGGCAGGTGGCTCTGCCCCGGGAAGGGGAGGAGGCTGCGCGGCACTCCCAGCCCGGCCGGCATCCCTCGCCGCCGCCCCGCGATGCTCCAGTCCCGGCTCAGCCTGGCAGCAGCGCAAGCAGGGAGGGCACCCTGGGTGAGTGCGATCCCCCCTTCCCACCCCGCTGCTCCCCATTCCCCTACCTGGCCCTGCACACACCCCCCAGCGTGGGGTCCCCCCCATGCTGCACCCCGTCTGTGGGTCCCTTCCTGGGATAAACCCGGATTTTGCCCTAAATCTCCCAAATTCAGCCTCCTCCGCCTTCAAACTTTAAGTCTCTAGGGCTGAGCCCATCCCCGTGGGATCGTGGCTGCTCAGCACCTTCCTCCTCACTGCTGGGCTTTCATCCTGGGAGGTGCGCCCCGGGTTTGGGGTGACCCTTTTGGGTGGGTGGGCGTCAGCTGCCTGTGCATGGGGTAGAGCTGCTGGTGCTGCAGGCACTGGTGCTCGGGGGCTGGGGGCAGGGACACAGGGTGGACACCCTGGGGAACAACAGCGGTCTGTGGGGCCGGTGGACGGATGGCATGCGCTGGGGACCGTGCCTCTGTGTCCCTTCCTGTCCACGCCTGCTCCAAGGCCCTGGCAAGATGCGAAGGTGCACAAGGGCACAGAGGGCACAGAGGGGTCCAGGGTGGGTTGGCAGAGGGGCACCGTGTCCAGGGTGCGTCAGAGAGGGGTCTGGGACCCACGGGGAGGGAAATCTGTGGGGCAGTTTAGGGCAGTGGCCCCCTCAGGATGGGTCCGCAGCGGTGTGTGGGGAACTGTGCCCCCCTGCCAGGGTGGTCATGGCTCCTGGCCCCCAGCTAGGACCAATGGGGAGAAAAGGAAGTCTCCACTCACCCCGGGAGACCTGGCCTGGTCCCAGGGCTGTTATTTAGGATAGGGGATCCCAGACAGCCCCCCCACGTTCCCTTGGGTGCTGGCTCTGCACCGTGCAAGGGTGCAGGACATGAATGGTGCCCACCATCCCTGCACACCCCTAGGGAAACCAGGCTTTGAACCCAACCAACACGGCTCCCCAGGACAGCTGTGTGTCCCCACTGTCCCCAGCCCTGGGCCAGAGAGGGGTGCAGACAGCTGCCCCAAAGCTCTGGGGTCTTATCCCCTCCATGGAAGGAGTGAAATTCAGGGAGGGGGGCTGCTATGAACACAAAGGGTTTGGATGTCCCTGCTCCTACCCTCATGTCAGAGGAGGTACTTCAAGGACTATTTTGGGGTCATCGTTGGGTCTGGCAGAACATCCCCAGCATCGTCCCAGGGGCATTGCTGCCGCGAGGGCAGCCCCAGCTGAGCCTCCCTGTCCTTCCCTGCAGCCTGGATGAAGGCATGGAAGAGGACAACCGGACAGAGACCTGGCACCGAAGCCTCCAGGCAGTGCTTAATGCCTTAAACCAGACGCTGCATGGGGTCATCCTCTGCCCCACTGACCGCCCTGCCACCACCACTGCCACTGCACGCAACGCCAGCGCCCGCCCGGGCCGTCCCGGCCGCAATGACAATGCCTACATGTACATCCTCTTCGTCATGACGCTCTTCGCTGCCACGGTGGGGAGCCTCATCCTGGGCTACACCCGCTCCCGCAAGGTGGACAAGCGCAGCGACCCGTACCACGTCTACATTAAGAACAGGGTCTCCATGATCTGAGCCCGGCCCCATTGCCTTGTCCCCTGGGAGCCAGTGGGTTTGGGGTCATGTTGCTGCTGCGCATCCTGCTGCTTGCAGGATGGGGCAGCGCTGCTGGCCATTCCGGCCCCAAAGCTGCTGGGAACCCCCTCCCCCGGTACCCCCGTGGAGGTGCTCAGCCCCGGTGTGAGCAGCACGGGGACATCCTGGCCAGGCTACAGCTCCTGTCTGGCAGGAGCTGGCAGGGTGCGATCCATGGGCAGGTCCCGGTCCCGCAGACCCACCTCAGCTGAGCCCCAGGGCACGGGGATGGCAGGGGCAGTTCCGTTCCCACCATGGCCTGCTGAGGCTGGCAGGGGTCTTCAAGGAGAAAAATTCACTATTTCCCTGCTCAGACCAGCCAGCATAGACCTCCGTGGGCTCCCACCAGCTTTGTGACACAGGCTAGCGAGCTTGGCTGGTGCTAAAACCCTGTAATTTTTGAGCCGGGCTGGGCCTCGCTTTTCTGGCGGGGAATTAAAGGAGGTGGCAGTTTCCAGTGGGGTTGCGTTTGCTTCTTTAAGCAAAGTTGGTGTCGGGGGCAATCCGTGGGGCCTCCCTCCATGCTGGCACCCTGCTCTGGATGCTGGAGCCCAGAGGATGCTGCTGTAAGGGCTAAACCTGCTCCCTGTGTGCTGCTGAGGTGGCTTCAAGGGCAACCCCTTGGTGGCATCACAGTCCCCAGCATCGCAGCTGCTATGATGGGGCAAATCTCTCATGCTGGAGCAGGTTCCCCTGCCAGCTTTCCAGACCCCGATCCCAGGACACGAGATGCTTTCTCCCTGCCACCGTCCGGGGAGCATCGTTCGAGCCATGGGCACATACTGCGAGCATGGCCCAAGCCTGGCCGGAGGCATCTGGCTCTGCGTGTCCCCAAAGGTCTCTCCGGGCTCCGGATGGTGATGCCGGAGTTTTTCCTGCTTCCTTCCTGCTGTCGACTGTAGCTTTGGCCTTTTGTACTGCAGGTCCCAAATGTGTTTTCCATGGGGTGAGGGCGCAGCGGCGGACGGGAAGGGGATGTTCTCGGGTCCTGCTGGGCTCCTTGGCTTCAGCTCCGCTATTAAGCCAGCTGGGTTTGGGACTGGCCCATGGAGTGGCTGGTGTCCAGGACAGTAAATGTCCCCATCCTTCAAAACAGGCTGTGGAGCAGTGCCGGTGACCCAATCCCTCGCACGTCTTAACATGTTAATAATGGCATAATTAATGTCTTTAATTGCAGCTAGATTAGCTGGCCCATAGGGGCCTTTCCACCTGCATTCAAAGGTTAAATGTGGCTGCGATGCCTGAGCCCAAGCAGTGACGTCAAAGCAGTGATGTGAGCGTGTTTGGGGTAGGGCTGGAAACCTTGGCACCAGAGGCACCGGGACGGCAGCACCTCAGTGACCAGTTCCTGATTTCCCATGCCCTCAGCCTGGGCACAAAGCCCAAGGTGGGGGGGTTTGGGGAGCCTTCAGGGGCTGCCCACTTTGGGGCTGAGCTCGCTGTGATTTCTGAGCCGGGCACATGATACCAGAAGGGCTTTCTGGGGGCATGGGGGCAAAGGCCACCAGCATCCCCCGGCACCTGGCCCAAGCGGGAAGTTGCTCGAGAAGCTTTGCTGTGTTTGTCTTGCAGTTGCAGCCCTGGGAAAGGAAAATAAACTCTTTATCTGCAAATAAATCGGGGGAATCAGGCCAGGTGCGAACAGCCTTGACAGCAAGCCTCTGCCAGGTTGGTTTGTGCAAGCACACACCATGCTTGGGTTTCCTCCACCTCCACGGTGTTTGTCTTCCTCTAATACTGGCTCCTGCAGCAGGATGAGTGGCAGAGCAGCGGCTGGCACCAGGGCCAGGATGGGGGTCCCTGTGACGGGGTGGGTGCTAAATGGTGAGTGTGGTACCCCAAGCCCCCCTGGTGGTATGGTCTTCTTGCCTCTCCTGACGGCCACTGGCCCTCCTGGGAGAGGGGGTGGCTGGGATGGATCTGGTGACCCCAGAGTCCCTTTTGCTGCTGTGGCCTGGAGGGGACAACCCTGTTACAAGGTGGCATGTCATAAGAATTGGAAAAAAATGCTGCTTTTCCTTAATTCAGAAGACCCTACGTGGGAAAAAATCCTCCTGCAAGACATAGCTCCTGCAGTGATCGTTATCCACCTGATTTCCGATCCATCAGCTGTTCCTCCAGTCTGTCCCTACCTGCGGTGGGGCTGGGGGGGATGCCCTGGCTGTCCCCACCCTAGGGCCTCAGGCTGGATGCCACTAGGCTGGGTGACGAGATGCCAGTGCCACCTTGTGGCAGCTGCCTCAGGGTCTCTGTGCCACAGGCACCTGCTCCTTCCCCGGGGCGCCCTGGCCCCTCCGAGGGCAAGAGCAGCCGCGCTTGCTGTCGCTGGACCTACAGCTCCTGGCTGGCTGCGCTTGTTCCTGTGGGACTCGTGGCCCCGGGCTCACTGATGTCCCCTTGGGACCCACAGCTCCAGGCTGGTTGGGTGTCCCCTTGGGACCCACGGCTCCAAGCTGGCTGGTATCCCCTTGGGACCTACAGTTCCAGGCTGGTTGGGCATCCCCATGGGACCCATGGCTCCAGGCTGGTTGAGTATACCCATGGGACCCACAGCTCCAGGCTGGGGGGTGTCCCCTTGGGACTCGCACCTCCAGGCTAGTTGGTGTCCCTGTGGGACCCACAGCTCCAGGCTAGCTGGTGTACCCTTGGAATCTATGGCTCCAGGCTGGGTGGTGTCCCCATGGGACCCATGGCTCCAGGCAGGGTGATGTCCTCTTGGGACCCACGGCTCCGGGTCAGCTTGAGAAACCTATCCTCAGCAGGGGTTTGCACTGGGCTGCTGAGGATGCTCAGAGGGGTATGGGGGGAGCACAGATTTAGGATCCTCCTGAAATTGTTTTGCTTCAGCTGCCAGGGAAAGGATTTCATGACTAATTAGGTATTCATCCCAGAACTCAGAGATTCCTTGTCAAAGCCACTGAGGCTCTGACCTTGCTCCCTGAGCTGCAGCCCCAGGAGCAGATGGTTTCAGGGTAACGCTCATGCGGTTAGTTTTAACAGCAAGGAGATGCACTTGTCCATGCAGAGAGAAGAGCTGGGGAAGTGCTGGCCTTGGCTGTATCACTAAACTCAACCATGCAAATTGTAGCCGACTTCATTTGGGTTTTAAGCAATGCAGCTAGAAAAACAAAAAAATAGGTCTCGTGGGAGGCCAATTTATTTAAGATATTTTTCCTTGGCACACAGCAATGAATCATGAGTGAGACAACATCTGTAGCACTTTGCCTGGTACTTGGAAAAGGATATTGAAACATGGTGTGCATGGAAAGTTCAGGCTGACCTTGGCTTAGTGAATCAATGGTTGGATTGTTGGAGTAATGGGAATTGTGGAGGCCTGTTCCTGGGACTGCTTTGATGCTGGGCATTTTGATAACAAAAGTGCCATGTGAAACAGTAGCAGTGCAGGGACCGATAGCAATGGTATTGCTGAGCGATGCCAGCGGGTATTGGGGAATGTCTAGCTGACAGCATGAGGTGCCTCCAGCAGTCTGTGGTATGCTGGTTTTACCAAAGTGGCACAGCAGGACTGAGGTATGAGAAGGTGTCTTCAAGGGGAGCTGCTTCTCTGAGGGTTGATCAGTGCTTGGTGGGAATCCTGCGCTGCCGATGGAGTGGGCACGTAGGAGAGGCTTGGGCTGCTAGCCTGGGAAGGTCATGCTGCTCTCCGCTCAGGTGTGCCGAGCCAGGCTCCCATGCACAAATGCTTATTTGCAGCCCATGGGAGACAGGGGTCACGATGGGGAAAGTTAATCTTTGGGAAACATAAAAAAAAAAAAAAAAAAAAAAAAAAAAAAAAAAAAAAAAAGGAGGGGAAGGGAAAGTACTCCTCGTTCATGGTGGGGCAGAGAACTGCTGGATGAGCATCCCCTGCACTGCAGCAGACAGATGCCGGACAAGCATCCCCTGCACTGCGGCAGATGGGTGCCAGACAAGCATTTTCCACGTTGTAGTGGGGGGTTCCCCTGTACTTTCCCAGGGTAACTTCCCCAGGTCCCTCCTGCCCTCCCTGTAAGCTGTTCTTGCTGATTATGCTCGTTGTGCTGGCAGGAGCATGCTGTGATCTGGGGCAGATGCTGCAGCATGATTTGGCTGGTAGTTTTGGTGCCCAGAAACTGCTGGATAATGTTTATTTGCTAATGAAATGACTGTTAGCTGCTAAGGAGTGCTAGCGAGCTCTATTTGTCCCATGCATAGAGCCAAATGCTACTGAAGTGAGGGGTGTAAAAGCTGGGGAGGGGACTAAGGGGAGTTCATGCCTCAGTGGCAATCGCTATGCACAAGGAATGGGACATGGAGCTGTAACGGTGTCCTGGCTGTGCAGGTGCAAGGCTGTGGGCTCAGTGCTGCAGGTGTTGGATGAAGGCCCTGCAGCACAGCTCACAGCATCCTACAGAAACATGGGCAGTTTCAAGCAGTGACATTGCTTATTCATTATTGCCCATCTTCCTCTGGAGGGAGAGCAGAGATGATGTCCTCCTGTGAGGTAACTCAATCAGCCCTGCTTGGAGATGGGCTTGGCCATCTTAAAAGCTTAAGAGGATTTTCTGGGAGGTGATGAGGCCACTGTTATAGGAACAGGGCTACTCCTGGTCATACAAGCTCTTCCTTCGGGTCAGAAACCCTCACTGTCCAAAACACATCCATTTCTTCTAAATATATCAGTCCCTCTCACCAAAGATGCAGCCAGTTCCTACAACCTGCCTTGCTGACAGCCCTGCAGTGTCACGGCTGGAGCAACACCCTCGTGCAGAGGACAAGGAAACAAAAGTGACTTAAACCAAAGAGCCTGACCCGTTCAGGAGCTCTGCAGGAACTGCCACATGGGGCCAGTCACTTGAAGTCCTCCGTGGCCCTTTTCCTGTTTTCCACCACCCTGCTGCAACGGATGCCCATCCATCCGAGTTGCCTCTCTCGCACCCAGCTGGTATCAGATGGTTTAGATAAAGATGTGGGAAGCCAAATTAATTATCTGCGGGCATGAAAAACATTTATTATGCCCCTCTCAGTTTTCTGCCTGTCTGAGCGAGCCCCCGTCCAGCCCCTCTGCGAGCTCGGGTTTGCGTGCTGGCGCCTCGACGGCGGCAGAGGGAGCACCGGTTCCTGACAGCTCTGTCTCAAGGGGACGCTGAGCACAGAACCCACCTCTGCCATCTCCCTCTTCCCTCAGGTAGCTGTGATGTTTGCTGCTGCAGCATTTTTCACTCACAGCCCTTCACTGAGTGGCGCTGGGCACAGCTCCCGCTTTTTTGCCTAACCCAGATAAGTCATTTAACGAGCTTTTTCTTTTAGAGCACATGATGGAAAAATGCAGCATTCAGGAGACTTTGGCTCTCTGAGCCTCCGTGCGGAGCACCATCTCCCTTCCCCAGTGTCTGGTACCACGGTGGCCTGCATGTGTGCTGGCACAGCTACCTGGGTGCACTCCCAAATTGGCACCAAGAGCTGCCAAATTAATTACCGGAGGAGTTCTCAGCAGGCAGAGTCTGGATTTGGGGGCTACATTGGGGACTACATCTTCCTCACGGGTAAGACACAGCCCCAGCCTCCTTTGCACCACAGCTCTTCCAGCAACGCAGGTCTATCTGTTTGCCCCTTTTTCTGCTCCTTTTTTTCCTTTTCTTCCCCTGTTTTTATCCAGGTAAGGGGAAAGGGAGACCTGGGGTCAGTCCAGCTGAAGGATGATACGCACATGATAGTAAGAAGCTGTAGCAATGTTATCAAAAGTCTGGTCACAGCTAATTGTTGGGATGTGCGATCACAGGGCAGTTCAGCTTGACGGCCCTATGAGTACCTACAAAACCTGCACTATATGCTAAGAAAAAGCAGCATTTCTTAATAAAGATCAAAGCATCATTTATTTTTACTGACAATCAGGAAATCCCAGACATGCAGGATCTCATGTACCCTCCTTGCAGAAAGTTTGCAGTGCAAATATTCTCAGTTCCACACAACTTACCCCATACTTTGGGATTAATTGAGGGGATAAATTGGGCTGAAAAGCCTGATCTATACTCCTTTCTTGTTCTGTCACCACAGGAAATGGGGCCATCACATCTCTTTTCTGCAGATGGATGCAGCTTGTGGACAACTACCCAGCAGAGCATGCGTGTGGGCTATTAATACCTAGAGGGGAGGATTAAAAATAACCATGTCTGTGTTTGGTTTCTAATTTATAAAGGACGGGCATTGATGTATGAGGGGACTGGTGATCAAAGCCAGCTTCCCCGGGTGCTGAGGCCTGGGTGAGCAGGAGGCATAGAAATTTCCCGCAATGCAACAGCAGCCCTGGAAGGAGCCCGTGCCCTGAGCGAAGGGAAGATGTGGAGAGCTGGATCAGTGCCTGCTGCAGAGGGGTGTGGGGATGGGGATGCTCACTGCGGCCTTCCCGCACCCACGCCTGGCACACCAATCCACCACACTACTCAGCCTCAGTAAATACCATCGCCTCTATGTGCAGTAGTTGATTAAGCCCTAGATTAAGTGCTTAGTCACTGGAGCCTATAAAATGTTTTTTATCAGCTAGGACAAAAGATTAGGGTGGGGAGAGGTTATGAGCCTCAGTTCCTTTCTGCTTGCTGGCTTGGGGCTGTTGCCTCAGACGCGTGCCCACAGTCAGAATTGGACTTGCGGTGTGTTTTCGGCTCCAAGCTGCCTGTTATGAAAGCTCTCACCGTTTGTGTTTGCAGGCTGCGGCATGGCCCCTGGACTGGGGAGCCGAGACTGCAGGAACAGTGAGGGGAGCTGCTCCCTGCCCTCCCTTTGGGCTGAGAGTGGAGGTTTCCAGCGGCTCTGAGCTGCGCATTACATACTGCTTTTAAATCATGGATATTTAGGCTGTTATGCTCCTGAGGAAGCCAAGGAGTGTGTTGTCAGTGCTGGAGGGTGCAGGATCAGGCCTTCCCAGAGCTGACATCGTGAAGTGCCAAGCCAGGAGCAGCCACAGAATATGAAAGCCATTTCCTAACCTCAGCGGTCCCTGCTGCATCCTCCCCACCTGTCAGCCCACTCCCTTTCTTTGTGCTCTGCCTGCAAAGCACCTGCACTACTTCTGCAGGACAAAGCACTTTCGCTGCTTTGACCCCAGATCAGATTAAAAACAGCATTTGGGCCCAAAAAGGCACCTGCCTCTCTCCGTGCAGCATGCTATCAGCTGGCAGGGATGTCATTGCTGCCTGCCTTTCTGGCGATACGCTACTTTCAGAGAGGGAAATGAAAGGATGGGAGTTGCTGTGTTATAACCAGGTAACTCAAGAGGCATAGGAGAACATGGTGTCCAGGATACATAAATAATAAAACAAAAGATGTACCGCAGAGCAAGGGCATGCATACCACTGGCTGAGAGGCTCGCAGCGAGCTGGAAGGATGCACAGCAGTCATCTCGCATGACCCCGGCTCGCTGCAGAAACCAGGGGCAGAAAAACAACCTGGAATATTGTGGGAGCTCTGGGCCATTTGCAGATGATCAGAATAAACGGTGAGCAGTAAAATTGCCATGGAAACACTGTACCAGCTGGGGTTCAGCCCTCAGGATCTCAGCACAGGGCTGGGCAGAGCTGTGCAATCAACAGAGCTAATCCGTTTGTTGTGGGTGAGGATTTGGTCTCAGTACCAGATTGCCGAGGATGCTAGCATGACTGTACAGATGTTTTTTAATTTTGATGTGTGGTGACATCACTGTGTACTTAGATGTCCTTCTGCAGGAAAAAAACATTCAACATATTGGTAAGAACAAAATATGTGCATCGTTGTTCAGGGCTATGATACTGAGACGCTGAACACCATACCCTGCAGGAGGATGGATATACATTTAACCGTGCAAAGGGGCATGGATACGTTCTTTACTGCCAACTTGCATTAACTGCAAATCCCAAACAGGAGCTCTGTGTTATTAATGAGGCTCTATTAACTTACACGATTTTGTTTACATTAGAAGCAAACGCTCATTTTGGGGGCACAGAGAGTTATCTGCCATTTCATAGCTGCAACTCTGCTACACGTGGGAACTCTGGGTTTCATAACAGCGGTACACGGAGCAGGGCCTTTCCCAGAAAGCAGGAGTGACGAGTGACACAGTCATACATATGTATGTGTGGATGCACATGCTCATTTTGGCGAGGAAGAAGTCATTCCCTCCAGCTGAGCCCCGCCACAGTCCCTGCTGGCTCTGGCAGCTCCAGCCTGTCAGCCCTTCTCTGCCCAGCCTGGCTCGTATTTATTACTGGCAATGTGGCCTCTCCTGTGGTTTTTAGCCCCCAGACTGTTCGCTGCTGCTCAGTTTGGTCTGAGCATGCCGTGCCTCAATTAGGCGGAATGATACATGAGATTGAAAACTTAGAATCGTTGGCTTGCTTTCCCTTGCAGATTAATTTCCTATTTTCTGGCTTTCCTCCACGGCCATAAGGACTAGAAATTTTGACGTTAGTAACAGATGAAAATAGAGATTTCTGCTAGCAATGTGCATGGCCAGTGAGTGCAGGGAGGCTCTGTGATCACCCCAAAGTGCCTGGGAGAGCTGTGATGTGCTGGGTACCAGCGCAGCATGGTCCAGAGTCATGCCGGCTTGTTATTGCTCTCTGCTACAGCACAGAAGCAGATGGGACTCAGTTTAACTTTCCTGTAGCAGCATAATCAGCTTTAACAATTCTTCTGGTGGCTGATTAACCTTCAAATACATTGGACTTTGTTGTCATCTCCCGTGAGGTCAGTGTTTTCTCCAGGCCAACACAGCAAATCTCCATAAGCGCAATCAAAGTCATATCTCTTACAATCTTGTTAGATGATTGCCCTGCTCTGGAGTTGCTTGTGCTACCTGACATCTGTGGTGCCTCGGAGCTAGCTAACCAAAGTCCTCTCACAGGGAAATACTTGGAAACTAGATCGTCACTCTCTGACTTTGGATGCATTGGTGAGATCCTGAGAAGCTTCAAACCCTCCACGTAACAGGCAGAGACTTTTATCCCCTATAAGGCTGTTTTAGGTGTTCTTCAGGGAAATAATTATGGAGGAGCACTGACATCTGAGAGAATAGTAATTCTCCTATCTAGACATATGAAAGAAACATCCCGCTTTTAATCATGGCTGTATAGCTGAGTGCTGATAACGCAGGGTGGGGCACGGCTGCCACTGTCCTGCATGAAACCACTTAACGAGGTTCAAGGTTTTATGTACAGAAAGAGCCTGCCTGTTCAGATGGCAAAAAAAAAATCACCATTCAGAATAACTTAAAGCTTTCATTAAGCACCTAGGGAAAAAAAGGAGGCAAGAGCTGAAGCATTTGAAGTAAGAAGTTCCATTTTAACAACACGTCTTACTGCCTTCCCAAATGGCTAGGGTTTTTGTAAGAAATGCTATTTGGAGAGGTATTTAACAGGGCCATTGTCTTTTTCTGTGGAGAAAACAAAGGTTTTATGGGCTGCAGCTCCTGTAGTGCTGGGCTCTGGCCTTCTTTCCTTGAAGACAAAACACAAAGGAGGAGAAAAGAGCAGCAAAGGTATGAAAAGCAGGTGCTGTGCCTCATGCTGACTCTCAGGTGCAAATTCACTGCAGGAGCCATCCCTGTCAGCTATTCTGAGTCCTGAAGAAATGTGCCAGCATCTGGCTGCTTGGGGCATGGCTTTAATCAGACTGCTGGGCCCAGCATAGCATCAGCGCTGCTACAGATGCCGCCTCTTTATGAGGAGATGAGCAAGAAGGAAAAAAAATGAGGATGGGAGAGAAAACAACATGGAGTGTAGGTGGCATCGGGTATAGATGCTCACAGGATGAAGCCAGAGCTGGTGGGAAGTGTGGAGCTGGGTGGTCCTGCTCTCAGGTTGGGCTGGCAGGGTCACTCACCTCTGGCTTGTGGTCCTGCAAGGCACAGGGCCCTTCCCTACTGCTCCACAGGCTCACTCCTTCTTCGAGCGTCAGCACTAAAGGATGGACCCCCCAAATCCACCTGGAGATGGGAGTATCCCACTCACTTACTGCTTGAGTCATCTATTATGCCAGATTTCCTCACTCTGACTTCAGCAGTGTCCAGACTCTTCTACTCCTTCTATACCAGAAACAACCTTAGGAGAGTCCTTCATTGATAACAGAAGACTTAGGTTGATTTACTTCCTTGTTCTTATCTTTATCTTCTGTTGACTTCTATCAGGAATCTCTTGTGACAGGCCAATTTAAAGGTTCAACTTCCCACACCCAAGTCAGACCTCTGGATCAGAGGATGTGTTTGTGTCTGTAGCCAAGAAAGAGGTCCCTTCAGGACAGGGACGTGAGAGCTTCGAAGGGGAGAGATGGTATTGAGGTTTCTAATATTTCTTATGATGGATCATCCCCTTCTATATTTACTGTTTTCAACCACATCCTTTGCTATGCTGCTTTGGTACCCCAAACTGCCTCCCCACATCTTTGTCATCTCTCCTTTGCATCTTCCTCTCTCCTCAGTCTCTCTTTCCACCTCCCCCAGGAGCCTGTGCTGCACACAGCCCTGGCATTTTGTACCTCCCTTCATGACTAGCATCCCCTGCAGCAATCCCAACGCCCTCTGCCCATCTTCCCGAAGCCTCATAGGCCTCTCCAGTGCCTGCTGTCACTATGACAACCTCTGCCAGAACTTGCAGCGGCATGAGGATGCTCTGTGCGATGAAGATGTGCTGTGGAACGTGGTCACGGCCACGGCCTTCTGCTCGGGGACAGGCAATTCAATTCGAAGTGACGCAGCCTGGGAAGGGGAGATGGGGGTTACCGTTTTCCCTCCAATGGAAAATGAATTGCTGCTGAAGCCCATCTGGAAATGGTTCTGAACAACGAGCTCGTCCCCTGGGGTAGCGCCGTTTGGAGGGCACAGATGATGCACTTGGCAGCGTGAAGGCTGCCTGAGAGGCTGGAGGAGGGGCGCAACCAGGGAGGATTTTAGCTTTTCCTCAAATAGATCACCCAGAGGCACAGAGCGCCTGTTTAGTGGGTTGGTTAAGAGATACACTGCACATTTCTTTCTGCATCAAGCAAAAGCAGGGAGCCTCCCCCCAGCCCCTCTCCGCCTCCAGCCTGAGCCTGCCCTCCCGCGGGCCAAGCGCTGTGCGACACCGATCGCCGACGGCTGCCCTCCCGAGGGGCCGCTACCGCCACCCCGGGGAGCCCGGGGCGGGAGCAAGACAGAGCCGGGGCCCCTGAGGGGAGCGACGCGGCCACCTGAGCGGGCACGCGGCGGGAGGAGTCAGCCCCCGCCGCCGGTCCCGCCGGGGGAAGCAAACCCGCGTCCCCCCCCCAGCCCTGCCCGCTCCCCCTCACCCTGAGGCGCGCCGGGGGCGCTGCCGGGAGTTGTAGTTTCTCTCCTCCCGCCCGCCCCTCACTGCCACAGCCCGCGGCTGCGCCCGGACTACATGTCCCATCATGCATTGCCGCCGGCGGGGGGCCACCGCCCCGCCGGTGGGGTGGGCAAGGCGTGATTGGCGGAGTCGCGGCGCGGAGGCGGGGCCTCGGTTGTTGTCGAGCTGCGGCGGGCGCGGGCGGGGCGCGGCTGGCCGCGGGCGTGTGCGCGCGCCCCGTCCCTTGCCGGCGGAGGTGGGTGGCGCCGTTATTCTCGCTGGGCTGAGGTAAATAGCGGCCGCCGCCGGCAGCTCCGCGTAACCTCCGTCCTCCTCCGCTTCCCCCCGGTGCCGGGGCACCGGCCCGCCTCCTTTAGCCCTTCCCCTCCCTCAGGCGATGTGCGGTGCTGAGGCGGGCGTCGCGAAGTGAAGAAGAAGCGAAGCCGCCGCCGTTTGTCGCGTCCTCCCCGCCATCCGCCCACCCGTGGCCCCCGCCGGCGGCGACATGGGCGAGTGCGGGGCCTCCGAGGATGTCAACTCCAACGTGCTCATCGCCCGCAGCACCGGCGACGCGCAGCTGGACAAGGCGGTGTGGCAGTGGCTGAGCTGGGACAAGGTGGGTGTGTGGCGGGGGGCGGCGGGGGCACGCCCCCCTCCCCCCGCCCCCCCCCCCCGGTGGGGGCTTCCCCCCCTCCTTCCCCCGGCGTGTTTAGTCACCGGTGCGGTCGCGCGTGCTGTCCCTCCCCATCCTGCCCGGTGCTGAGGGTGGCAGTTGGCCCCTTGTCCCTCCACGTCCCCTCGGCAGGGGCCTTTCCCACGGGGTCGGGGGTGGCAGGTGGCCTTGGAGCAGCCGCTGTGCGGGTCTGGCCGGCCCGCGGTGACAGTCTCCCCGGTGACAGCCTCCCGGCCCGGGGGGACGAGGCGTGCGGCCCCCGGGGCTGTGCCGGGTGGAGGGATGCCATGATGTCATCTCACACAGGGCTTATGGCACCTGCTTCGTGGTGCTGCTGCTGCTTCGGGGAGGCACAGACGTGTCTCTTGTGAAACCAGATGTAGGGGAGGATTGGTTAACGGCTTAAAACGCGGTTAGAACTCGGATGGCTTGATGTTGTTTCCCTTGGCTTCCTGAATTTAACAGCTTCCCTAGGGAAGAAGCCGGCTCCAGGGATCTTAAGTTCGGGCGTACTCCGCCCCTTTGTAGCTCCAACAGGGTGTCAGGAGGACTGCAGGCTTGGTTAGTTCTGATTAAATCATCCAAAGATAATTTGGGGCCATAATATTAATATGGCACTGGAGGTTATTTTGCTTAGGTTGTTGGAAGGATTACTTTTTCTTTTTTTATTTCCCCCAGCTGTTTTGACCAAACAGCATGGCCTGTGCTTTAAAACATTATCCTGGAGATGGGGAAGGGTAAATTACCAGTGCATCAGTGGTTTAGCTTTCTGTCTGTGGCTTCTTCCCCGACCCCACCCCCCTTTTTTTGCCTTTAATGAGAGTGATTGTCAGTGTGTTTATACTGTTTCCTCTTTAGTTTTGTCCTGTCAGGATCAAAGCAGGAGGGCTTAGATTAAACTCTATGTGACAGCCCTTCTGCTACTTGGAAACATGCTCTCTTCTTTCATTTTTGCAGGCATTAACACTTGCCATCTGCGCATTCTTCACTTAGAGCTGCTCTTGTGAAAATATGTTGCGAAAATTTCTGGGAATAGTGGCATGGGGGAGGGAGGGAGTGGAAGAGGGAAATAGCATTCCTGGTAACACACTTGATAACCCAGATTGAACTCTAGTAATTTTTTTTATATATAACTTCTGGTTACTGTATTGAAAGGTGTTGTGGTTTGTTTTTTTAAACAGATTAATATATGTTTATCTTAAAAATTTATGAAGTAGGAGAACACTACACCTTTTAACATTAAGGTTACTGGGGAAAAAAATCTATTAAACCCAGCAATTTAATAATAAAACCAGTGAATATTAATGTTTCTGTAGCTCCTTCTGGGGCCCCAATTAACAAATAAAATACAAACTGAAGAGTCTGTTTTGACTGTACCTGTTTACCCTTGCTTCCCCAGGTGATAATCATAACCTTTCCTACAAGGCTGCTTGAACTTATTACTTGGAGAGATTTCAAAGGGTTCCTGTGAATTTTGAGAACTTGAAATCACCTGAAGGAGGACTGGGCGCTTGAGCAGGAGTGGGGGCTGCTTGGCCGGGGACATGGGTGGTCGTTCTGTAGAGGATGAAAGCAAAAGAGGTGAAGGTGTTGTGGGACGGGAAGGCGAGGAGAAACCATCAAGCATGGTGTGAGGAGGGATTATTTGTCCAATGACCTCATGTTTCACCACAAACCTAGGAAATGAGAATTCTGTAGGTTTGTTCCTTATCAAACAACTTGACAAGGAGCTGTTGGTCTCCCTGCTCCCCCTGCTCCAGCTTCCTGAGCTGTAGGGACTTCTGCTGCCTCTGATCAAGATAAAATCTATGTACTACATTCACAGCTGTATTTAGCTGTGGGGAGCTTTCGGCCTCTAACTTAATTGAAAATTACTTGCTGTAATTAATTCTTAGAGTTGTGCTCTTCATCCTTTTCAATTTGGGTATGTGTGCTAACCTCTTCTAAAACTGTAACTGATTATGGGCTGGGGTGTGGGTGGGTGGAAGAAACCTGACCATATGATGGTTGTTCTTTTTTTCCTTTCTCACCAGTATTCTTCATCTTCATTAATGCTTCTAGCAGCTGGCTTAAGGGAAGCTGGCTAACTAAGTCTCCCTCCTTTCCCATTTTCCTTAATTGCTGTGTGTTTTGACACAGCCTTGGAGGCATAAGGCACCCACCCACCTTTTGTTTGGTCCTGACTGGTAAACTGTGTGAACAGTTTGTCGTTGTCCTACACTTTCTCCCTTTAGTTCCTCTTCATCCACTCTGACTTGCTCATTGTACTTCCACATCTGCCTTGAGTCTCCTGAAGGAGTCTGGCTTGTGTAGAAAGTTGCGTCAGAGCAGTTGTCTCCAAGAAAACTTTCTCTTTGGAGCAAATGTTAGAGTTTTTGACCTTGGTTGTAGTAATGATTTTATGTGCTTGTCTTAGGTGGCTTTATAGAGTGGCAGGAATATGCTATGTGCAGAGTGGCACAAAAATGAGGTGCGCTCAGTACAGCAGCTGAGCATTTGTTGTATGTTGCAGCAGAGGGGGTTTCAGTGCAAGTCTGAGGGTCAGATACTGGTTGAGCAGCTGGTGGGAGAGAACAGTATGGTTAAGATCCTGACCTACTTAATGAAAAACATGGTCCCAAACTAAGAGTCATATCTCTGCCTGAAACTGAGTAAATAACAGGTGCCCTCTTGTTTTCCCTCAGTATGTCCTTGCTCTGTAAAAATCAAGCCTAAGCTCAAGCTGTTGGCTGCTGGTTTATTAATTAGCCCTGTAGGATCGCTGCCAAGACTCCCATTCCCCAGGCCTGCTCAGTGCAGTATAGTTTTGCGTATATTCAATAAAGATAGGGAGGAGCATTTGTACCCAGACTGTGCCTGGCTGTGGCAGCTGTGGTGGAGTGCACCTGGGAGAAGGGATGTTTTGTGGTTATTACAAAGGCACTGTCAGAAAGTCACGAGGGGAAAAACTCGAATTAGTTCTCCAGGTGCTGTTTGTGCAAGCGTGTTTCACCGTACTCTCATTTTATTTTGCTAATTCATGAACTTGATGTCAGTGCAAAAATGTAGCATGGATAGCTTCCTGCTTGCTATCAAGGTGGCTTCATTGGTTATAGAACCATTTAGGTTGGAAAAGACCATTAAGATCATGGAGTCCAACTGTTAGCCCAGCACTGCCAAGGCCACCACTAACCCATGGTCCTAAGCACCACATCTACATGTCTTCTGAACTCCTTCAGGGGTGGTGACTCTGCCATGTCCCTGGGCGGCCTGTTCCAGTGCTTGACTACCCTTTCAGCGAAGAAATTTTTCCTAATACATAACCTAGGGTATTAGGGCTTTTTTGGAGTGCCCATCAGTGTTCTTCTAATTTTTGTGACATCTAAGATGTGTTTCAAGTGGAAATGGACTTGGTATTTAGAGACCAATAATCTGTTCCTGTTATTCAACTTGCAATATTCTTTCTTATTAAGACTTTTAAGTGAATTTTTAAGACTAAAAATGGGGAAAGAAAGTCTAGGAATTGGCCACAAGTGAGAAGATAAATTCTTTGAAATTACATGTATGTGTTGCAAGCTCTAGCATTAAAATGGGGAACATAAACCTGAGTTATTTAAATAGTTGATTCTGGGTAGACTGGGTTGCAAACCCTGTTTTAGTACAACCAATACCACTCAGAGTGCATAAACAACTTTGTGAAACGGGAGAAGCCCTGAAACAAGGCAAGTGCAGTGCTTTTGTGCCTGTTCTAAGACAAGAGGCTAAGTGACATCCATCAGGGTAGTCTTGAAACTTATGCTTTGTGGGATTACTGTCTATTGATAAATAAGCTGTACTGTGCTCTGTGTTGTCATCATGGAGGTGGGAAAGAGGATGGCTGTTCTGTGTTTAAACGCACTTAATTTTCAGATATCAGAAATCAGACTTCAGCATTAAGACTTAATTTGTACAGTTGGGAACTTTGCTGTGTTAGGTACCTCTGAGTTCATAAATGTAAGTATTCTGGGTGTTGCAGGATTTTCTGTGGTATTTTTAACTGCTGGCTTACACATTTCAGTCGTCTAATGCATTTAAAATGTTCTGAGTAGCAAGTGGGTTTTATTCTGCATCATATGAGAGAATTGGAGGAAGAAGGGAGCCTCACTCTTCCTTCTTGCTGTACTTCCCCCTTGCTACCTGCCTGAGCTGGCACATCATTCCTGCAGTTGTTCAGGGAGAACCAGGGTGGGTTTGTTACTGATTACACTTGATGCAGCTGCAGAAATGTCTTTCCTGACCCAAGAAAGGGGCCAGCACATTAGTGGGAGCAGTCTGTGAAGGTGAGAACTGCCTCCTTCAGCAGCAGTGAGCTATAAAGCATTACTACAACAAGTTTCAATCCAGTTCATTTAAAAAGACATGCAGGAATGATTTAAAAAACAAAAAAGGAAGCAATTACATAAGGCTTTTTGTTTCTTCTTTTGTATTGGGCAGTATAAAAGAGATGGCTTGTCTGCTGGCCTGTGCAGGTGGCTCCTGGGGAGCCCTGCAGCACCGAGCCCTGGTGCCTCCCACCCACCCGGGCCCCTCTGTGTGACACTCGGATCTATTCAGAGGTACACTTGATGTATGTGTGCGTATCGCATACTTGTATATACACACACATATTTAAAGATGCATAAATATAAGAAAGCAACAACCAACCCAAAAAAGTTACTGAAGAAGACAGCACAAACTGGAAGAACAGATAATGGGTTTATGAATCAGGAACTTTATTTTGAGGAACTTTATGTACTTAAGGTGGGTGGTGTTTTGTTCATGGCTGCATGGTTTCTCTAGCTGCTGGTATGGAGATGATGGAGGGTATGTGGAGAGGTTACTTTTGTGGCTGTGTGGAGCTTCTAGTTACCTGTAGGACAGTGATGAGGTATGGAGTTGGTAGGTGGTGTGGAGATTTCTTTGCCCGTGGCTGTGAGGAGCTTCTAGCTACGAGGTGGTGGGTGGTAGGATAGAGAGATGGTTGGTGGTGTGGTGCTGCCTTTGTCCATGACTGTGGTGAGTTTCCAGCTGCCTGTAAGACCATTAATGGAGTGTGGAGATGGGAGTTGGTGCAGAAATCCTCTTGCCCTTAGCTGTGGGGGGCTTCCAGCTGCATGTAGGTCCATCATGGAGCATGGAGATGGTTGGTGCTGTGGCGTTCCCTTTGTCCCAGACTGTTATGGGCTTCCAGCTGCTTATAGGACCATAATGGGGTGTGGAGATCCCTTAATCTGTGGCTGTGGTGTGCTTCCAGCTGCCTGTGGGGCCATGACATTTGGAGATGGTGGGTGGGTGGAGATTGGAGGTCATGGCTGGTGCAGGGATCCCTCTGTCCTCAGCTGCGGGGAACTTCCAGCTGTCTGTAGGTCCATGATACAGTACAGGCTGGGGCTGTGTGTGTTTCCCTATCCTTAGGTCAGTGTCCTTGTAGAAAGGCACAGCACTCTAGCTGAGTAGCGGAAGCTCTGGTGTGGTTATGTCTGTATATGGGGCTGCAGCTGCCAAAGAGGGGAGAATCAACAACCAAAGGAGTCGCCTCCCATCTCCTCAGACCTCCCTGCCTGGGGTTCTCCCAGCCTCCTGCCAAGGCTATCCATCCCGTGTCTCCCTGATTGCAAGGAAACACCTGTCCTAGGCCAACCATGCCACCTACCCCCTGGTGACACGGGCTGCTACCAGTGTTCTGGCCACTGCATTCCTAGTATTGGTGACAGGAGCTCGTCTGTGGCCCAGTCCACAGCTCTCCAGGGTGAAAGGATAGAAAGCTCTCTTTGCCCATGGCTGTAAGGAGCCTCCAGCTCCCTGCATGACTGTGATGGGATACAGGAAGGATACTTCTCTCTGGAGCCAAAGGACAGGAGCATGCTGTGGTCTCATCCTAACAGCTCTCTGGGTGTCTGGCTGTGATGCACAGGAGAAACAACAAAGGACAAACAGCTGCCCTGCCCTCCCTGCCTGGCACAGCCCTTGGTGTGCCCATCTGGGGCTGGCTGTGTCACCAACTCCCCTGTGACATGGGCCACTACTGATGTTCTGCCTGCTCTGACATGGCTGTGACATCACCAGGGCTGGCACATCACTGTGACAGGGACCATTGAAGCAGGAAGAAACAAATATTGGTAAAATAATAATAGCAACTGATTGTGCTGGGGAGGGAAACTTAAGCAGCTATAGCAGTAATTTAAAGAGCAGCAGCTCAGCAAAGGTTAAAATAGAATTTAAAGCAGCAGATCCTATCTACTTCCCAGTTTTGAAGACTTATGCTGCTGAGATTTGTAGCTTTGAAGGCTAAATTCTGAAAGAAAAATGCTTGTGAAGTTGACTGGAGGTGATATTTCACACGTTTGAGGTTAGACATGTCCATGCCAGACCCTGCATCCGTGAGCTGCTGATGGCACTGAGACATCTCTGTGAGTCCTGCAGTTCACATTTCTTTCTTTGGCTGATACGAGCCAGGGATTTTGCCAGGGACTGTCCTGTGCTACGTGCTTCAGTTAGACACTGGAACAAAATACAGTTAATTAACTTCTGTCTCCTTGGCTCACCGCAAAAAGTATTGTGTCCTCTCTAACTGATGGGACCAGAAGCAGTGGGCACAAAATGAAACTTAGGAGTGTCGCTCTAAATACTAGGAAATGCTTTTTTTACTGTGTGGGTGACTGACCATTGGCACAGGTTGCCTAGGAGGTGATGGAGTCTCGATCCTTGGAGATACTTAGTAGCTGTCTGGACAGGGTCCTGGGCAACTGGCCTTCAGTGTCCCAACCCTCCTGATCAAGCAGGAAAAGATGCCCTCTGGAGGTCCTGTTTCACAAAACAAAATTCTGCTTTAATTTGTTTATATAAACTGTACAAAAACTTCCACAAAAATAGTAGTAGTGAAATGAATGACAACAGAAAGATGTTCTCTTGTTTACTGGATGCAATCTTGCTGTGACCCTCAGGAAGAGAAGAGAGAACCAAGTGTGCTGTGAACTGCCTTGGGCTGCAGAACAACACAGTGATGTGACCTGCTTTGCCCATCACTACTTCCTGTTTTGAATGCTGAGCCACGGAATTAAATTAAAGGACTTGGAGCTGTTTTGCTGCTCCTCTTGCCATTAGTGTTTGGTCTTGTGTTGCCTGTTTCTCAGAAATGTGACAGAGTCTCTAGAGAATTGCTAGTTCGGAGCTTTTTACAACACTCCCTCGCAGATACAGATTTCCAGGTTTTGGCATTCCTGAAAAGCCGGCATGATGTGCCTGTGTCGTCTGTCCCCCCCCTCCCCCTTGGAGGGAAGCAGCATGTCAGCAGTGCGGTCTGCACATGCTTTTTGCGATATGGTGTGGTTATAGTCACGCTGTTTGTGGCCTTCCACCCTCCAGGGTGGATGGGTACTGCTATTGCTGCGTGGTGCTTGGCAGAGTGTGGCATGTGCAAACTCCCTGCCTCGGGTGCTCATTGCTTTTGTTAGTTCAGAGTGCTGGTGAGGTGGGGATTTTGGTGGCTTGAAGACTTGAGTCTGTGTACATGGGTTGTATAACGTATGGGGAGGTATAGGGCCTTTGGAGACAGTACTGGAGGACTCTTTGTGTGTGGAGCAAAACTATTCCACTGTTTGCTCCAGACGGGCAGAATGGGTGTACACTATACCTAAAATGTTCTTTCAACCTGGCTTCCTCAACTCTTAAGGGCTCCCTGCCAGAAGTAGTCAACTGTTACAGAGGTGTTGTGGCTCTCTGAGGGACCAGGATTTGGGAACAAAACAGAACAAGACAAACTCACAGTGTACACATTGGCAGCGGTAGGGGATATTACGTAGGGAGCCTTCTACCTCTCAAGTACAGAACCTACAGCCACGCATTGAGGCTGCGATTGGCTCAACCATCACCTTTCCCTTTCCTACTGCAGTAACTAGTCTGAGTAACTGCTTGCCTACAGTTACCCAACTGGTTTTAACATAAAAATGTTGGTGGGATTGCTGACTAGAAACCCAACACTTCTTGCTTAACAAGAGAAAACGAGAACCTACAATTTCTAAGAGCAATTGTAAATGAGAGCTTGATGCAAGTGCCACTGCTGGTCTTAAGTTGTGTATGTAAGGTGATTAGCTATACCAAAGGCAATGCTCTGTTTATCTTCATTCCTGTAGATGGGTACTCCGGTGTGTTTGGATCTTAGGGGCTGACCCTGATTTTTATTTGAAAGAAAGCTTAAAACAATTGCTGCTTAAAAACTAAAGGCTGGCTGGCAAAGCTTGATGCACATAATTTGTGGCTGTCAAGTTTGCTCATTCTAACCAAATTTGAGACTTTTTTTCCTTTCCCCCTTCTTCCAGGCTGCATATGCAGAGTATCTGCAAAGCAAAAAATGATGGCTGTGGAAGTTGTAAACTGCTACTTATTTTGACAGGATATTAGCTTTGAAACCTAACTCTGGCAGTAAGTATAAACATTATTAACATGATTGGGCGCAAAAGAACCAGTAAGAAATACTCCGCTAATGACCTTGTCCTTTAATTCTCCAGTTCTTTCAGGTTATGTATCCTGGTGAGCTACAAAAAATGTGTAATTCTGTCTCAGCACACAACTGTGCAGTATGTGGAAAACTGAAGATGAAGAAGCTTAACACTGAATTCAGCAGAGAATGTATTTTTTTAATAAAACCTCAAGCCTTTCTTAAACATGCTGATGTTGCAGAGTCTCAACTACTGCAGGATATGACCCCATAGTTATGCCTTACGTCTGATTCTGGCAGTAAACTTTAAGTTTACTTTAAGTACTTGTTTAAAGTATACCTTGTGTCCCCAGCAGGCTCATCGCCTTCCCTCTTCTTAAAAGCCATTATAACCACTTTAAAATTTAACTCTACAGTACCACTAATACAGGTTACGTGAAGTTCCTGACTGAAAACTAAAGTCAGAAAAGATAAGGTAATTTGCAAAAAAAAAGTTTTGAGGAAGTAGCACTAGCTTTCTAGAGGTAGCATATATATGTTAGTGTAATAATTTTATAGGAAAAAATAATGCAGAACTACTTTTTTTTTCTGGTGCTGGTGTAACTGCAGAACTACATTTAGACTGTTACCCCTGCAGCAGCTTGTCTCTGTCCCAAATGTTTCTTGTTTCCTTTTCTTTGACAGTGAATCTGAAGTACTGAAGGGCAGGTTCTGATAGTCTGATTCTCCCTCCTCCTAGCTTGTTAGTAATGCAAAACCCCACACTCTGTGAGAATGAGAGGACTCCCTGAATATACGTGGTAGAGTCTACTTGAAATGGGATAGGAAAACATTGCCTGACCTCTGGCTGCTCTTTATTTCCCATTTAAGCTATTTAAAGCTATTTAAAAATTAAGAATGCTTCACAAATTTACATCTTAAAATGGTAGATTAATGTCTCTGAAGGCACTTGCATTGTATTTGTAGGTGCTGCTGGATTGGGAAATAGACAGTTAAGGGCAGAGCTGCTATTCAGGGGGAAGTAGACAGGCTGTGGGAGTGGAGCATCAGGGACATTAAGTTATAGTCAGTGAGGACAGGCTGCAATTGAGAAAAAGGAACCCCCTGTAGTGGTGTACGAGGCACGGGCTTCGCAAGGATGGTGAAGCAAAGACCTTTATTGTTAGTTAGTTACAGCTTTTATAAGTTTATACTCTGTACATGTGCTGCTAAAAGCTTTATTATTGGTGAAACTCTTACTGTCCATGTGCCCAGCCGCTGTTCACTATAGGTGACTCTGCTGTTCCCACTGTTCCCTTACCTTCTGGAGGCAAGGTCCCATTCCCCCTTGTTTCTGTCTCATCCGGGTTTTTTCTCGTACTCCTTCAAAGTTATTTACATCTTTGCTGCAGGACCACAGCTGCACATTATCAATGTCAAACCCACTGTCTCCATCCTCTATACCCTGTGATGATGCAGGCTGGGGCTGGGCGCTGCCGAGAAGGCCCTAGGAGGCTCTGCGGACAGCATGTTGACCAGGAGCCAGCAGCTGCCTCTGACAGCAGAAGAGGTCAGCAGCATCCTGGGCCATTGCAGGGAAAGAGTGTTCTCTTTTTGCTCAGTGCTAGTTAGCCTGCATCCAGATAGCATGTCTGCTTGTGGGCCTCCCAGTATAAGATAGGTATTGACAAACTGGTGCAAGTTCAGCAGAGGGGCTTCTTGGGGGATGGGGCACTCGCCCTGTGAGGTGAGACTGAGGGAACTGGTGGGTGTTTTCTTGCTTATTCTCTCCACAGTTGGAAAGCCCAGTCACTAGCCAAAGGCACCTCTTGCCTTCCCTGTCCCTTTTCTTGCCCCAACAGTGTATATTCAGGTAGCACAAGCTTCTCCTTCCAGCCCCCTCTGGCTGCTGTCACCTTATCTACCACCTCCTTGCATGCTGCTGGTTGTGGCCAGGACCCCTTCCCCAGCTGGAGCAGGAAGAACAGCGTCTGTTGCCTCCTAATTGCTGCCTTGTTTGGCTTCCTGACCTATATATGTGTGTGTGTGGCTGCCTGTTGGACCTGTGGAAAGCTGTTTGGCTGGTGGCAGGGGTCTCACCATCCCTGTAGGATGTGGGACTGTGTGTGTGTCTTGCCACTCTCCCCAGTGCTGTCCTCTGCTCTGCTCTCTGCCTGTGGGAGGTTGGTCCCTGTGGGCCTGAAGGACCCTGCAGTCTGCCAGATGCTTTTGCCACCAGTAAGAAGTCCTCTGAAAACCAGTAGCAGAGTGGGGCTCGGAGGCTTTGAAGGGTGCGTCTCTCCCTTCTTTGGGCATTCAGTGCTGCTTCTGCCAGACACAATGCCAGGTGCTGGGCTCAGGCCTGCACATGTGTCCCTATTGCTGTAGGCAGACCCTGCTGAAGCCATGGAACTGAGGCAGGCTCAGCCTCTTCTTTTTTTCCCCCCTTTTGTAATCACTTGCTGGTGTGGGATAGCACCTGCAGCCTAGCTACTGGGGTATTTTAGATTAATATTAAGAAGAAATTCTTTGCTGTGAGGATGGCGAGGTGCTGGCCCAGGCTGCCCAGAGCAGCTGTGGGTGCCCCATCCCTGGCAGGGCTCAAGGCCAGGCTGGACGGGGCTGGGAGCAGCCTGGGCTGGGGGGAGGGGGCCCTGCCCCTGAGGGTGGGGGCTGGACTTAGATGGTCTTTAAGCTCCCTTCCAACCCAAACCATTCTGTGATTCTATATTACCCGCTCAGCTTCACGGGGCAGCGAAGGAGAAACCAGTACCTGGCAGTCAGTCCCTGAGCCTCTTGGTATCCCTGCCAGATGAGTCACCAGTGCTTCTGGAGTGGCTGGGCGACGCTAGGGAAGACAACAAGTAGTGTTGATGGGTTGAGGCTGTAGGCAGCAAGCTCACCACAGCGCCTCTGCCCTGGTCTCCCTGGCTCTGTGCCTCCAATAGTGATGGCATGCCTGCTGGCACAGCAGCTGGGGTCCCTACCCCGACCTGTGTTCCCTCGGCTGCTCTCCTGTCCATGAGTGCTTTAGTTGTTCTTCCAGAAAGTCTTGTTGGCCAGCAGTGCAGAGATTAGGCGTTTGGTGGATATTGAAATAAATGCTACTTTCATATCATTGATGTCCACGTACTTCTTGACTTTAGATGAAGCACTAAATTCTGTGGGTTCTTCAAATTGCTAAATCCATGGGAATAATTTGAATTGCTTTGTAAGAGCTATTGGGGATGCAAGGATATCATAGAGCACTGCTTTTATTGAGGAATGACTATTTTCAAATGAAACAGCTGAGTTTGTTTACTAGGAAGCTTCAGACAGTTTTGTGTTATTTAGTTTGGGTTGTTTTCTTTTTTGTTGTTGTTTTAAAGGGGATTAAAAATAATGTCCAAATACTGTAGTTGATAATCTCGAAGGAACTTGGCTTTCACTTGTACTAGGCTTCCGTGTTGTGATTAACGGAGCTTACTGACTTACTAACCCAGGTGACAGTTAAGAGTGGGCTCTTCAGTTCTGAGTTTGTGTTTAAGTTAATTGAGTTTGGTGCTAATACCATGCTGCTGCCCTGCTTGGCTTCAGAAGCTTGAGAAATCCTTTTCTATGCAGTGATCTCTTGGAGTTATTTTTGAATGCATGAATGAACTACTTCAAGCCTCTCTCCTCAACATCACATAATTGCTTGCATTCATAGGTGGGATTGATGATATTTCCATGGAATTTAGAAATAAGTTGGGGTGCTGCATAGCTTGACTAGTCTAATACACCCTCCTAGTGCGTTGTGCTTCACGTGGCAGGAAAGTTAATGTTGAGGGAGAGAGTGACTGTGCAGTGATACTAATGACTTCAGAAAATATGCTTTGCCTAAAGACATAGTAGACTCTCCTCTTCATAACCTCAGTCTCCAATGTTAGTGTGTTGTGTGTTTTAACATTACAACTATTCCACTTTGAAAAATGAACCTTCATAAAAGCTACTGTGAAACCTTCAGATGTCTTGCTTTCATTTTATAACTGTAAAGCAAACAGCAAAACCCTCTGTTTTTTCAGAATTTACAATAGGTTTAGATGTCAGCAGTGGAAACTGGTGTGATCTTTTAGCCCCACCTGACTGCAGTGCTTTTTGCAATTCTCAGTTTAGTATGGTAAAGCGGCGTTCATACCTATGCAGCATGTTGCAGGAAGCTCACCTGGTCCGTAGGCTTTGAAGCTGCAAGTTGAAGAAAAAATGAAAAGCAGTAAGGATTGTGATAACAGATCTCTGGAGATCAGTCTTCTAATGCTATTGAATGTGTAACCCAGAGCATGAGGCAGATCATCACCACCTCTGATTTAATACCAGACCTTGTAAAACTTCTTTCTGTTGCCCCAGGAGTTTCAGTCCATCAGTGGAAAGCTTTGAGATTTTCTTCTTTAGCTTGTAACTTTTTTTTCTCCTTTCTTCTTTTCTGATTGTGGGAAATTTTAGCTAGCTGAGTGCAACCTGAGCAAATTAAAATGTTATTACAGTGCTATTTTGGCTGAGTCATTTTTGTTTGCTAGGAAATAAATAAGGTAGCTTAATCAAAAAAAATATTAAACTATTTGTAAAATAAATGTTTGCACTATTGCTTCAGGAAAGTCTTACTTTAGTTTTGCAAAACTCCAGACCATAAACTATGTAATGTACTACACATTACTCTTATTTTTGCAGGCAAGCAATACAGCATATCCTAAAAAGCTATTAAAGCTGCTGTATAATTTAATAACGCTATTTTAAAGCAAAACTGCATATTGAATTATGGTAGTGTGAAATTAGGTTTTCATGTAGTCTTGCCTCAATTCTTTTTCAGTTTAGTCATTTGTTTTCTGGTTGACTGCCTACAAACAGCTAAAAGAGAAGCTTTCTCTTCTGGGATTTAATATTTGTTGTGCCCCATTGTTTTTGTTTTATTTTTAAGCTTTTTTTAATCTGTGGTGTGAGTAATGGCTTGTTTTGGTTGCAGAGACATCTGAGAACCTGAACAATAATGGCTTGCCTTTTTATTTTAAGGCACAAAGAAATTAAAACTTAAAAATTCACATGTCTCATACTGCTAATGTTCAAGGCCTGTTATCAAGCTGTGGAAGTAGTTTCAGATTTGTCAACAAGTTTTATTGAGTATTTTGCCCTAAAGAAAGGGTGAAGCTCTTATCGTTGTGCTTCTACCAGATTTTTTCAAGTCCTCCTGAAGAACATCGCTCTGTGCAGAGCGTGTCTCCCAGTGCTGCAGAGGCTGCCTTGTGGCAGGCAGTGTGGGAGCTGAAGCTGGCTGACCTCTATTTTAAATGTCAGGAGTGCTTCACCCTTGCCTTTCAGATTCCATTTGCCTTTTTTAACGCTTCCTTGGGACCCTACCTAAATCAACACTCTTTTAGAGAAGCACTTGTACAGCCTGAGCTGTTTCATGTAAAGCTGGAGTCGTGGCTTTTCCCAGCTGTGTGTTGATTGCCTTCTACGCTGCCTGTGTTGTCAGTTAGCCTGGCTGGGTTGTGCTGTGTTTGTAGGATCCAGGAGGTGTCTTGTCCAAACTGGCTGTCAGTAGACAGGCTGAGTGTCTTTAATGACCAAATGAATTTAGAGAGCCCTCTGTTACAAAATAAAGGTCCTTCCTCATCCACTTCTCTCAAAACAACATCCTATGGATGAGTCGCCTCCTGTTAGCACATGTTGTAAAAGGACACATGCTGATATTCTACCATTGTTTTTCTTTGTGAAACTGGACTCGCCTTCTCTTGCTGCCCCCCAGCTCTCCCTAAGCACATCCAGGATAGTGTGGTTGTATTACTGTGACTGTCTTAATTCTAATCATCATAGGTAATTAATATTAAAGTTTCCCTATTTTGTCCCATTGTTTCCTAGCCTCAATATTAGTTGGATAACTATGAGGAACAAATAGTATATGTGTATGGGCATTTTGTACACTTGGTAGTTCGTACCTTTGAAAGTGGTGCAAGTTTAGGAAAACAACGAATGAACAGTGGGAGATTTTAATAATCGACCTCTTATCCACCCTGCTACATAACAGACTGTGCTGCATAGAATTGACTTCAAAATGCTCATAGGATTTAGCATTTCCCACTTTAAGGTAAATACTCAAATTAAGCCTTTCAGAGATGTGTATAATAGCTCCCTTAGCTGAACTATGAATGAGAGTAAATGTATTTCTATATGTGGAAGTGACAAACACGTTCTTTCATAAATGCAGTAAGACTTTAACGTGGTGTGGGTTTTGGATCAGAAGAATTACTTCTTACTGTTCTATTTAGCCAAACTGTTTCCTTGTCAGGTGGCTATTCACTTTAGTCATGGGTTATAGATAGTAAAGGTGAAATAGTGTAACAATTGGCTAATGATGCTGCCAGAAAAGGAGAATGCCTCTGACTCTTCTGTATGAACCACAACACTGTCAGAATTTGAATTCTGGGGTTTTTTTCTCCTTCAGAAAGGTAAATCTGGTGACTTTGGAGTTCTTTGTCTAGTGGCTATATCATGTGCTGTATGTCAAATTCTTTCTGAACTTTTAAGTAATTGGAGAAGTTTGGTTATAGTTTTCTGGCTTTTTCTGAAAAAATTCTTGAGACCCTTCAAAATGGAGAGCAGTGAAAGTGGCTGTTACAATGATGCATGTAATACTTGCCCTCAGGAGTAGCACTTTCTTTTTTTCCTTTTGTTCCCCCAACCCTTTTATACCCAATGCATGTATTGAGCAGGGAAAGTATCAAAATAGGCTGGTTTTCTCAGAAAGAAATACCCATCGTTATTTGACAGTTTGTGATAAATAGGGGCTTTGACTCTTTTGTAACCGCCTTGCTAAGGATTAAAGTAATTTCAAAAGACAAGCTATATTTTTGGTTTTACAGTGTCAGCTTTATTTCACTGTGTCTGTTTACAGAGCTTTCCTGCGGATGAGGAGGAAGGAAATACTGCTTTGAAGTTAAGAATTTTGTCTGTCTTCCCGCAGCACAGATCAAGAATTAACTTACGCTACCTGTCTTGGAAAAGCTTGTTTTAGTCTGTGGTCCTCACTTACACCTTCCGGTTATGCGAAGCCTGTATTAACGACTAGGCAAACACATGAGCATATCAATGGCAACAAGAGCTCTTGAATCTTCTATGAATAAGGATGATACAGAAAAGAGATTGCAATAGAAATGAGAGTTACAATGACGGCTAGTTTGTGCAGACGAGCATTTTATAGGATAGGAAGAACTTGTTGCACCACAGAACTAGGAATTATTTAAAAACAATGAGCATATAGTTCAGATCCTGATCTCAAGAACTAAATGAAGACCTTAATCTTCTTTTGCAGAACCAAAAAACAAAAGAACAAATTGAAAGCTTGTTACAGAATGGAAAGCATAAAGAGTTACGGGATCGTCTCTGCTGCAGGCTGACCTTCGGGACCGCCGGGCTTCGCTCTGCGATGGGAGCCGGCTTTTGCTATATCAATGACCTTACAGTGATCCAGTCAACACAGGTAAACTGCGTAGCTGTATAGGAGAGGACTGAATGAGTTCACAGTAATTGTTTGGGTCCTGTCGTGTACCACTGAAGTACAAGCTGAGGGTGAAACACAGCAGACGTTCCACAGTAGAGGATAGCATGTAATGTTTCGTGCTGAAAGAAGATAAAGTACCCTGAATATATTTAACTGGGCTTCCTAAGAAGTAGAGTGTAATCGCTTCCAGTGGAATTTGACCAGTAGTTAAAATCTGTTATACTGTTCTATAGTTGGAAATCATTAGCTGTCATAAGAACTTTTAGTATTTGTCAAAAACTAAGCAAAAAAACAACAAGAAAACCCCAAAAGCAAACCCACTCTAAGTTTTGTATCAGGTTTTACTAAGAAAATGAACAGGAAGTAAGATGAAAAAGCAAACGTAGACTGACTGTGAAGAACATCTGTATTTTAAAGTTTAACTCCTGGGGGATCCTTCTAGTAACACTGGTTGTGTTACCTACAACTGGATTAGATGTAGAAAATACTATGGTTAAGTGTGCTGGTGTTGCTGTAGCTCTGTCTGTAACTCTTGACACTTTTTAAAGTAGAGATGCAAAAAAGTCAAGATTTGAGATATGAACTTAAAACTCAAACTGCAAGTCTTATGTTACATACTAGGTCAGAGAGGTTGATGATACATGGTTTATCTATGATTTAATATTTGTGTATGTGGGTTAGAGATATCATTACAGAATTGTTTGATCAGAAAACATTTTAAAGGGATATTGGCCTTTGAGGGCTAGTTCTTTGAATTTTGGAGTGGAGTATTTTGGGATAGACGTCTTGATTTAAATACAAACAGGGAGATCTCTGAATTTAGACATAGCTCTCGTGCCATTTCATTAGTCGTACATTAGTGTTGTTGGAAAGGATCTGATGAGATGGGTGTGCATGTGGGGTAAAGTTTTGGCCAGGGAGGCTTTAGTCCTAATTTCCAGCTCCTCTACCGGAGATCAGGCTCAGCTCAGTGGCGGTGCTGGATGTAGATTTAGAAGGATACAAAAGGTGGCATGTGGGGTTGAAGAGCTGGATAGAGGCTGCCATGGAGTCATCCATGAGCTATCAGTGTTGTGGTGGGGAAACCTGGTGGCAGAGACTCCTCGCTTCTGACACATCTTCCATGAACCATATCTTAGATTCTCTTGGCTAGCTGTTTAAGTTGATTAACAACCAAAAACAGTTTTCTGAATTTTTTTCTTCAATATTTTTTACCCATCGCTTTTCCTCTGTTGATTTTGGTCTTGCATGCCAGAAGAGGGCTGGAAAATGATCAGACTCCTCTCTGTTTCCCTCCCTGCTTCTCTTTCAAGCCATATTAATGAATTGTATGTGTGTTGTCTGAATATATCAACCTGTTGATTAATACAAGGCTTAATAATCTCTGCCTTTCTTTGAAGTGCTGTTTTGTTGAAGGGCAGGTGATGTATTCTGTCTCAAAGAACTTGGTCCCCAGTTGTCTCATTTCTTTCCCAACCTCTTCAATAAATACCTTTGGAAGGAACAGTTGATGTTGTTTTAATTTTTGATCAAAAGTGATCCATGCTGCTTTTCTATATTGCCGGCTCATAGTGGATTTGTTCTTAAACTTGCTTATTGCACAGTACCGGGATGTTTTCCAGCTGATGTGTTCCCCAATCAATTTTTCCTGAAAACAAGTAGATTAGATAATTACTCTTCACAACTAAACTTTTTAAGAAGCTAATTTGGAGTACGCTTGAAATTGATCTGATACTATCCAGACTTTAAGCATGTGAAAGAAGAGTCTAAATTTGAACATTGATTTATCTAGAGTTGTAGTCCTGTTAAATTATCATTCCTGACTTTGATAGTCACTCTTGTACATACTTTATTATGGTAAATATTAAGCAAAAAGCAGTTGGATTCTTAATCTGCAAAATACAGCTTTTTCTTGCCCCAAGGAAGGTAGTGCGATGGAAGGAAAGAGAAATGTTGAATCATCTTGAAAATGGATAGCATGAGTCAAAAAATGGATGTTCCTTATTTCCTTTCCTTGTGAACATAGAAAATACAAATGGGTTTGGATTGTGTATATTAAATATACTTAACATCTTATGCATTCCCACCTTTAGTCTTGACTGTTGAAAACACAATGAATTGATTTATTTGTAAACATTGTACTTGGAACACCAACAAAATTTTCATTATGGCAAACCTACTGAATCTTGTCTGCTTTGTCAAGTATTTTTTTTATAAATGAAGGTTCAGCTGTATGATAAAAGATGTTTTATTACATGATATACAAAAGGTTGATACAATCTCTCATTTAAAACAGTGCTCCTAAACATTTTAAAATAGTTGTCTCTCTGTAGGTTAATGCTCTGGTAGGAGTCCCTCAGTAGACATGACTAAAATGATTTGTTTTCTGTTGGCTCAGGGTGAAGTGGTTGCCTAAAACTTGGAACAGCTGGGACTCATATTAAGTTCTTTGACACTGCTAATGTTTGATCTGTACAACGGGAGCCCAAACTCTTTCAGTGAACCCAGATTCCAATAGCTGTTTATACAGGCTTTGAAAAGAGAAGTGACATGTTGGAACTTATTGGTAGAGTTTGAAACCCAACCTTATATCTGACCATTTTTTCTCTTCAGTATCATCTTGGTTCTAACAAAGTTTTCCTTGCGTTTCTAACCTGTAAATTGGACGCATCTTAAAAATGAAGCTTCCTTTAATTGTAGCCTTACTGATCTGGGTCTGCCATACTTATGTGCTACAAATGCTGTAATGGTATGAACAAAACTTCCTGGTGTGGTACAGGTGGTCTCCACCGATCCAGTGGGAATGATCTGAAGAGATTAAGGAAAAAAAATAGTTTAAAAACTAGTAGCTTGTTGCCAGTGATGGAATTGTTAAGAGTAGCGAAGTTGCTTTAAACAAGTCCACTTTTATTTGAAGCAGAGTACACATTTTGATAATGCAGAGGAAGTTAATGATAGTCACTTTACTTTTTGGCTTGTGCAGTGTGTTGAATTTGGAGTTGCTCATGCTCTGAGCGCCTGAACGTTGCATGCTGCCTTTGTGTTTCCAGTCTCATGAAAGCGTGACTGAGCTTGGATTGGCCGACTGATACGCATTCTTGGCAGACAGTGGAAAGTTTCGTTTTGGTCAGCAGGGAATGCGTTCGCAAGTTCAGTTTCATGGGTACTACTGGTTTCTGAAAGTAACAAACTGGGTTGTATTCATTTTTCTCTCTCTGTAGAGCTTCTCTTTTAGTTGTTCATTAAAGCCATGTATCAAGTTAGAAAAAGCAATCTCTGGGAAGTGGACTAAAACTAATTTCTGAAGTAAACTGGATGAGATTTAATCTCTTTGAGTACTGGTGTCAGAAGCTAATGACATAAATGGATTTGCTGAACCTAATCTGAAAATGGGTAGCCCTGTCTCTCTGTATTTGTCCTTTTGCCTGCTACAGGAGTAAGTGGCCATTCAAAAGAAGTGGACTTGGTGTAATTTAAAGTGTTTGCCTCAATTAAAATAAATCTTGTTTAATGGTTATGTTGATGTCATGGAAAGTCAGATCCAGAAAGGTACAGAATATCCAGAAGCGGCTTTTGACTCTTCTGAAGATTGCAGCCACATAACCTACATATAAAGCTTAGGTTTTCCTCCTTGAGTTTTGCTTCTGTCCTGCTGAACCAATTGCTTTTGTTAATGGGTAAGTGACCCATCACTGACCTTTACAATGACCTGACAAAACCAGTCACCTTTGCATCATTGCTATGAGTTTCCTATTGTTAAATCAGCAACGCTCGATAATCGTATCCTGGGCTGCATCCCCAGCAGCGTGGCCAGCAGGGCGAGGGAGGGGGCTCTGCCCCTCTGCTCCCCTCTGCTGAGACCCTCCCACAGCGCTGCATCCAGCTCGGGGGTCCTCAGCATCAGAAGGACCCGGACCTGTCGGAGGCCACGGAGCTGGTCAGAGGGCTGGAGCCCCTCTGCTGTGGGGACAGGCTGGGAGAGCTGGGGCTGTGCAGCCTGGGGAGGAGAAGGCTGCGGGGAGACCTTAGAGCAGCTGCCAGTGCCTGGAGGGGCTGACAGGAAAGCTGGGGAGGGGCTTTGGGCAAGGGCAGGGAGTGGTGGGACAGGGGGGAATGGCTTGAAGCTGAGAGAGGGGAGATTTAGGTTGGACATGAGGAAGAAACCCTTCCCCGTGAGGGCGGCGAGGCGCTGGCCCAGGCTGCCCAGAGCAGCTGTGGGTGCCCCATCCCTGGCAGGGCTCAAGGCCAGGCTGGATGGGGCTGGGAGCAGCCTGGGCTGGGGGGAGGGGGCCCTGCCATTGAACAGGGGGTGGAACAAGATGATCTTTAAGGTCCTTTCCAACCCAAACCATTCTGTGATTCTGTAATAGTTGAAAGATTTAAATACTAGACTTCATAAAGCTGTTACTATCTCTCTTGATTTCACCAACCAAAAATCTTTCCATCTCGTCCTTGGTACCATCACTTTCCTGTCACTTCTCTTTTGCAATTGATCATAAGGGACCAGACATGCAAGAGGGTTATTTAAAACATGGCTGTAGAAGCAGACTGGGTCTGCCAGTGAATTTTTTATAGAAACATCACTTGAACTGTGCAGTGGTAGAAATACTTCAGTTCACCTAAAGACAGGTTTTTTTTAGATCCATATGCTGACACTTGCTACTAGGTTATTACTAAGTATGTAGCGGCAAGATGTTGAATTGGATATCTTCAGCTACAGTTTAGAAGCAGTAGCTATCCTGGGAGAAATGAGATGGGGGCCCTATCAAAACATGAGTCTTGTAAAAACGCAATAAAAGTCCTTTAAATTGAGAAATTTACTAAAGAAAGGGCTTATCCTAAGAGGTGTTGGATATCTGCCCTCTGAGAGAGGGACAATGACACCTGGAAGAAAACAGGTGTGAACTCAAGTAGAGGGTTGAGACATTGGAAAGACTCTGCATTTACTTCCTCTTGCTGTCTTTTTTTTAAATTTATTTTTATTTCCTGCAACTTTATTAAAGGTATTTGGATAGTATACAAGTCCAGTAGGGCTGGGCAAACTGCAGCTGTGGGATCTTTGGCTAAGCTTAAGGTATTATGTTCTCATACTGCATATTGTGTTGTCTTAATTTTAAGTAAAACTTCACCATGGCAGAAAGTAAAGACATTCCTATTTTTATTCATATGAAAACTCTGATCCCTGTCAAACAGTGAAACTGGTTTAACAGGATGTCCTAAGAAAAACCTTGCCTCACCCTTGAGGAGACTGTAACTTAAATTGTAGTGGCACCCAGTAGCTGCCAAAAATGCCTAGGCAGAAATAGCTGGGGTGAGGTGCAGGGGAGAAAGTACAGAAGACCAAATCCTGCTAAAAAGATCACTGTAGGCCCTTACTTTGCAGCAAAAACAATCAATTATTCTGTGTTTGAAGAATGAGGGAATGGAAAGCTGGGAGATGTAGAAGGGTGCGGGCATTAGAGCCAAAAAGCCACCCCAGCTATGGTGGTTGCCATTGGGATGTAAGGGGAGAGGTAAGAAATTTGTGCAGAATCCTAGAGATGCCATGGTTGCCGGAAAGTTCAAGGGATGCTTTTGCTCTTGGGGGAGAGTGCCTGGGGGGAGGTGTGAAATAGAAATCACAGGTAAATCACATTTGTAAAGAGCGATTTGCAATGTATCAGTTGTTCTAGCTGAACTTACCTTGATTAGTGCTGCTTCTGAAAAAGCTTATATGCCCCTTTTAGCCTTCTGCTTCTAACTAGTGCTGGTTTGTCTAACGTGGTCCTGCTTCTTCCATAACCTTGTCTTTTTTTGTGCCGTTGTTGATGTTTGGGGAACTAGTTTAGACAAAACTCTGCAGTGTGCTCTGACCTCAAGGTGCCACTAGCCTAGATAAGGCATCTGTTGATAATAATGTTCTAAGAAACCTGCTGTTAATCTCTTTATATCCAGTCTGTTCAAGTCAAACTTGAACACATTTTCTCCATGGCTCTATCTCTTGTCTCATTACAACTGTGAATGAAAGTTCCTGATATGTCGTCAGGGTGCTGCGAATGTGTTGTGTATCAACACGTTTCAGTTCAGTGTGCAGGTGACTTCAGCTGGCGGTCATGCTAGCCATGGCAGAGCTTCCAGTTCTGTCCGTATTGAAAGACTTACTTATTTTGAAATTTTTCCTCTGTGTGCAGTCCTCTATAGACACACTACCTCTGCAGCTGGAATAGTTCTCCAAAGAGATGCCAGTATTCACTTGTTCATGCTCTGAAGCCCATTCTTTGATGGAAAGGGCAAGAACCATTAAGAAAACGGAACTGAGCTGAATTTCATGGGTAGGAGTCAGGCTAGCTTTCCAGTTGAGAGATTGCTTAGTGGTGATAGTGAGTCAGACCCAGATGAGAATGTTACAAAGCATTGCACTTAATACCAGGGCAGGGGAGGGGGCGCGAAATCTGTTTAATTCTGGTACAAAACACCCTCACTCCTCCTATCAAGAGGAAACTTGTGTCCTCATAAGAGGTGGCCTTTTTAGGGTAGCCTTGGCTATGGTAAGTTCATGGTGCTGTGTTTGTGTTGAGGAGAGCTGCTTTCTGATTGTAGTGAACTGTACTCTGGAAACTTCGTTAACAGTAGTGCTTCCATCTTTTTGTCTAAAACTGCTGATCCGTCCTGGGTTCTTTCTGTGGTGGCTCTCCAGAGAGATTCTAACTGGGAAATAAATGGATGTGAAGGCCACGGGGAAGGTGAAGGTGGAACACCATGTAATGAACTAATTTGGAGCACCTAACTCCTCCCCTTTTGAAAAGAAGGGGTGGCTGACTGCAAGGCTGTTTGGTTTTCTCTGGTGTATGTTTTGGCACATATTTCTCCTCATCCCAGTGTGTGTTTAAAACCTACTCCCTTCATCTGCTTCCCTTCTCCTTGCATGGGGCTCTTCTCTGGTACCTTGGCACTGGAAGTGTTCCATCTTGATGTATAGAAGACTGCTTGTATTTGTGCTATTGTATCTGTGTAGTATATAAATAGAGGACTTTGGTGTGCCCACCTGGAGTAGGTCACTAGTAATAAACCTTTGTTTGAAAAAGCAGGTGAGGGTGAAGCATCCTTCTAATGCAAACTTAGAACTAACGCTTTGGAAGCAGTGCTGAAAAGGGGTCTGTCTCGTACTGCAAACACAAGGACAAAGACTAGCACTAGCGTTATATTGCCTGAGTGGATGGACTTCCAAAAAATGGATTTTTCTTTATTAGGTCTTTAAGAAGTTGGTTTGAATACATAAAACCAGCAAACACTTGCTTTCAGTCTGTACTCTGCTTGAGGATTTTGCTGCCTTGAGCTTTCTGTTGATGCTCTGTGGTCACTTATTTTTGTACTGCTTTTATTTCTCACAACGGATTCTCTGCTTGCTTTCCTTCTGTGAACACTTCCGGGGGGAAAATAAATATGCTGTTTTTGTGAATATTATTACTGATATTTTTGCTGAGCTGTATTTTGCATACTGACACTATAAATCCTATGTCAGAGATAACTTGTAATGTTTGTGTGTGGTGCACTAGAGCTAATTCTTCCCTACTTTTTTTCTTTTACTTCCAGGGGATCTACAAGTATCTTGAGAGGTGTTTTTCAGACTTTAAGCAGAGAGGCTTTGTTGTTGGATATGACACACGAGGTCAGGTGACCAGCAACTGCAGCAGTAAGAAGTATGAGTATTGATTACATTTGCAAGACTAGAAATTAAATTGTGGCTTTACATGCATTTCATTCTATCGGAGTATTTTTTTGTCATGAACTGCACATGCTCTTTCCCCTCCCATAGTCCATTTAAATAGTAATGAAGAGAGGCATGGACTAAAGCCTTTATAATGTCATTTGCCAGCAAATGTGGAATGTAAGGCTAGTCACTTCACCAAAGAATTTAGTCTAAATGCACAAGAATATTAGGCAGACATTAAGAAGTTGATATGCCTGGAGAGAAATTTGAATGTGAAGGTAAATTCAGAATACTAACATCTAGGTTGAAGTCACTAACTCTTAATGCGCTATTGTTAACACTGTTGTTCTTCTGTGTTATGCATCTGATTTAAGCTTGCTTGGGGGAGAATTCTACCTGCAGCCTACTGCAACCTGGCGTGTTGGTACCCTTGTGCTAGTCTGTGATCTCAGTGTATTTCCTCATGGGGAATGCTTTACCTGGAATACTTAAAATGTAAACTTCCAGTGATGCCAAATTGTGCTCTTTGCAAGGAAAGGGGAGAGAGCATCTGTAAAAGGACTGCTTTCTGAATTCTATTAGGAATCAGAATCCCTTGCCATTACAACGTATGTTTTGTTCCCTGAATGATGTGTCTTACAAAAAAACCAACCCAGTAGCTAATTATTATTTGGTTAATGAGTAGCTAATTGTTGTAGTTAATGTAGTTATTCTAGTTAATTGTAACTAATGTAGTGTGTTGTGGGTGGTTGTTTTTTTTAAATTTTTGTCAACATTTAATATTCTAGCATTGTGAAAGCTCTTGATGTAATAGAATACAGGATCTAGTTAGTGTCTCCTAAGGGTTGTTTCTCCATTCCCCTGAAGTCTGCTTCTCCATGCTTCCTGTATGGCCTTCAGACACGTGTAGAACTTCACCCACCAGGCTCCGGCATAAGGATTTTAAACTAATCTGTTACACTGTGTGTGTAAGGCTATTACCCAAATTGTCTGGATTATGCACAGCTTAAAAATATGGAAGGGTAAGAAAAACATTCCATTCCAGCCACATAAAGCTTGGAATTCAGATTGGATGGCAGTACAGTGGTGTTTCACATATTGAAGGAGCAAATCAATTCTCAGTTAGATGTTTCTTTTATCCTCTTGGGATGACACACAGTTACAGTAGTGCTAAAATCAAGTTGAACCTCCCAAAAAGAATATTTTCAATTGGATCAGCGTGCTTATCCAGCGCTATATGAGCAGGAGTGCCCCCTTCTTTGCATCCAGTTCCAGTGCTGTGGGAGATAGCTGGCTGTACAACTGTATCCCGTAATTAAGTTGATGTAAACTGTTGTGATACACAAGCCAAACTTCAGTAGCTTCAACTACAAGCTAGGCTCTCAAACTCTTTTTAAGTCATTTCAGGTTACGTTTGATAAGTGCTATAGTGATATAGAAATTCTGAGTAACTGAAATGTAGACTGCGGTGAACTCATCATGGGGGATAAGGAAGCAAGTATTAATGCTTGTCTGTAAAAACGAGTGAGCAAAGCAAACTTACACTGCTTAATCTCTCATCTGTTTTGACTCTGAGACTTCCCATTAACTGCTGAGCTGTGTGTACCTGGCTTGAAAAGAGCAGTTTCATATCAAAGTTACCTGAAGGAGAATGTGTTTCTCTGCTACTTGAAAGGAAAAGTTTATTATAAAGCCAAGGTTTAAAACCATGGGTGCTGTTACTGTTTCTGAACTTTCTGGATTAAGAGTGTGCAGCTTTGCAGAAGTCTTATTTTAGGAGTAGATCTGCTTCATGGATATTGTCTGAAGCTGCTGAACAAGGCTGGCAAACATAGGTACCGAATCCTTTTCCAAACCTGCTGTTGCAGACATCTGGCACTTTAAACTTCCTGGGAGATTGGTTCTGTCCTTGAATGAAGGGCAAGTGTCACGCCAGTAGGTTCTGTATCCTTGTTTGATATGTAATATCAACCAATATGACTGGTTTATTGATGCAGTTGACTGGAGTGCCTTGCACTCCTCGAGCAACAGATAAAAGCACTGTCTCAGGTTCTACAACCTGAAAACTGAAAAAAAAAAAAACCAAACCCCAACAACAAAGTAATCAGTTTGTACAGTTCTTTGTAAGCCAAATATTTAAGGGATTTAAGAAACAAGTGAATTGAAAGTTACAGTAATGCCATATGGCTGTTGTATTGTTGTGGGGAGTTGGGTTGACTGAATGTTTTCTTTCTCACGTTGGTAGACTTGCAAAGCTCACTGCAGCAGTCCTGCTGGCTAAAGATGTACCTGTATACTTCTTTTCCACCTATGTCCCTACACCATTTGTGGTGAGTCATTTTTCTCTTTTATATTGTTGAACCCTGCAGTTAAGGGAGTATTTGGAAGCTTACTAAAAATGTGAACTAGCAATTTTCTTCTCAAATTCTGTTCCTTAAATGGAAAAATAGAGGCTTCTTGGTACACTTGGCTCTTTAAGGAGGCTGTAACAAGGATGTCACTGAATTCTTCTGTGTGCAGATAGTTAATAGAATCACATTTCACCCTAGGCTGTTACAAAAGGGCAACAGATCTTGCAGTGTGCGCTTTGCTTTATTCATTACAGGTGAAGCATTCTGCTGTTCTTTTATTCTGTGCTTAAACACCTGCACGTCATAAGGCTCAAAGATGGTATCTACATGTGTGTGAATATATACACATGTATAGGGAGTTATGTTTTTGGCCGTAAGACTTACGTTGCTTAGAGTGGAAGAAATGAAGGATTGCCTTTACTTCTAATATCTTTAAAAAAACCCAAAACTTTCTGTTCTAGTCACAGCTTTTTCTTGCAGGGTTTTAAATCCTTATTTTTTTTATTCTGTAAGCTTTTCCATTATGCTGTGGATCTTGTTTTGAGGGGAGGACTGAAAGGACTGGATGCTTTTTAGCTGGAAATACTGGTGAATTCCTTCATTCTGTTTCAACCTGTTTTCTCTTAAATACTAGTGTAATTTGAGTGTAGACTTTCTTTAGTTGGCCAGTTAATGATTGTGTTTATGCAATTGCTAAATAGAACAATGTTCTTATGCAACAGAATAGAAGCAGCTTTCCCTATTACTAGCTACAGGAAACTGAATGATGAGCATTCAGGTATACAATTTTCAAACTGGTAAAACATCAGGAGCCACTTCCTCTGTAGCATCCTATTGCATGATTGCCCTAGTGATACAGGGTTATTTGTGCTAGCTGCAGAACTCTTGGGTAAATGGACATTTCTGTGTTTCCTCTGTAGCCCTATGCTGTTCAGCAGCTCAACGCTGTGGCTGGTGTGATGATCACAGCGTCCCACAATCGGAAGGAGGACAACGGATACAAGGTAAGGCTTGAACTGGAAGCTTGTAGCCTGTCAGGGTCAGCTGCTCTTCAGTATTACCTATGTGCCTGCGGCATCTGGCGTATTGTAGAATCACAGAAGGGTTTGGGCTGGAAGGGACCTTCAAGACCAGCCAGTCCCACTGTTCCTGCCATGGGCAGGGCCCCCTCCCCCCAGCCCAGGCTGCTCCCAGCCCCGTCCAGCCTGGCCTTGAGCCCTGCCAGGGATGGGGCACCCACAGCTGCTTTGGGCAGCCTGGGCCAGCGCCTTGCTGCCCTTGCAGAGAAGAGACTTCTTTTGGAGGGCATGTGTGTACGTTAGAAGAAGGAATGATTTCAAGTAATTCATCCTTTTATAACCTGAATTACACACTTTCTTCTTCAATTAGGACTTAAGACCAAACTGCTTATGTATGTTGGGCACAGTTGTGTTGTGACATTCCATAGAGTCTAATCGGCAACTGGAGAAAAGCAATGTAGTATGTGTTCACTTCTTAGACTTAAACATGAGTTTAAGATTAAGCTATAACTTAGGTGAATTAGTCCACGTAGTAGGTAACTGTGCTGCAGACAGTGGCAGTTTTAGTTGATAAATAATACTTTGTAGTAGCGTGTTATTCCCTGTAAGATTGTTTTTCTGGGCATTGAGGGAGAGGTGGGTGGCGTCATTTTGAAAACTTAGAATAGTATAAACATCCATAACAGCAAATGCTGCTTATGAAGTATTGTAACACAGTTTCCTTTCTAAACTTTGTAAGAATCTGAACTAAGCTCTAAACTTTAAACTTGGCATTCTAGAAGCTTGGTAACAGGTCAGTGAGTAATGGCAATGATAGGAAAACCAGTTTTGCTCTGCACAGAGATAACTCTTGGAGGTGATTGTACTGCACTTGTCCTCTGTGGAAGAAGTTGTGAAGTACTTCAGCAGCCTTTATTTTTGCTTAGCTATAGCAGTGAATAAGAAAGTAAGCCACATCAGTCTTCCAGGTGCTTCATTTATCAAGAAGCTATTATGTTTGCATTTTCTGATACAGAGCATTTTAGTTTTGTCAGGATATTGTTTTTTCTAGTCTTTAACAAGAATTGTTTTTCACTGTCTCCCCTGTGAACTCAAGCAGCTTCTGAAGGCTTTGGACAATTTTAGCCAAGCTTGACAAACCCATAGTTTTGAAGATCCTGAGTACCTGTGGGTTTCATGAAAGCCAGCGGACAAGAAAAGAGAGACAGATTGGTCTCGAGTAGAAAGCCCGCACTGTGAACTCAACTATGCTATTGGCAATAAACTGTGGGAAAACTGGCATCTAAATAATTCTTTAACAAAGGCTTTTTATAGTTCAGGGTTTGATCGTGTTTCCAGCTGAAAGATTACAGTTGTTCAGTTATGGAAAAACATGTACCTTGGCACACTGCTTATCTGTTTTGCTTTAATTTCAAAAACAAGTTGTTTCTTTTTCAAAAGGAATGCCAGGCTTTGTAGAAGATAATGGTTTTTCTTCTGTTACAGTTTGCACAACACTCTCAAATGTAAGTGCCCAGTTTGTTTCTCACATTCTGATGATTTCAGTCACAATAGTTGAATATCAGCTTTTTTGAAAATAGGTCATGTTGCTAAGTAGCTATCATCACATAACTGAAATCATAAACTGTGATTCCAAATGACTTTGAGAATCAAGCCAGTCTGATGCTAGCCTTTACTGTATGAATACAAGCAGCAGGAGGCCTGTGCAATCCTATAGCTAAAAGAATTTATCAAGTTAATGTTTTTGAATAAACTGTTGTCTTGTTTTCCTTAAACATATTCCAGGTTTATTGGGAAAATGGAGCACAGATCACCTCTCCTCATGATAAAGAAATTATAAAATGTATAGAAGAGTGCGTTGAACCATGGAATGGCTCTTGGAATGAGAATCTAGTAGACACCAGTCCCCTTAGAGAGGATCCACTGAAGAAGATTTGTGACTGTTACATGGAGGATCTGAAAAAGATCTGTTATCATAGGTATTGTATAAACCAAAATGTACTTAAATTATGTTTTTAAGTAAGCTCTGAGTTACATGTGGAAAACTGCTTACAGATAGACTTCAATAATAAAGCATGTGATCCTGCAATACATAAACATTTTTGGTTTGAGTATAGGGATTGGGCTGTCTTGCAAAATTTTAATAGTTTTGGATCTGCCTGTAGTTACTTTTATTGTCACAAATCAGTGACGTGACTTCTGTCTTTACAGTTCATGTCTGTGTGTTCCACTCTGCCACAGGTATCACTGTGTCCTTGAGGCCATTGCTCTGTGCTCTTCATGGTGGAAATAATTTTTGGTTATCTCCCCATTCTGTCTCGCCCCATCCCTCCTCTGAGATGCCATTAAATTTGGTGGTCACCATCATTAGGACGATAAAGCAACCTGCCTTTGGACACTAGGCTACAGTAAAGCATGCTGATGTGAACCATTTTATGTAAATGAATATGCTCAAAGAGTTCTGAATAAAATGCAGAAATTCAGAGTAAAGGTGAGGTGTACCTGCATGGAGTAGAGGTAAGTTTAAAAGTTAGGTAGTAGAGCCAGAGTAAGATCTTCAGTGTAGTGGAAGACCGTGAGTTTGATGCAGGAATTAACAGTTCGTTCTTTGGTGACTTTCAGCTGATGCAGCAGAAGGTAAATGTCTAATTTTCCAGAGGAAGTGGCTTTAAACCAGCAATTTTTAGTGAAAGTTCAAACGAGCACTTGTCAGTCATTCCTTCTTTGAAATTAATGCAGAAATCACCAGAATAGTACAAAGTATAATGTATTTTGCTTTTCCACATGAAAGTAGTCTTGTTAAATAACTAAAACCTTACTGAATTTCTGTTTTCCTTCTCAGGGAGCTAAACATGCAAACAAACTTGAAGTTTGTTCATACCTCTTTCCATGGAGTTGGACATGACTATGTGCAGTTGGCTTTCAAAGCATTTGGCTTTCAGCCTCCCATTCCAGTACCTGAACAGAAAGATCCAGATCCAGACTTCTCTACTGTCAAATGCCCAAATCCTGAAGAAGGAGAATCTGTGCTGGTATTTTTGTTTCTACTTCGTCAGGTTTCTGTGAGCTTTCCTCTGTTTGGATATGATACTGTGTTGAAAAACAAATTGAGGAAGAGAACAGAGAGTACCTGCTTTTCAGCTGTGTTAATACAGTGGGAAATCCAAATGAGATTTTCTTTCACTGCATGTTACATATAAGTAGGAAGATTGTGGGTTTATTTGCTCTTGTGATTTTATTTCCTTTTTTTTTTCCTCTCCCTCTTCTCCCACCAGGAGTTGTCACTGAGGCTTGCAGAGAAAGAAAATGCTAGAGTAGTAGTAGCCACTGATCCAGATGCAGACAGACTAGCAGTGGCAGAACAGCAGGAAAAGTAAGTAATGAGACCTTTTATTTTATCTCTTTCTGTAGAAGAGGTAGTGAAAGTTGCAGAATGTCCCCAAATGGTTGACAGGCACACACCTTCAACCCGCTCTCTTTCCTGTTGTGACTTAGCTATTTGGGTGTTTTTCTTGCTAGTTTCATCTCATGGTATAGCTGCACCTGAAATAACTTATTTTAAATAAATTAAGTTGATAACTGCTAGATTAAATACCAATGTTACAGTAAATGGCCAAATAAAACAAAGAAGTTGAGTGGTTATTAAAGAGGGTGAAGTCCTGTTACTGGTTTTTTTGCTTTTATTAAGCAGACAGATTCTGACTTGGGTCAGTTAGCTGTTGTGGGCTTCTTTGGGTTTTTTGTTTGCTTGGGGTTTTTTTTCCTGGCTTCTTCGTATTGAATAGAAATTATTTTTTTTTTCCACTAACAGGCCAAAATTCTGATCATTGTGTAAGTAACTGTCTATAATGTGCGGTTGCGCAGGCATTGCCTGACTACAATGTATAGACTGCTATACTTCTGTTTGATAAATTAAAAAGACCTGAGCTGTCTTAAAGCTGACAGTAAGGATACTCCATCCGGTATCTTTGCTTGCTAACAGAATGCACTGGACTTGTCAATCATGGAGATGTGATAAATGTGGCTAGTATGTTGGCTTTATATAGAGCAGCTTGTCAGTAGTGTGCTCAGATTCCTGTTCTTCCAGCGACTGTAGAAAACACTTCCCCTCAGTGGATGCTCCTGGGAAACCTGGAAGAGCTCTTATTTTCTATTTTGTCTGCAGTGGCTGCTGGAAGGTGTTCACTGGCAATGAGCTAGCAGCTTTGTTTGGGTGGTGGATGTTTTCTTGCTGGAAAGAAAACTGCTCCGAAGATGCTGATGTGAAGAATGTTTACATGTTAGCCACCACAGTCTCCTCAAAAATTTTGAGGGCAATTGCACTTAAAGAGGGATTTCACTTTGAAGTAAGTGTGGCTTCTATGATGACTTCTTGACATTAAAATTTGATTGGCGTGTCCCCTGCTCACAACTTTATGAAATGAAAAATAAACAGGTGAATTCCAGTCTCTTGGCTGGGGTTTTTTATGTGTTCCACTTAGCAGAGAATGCTGGTTTACCTAGACAAGCTTGACTTCAGCATCTGCAGTGCTCCTCAGTGCACCTTGCAGCGAATGCGGGCTGTGAGATCAACTTGTGCAAAGCTGTAAGGAGGCTGTAAGAGATGACACCAGTGAGAACCTAAATTACACATTATAGAAATACCTTTGTCTTGGTTATTTTCCTTGAGGTAAATTCTTCTGTGTGAGAGAATGAAAGCTTGTATAACTTGGCAGGTTTACTACAAAAATGGAGCGCTCTTTGATGGGTTTGTAGCATTTGCAGGTTACACAGTGTTCCTTTGGGTGCCCAGAACACTAGTAGATTTTAAATCTGGTTTTACTTTAAATTGTGACAGAGGAACTCTTATGTTCAGATGCTTAATATAGTTGCAGTAGGGACTTACTAAAAAGAAAATGGGGGGTGCCCCCCCCCCCCGACCGACAGTTACTATTTCAGTTCCTGCATTCAAATTAAGTACTTGCTCTGATGTCTGCTGGATGTTAGCTCTAAGAGGTGCAAGTGCTCTAAAGCTTGGCACAAACATACAAAGATCCAGGTCTTGTTTATACATGTTTTAATTAAGCCCATGTACAACAGGAAAAAATATATTGCCAAACAATGAGGAATTAAAAGCTAAAAATAAAAGGCACTCTGAAAACCATTTTGAGGGATATGCTTAATCAGGTTGAATATACTGCTCATATATTATTACTTATTTTTCTTCCCAGAAAGGGACACACTTCAAAAAAAGAGGCTAGGAAATTGTAGAATCCCTTGGCCTCCTTTAAAAGCTTCCCATCTTTGTACCTTCCTTCTCTCCAGGGAGGACTGTTACTAAGCTTTTTACTGCTTTTGCATGATTTGAAGAGCACAAGCAATGCTCTTCTCTTCCATCGCCCAAACCTGCTGTTTATATTTCTGTAACTGTACTGTTGTCTCATCTGATAAGCACCACCAAGGATCTCACCTGATCTCGGAGAGAGCCCTGGGCTCTCAAGCATGCTTACTTCTTGATTTGATATGCATGTCCTAGCTGAGTATTCACTAGTAAAACGCTATCCTTTGTTTTAGATTTTTGAGATTGATTCTGCTTTAGATTAATGATCTAAACTGAAGATGTGACTTGTCTAATGTTTGCCTTTATTGTCCCTGTCCTGTTTGTCAATCAGTTTTAATTTTCAAGAACATCAGAAAAATGTTCTTCAAAGCTTTAGTTTTTTGACTCTGCAGCAGTCTTTTCCATTGACCTTAAAATTCAGAATGCAGCATCTCTCTGCATCCTGGAAGTGAAACGAGTAGCGGGTACACTTTCTTCTTTGACTTGAAACTAAGCTGAAAATGTGTATTTGAGGCACTTTTTTTCCTTTCTTGTTTCAGGAAACACTCCCTGGTTTTAAATGGATTGGAAGTAGAGTTAAAGACCTCCTAGATAATGGAAAAGAAGTTCTCTTTGCATTTGAAGAGTCTATTGGTATGCGTGGTAATATTGCTTTAAAATGTTGAGAACTGTGTGGGGGATATGGAACTAAAAAGGAGTGGTCTTAGTTATGACACGAAACGCAAAAGAACTTTGTTTTTTTTCTCGTAGTTACTAGTATTGGTATTTTGCTGTCATCAAATCAACTTGCCAACTGTCATAATAAATGATAAATGAATCTTGGATTCTAGTATTGTGCTCATGCAGTTTCCGATGCAAACCTGTTCTGTTACAGATTGAAAGTGAGATGCCAGAGGCAGACTGCTGTTGCTCTGTGGCCTTTTAGCTGAGGTTAAGCGTAGGATCTGTTCTTAATATCTTACAGGTCCTCTCTGTGAGGACATGCTATTGACGGCTACGTGGAACTGGGAGGTGGCTTGCTTCGGTCACGCTGTCCATCACACCAGTATGGCAGTTCCTCCAGGAGCTGTGTGCAGTCCCCTTGTACTTAGAACAATATGTGAGGAATCCAGGCATGTGCAGAAACAGCATTAAATACCTTATGGAAGTGTGTGACTATTCCTGCTGACCTTGCCTTGAGCACTCTGTTTATCTTGGTGATCTTGCTGACACCACTTACCTGTAGAGAACTATGCAGGGAACATTTTGGCTGTAGGAATTCTCCACTTTTTAGGATAAATGGCAGCTTTCTGAGATGGCGTATTCACATATCATATGGCGTTTGAAAATGAAGCAAACACTGAAGAGGGTGGGTGTCTATGCCAGTTTCCTTCATAAAATGAAGGAAGCTTTTAACCATAAGGAGTTAAGATCTTGCTCCCGTGTCCCTTCAGAAAGGAGGCATCTGGGCAGTGCTGCGAAGTGCTGGTTTATGGGTTACCGAGGCTGGATATGTATGGGCTCCTTTGGTCCAAATTACTGCAAAAGACTCCTTGCAGTACCTGTGTGCTTGCACAAAACAAGCAAATTTTTGTGTTTAACACTGTAGTATGAGAGATCTCCTTAGAGAGCAGATGTTATCAATCTGGAATTAATTCATTATAGCATGTGTCTTTCCAGCCCTATAACCCCTAAGTTAATTAGATGTCTTAGAAAAGAGGAATGCATATGCAGTAATAAAACCAGCTTACATGTATTGGCCAATTTTCTATTACAGGAAAAGGGTTAAAACTTCAATCAAATCAGTGTAATAGTATGTCAGGCTATTTTTCCACAATCAATTTTTTTTTTATTTCTAGGCTTCATGTGCGGCACATCAGTGTTGGATAAAGATGGTGTAAGCGCAGCTGTGGTCATAGCTGAAATGGCAACCTACCTGGAGGGCAAGAACCTAACACTAGCACAGAAACTCATTGAGATATATGAAACGTAAGTTGTATTTTTCATTAGTATGTTCTACTTAACTATTTTGGAGCTGGGAATAATCTAATAAATATTCTTTAATGCATCCCTCAGATGCTTTCTCACTGGAAATTGTTTTTTCTGATGCCGTGATGGACGACAGTCTTTGGTATTACAAATACCCCTTGAACACCATATCTCCCAAAGGACTTAGAGGCCTTTTCTATTGTATTTCTGCAATAAATTATGAAAGAATAGAATTTTGCATATGGATCCACCAGGACAAACTTTTCTGTTGTATTTGATTCATGCTGTGTTACTTCTCTTACCTCCTGATGGGTAGCTGTGTTAGTTGTGGTCTGTAAGACAGGTAACAATCTTAGTTGTGGTCTGTGTGCCTCTGAACACTTAGTATTTTCACTTATACATGGTCTGGGGATTGTTAGAAAATCACATGCTGTTGTTGCAGAGGCTTGTAATAGAACAGAGGTTAAAGGAATGATCTGTGTTCGGTAGCTACAGACACGATTCACAGCAATAAAATGAGGAACATGTTTATATCAGAATTAAGTGATGTAAGCCCAGTTAATCAGCAGAAGCACAGTTCCTTTGCTTTAACAGGACTGGTGGCATGGTTAAGCAAATCATATATGCCACTCTTTCCTGCCAGCCCAGCAGAAGGGCAGACTGTGGCCCTTCAAACCTTGGAATGATAAAACACAAACTATGGTCAGTATTTATCTCCTTGTGGCACTCGGAGTTCTGTCTTTCATATGCAGACTGCAGCAAAACCGGTAATGCACAGCTGGATTGAAAAGCTGTCAATGATAGCCCTACAGGAAAATTTATCTCCCAGTCACACTGATAAATGTGTTTATTTAAAGAAAGATTTATCATTCAGTCACACTTAATTTTTTGAAAGCTGCGGAGAAGGGTCTCTGTAGAATGAGGAGTGGGTGGCGTGTAGCAAAGAACAGCTTCAATTTCAACATGCAAACACGGCTGCTGCACCTGGTGAGCGCTGCTTGCTTTAGGTCTGACTGGGGGTAGTAGTTTTAACTTGGATGAAATAATCGGTCACCTTCCTCAGAGGCTGTTGAAATAGTCTGTTGTTGTGCCTGGTCCCATGGCTATGGCAGACAGTTTTTGATGGTGTAGGAATGATACTGCATATTAATTTCCTGAGGGCTAGCAAGGCTGTAGTTAGCCAAATGGTTAGCTTTTATTTCTTTGGAACTGAAACCTTTACTTGCATTTAAAAATAGCTTGAAATGATGTGAGTAATGCAGTGAAATCTGCTTCAGAGTCCAAACATTTGCCTATAAATATCTGTTTCCACAGCTGTGAGAACTGCATTCTTACTCTGTTACTGCTTTTCCAAGCAGGGGCTTTATTTAGATACCAAATGTGCAGAAAACTTCTGAATCTTGTAACTGAAAATATTAATCTGCTTGTAGGTATGGATATCACATATCAAAGACTTCCTATTTCTTGTGCTATGATCCTCCTACTATCAAAAGGATATTTGAGAAACTTCGGAACTTCGATGGCTCTCAGTCTTATCCAGACTTTTGTGGTATTTACAATATATTACATGTACGAGATATTACCACTGGCTACGATAGCAGCCAGCCAAATAAGAAATCGGTGAGTCACAAAGTATTTTTGCAGGAGTGGTTTGGGTTTTGAAGAGACTGAAAGATAAATACACCAAGAACTACACAGAAAGACTAACTATGTCAACTAAGATGGCAGGATAGTTACCATCATCTACTAAGACTGCTTAATGACACTTACTGGGGGGAAAATGCTTAAAAGTGAAATGGCTTGGCTATGGTATTGACTACTCTGATATAACTATGAATGAACTTTATTAGCTGAAGTGAGCTTGATGCTCCTGCAACTTTTAAACTGTCTAGCAGGCTTCCAGATGTTGGAATTCCAATGGGAGTAAGAGGGAATCCTGTTTCCTGAAATACTGAGTCTGATCTAGGTGATAGGCTTGTCGAGCTGAACTTGTTCTAGACTGTTGCATTGGCTGGTGGATGTATGCTGCAGGGGATTTAAACATGTTTATTTAGCTTTGTATGTACTGAATGTTGTATTTACAAAAAAACAAACCACCCCCCCCCACTTCTGTGTTGGCTGAAGTGTTCTGTAATAAAATGTTGTTGTTGTTTATGTAGGTGCTGCCAGTGAGTAAAAGCAGTCAGATGATCACTTTTACGTTTCAAAATGGTTGTGTTGCCACCCTTCGGACAAGTGGAACAGAACCAAAGATCAAGTACTATGCAGAGATGTGTGCGTTGCCTGAACAGAGGTCAGTAGCAGGTCTGCATACACGTGTTGAAAGATGCTTTTGGGCTGAAAAGTCTGTATGGAGAAATAGATTCCTTGCCTGGTGTGGGATTCCTCTGCTGCCTCCTTGGAGACCTAAGCCTCAGCTGACTGTTCCAGCCTGTTAAACTGGGCAGAGCAATGCACATTCCTGCTCACGAGGGATCTCCTCTGTAGTGGATAAGACAAAGAATTGAATTTTCAGCATCTGCTATAGTAGGAGACTTATTAACCCAATTTCTCGTTCACTTAGAATTAAAAAGTGATGAAGCTGTGCTGCTACTGGCAAGTAAGCTTAAAATCAAGTGGATTCCTGTTGCATTTTGGAATCTGCTGTGTTGCTCTGAGCTTCTGGATAGTAACTAGAGGTTGGTCCATTTTGGATAGCCACCTGAATTGAGCTTCTTCCAGTTTAAGGGGGATAGGAAGGTGGGGAACCATGGGGTATGTTTACAGTATTGAAATCAGGAGTGTGAGTGAGGAACCTAGGTTCTCAGTCTAGCTAATGGAGAGAAGCAGGCTCTCGAATCGGATTCCTAACCTAAATTGCGTGAGTACCCCTCCTTTTAGACTTGCATCCCAATGTTGCTGTGGAGTAGAGAACTGAAACTAACACAGAGGGGCCTGTGATTCAGTATTTACTTCTACTTATTGGCAGGAATTCAAGGTGTGCATATTTTTATCACTCAATCTTCTGGTCATATTTAGGCAGTCGGTGGATAGGAAGTGGTAGATTTACCTTTGCTTGTGAAATGTGCATGTGAAGGGATACACAAATCCATGCCTAAACAGCTTTCCACAGTTGGCTGAAGATTTGTTTAAAACATGGTTTATTGCTACGTGAAGTGAATTAATACAGGTACGGCCCATCTTTTGAATCACATTTTTAAATTGTTCTGAATAGACCGTGGAATAAGAGCAGGTCAGGGAGGTGGTAGGAGCCCTGCATCCCATACAGCACCTCTTGTCAGAAGCTTGTATTAATTTGGTCAGAGAGCTTTCTGATGGTTTGGCACATGAATGCACTTTTATGTGGGTGTGGAAATTCTCACTTGAGTTAGAACGTGCCTCCGTGAATCTGGCAGTGGGCAAGGTACTGTCTGGTGTAAATACCAAAGAAAAAGTAATATAGAGTTGAGGCAAATGGCTGCACCAACGAGGAAGAAATAAATGCTGGCAATACTGCCTTAAACCTAACCTTAACACAAGTGAAGGCCAGATAAGTAAGAGCAGTGAGGAGAGAAACTAAGTACCTGAGAATGCTTTGATGCATTGTTTGGGCTTTTGCTGCTCTTCATTCTGGTAAGTCAGAAAAATATGTTGACCTTTCATTTTAGTAATGCCTGTGGTTAATAGCAGTTATCTGGAATATGAAATGGCTGATAACGCCCTGGCCGGTGTCAGCAGCAGCGTGGCCAGCAGGGCCAGGCAGTGCCCGTCCCCCTGTGCTGGGCCCTGGTGCGGCCGCCCCTCGAGCCCTGGGCTCAGCGTTGGGCCCCTCACCCCCAGGCAGACCCGGAGGGGCTGGAGCGTGTCCAGAGCCGGGCAGGGGCTGGGGAAGGGGCTGCGGCACAGCTCTGGGGGGGCGGGGGGAGCTGGGGGGGCTCAGCCCGGAGAAAAGGGGGCTCAGGGGGGCCCTTCTGGCTCCCTACAGCTGCCTGGCAGGAGGCTGCAGCGACGGGGGTCGGTCTCTGCTCCCAAGGAACCAGCGGCAGGACAGGAGGGAACGGCCTCCAGCCGCACCAGGGGAGGTTCAGGGTGGGCACTGGGAGAAATGTCTTCCCCGACAGGGTGGCCAAGCGCTGGCACAGGCACAGCCCATGGGGGTGTCAGAAGATGTGTGGATGTGGTGCTTGGGGACATGGGTTAGTGATGGACTCGGCAGTGCTGGGTTAATGGTTGGACTCGATGGTCTTAAAGGTCTTTGCTAATGTAAACGATTCTGATCCTAAACTGAAAAGCCATTAAGCTTCCCTGGTTCAAGGCATAAAATGGTCAGTAGGGACCTCAAAAGGCATTCCTTGCCGTAACAGGTTTGCAAATGTTTCTCTGAGTGCTGTTCATTGATTATTCTTGAAAGCTCAACATCAGGAAGGTCAATTTTGTTGCAGCATTTTTGGGCGTTTTCTTTATAAAGGAAGTGCTGACCTGAGGGGCAGTGATGTATTGCCAGTTCCACAAATGAACAAAGCAAACGTAAACAGCTAGTTTTTCCTGTTCTGTTAAAAACAAACTGGGTTCCTCTCCCTCCAGCGAGACTCCTGGCGTAGCAGAAGGTTTATGCATTTTAAGGGTGTTGCAATGCATTAGTGTTTATGCATGTGGATGTTGTCTTTTTGCTCAAATGGATGTCTGGGCATTTAAACAGGGAAAGGATCAGTATATTACAGTGCCCTCTTGTGAGCCGTGACACTGTACCTGATTACTCAGTCCCTCTAATTGCACTGTAGTCAAAATACAGTCAGATACCCTGGATGGCCATCTGGACACTGTGTAGAGAAGAATATAGCGTATCTAGCTCTACTTTTTTTTTCTTCCTTCTTACTTTTCAATACATTTACAGTCTGTGTCTGACCAGTCTTGCATTGGTTTTGCAATCATTCCTTCGTGTGTCCTCTCTGCTAGCCTTGAGCCCTCTGGTGGCAATTACTTTGTAAATCTAATTAAATAAGTTTAAATTAATATTGCAGTAGTTCCTACTGAAAAGTAACTTGTTAAAATAAGCAGGGTGGAGTTTCTACATGTTGATGCTGGTAGGAAACATAACAGATCTGTCTATCACCATCGGATCTTGCTTTTTATTTTTTATTTTTAATAGATGTTTGGTGTTTCAGACCTTTGACATGTATTGTTCTTTTTTTTTTTTTAGTGACAGAGGCGTGCTGGAAGAAGAGCTTCAGAAGCTTATCGAAGCTTTGATTGAGAATTTTCTTGAACCTGATAAGAATGGACTGGTCTGGCGTTCTGCTTAGATCTCCTGTAACTGGTGTTCAAAGAACTAACTGCCTGCACTGCACCGTGTGAAACAAAGGAACCAAGAACAGAACTCAGTTTAATACGTGTGTGTGTGTGTTAAACAGCTACATCTTTATTCTATAAAGAAGCAGTATTATTTTGTCAGGCTTCTCACCAAAATCTGGACTAGAAAATTGTGATAAAGAGAAGGGATAAAAAAGAATGGAATTTATCATTACAATTTTCTGTCCTTTTGACCAAAAGACTAATTAAACCACACCAATGCAAATGAACTGCCCTAGTAGGTTTAAGGCAGCTGATCTTAGCCACTAGATCTTGTCTTAAACTAATTTCAGGTACCCAATACCTTTTGTGCAGAAAGGTTTTAGAATTGGGTCGTGGTCATGTTTGACTGACAAAAAAGCCTGCTTCTTCCTAGCTGTTGTGTGTGAATGTAGGTATCACTGTTACAGGTCTTAATTTCCAAAAATGTTGAAGTAGAGTTCAGTGCTTAGCATTTCTTGTTTAGGCAAGTTGTCAATATGACATTTTTTTCAGCTACTTAAATATCCTTCTGTTAAAGGTGCTCTTGGTGCATTGTAACTTTCCTGTGTGTATCTTAAAATATTTACTTGACAGTGAAACAATAGTGGCAACACCTGCAGTCTGGGTTTTGAATTACGTTGTGCCTTTCCAAGGCTTCCAAAGGCATAGAAACTTACTCATTCCATGGTTAAATTGCCCATTCTAACTACATAGACTTTGCAAGCATTTTTTGTCCCACATCTATGAAGGGTCATAAGCTTTTTTTTTCCCCCTAGTAAAGGTTTCAGAAATTTGTAACTTTCAAGGAAAATTCCAGTTAGTGACAGTTTTGGTTTTGATAGCTTGAATTCATACTGTCTTGTGTATTTAAAAAAGTGGAGGTGAGACAGTGATGCCACTCACTTTTAGTTACTAAATCACAATTTTTTGGCATATTTTGTAAGCTAATTTCTGTTGGAATAGCAGTTTGCTATTACTGTTACTCTCTCTGTTTTAGGGCAAATATGTCCCACTATCTGTTTCCTACCTTTGCTTGAGTAGCAAGTGATACTGCTAATCACTTTTTCCAAAAAAATACCGATACAGAAATTCCCATGTAAATGTCTAGGATTTCAGCAAATAAAAACTGTTTTGGCACAGGAAGGCCGTGGAAGATACTTTAACTGAAACAACACTTCAAGAAAAACTGCCTGTTGATTAACTGAGAATAATACTTACTAATGAGCTCCGAATTACTAATAGACGCCTCCAGAATGAAGTCCGTTATGTTCTGGACATCTTCCTGCTGTCACTTGACACGAATTAAATAAAAGAAATAGATAAAACTGAACGCTTAACCGCTGTATTGAAAGTTACGTGAAAAGAACCCAAGATGCACTTAAGTTCAAGCCGTTGTTTTGCCACTATTGTTGAATCTTTACATTTGCCCTCCATTTTATTATACCCTTACAGCTTGATGCCATAGGATTGCGCAGAGTGGTTTTGTACGTGTTGCATCTAGATGGCTTTAAAGAGCACCAAGGTTTCTGTGTCTGTGCGGGTACTGGGTATTTCATGCTGACAGAAGCTTTGCACTATAACCGTGGATAAGTGTTTTGCTGTATATGAATGTACATGTACTGCAGAAGGTCTGTGTTGCACAAATTCTTATTTGCCACTAATATTTATTTATTTTTATTTTAAGAGAAAATATTTCCAAATTGTTCTGCAATTGAGTGAAATGTATCTAATGCCAAAAACTTTTTTTTTCTTCTTGATTGTACGTTTGACTGATGTGGTGGGGAAAATGGGTGAAAAAATATACACTTAGAGTATACTCATGTTACTGTACAGCGCTGGGCATGTCTCAGGAGGTGTGAAGGCATTTCTGACTGCTGCTTTGTCTTCAGTTTTCACAGAAAGGTGCAGATCCGGATCCCGACTGCACTCAGTTTGAGGGAGGTCTTGCTGTTTGTTCCACTGACAGCAGATTAAAGCCTTAGGTGTTCTGATTTTTGTTGTTAAATAGCCTACTAGTAGTACAGAAAAGAACAAGTGAAACGTAATTTTGAACAAAGGTAAACACTGTAAAGAGCATAGCATGTGTGATGAGTCCAGCCGTGTGTATATTGTAGCAATTAGCATTAGGAGTTACATCTTGTGGCAATTACTTTGTGCCCCTACAAAGAGCAGGAATCTGCAACTTCCCAGTGAGATCTGCTTTATATCAGTAGGCAAGTGTTATAAATGCAGTATGGAAGAAAATAGTCATTGTTTTCAAATCGGCTTTTGTAGAAATTGGTAACTGTTTGTAGCCTGAATATCTTTATTTAAAAAGAAAAACAAATACAGGGAGTTAAGTATCTGGGATTCTTCTCGTCAGTAGATTTGTGCAGTAAGTTGTAGACGTAGTAGTGCTTTTGGAATGACAGCAACAGGCACATCGTGTTGAATGTATTTTAAAGGGTATAACAACTATTGCTGTTTTTTAAACCACTGCTACCACTGGTTTCCTACTGTATTTGAACTGTTTGATCTATTTGTACTGTTCCATTTGTGGAACTCCTTTTATCTCCTCCCTCTGATCTTGCGCTTCCCTTATTTCTGTTACCGTGAAGGACTGTAATTCTCTTACTTCCTTGCCCTGTAACTTTGTTATACATCACCTTAGAGTTTGTTGGGCTTGTGCACAGCCTTCTCTCAGTTGTCAGCTGCTCTTCCCTACTTTTCAGATAAGAACAAAGGCTTGTCAAACATGACTAGGAAGCAGACAGTAGATCAAAGTATGCTGGGGATGTTGTTTACTAGGTGCTTCCAGTTAAAATACACCTTTTCAAAGGTTGCTCTGCAGCCAGTCATTGGCTTAAACTGTAATCGGACAGCCAATGATTTGGTTTTAGCATTTGATAAAATTAGGAGGGCTTAGTTTTGTATTTTCCCTTTTTGATGTGACAGGTTTAATCTCACTCAGATACATGGTAAAGTTGTGCTTCTGTGGGCCTCGGGTAGGGCCTTTGTAAGTAGAGGAGACTTGGCCGGCAAGGTTGAACGTCTATGGTGCTGAGCTTGTAGCTGGAGTTTTTTATTCTAGTGGTGATACAGTGTCCAGTGTGTGGTTTGAAGAGCTTCAAATGCTGTTCATCTCTCCTTCTGCACCTCTGAAGGATGCTTCCTGCCCCAGCGTGAGTGAATCGGATGCTTGTGGGGAAGAGAAGGAGGCAGTGTGTTGAACAGGGGAGAGTTTGACTGGAAGCTTCAAGGACAGCTCTAGCTGTAGCCCAGAGCAGTGTAGCCCCTGCTTTGTGTTTGCTACTGGCACAGTGTCCTGTTCAGGTGGCGAGTGAGTTCTGCTTCGCTTGCCTTTCCTTCGTTGCATCCCCTGCAGGATGCAACTTGGAGCCAGGTTTCCCTTGGGCTGCGGGAGAACTGGGATCATGCCTGAGTGGGTCCCCTAATTTCTGTCATTTCAAATACCCAGCTCTTCCTTCTATTTGTGTCATCCACAGTGTAAATTAAGAATTAAAACTCTCTGTGTTTCCATTTCAAACGTTGAGGTGAGTTAAACATGTAGTACTTGCTGCCTGGGGCTCCTTTACCTGCCTTGGGCAATTCTTGGCTGATCTCAAGCCGTGGCACGCTCTCTAGTTGGGGGATGCCTGCATGGGGGAATTTCTGGCGTTATTCCCTGACTTAGCGGTACCAGGGTAGCACTTTGTGTCCCCTCTGTCTGGCTTCTGAAACATTAGGGATTTTAGCTCCTGGTTATTAAAGGGGGCATGTTGGTGTGAAACTACCAGAGTATTGAGGGGGAAGCCAGAAGGTGCGCGGATGGTTTCTGTCATTTGAGGCAGGGTGGAACATGTGGGCTGCCTTAGAAAGCACTCAGATGTTCTCTTTTATTTTAAAACTAGTTATTGTTATAGCTTCATTTTGTCATGTGTTCCTCCCTCCCCGTTTTTGCCCTCTTCTCTCCCCAGGTAAGATGAGAGGGCTCTTTGCATGGTGATGCCTGGGTGGTTGGAGTCCATCTGGATAGCCCGGACACTTTCCATCCTCCCCTGCCCCTTGTGTGCTTGAAGAGTAGCTTTGTACAAGGTGATTGAAGTCCCTGAAGTTGCGTTGTTCTCCTTGTCTAGAGTCCTGGGGAGTTCTGGATCAGTACTCTTGTTTACCTGATGTCTGTTCTTCTGTAAAACTAGGGCATATTACAAATACAGAGTGAGAATTTGCACTTTTCTGAAGAATTTGTGTGTACTGCTATGTGGATTTAGTTGAATGAAGTGTTATAAGTAATAAAATATTCTCTTCGTAGTAGCAATCCTTCATGTTACTTCAGTCTTCTTCAGTCAAAGACTATTGCCCCAAAAGCTGAGCTGGTGGATCACGCTTTGTCCCTCGGTGTGGGAGGAATAGACTGTGCTGCTCGGATAAGCTGAAGCCCCAGGGACAGCAGCGTTTCCTGAAGAAGCTGTTCAGAGCCTCATCCCTCTGATGCCGGGTGAGATCTCTCCTGCCCAGCTGTGACACCATTTCCAAGGGGCTCGGCACTGGAGGTGTCCCAGGGCAGAGCACTGAGGACTGACCTGAAGTTACCACTGATGCCACCACGGAGCAGGCGGGAAGAGAGTTGATCTTTGGGGCTTGTAGGACAGGTGGGCACAAGCCAGAGTGAGGAGAGGCTGGAGTTCTAGGGGTGAAGTTGCTTCTGGAAGGGCAAAGGCTTAGAAGGGAGCTGGTGAGGGAAACGAGAGGGTCTGTGAGCCCGGGGCAGGGAGAAGGGGACCGGGGAGAGGAGCAGGTTGCAGGCAAGCTGGGGTGGGCGCTGCTGGTGCGGGTGGGTCCAACCCAGGGGTGGCATTCACCCAAAAGAAAGGTTTCAGCTCCGTATGGGGTCCCAACCGGGGGAGTTGGTGAGGGAGAGGGACCATCTTCTTGCTGCTCCCTCTGCCCTCAGGAGATCAGCGTCTGATGGGGATTTTATGGAGCTTTCATGCACACTGTAAACTCTGAGGCAAGAGCTGATTCCGCCGCAGCTTGGCTTTAATACTTCAAAGCTGCTTTAAAGCATCGTCAAGGTTGGTGTAAGGTGGTTCCCGAGGGCACAGCGGCACGGCCAGGAGGGTTCCCGCATCCCTTCAGCGACGGCTGCAGGCGTCACCCTGGAGGCCTGCGTAGGAATTCTTGGATTTTTCTTTTTCTCCTTGCCAAGGTGGAAGAGCCCGCCGCCCCCCTCCTCCCCGCTCACCAGTATTAGCTCCCAGTTCCCCACGGCGCTGCGCTGGCAGCACAGCGGGTGGTGCTTTCCGGGGAGAGCCGGAACCCCGCTCCGCACCCCGCGGGGCTGGGGCAGCGGGGGCAGGGGGAGCAGCGGGGCTGTGAGCCCCCGCGGGTCCCACCCGTCTGTAATTGCCGCAGCCGGCGCTGGGTGTCACCGCCGGCCCGTGCGGAGGGACCGCCGCCACGTCCCGGCCAAGCTGCGGGGACAAGCAAGGGCCGGGCTGGGCATCCCCAGGGTTCGGGTGCTGAGCAGCGGGGCGTGCTTCGGCAGGGAGAGGGGGACCCCAGGACCAGGTTCTGCTCTCCTTAGCCCTGCTGAGCAGGGACATCTCCTCTCGGAGCAGCAGGACCGGGCTGGCACAGCACCCTCAGGGCACCTGGGAGCAGCGTGGGGGACCAGAGCATCCGTGGAGGCTCCGAGGTCCACCCATGCTGCTGGTGGAGCACCAGGACCTGGGCGCACCAGGCCGGGGCAGCCGCGGTCACTGGAGGCTGGTGAGTCCTGGCAGACAGCCGGGCCTGGCTTGACATTCAGGTCTCATTACTAAATTGACATTTAAATCGACCAAACTAATTACCCAAGGTGCCAAGCCCAGCCTGTGTGGCCTGTCCCTGAGGGCTCACGGGACATCCCCGCAGCCTGGGTCTCATGGTTTTGTCCTGCTGGTTGGATCTTTCTCACTGTGGGAGGACATGGCTGGTGCCCTGTGGGCTGGTGGAGGCCGCGGGCTGGTGGCCGTGCCAGAGCAGCAAGAAGCGATGCGGGTTTCTTTCCTCTCATCACGTTATGTGGGGAAGCTAAAGAGTGATTTTTACTTGCACGCAGCATGCTGGAGCACCTGAAGTCCCTTTAAAGGGCTTGGTGTTGGAGCAGGGCCAGCAGCCCCCAAAACCCAGTCCCTGGGGTTAAGGGGAGGCCCTCAGCTGAGGTGCTCCCCAAAAGGGACACTGAGGCACGGAGCAAGAGACACGCCACCCAAAAGCCCAGCACCACAGCCAAATTCAGCCCATGTCACCTGAACACCAGCTGTGGTCCATGGGTGATGGACCTTGCTTGTGGGATGCAGGGCCATTGGCAAGAGGGTGACAGCGATGCTGATCCCTTGGTGCCACTGCCATGCTGGGCTTGCTCCTGCCAAGCTGGGAGGGACAGGGCAGGAGGCGAATCCCCAGGACTATGGCTGCAACCTTGGGTCCCCCCAGCCTTCAGGATGCTTACCCCAATGGCACAACATCACCCTGCTGCACCACAGGGATGTCCCCTTGTTCTGCAAGGGACAGGGAGCTGGGCAGGACCAAGCTGAGCTCCTGGGGTGCTCCTGGTCCCCAGGTGCTCTGCTCTCCCAAGCCTGAGCTGCCTTGCCAGATGGCTGCAAGTGGCGTATGGAAACCTACCTTGGAGGCTGCCAGTTTGGGCCATCCCAAAGGGAAGGACTGCCCTGCTCTGGAAACGGTTCCCATGGGGATGGAAAGGGGCTGGACATGCAGTACAGCATCTCCATGGGTTGGGGGCACAGGGGTCCATCTTGCCCAAGCAGAGCAGGATTGCCATGGGCTTGGGCCACAGGGGCTCGTTGTGCCTATGCAGAGGAGCATCTCCATGGATGTGGGATGTAGCTATTCCTCTTGTGCATCACAGAGATGATTTTGGTTCCTCTTCATGAAGAATGTGGAAACCTCCCCAGAAGGGCATCACAGAAATGTCCTTCTCAGGGGCTTCCTTTGAAGCAGGAAGGTTTGTGCAATTTGTAGCATGATGGGGAGGGAATGGAGCCATGAGCAGCTGTAATGTGGCAGCATTAGCAACGCCCGGGCCAAGGGCTGGGGCCAGTTACACTGGTGTAAAGCCACAGGAGGGGGAAGGACCCACAGGGAGGGGACTCGTGTCGCCATCCAAGCTGAGGATGTGTCCTTTGAGGCTGAGGAGCCTGAACAATTAGAAGTGATGAAGGTAATCTAAAAATAGGTGTTTGTAAATGTCAGGCTGGCGAGTGCTTGGGAAACGTGCTGGGAGGATGGAGCAGCTCTGTGGGGTTATCTGTGCCGGTGCATCCTGATGCAGGATGAGGGACTGATACTGATCTGCCTCAGGCTGATCCTGCTCACCCTGGCCCTCTGAGACATCCCCAAACCCTAGAAACCGGCTGACGCGGATCCTCCTGGACATGCATCTCCAGAGGCCTTTTCTGTTTTGTCCTGATGGGAGCTGCAGGAGATCCCATCTCTGCTTTGGATGGGAGATGGGGGAGAGATGAACTTTGGGCCTGACACCAGTCCCTCAATGTAAATTATTTCTCAGTAGCTTTTGATAGGGGGAAAACCTCAGCAAAGACCCCCACCACCCCTGCAGTACCCACCATGGGATGATCCCAGCCCCATGAGCTGGGTGATGTGCTGCCAAAAATGCCTCAGAGATGCCCTGGTCCCCGCTCTCCAAGCACATGCCAGGAGCCTGGTGGCACAGGGACAGCTAGCAGGCATGTGATCCCCTCCATCACCTCCACCCCTGGCAGCTTCTCCCCCATCACTGGAATCCAGCCTGTCCCAAACATGCTAAAAACTTGCTTAAACCAGCTGGGAAAGCAGGTTTATTTTGAAAAATAATCCAGATTGGGGCTGATTAGTGGAAACACATCCTTCCCCATCTGCCTGGCCATTGCCGTGCCAGCTCCCTGGGGGGCTGCCCAGAGCCAGGCCTGGGTGAAAAACCACCCCGGGAGGGATGAGGTGGCCCCAGGCTGGGGACCTGTGCGGCAGGGAGGGCATGAGGCTGTGGGGCTGCAGCCTCTGGGGGTGCCCCTGGGGCGCAGGGACAGCTGCTGGTGTGCAGACCCCTTTGGGGGTGTGGGGAGCTACCTCCCCCCAGCCCAGATGCCATCAGCCCGAGGTGCCCTGCCTGCCTCTGCCTGTCCCTTGTCCATCCCGTGCCTGTCCACCCCTGCTCTACATGTCCCTGCCACTCCAGGGCGGGCTGCGGGGGGGTCACACCGAGGGCTTGACCTGCCACCCTGTCCCCTCTGCCCCAGGACAAGCCCCCAGCTCCCTGGTGCTGCTGCCTCCAGCCCCGTCCTTGCCACTGGGCACCCACAGCTGTGCTGAGTGGGTCAGTGCTCAGCCACAGCAGAAGCCCCCCTCCCCCAGCATTATCCCACCTTGGCTCATTAGAAGCGCTCAAAGGTAAACAGGCAGGATCTTATTTAATCCCAAGTTCTTTGGCAGGGTGCAGGGGCCACCTTTGAGTCTGAGGGAGGACACAGTGGGGACTGTCCCAGGCTTGGAGGTCCCAAAGCTGTCCAGAGTTTTAAGTGAACTCTGCTGAGGTTTGAAATACATTTCTGTGTTGTTTGTTTGTTTGTTTGTTTTCTTCTGCCTAGATCTTTCTCTGCTACCAGGAACTTGGCCTGGCTTTGCTTGTGCCTCAGTTTCCCCAGTGCATTAAGGTAGCAGCTCCCACTTGCTCTTCCTAAAGGAATAAATAAAAAGAAGCAGTTTGTTGGGCTTGGGTTTTTTTCCTCCCTCTGTAGGTTTGGATTAATCTCTGCTGATGGAGGAGGAGGATGAAGTAGCCTGGTGTGAAGCTTCTCAGGGGTGAAGCTGCTTGGGGAGAATTAATTGTTATTAATTCTGTGTATTTTTGGAAGGGGGAAGCAGCCGGTGGCTGATTTTCTTCTCTGCCTGAGTGCTGGGGCACTGCAGCCTGTGCTCAGAGGGGATAAGGATGATGCTGCAGCCCAGTCATTTCCACTTGATAAATCAAACAGCAGCTGCCACACTGGTATTTTTGGCGGCTTCTGCGCTAAATGAGACCACGCTCAGCACCTCTCCTACAGCTCTGGGCATCATGGAGCTACTTCCACCAAACTTGAGCATGACGGCTTCTTGAAACACACCTGGGATGCCCTGGTCCAGTGACATGAGCCCCTAAAGCCCCTAAGGATGTGCGCGGGGTGGTGGTGGTGAATGCAGGCAGGGTTGCCTGGCCCAACTCTGGCTGCACCACGTCCACCTCCTCAGCCAGATTGGCCCAAGAAAGGCTGAGCTCTTTGGAAAATAGAGAAGGAAAAGTGGATCTGAAAGACCATGCTGGGTTGCAAAGCACTGGTGGCTTATAAACATCCCATACACCGGGCATGTAAATAGACATTTTGGGGGTTTTCCCCTCTTTTTCAGGGGTGAGCCACTGCAGAGGGCTCCCAGTATCCTTTGCTTGATTGGTATCACAGATGCTGTTTAAATCCTGCATTTCGTTCGGCTCAAGGAGCTATCGGGGTAACTTTCCACTCGGGCAGCAGCTTGCTGCTCAAGGCTTGGTGCGTGGGGAGGTTCATGTCCCCCTGGCCAAGCCCTTCGAGGAAAGGGACTGCATGGAAACATGACAGCAGCTGGCTTTCTCTAAACACGCATCCATCTTTGGGAACCGAAAAAAGCATGAGACAAGTCTTGGTTTTGCTAACCCAGAGGTTCCCTAATCCTGCTGATTTGTCATACGTGGGGTATGCGCTGTACAGAATAATATTAACGTTAACAAGCCACAAGAATTACGCTCCTACAGCTGGTTATTCCACCCAGCCACCCACATCCAACCACTTGCACGTCACCTTTGCTGGGCTGATGGGGCTTTGCCTCCCTGGAGGGGGTCAGCGTACCCACCTGAGGGGTGGGTCTCAGTGTACCCGGTGAGGATGGAGAGCATGATGATCCCAATGTCCCGCTGCTCGGTGCTGAAAGGAGGGGTGCCCTCATTCCTGGGGACCAAAAGCCACCGCATCCCTCCCTTTGGCCTCTGGGAAAGTGGGAGCAACCGGCTGCCCCCTTTTTACCAAAGACTACAGGGACAGGATCTCCTTGGCCACTTTTCCGTTTGCCTGCAGGCAATTTCCTTCCTGTTATCTGTTGCCGGGCACTGGGGACTGCTGCCAGGCAGACGCTGTGTTCCCTGGTCCGACAACCACCCACCTGCCCACAAAGCCCTTCAGGCACTTCTCCTCCTTGCTGCAAGATGTTAAATCTTGCCAGGACTTCCCAGCACCATCCCCACACACTGATGCTGCTCTGGTGGAGTCGCAGCCTGGGATGACCTGTGATGCTCAGCAGCGCTTGCTCCTGGCACCGTGTGCTGTGCCACATGTAGCTGCCAGATGTGCAAATCCACCTGGTTGCCCTTTCTCTTGCTCGGGGGCTGCATTTTGGCTGCATGGGGGTGGGAAACAGAGGGAGGAGGTGGGAAAGTGGGTGTGAGGGGCAGGCTGAGATTTCTCCCCCATAAGCCTGTCTGGTAGCTCATTGCACGGGGTGGTGGGGTTGGGCCAGAGCCCACAAGCTCCTGGGACAGGGAGAAAACCTCAGGGAAAGGTCCCCAAAATGCAAAAACTTTCTGCTGGAGCACCTCGTGTCTGATGAGCTGAGCCCTGGGGGTCTCTGGGGCTTCCCCAGGAACCAGAACAGAGCCAGGACCCAGCTCTGGTGGGGAACCAGCTCCCTTGGTCAGCTGGACTAGCCCAGAGCACCCAGAAAACTCATTTTGACTCCCAGTGCCGTGTCCCTGCCTGAATACAGCCCAGCCATGTGGCTCTGCACCAGCTCCCCTTTCCTAACTTGCTTGCCTTGATACCGCGCTTGCAAGGGGAGGAAAAGCAAAGGGGGAAAATGCAAAGGTCCTTGCACCAGGTCGCATCCGTTCCTGGCACCTCCAGCTGTGCCTGGGATGGAAATAACTTCTTTCCCCTAGGAGAGCTTTGCACCTGGCAGCTGAGTACACATGCATTCAGTCTCAGGGACCATAAATCCCACAAAACTCTCACTTCAAAACCCAACACGCTGGGGACCTGCTGCTCCTCGCGTCAAGGATCCTAAAGCAACCGGCAAACACCAGTACCTGTCCCAGCAGGGCTGTGGGACAGCGGGAATACAGTCTCCCTCCTCACCCCTGCCCAGCTTGCCCGTATCGGCCTCCCGGTATGAAGAAGGGCAAACACAGATGCATCAAAATGCAACGCTTAAGTTCTCAGCCCAGCACTGAAATTCAGCATTTTGCGATGCCACATTGTGAAAGCTCCAGCTTCATTTTGGGAAATGCTGCAAGTCGCAGCCCTACGCTGCCTCTCCCAGCATCCGTAGATGCTCAGCGCTCCAGTGTGGCATGACTTAGGTACCCAAACAACCAGGAGATAAAAAGTGCTTTAGAAACCTGCTATCTGGATATTTTCCTGACCCTCTGCCCCGCTAGCAGGGAAGGATTGGGACTGGCAGAGCCTGAGCTGCGTGCACAAGCTGTGCAAAACCTCTCTGCATCCCTAGCCACCAAATCAGCCCCGGAAAAGAAGTTTCTAAGCACCAGCAAAAAACTACAGAAGAGTGCACAGCTACCTCCCTCTGGCAAACCAACAGCAATAACACCACCTCAGCCAAGGCATGTTCGGAAATCATTGCAAGAAGCTTTATAGAAAATAGACAATGGAGTGGATGCAGCTTTCAATATATTTGCTCTAGGGTATAGTAACAGGCACAGTTCTAAAGCAAACACGGGCGGGTGAACTAGGTTGAGAGCTTTTGCTTCGCTCGTTTTAAATTACAAAGTGCCGAGACAGACTAGTCTAGGATATATTTTAGAGTCAGAAAAGGGCTGCCCCCTGCGTGCCCTGGGGAACATGCACGCAGCTGGCAGAGGCGTTTCCTACACAGCTGCATTGTTTAGTGCCTGGAAAGAGCTGGAAATGTCATTGAACAAAACCAAATGGATAAACTGCTCGGAAAAGCACATCGCTCCTCAGGGAGAGCGGCTGGACAGCGTGTTTTCCTCTGTCTTTGGAGCAGGGAAAAAAAAAATAATTAAGTTTTGCATCTGTCAAATAGAAATCTAATAGGAAAGAGAGCTGTACATAGTCAAAGTCAAGTCCAAGCTCCAGGAACATCCAGGAGGACAGTTACAGGTATTGCCTGCTGCTTCCCGGGATGTGCTGAGCAAACACTCACGTGTGCGCAGTGCTGAGCCCCGCTGGCAGCGTGGCATCCCGCAGTCCGCTGAAGAAACCTGCCGCTGGAGGAGGAGGCGCGGGATGGAGCCTGTCATCCTCCCGGGAGCATTGGGGGATGTGTGTGCCGGCATCCCACAGGGCCGATGCAGACGTGCTTTCCCCCCGCCCGCAGGCACTGGGATGGGTGGAATGGACTGAGCCTGGTTCCCTGTGGGAATCAGCGCTACGGAGTTGATTAGGGCACGGACAGGGAGAGCTGGTCCAGAGCCCTCCGGGGAGGGCACCCATCGCCAAGGCCGGCTCATCCTCAGAAACTAGTTTTTGGTGGTGCCATGGCAAGGGCTGGGGCTGGGGTGTGGTGGATACTGGGAGCAGAGGCGTTGAGGCTCGGCATGGCAGGCGGATGCCGGGGATGTCGGAGGGGCAGGGGTGGGATGCCAAGGGTGCCATCAGAGGCCGGGGGTGCTGATGGCACTGGTACAGCGGGGATCGGCGTCCTGCTCGTAGCGGTAGTGGTAGCCCTCCATCTGGTCACGACAAGCCTCGCGGAGGTTGTGGAGCCAACGCTTGATGCCGCGGCGGTTCAGGTAGAGCACCATGAGGAAGACGATGCCGATGAGGGCCAACACGATGCCGAAGAAGACGTAAGAGGCCGTCTCCAGCTGACCGGGCTCGCCGCCCTCAGCAGCCGTGCACACCAGCCCCTCGGGCCGCAGGCGCAGCAGGGTGGCCCCGCGCAGCAGTGGCGGCTGGGCACAGCGCAGGCTGCGGGCGTCGGGCACACGGGTGGTGGCAGCGCGCAGCCAGGCAAGGAACGGGCGCAGGGCGCAGTCGCAACTCAGCGGGTTGGACCCCAGCGTGAGCCGCAGCCCCCGCAGCCCCGGCGCTTCCAGGCTCCGCAGCTCAGGGGCCGCCAGCCGCTGCAGCGAGTTGTTCCGCAGGTCCAGCTCCTCCAGGCCGGCGGGCAGCAGGGTGGCTGGCAGCGCCTGCAGCGCGTTGCCTGCCAGCTCCAAGCGCCTCAAGCTGAGGTTGCGCAGGGCCAGGGCGAGCTGCTCCTCCAGCGGGGCGGCCAGCAGCGCCTGGTTCAGCTGTAGCGTGCGCAGCAGTGGCACGCCGGCGAAGGCGCCGGGGGCCACCGACAGCAGCGGGTTGTGGCTCAGGTCGAGGGTGCGGAGGGCGGGCAGCCCTTGCAGGGCCATGTCCTCGATGGTGTGGATGTTGTCGTGGCGCAGGCGGAGCAGGCGCAGGTCCGGCCGCGGGCGGGCGGCGAAGGCGGCGCGGTGCAGCACGCTCAGGTTGCTGCCCGCGATGCTGAGGTTGTGCACGGTGGCCGGCAGCTCCCTCGGGGGTTCCTCCAGCCTCTCGTACCGGCACTGCACCAGCTCCGGGGTGGCCACGCAGTAGCAGGCGGAGGGGCAGCCCCCGGGGGCGGCGGCGGGGGGCAATGCCAGCGGCAGCAAGGCGAGTCCTAGCCAGGGCAACCAGCGCCCGCCGCCCGCCGCCCGCGCCTGCCTGCGGGCCATGCTCGCTGCCCGGGCATGCAGGGGTGGGGGGGGTGGCCGGGGGGGGAGCGGGTGGGGAGGGGAAGGGGGGGGTGATGGAGGGGGGGGGACACACCAGACCTGCCTCCCTGCAGCCCCCCCCGGGGCTGAGCTGCCTCCGGCGCGGCGCCCGCACACGGCGGCTCTGCTGGCAGCGCCGGCCGCGCCGCTGCCCAAATCGGGCTGGGGGGGGGGGGGGGGGGGAGGGGAGGGGGGGAGGGAGGAGGAGGTGGAGGAGGAGGAGGAGGAAGGGAACGGGTTGGGGGCTGCCTGGCGTTGAGGGCTGGGCGGAGGAGCGAGGCGGGCAGCTGCCGTCGGGGGGGGCACGGCTGGGCACGGCTCGGTTCCGCTCGGCTCGGCTCGGCTCGGCTCGGCTCGGCTCGGTTCAGCTCGGCTCGGCTCGGCTCGGTTCAGCTCGGCTCGGCTCGGCACCGCTCGCAAACGCCGGCTCCCACCGTGCCCCCCGCCGCCACGGAGGGCTGGGGGCGCGGGGGCTGAAGCCGTCCCCTTCCAGCCTGGGGAGGGGGTGAGGGGATGTCGCGGTCTCTTTTCATCCTGGGGGAGGTTTGGGGGGACTGTCCCGGTCCCCTTCAAGCCCGGGAAGATTTGGAGGCTGTCCCGGTCCTTTCCCAGTGTGAGGGGAGTTGGGGGGGTGCTGCGGTCCCCCCCCATCCCAGCCCGGGGAGGGTACGGGGGCTGCCACCGACCCTTTCCATCCCAGGGAGGGTTTGGGGCTGTCCTGGTCCCGCTCCAGCCTTGGTCCCCATTCCCCCCACCTGCCCCACAAGCCGGACACCCCACAGCATCCCTGGGTATTGCAGCCTGGAGAGGCACGGGCAGGTTTGTCACCGCTGCCTCCAAGTTATCGCTGCTTTTGCTTTTCGGGACTCAGTCGCATCGTCCCTCATGGGTCCTCATCCCCTCGCCAGCTTTGTGGGGAGCCGTGGGGTCCAGTCGCTGCGATGGCCTGTGCTCCCGGGAGAGGCGATGCTGAGCAATGGAGAGGTCATCGCTTTTATTAGACTGGCTCGGGAAAAAACCTGACCGGCATCAGGCATGCAGCGCTGGCCCATTGTGCGTTCCCGGCTTTATTTTCTCTTTATTAGATGCACTGAGCTAATAAAAGATATTACCTCTGCTGCAAAGCCTGCTATGGTCTCACCGCCGTCCTGGACAGCTGCCCAGTGCTGGGGGGCACAGGCTGCTGTGACCCTGGGGATCAGAAGCTCCTGGCCATGGGTGACATCGTTGGGGTGGGCATGAGATTTTTTGGATGCTAGAGTGATGCACAGCCAGGGGCTGGGTGCTGGTGTTTGGAGCCAGACACAGCAGCGTGGCCAGCAGCAGAATTTGGGTGCTGGACCCCCTTTGGGTGCCTAAATACCTTGTGGACCTGCGCTGGGGATCACATGAAATAAACTCCATTCTGGGCACGTTTTCTCTGGGATCTGGATTTTTCTCCTCCTCCCTGCCATCACGTCTCATATTGCCCTTTTCCCAAAGGATTTCTGACCCCACCTGGGGATTCCCTCCCCCTGAAGCTCTCCTGAATTTTGCAGGGATCAGGCAAATTTTGGATGCTCGTGTGTCTGGGTGGCTTGAGCTGCTCCCAGCCACCCTTTACTGCGCTCACAGAAATGGGGCAAACCCTGTATTTAAAGGGACAGTGTCGAACAGCAGCCAGAGAAATCAAGGAAGCTTGTGGGAGGGGCAGGGGGAGAAGAACAGATTTGGGAATATGTCAAATAATTGTGTGCCATCAAATATTCAAGCGTGGGGCAGCATCCACTCTCACACCGAAGGAGGTGCCAGATGTACACAGTGGGTTGTGCTGAGCCAGCGCTGCAGCACTCATGGATGGAGCCTCTCCTCCTCCAAAACAGTGCTTTGGGGCCCATTTATCACGTTTAATTGCTATATTTAATGAATCAATAGTGCTCTGAAAAACAAGGCAGCCAGTGGGCCAGGTCCGCCACTTTGCGTGGAGGTCCTGGCAAGCTCTCATCCACTGGGCTGCAAAAATCCTGGCACTTTTTAGTCCCTCTCTGTGGCTCCTCGGAGAAGGAACATCTGCCGTAAAAACCGAGGCTGAGGCAGGGCACCTTCGCTCCCTCTCCAAAAGCCATAAAACATGGTCGGTGAGTGGCGTTAGAGGTCATGGGAGAGGACGAGGCTCCCTGCAGCTGAAAGGTAGCTGAACCCTTTGACTTTGAAGGGTGGAGATGCTCCAAGGTTTGGAGGGGATGTGAGCTCTGGTGCTGCACTGCGGCAGGGTGGCTTTGGGGATTTGGGGACTCTTGCCTGGTGGGACCATGGTGCCTTCCTTGCCTGCTGCAAACATCCCGGAGTTCCCCAGGGATGGCTGGTGTGGGGCTTGGGGCAGGGTGTGTGATGAAGACCCAGCATGGGAGCTGGATGCAACCATCATCTCAGCAGAGCTATGAGCCTTTGGGGAACTGGGGCTGTGCCAGCACCTGCAGCTGTTCCTCCCCCGCACCTTGCTGTCTTTCTGCTCCTTCTTTTCACCTTGTAGCATCTCTGCTCCTCGTTTCAGCCCAGTCCAGCCCAAAACCAGCTCAGGACCTCTGTCCTTTTCAGATGCAGTCATGGAGGACAATTTTTCCCCCTCTTTCTCTTCACAGCTGATGTTTTCTGGTTTCTGCAGTTGGGTCATAGCTTTCCCAAAGTGCAGAGCCTCAAACTGAGCCTTCAGGCACCCCAAGGAGCAGAAGGACAGCCCCATCTTCCTCTGTCCCCAGAAGGATGGGTCAATTTTGGATTGAGTCTCCTCTTGCCATCCAGCCTATGGGTCCTGTGTGTTTGTCTCCTCTCTAGCAACATCCCCATGTCCTCACTGCATGGTCCTGCATCGATTTCCCACCCCTTTTATCAGTCTGCAGTCTCAGCCCTGACACCCTGGCATTGATGACCAGGTTGGTGCTCTTCATTCCCAGTTGTTAATGGTTGCATTTGATCCAGAGCCTCTCAGACACATGCTCCCCTTCAAGCCCCTTTCAGGCTTGGATCAGTTTTGGGTCCTCCTACACGATCTCCCCCAGACCAAAATTCTGCATTTGAAGCAGCATCAAAGTATTTTTGCTGTTAAAGGCAAGGAGACCTCCATCGCCCCGATGCCGGGAGTCCATCGCCATGTCACAGGATGAGATTAGGTTGGGCTGATGCGATTTGTTCTTACGACTTATTACAGATCATTACTCATGGCCTCGTTATCTTCTGGAGGTTTCCAAAGAGAATTGATTACTTGCACCATGCCTTCATTAGCTGGTATAAAGCCACCTTTCTCTGTGATATTGCTTCTCCTTCCCCCTTTTCAACGATGCCCATGTTATTTTGGTTTTGCAGCCCGGGGATGTGCAAGCATGGCTCTGGTTCAGAGCTGAGATCCTTTGGGCTTCCCTGCTCCTCTCCCACTGCGTCCCATCCTGATGTCTTTGCTGCTGGTGCTGCTCTTGTTGGCTGACTGCAGATGGCATTTTAGCAAAGGCTGGAACAAAAAATCATTGAATGCTTTGGCTGGCTCCTTCTCGGGGTAAGGGCATCACTCCTTCCCCCTCCATCCCTCCTCATTTCCTGCTGCTGCAAAATGAGGCCGAAGGCTCTCCTCCTCCTCCACACATCACCCTGAGTCTTGGGATCTGTAAACAACCATATATTTTTGCTTGCATTTTCCTTGCAGTTTGCGGGCAGCATGAGAGCTGCAGCTTTGGATTTAAGGCATCCCACGATCCCGGTGTTTCCCTGCCTGCGCTTCCATGCCGGGAAAGTGCTGGGGGCAGTGAAGCAGGAGGCTGTGGATGGTGCAGCAATGGTGCTCGCCAGCCTTAAACTGGCAATTAACAGCACTAAAACCACGACCCTTTGTCTCCCTCATCACACAGACATGGTTAGAAAGGAAGATCTGAAGATATAATAGATAATTGAAAAAATATACTAATTTTTTGGCTTCTGTGCTTCTCCCAGGCACATTGTCAAATCTTGCTTTGCAAGCACAAAAGCCAAATTGCTTTTGCAGAGGGATGCTCTTGCACAGCCCATGCTGCCTCAGGCATTGGCGGTGGGGAAGAGATGACAAGCCTGTTGCGATGTCATCGTGAGATGTGTCAGGACAGCGGGGGGGGGGGGGGGGGGGGGGGGGAGGAGCAGAATGGAGCTTGTCACATGAGGCAGCTCTCTGCCTCCTCTGGCCTCTTGGATGGGGCATTTCTCTTTCTCCTTCTGGCTCCCTTCTGGGGTATTTTTGCTGTTCCTGATGATCCCTTTCAAGTGGTGGATTTTGTGCCCTGGCCATGTTCTTTCTTTGGGACAGTGTGACAGCAGCCCTTTCGCTGCTAAGAAATCCTATAATCTGTAAATTGCAGTGTTTGAACCTGGCTATTAACCTTTGCTCCGTAAATGCTGGCAGCAGCTGAGTGCAGCATCCCTTTAAAATTCACACCTGTGACACTGGAATTGCTCATTCCTCTGCAGTAGAACCTTTGGAAAATTGCTGGAAAATGAGGAATATTTTCTTTTGACATTTTCTGTATGAAGCCGTTGGGAACGACACTTCTTTCACTTAGAAAAATGCTCCCATTGGTCTTTGCAAGGGGCTTGGCACTGAAGTGAGAGGTCCTGTTTCAGGTTTTGCTTCATCCCAGGTGATTTCTCTCCCTCCCTTGCTTGCACCCTCCTGGGATTGCAAAATTTTTTGTTAAAATCTGCTTTTAGCCCAACATGGGAGAATCCCCAGGATGCAGGAGAATGGGAGAATGTCACAGATTTTGTGTCTTGCTGCAGGGATGGTGCAAAGACATGATGGACACTGGGCTGGTGGTCAGGCTGGGACTCGCTGGCCCCATGGCCAAGCTGTTTCCCCATGACCTGGCAGAAGCCGTTTTCTCCCATCCTATTTGCTCAGCAAGAGCAGATAAGAAGTGGGAAATAGAAGACAGGCCAGGATGGGCAGACAACGTGGGGACGACATGTCCTTGCCAACTGCTGTGGTTATCGCTGCAGGCACAAGCTCATCCCTGGTATCAGCAGTCACTGGCAAAGACCCACTGCCGGCTGGGTGCTTCACACCACCTCCTTTTCTTGCTCCACAGCTCCCGTGTCCACATATCCTGGCTGGTAGCACCCGGATCCCATATGGCACTTGGTTAGGGGATGGTGAGGGTCATTTTGGCAACGCAGCCACCATCCATCCCACAGGGCTGCAGTCCACCGCACTTCTGCTAACGGGATGCATCGGCATCCTGAGAGCCAGGTGAAATTGGACCCGCTGAGTTAATTGGTGCATATTTTAAGATGGTATCAAAGATTTTGCATTTAAACATCATGGACTTGCAAATGCAGGTGTGGGTGGGCAGGTCTGCTAGGGCTGGCTGTGGTCGCTGTGGTATGAGTTGGGCTGTGGAGATGGTTCTTGATGAGCTGTGGAGGGAGAGGCTGGGGCGGGGGGCGGGGGCGGGGCACAAGTGAAGGCAGCGAATCGGGACCCCCTGGGCATGGGATCTGGAGTCATCAGGGTGTTTTTTTCACCCCAAACAAATGAAACCCTTCAGTGCTGGATTGTGATGGCCAGCTCCCTTCGCTGTGTTGCATCCCAAGTTGAGAACAAGGGGCATCAGGGAGCTGGTGCTTTGGGTGCCCACAGCCAGGCTTGCCTTTGCTGTGTATCCAGGACCCAACAGATGCACAGAGCAAATGCTACAGCAGCCCAGCAGGAAAAAAATCACCCATGGAAAAGCCACAAGACCCTGAAGGGGAGAGACAGCCCCTCCAGCTTGTCAGGGCTCGGGTGCAAAGGCAGCAGGTCAGCAGAGCCTGTGTTGTGTTTAACCACTCTATTTATACCACGATATCTGAAGGAGAGAGGACCTTTTCCCCCAAATGTCTGCAAAGCATCGTGCATGCTAGTAATGCTCTATAAATACATTAGCAATAAATAATGAATAACCTGGATGGGCATTAAAGTGTAAACAGGAGGTGAAGGGCTCTCTCCCATTACCAGTCCCCCGAGACCCGTGCACAACCCTCTCTCCAACCCTGGCTTGATGCAATTCCAACTGCAGAGCCCTTAGTCACAACAGCGACAATATCATACATCAGTGGCTCCATAGTTAAGAAAAAAACAAGCCAAAAATAGTCCGGAGGGCACGGTCTTCTTCCCGATGGCATACTGGATTTGCTTGCATCAGCATTTTTACCTGTGGAACTCCTCTGCCTGCATGGACTGACCCTCCCGAGGAGTCAGGGTCCTCTATGTGGCACTCTCTATCCCCGGAAAGCTTGGGAGCCCTCTGATTTGGGGATGCAGGGGAAGTGGTGAGCTGTGCCAGCTGGATGTGGTCCCCAAAAGTCATTCAGGGTGACCCCATCCCCAGCATGGGGTGGGGGACTTGTTACCATCGCAATGGGGTTGAATGGGATCATTCCTGCAGATGGTCCCAAGAGGCAGCACAGACACCCACCCAAGGTGTAGAAAGAAAAGGAGATTAAATGAATTTATGCGTGTGACATGGGATCATCTGAGGAGGGGATTCTCATGCTACTGAGGTCACAGGATAATCATGGGCTGGGGCTGATCAGAGGCGTTCAATCTGTCTTTGCACATCAGGGGATCCCATGCTGCTTCAAAAGGGCCCTCACAACCCCGAATAAAAGTGATTCATGCCAGGGTCCATGTCCTCCTGGTGAGGACACCTTGGCTGGGCTTAGAAAACCGAGCTGCTGGCTCTGAGTCCTTCTCGTCCCGCAGCCTTGCTCTGCCGAAGCTGGGCATTAACACATCGACCGTCTGCAAACAGCTCAGACGTGGCTCTGCTTCAGGAGAGAGGGAAGGGATGAGCTCTTCATTTACCTGGCTTTCATGAGAGCCTCGTGCTGAGCCACCGAGATGTGATTTGGGAGCTGTGCCAGCCTGGCTCAGGGCTTGCAGGGTTGGGTACCCACAAATCCCACATGCCATGGTCTGGTTGAGCTCCTTTCTCTGGTTTTACTCTTCTCCATGGCTGTGGCAGTGAGCAGGCTGCCAGCGAGTCCCATGGCCCCATGGCAGTCCTGCAGCAAGTCTGGGCTTAGGCGGTAACACATGGGTAGGCATGGCAGCAGCAGCTGGGAATGGGGTGATTGTATGGTTTTCCCCCTTACAAAGGGGTGATGCTTGAGGTCTGGCTGGGGCTGGGAGCTGCTGACCTGGACATACAGATGTGATGCATCTCAAGGATCTTGTAAATTTTTTGCTTGCTAAAAAGAGCTGTGGGGAGCTGGAGGGTTTTGGGACCAAGGAGCTACATGTCCTGGAGTAAATGGCTTTGCTGGCACTCTTGCTGCACTGTGTTTGGGGTAGGCTTTACATCTCCCCATGCCGTGCAGCCCCACGGAGGGAGGCTGCAGTGCACGCGGGAGATGGAAACATCAAGGTGAAACCTTGGCTGGAGGATCGTGTCTCCCATGTCCATCCACTCTCTGTGCAATGGGTCTGTAGCAGGATCTGGGTACAGGCTGGGGAGGCCCCATCTGGGATGCTGCGTGCAAGCCTGGAGGGGGGCAGGAGCGGAGGGGAAGGTTGATGGAGGCGTGGTTGGGGTCTGGTTAGTCTTAACCCACCTCTGTGTTGACAAGGATTTCTTAATCCTGACAAACAGACCTCATTTGTGTATTCGAGCTGCTAAAAGGTGGGGGGAAAGTCCCTGTGCATCTTAGCTGCTGGATCTCCCCCACCCATCACCAAGACCAGGACCAGCCTGTGTCGGTAAGAGTGCGTATGTTTAATAAGGCAACATAGGCCATTAATATACGTACAAAAAGGATAATATAAGATTGCTGGGCTGCAGCCGAGAGCTGTCTGTCCACCACTGATTCCCCCTTTCCTGTGTGGCTGAGCTGGCCGATAACAGTGATGCTGTTTACTCACCTGCCCGACACCTTCTGGCTGCTGTGGGACAAGTAATGAGTTGAAGGGCACCGAACTGCTCCTCGGTTGTATCATCTCTCTCCTCCCTGCAGAACAGCCCCCTCCGGAGCCCTTCACACCTCTTTTTGTGTTGCTTCGGAGAACTATTACTTCATATTTTTCAGATTGTCAAATACATTTGCAGAGTTTAATGAGTGGGTTGGAAACCACGTTAATGACGTGGTCTGCTGGAGAGGGCGAGGAGGATGGCGGTGGAGCTCACAGAGGGAGCCAACCTCCCGCTGCCCTGTACCGCTCGGGGCCAAGCTTTATACCCAGGCGATGGCTGATGCCAGGCTGGTTGTAGCATCCCAAATTATCAGGTTAAGTGGAAGCCAAGGGAGTGATGCAATTAGCGAGCAAGCAGCTGACGGGCTGCCATGCATTCCCTCCACAGCTCCGACATGTGCTTCCCCTGGATATTTTTCATCACCAGCCAACTGAGCTCTTGCTACTACATCAAGGAAATAAAAATCTATAAATTTTCCCAAGCTTGGAACTGGGGGGGGACACAAGAGGACACACACCATTTCTCATATCGTAGCTGGTAATTAATAATGGAGACATGACAAATTACACATTCACCTGTGATAGTGCACGGCATATTGCGAATATTTAATTAAAGCTCCATGCTGTGGCTCCCAGGCACTCTGCATAGAGCTGGGAAGTCCCAGTCTTGAAGTTTGATGTCAGAGCTGAACTCAAAGCTCCTGCTGCGGGCATAGGGAAGGCTGGATGGAGGGACAAGCATCCTTGGGGACAGTGCTGTCACCTGGGGATATGGCTACCAGGACACCTACTTGGAGCAACCTCCTCCTGGGGGCTTCCCTCTCCATCCTTGCAGGATGGTGGATAGCGTGGAGGAGGCTGATCATGACCCCCCATGAGGCTATGATGGTGATGGACCTTCTTGCCTGGGGTCATGTAGTTAGTGCTTGGAGCTGTGAGTGCAGATGGGCTGGAGGCAGTTGCAAAAGCTTTTCCTTCCTGCTACAGGAAATTAAAAAATAACCATGGAGGATAAAAAAAAGAGGGTGCAGGGTGTCCTACAGCTTCACTTTCTCCTGTCTCCACCTGTTCTGCATCTGCTGGGGACATAGGGGTGGGGTTTAGCATAAGCCAAGGATGAAGGTGTTGTGTAGTCCCAGCTGGGCTTCCCTTGGGGTGCTCAGTGGTGGCCACGCAAATCTGGTGTCCCTGGAGCGCTACAGACCTGCAAAAACATTTCCCTCTCTTGGCCCATGTCTCAACCCACGGCACAGATGGGTGTTGCAGCACAAACAAACTAGTAGGCTGAAAAAAGGCTTTTACCATCGGTCAGATTCTACTGTCTGTCCTGTTTCTCCTTCCTCTTGGAGGTCAGACCACACTGCTCCTCCTCTATCTGATCCCTTCCTTCCCCCCCATCCTCAGGGTTATTTAACTACCTAGCGGAACGAGCTACACCTGCACATCGTCCCTGTCAATCAACCCACTGCCTTCATTCCTCTACAGATGGGGATGTCGTGTTTTGCCTGGATCTGCTCCAGGGGGAAACCAGGTCCAGCAGTGCTTAAGGGAAATCCATGGAAAAGTCTCTAGGGTCTTCTCCTGCCCAGCAAGCTGGTGGCCAGTCCCAAACTGGGGTGCAATGAGCTGGCGAGGTCTCTGCGCCCTGCCTTCTCAGGGTATTTCTGTCTTCCAGCTGCTGAAACACTGCGGTAGGACCTGGTTTTGCATTATTCAGGCAGCATAAGTGGTCTCCTGAGACTAAAGGGACAAAAAAAAGGCAGAGTAAGATGTACCCAGCTGCCATGGCCATGCCGAGACTCCTCCTTGCAGAAGGTGACTGGGGGTGACCCTCATCAGAGATTGTCCTGCTCTGGATGGAGACCGGGCAAACGTGACCTCCTTGGAGGCAAGGAGAACCTAATGTAAGACCTCTGCAAAGGAAAGCACAAGGCCTAAGTGTCCCGTAGTCCCCAGAGGCCCTAAATGGTAGTTCAGAATTTGTTCCTCATCTCCCCTGGGCAATGGGATTTTCATGGTATTTGGGTCTGTGTTGGATTTGGGAGGGATGATGAGTGTCACAGCCTGCAGCTCACCTATGACGAACCTGGGCTCAGCAGGGGAGGTTTATGGCAAATTCTTCCTAAGGGAGCTTTGATGGTTATTTCTAAGCAAGGAGTGACAACAGAGCTAATTGTGGTGTTTAAAAACTCCTGCCTCCTGCTTGCAGAAGGGTTGCTCAGGAGAAAAGCAGAGGCCAGCGAGCAGCGCGATTATAAATAACTTGCCGTGGGGACCTTCCACCTTCCCTTCTGTGGCACGGTCATAAATAGTTTGCTTTGGGAAGCACCGGTGCATTAGTGAGAGCTGTAAAACGTCACGGGCTTTGACTTGGCGCTGCTGACTGAAACCCCAGCAAAAACCTGGGGAGAAAAATGAATCCCATTTTCTTTTATGAACCATCGTGATCTGCTGGCTTAAAATGCAGTTTAGGAGATTCACAGACTAAAGCCCAGCAAGGACAGACCTGCCCTGAGTTTCACCCAGAAGATAAGTTAGAATCATAGACTCATTTAGGTTGGAAAAGACCTTTGATATCATCAAATCCAACTGTTGAGTTGTTCGAATGAAGGTGATGCAAAGTGTGTCCCAGTGGAGCATTCCATGAAGCCACCCCAGGTGCTGTCCCACATAGCAAGGTGGCACAGGGGGGACCTACCAGTGATGTTGTGGCCTTGGATGCTCCATCCTTGGTGGCATTGTGAGGAGGAGGGAGGTTCAGAAGGGCAACAGGGTGGTTTTGTAGATGTTATGCAGGAGATCCTCCCCAAGGGGCAACTTGTGAGAAGGTGCAATGTGCACGTGGAAAGAGGAGGTGGTGGACTTGCATGGATGTGGGCAGGACTCAGCTCAGCAGTGCCAGCTCTTTCAGGGGGATAAATGCTGCCCCAAAAGGGTAACTGGGGGCCAGGGTTGGTCACCAAGTGGTTCATCACCAAATGGTTGCAGCAGAGCTATGTGTGGGTGTGGGATGGACAAGCTGCCCTGCCACCCCGCATGGGCAGGTCTCATGGAGACCAGCCAAAGGGGTCGTGAGCTCGGACCTTTTCACCTTTAGTCTGCAAGGTGTGAGTGGCAGGGCTGGGGCTGTGCACTGTCCATGCCTGGAGATCTTTCCTGCATCTCACCATCCATGGTGACATCTCCAAGCCTCCTCCAAGTCCTTCCCTGACCTTCTCACACCATCCCTAGCCAGTGTCTTTGTTCTCCAGCCCAAATTGCACCAAAGGATGCCATTTATGAGGTCCTGGGGAGAGAGTGATGGCAGCTGGAGGGCTGGAGAGGCAGGATCCATCTCCTGGGCCCTTGATAGCTGTCACCTTTGTCCATATATAGCAAAATCTGGTGGAATAGGAGGTGGTGCTGGGCAGAGGGCTCCCAGCCGGGTGGCGTTGCTGTTGAAAGCAGTGGTGTGACTCAGCAGAGTCAGCAACCTGGTATTTCCCACAGGAGCATCCCTAGTACCATGAATCAAAGTCATGAACAACCCCATGAGGCAACAGCTCTCCAAAGCTTCCTGAGCCTGGGCTGGGCAGAGCCCTGGCTCTCCTCCCTCTGCTGCTCCTCATGCCTTGCACCCAAGCAGGGTGGGCTTTCCTCTGCCACTGGAGAGACCTGTGTCACCCACGGGCAGGGCAGCAGAGGTGGTACCTGAGCAAAATGCTGCAGCCAGAACATTTTGCAGGAGAAAATGCAGATAAGGGAGGTGATAACATCTGGTAAATTATCCTTCTGTTATTGTCATTTTATTGTTGTTTAACGGTTGGCGTATAAAACTCCAACAAGCTTCTTCAAGGTTGCAATGAAACCTTCTGAGAATCAAATCAAGGGCTGCTCTGAAACTGCTGCGTGGGAGGGGGAGAGTGGAGAGCCCCCAGCTTTTGACTTCTCAAAAACATCTTCTGAGTCACCTTCTCGGGGAACCTCTCTGATGATGATGTGGGAGCTGAGGGAGATGTTGTCTCCACAGGGTCCCTATACCGGAGAGGCCAGATACCTCTCAGCAGCCCCCAAATAGCTTTTATTCTGGGCTTAGAATAGAGGTTTCTTAAAAAAATCCTGCTATGTGGAGAAGATTTTAGGGATGAGCAAGCCTGATGTGATCATGTCCAGAGTTATTATTAACTTCAGAGCTGTTAGAATTGCTCGACTCTGGTGATGCACCAAGGGCGTGGGACCAGATGGCCTGGGAGCAGAGCCAGCGCTGGTTGCCAGTATCCGTCCTCACCTGGAGGCTGGTGCACATGGGGAACAGGGGCAGGGAAGGTCACCTCTCTGTGCTGGCTCTTGGAGACACATGGTTTTCCCTGGTGTCTTGTTTTGGGCAGGGGGAATTATTTAGTCTTTGGCAGTCCTGCTTCTCTCCCAGCCATGGTCACCTCTCCAGGCTTTAGAGGTGCTCCGTGGTATCATCTCCTTGGGCTGCTGTAAGGAGGCATGTGTCAAACAGCTATTTCTTCAAGAGGAACCTGTCCACCCCTCTTTGTCACCCAGGGCTGTCCCATCCATCTACTCTCTAAGGGTCTTTTTCAAGGTACCATCAGGGTCCTGCTCAAAGCAGCCATCTCCATCATCTCTGTTGAGGAAGCATCTCCCTCCCCTTCAGCACTGACCCATACCAGCCCTTGACCGCTCTCCAGAGCAACCCATCCACGGCTTGCCAGGGGCACCACTATCCCCAGGGCTGGAAGGAGCCTCTCATCCCTGAGGACCCCAGGACGTGGTCCCTGGAGGCAGCTCCCTGCAGAGAGCCGATGGGTTGTTTGTGACTGGCAGGAGCGATGGTCCAGACGCAGTGATTTTTGTTTTCTGGTCTGAAGCCTGCAAAAGATTAGGAGGAAACAGATGGCTCCCAATTGTCAGTGCCAACTTACTTCCTGCTCTCCAGATAAATCATTAAATTAAGGCTTAAATCAAACTTCATACAAGTTAGGAGGCTCACTTGTAATTATTTCAAAATCTAGACAGACTTAAAGGCCTGGGTTAAGGCTGTGCTTACTGTAAAGGATGGAAACTGCATTCTCTTTCCTGTAAGGCTGAGCAGCAAAGGCCTGAAGTGCTGGAGATGGGACTAGCAACCTCCTCAGCCTCTGACGCCCAAGGTTTTGAGGGAACAGCAAGAGGTCATGGACTTTGCCCATGTTTTATGTGGTAGTAGAGACCTGTGGGGCTATCTGTGATGGGGCTACTGAGGACCATGCAGCTCACTGTGGGACAGGCCAACACAAGCAGGAGACTCTGGAGACCCACAGGGAGCAAGAGCTTGGTGGCAGCCAGGGAGCAGTTCAGGGCTGATCAGAGACGTGATATTTTTAACTGAAGCTGACTTCAGTCATATGCAGCTCAATTAAGGTAAACAAAAATAAATAAGCTAACCATCAGCTGAGGCTGCTTAAAAGGGAATGCTGCCTCTGGAGCACCCGTGAGCATCCCCCACCACAGCAGCATGTGTTTGCAGCTGGTCTGAGGATGTGCAAATACATAAACCCATGTGTTTGGGAAAGACCTGTGTCACTCACGTCACTTGTGTCACTTGTGTCCCTGTGCCAAGGCAGGGGCATTTTACTGAGCCATTTCCACATTTCCAGGGTGCACGAAAGACCTTCTCTGGCTTGACTTCTGGTGCATTTACACTTCAGAAAAAACCAGGGGACATAAGCACATGCTGAAAGGATTTTCCCACATGCTGTGGAACTGCTTGAAACTTCAGCCTTTGCTGGGTCAGACCTTCAGGTCCTGGCCTGTATATATTTGTAGATGTACACAGCATTTGGAGTTATTTGGTTGTCAGTCATGAAAAATCAGTTTTTCCCTTCCAGGCAGCAAGTAGTAACACCTCCCTGAAAAACACCAACCCCAAAAAAGTCTCCAGGAGTCGAGATTTTTGGGTTTTGTCCTGGAAAAAACAGCATGCCTGCAACTCTGATCAAGCGATGTCTGAAACATCTCCGTTTTTCAACACATCCACGCAGGGAAAATGCCCTTGGTTCCCCCCAAAACCACTGAGGACCTGCCATCTTTTCCTGAAATTTATTTGGGGTGCCAGCATTTAACCTCTGCAGGAACTTTCTTGGCTTGTTTCCACTATGATCAAAGCACAAAACCTCCAGAAACATGGAAAGAGGAGAAATAGCTGAAGAACATTGAGACTCATGCAGGACAAAGACCCATCCTTGAGGTATTAAGGCAGCCAATTCCTCCCAAACCAAGGTGATGTTTTTTAAGAACTGGGGGGCAAAAACCTTGTCCAGAGTCACACTGGGAATCTGGCCCAGCCTCTTATCAAATGTCAAAGTCTTATGTGCTGATAAAGCACAGAGGACACCAAGCACAGCAAGTTATTGGAAATAAACACTACCCCTTCCCTACTTTAAGTTTTGCAGCTTGTGGTTAAATGTCAGTTGGGGGGTTTTGCAAATGGAGAAGTTTTATTTTGGAGGAAAAAGTGGTTTACTTGAGTATGGCATGAAATTTTAACCTCCCTTGTTACATGCTTGGCTATGTCTGTTATCCAACAGCCTTCAAAAAAGCTATAGATGCTGTGACTTGCACACTACGGCCCCCTTCTCCTTCCAGCCATGCGTGATTAGCCACCTCCCCTCCCATGTATTTTACTCTCTGTAATGCTCATTAATAAAGCTTCCTTTAATTCCAGATGCTTCACAGGTGAGGGGAGACGCAAGGGGCAGAGAAGTGGAGCCAGAGCCTCCTGCATGGCTGAGGTCAGCACGGTGACTCAAGGGGAGATGCATCCCAGGGCTGATTTTCCTGTCCCCCTGGTTGGGTTTAGGGAATAGCTAAATGCCATATGAATCCGTAACGCTGCACAGCATGGGAAGGAGAAAGGTTGCGGGGCACCAACCCCAGGAGAGCTTTTCCATGGGATGTGGCACCATGGGCAAAAGCCACCCAACCCTGATGCTGAGGTGTCACCTCACCTACCCATGACATGATGGCAGCAGGGGGAGCTTGTATGCCACCACCTGAGAGCTTCGACCCCATGGCATCCCTTATAGCAGGGAGGGGAAAATTTGGACTCTGTGCCCAGAGAGATGTCCTAGCTCTCTCTCCAGCAGCGAAAGGACAAGGTGCTGCATTTCCCTGGCTCAGGGGACTACGCGCTGCCGATGCCAGTCCTGCCTCTGCACAACCTTGCTGAGGCTGGAGCAGGTATCTTGCTCTCTGCGTGGATTTGGAATCCCCCACCCAGGGATGCAGGGACTCATTGCAGCTCAGCGTGGTTCTCTGGGTCTGGCCAAGTGACTCACAGTGATCCTAGTGCTGCAACAAGGCTTCATGGCAATGGTGGCTGCTGCAAGGCTGCAGGGAGGACGAGAGCTGCAGGTACCAGACTGGCCTTGTTCTGACCTACCAGAGACTGAACGTGGGGAAGGACAAGGACAGGGTGTTCCTGTGATGGATGCTGACTCCTCGATCTTTGCTTGTGCTTTGCTTTGAGTAACTACAGTTGGTTTTGGTCTCCATGGGGAGCTGGGGGTGGGAATCCTTTTGATCCAGAGTGACTGTCTGTGCTCATCCTTGGGCTTTGAGATGCGGCTTTGAACTGGGTAAATAAAGGGGATCATCACCCAGATCAGATCCAGCCATGGGGCTCAGAAACCAGGAGTCAGGGTGTTTGGTGGACCTTAGGATCTCCTTGAAAGTACGGCTTGCTCTTAAGCAGAGGGGCTTGTGCCACAGTGCAAGTGGAGCTGCTGGGGAAGTTTGCTCTGTGATGGTCCCAATTTGAGGGCTCAGCTGAGTGTCCTGGGGCTGAGGGGATCAGGGCTGGATTTGGAGTGCAATTGCAGGTAGGCAGTTCCCAGGAGGCTGGGAGGAGAAATGAAAGCATCTATCGAGGCACTTGGGATGAAAAAGAAATTGGCAACACTGGATGTGGAAAAAATGGAGAAGATAGTAGCACTCACCTGAGGGAGAGGGTCTGGGACATGGACGTTGCCTGCAGAGAGGGAAGGGAGATGGGCTCATGTCCTAAAGACCATGTCTCCTTCAGGGGCTGGCACCCTGGCACAGAACAGAGGCTTGCCCTGGCTATAACGAATTGCTCCGCAGCCCCATGCCAGCCCTTGAGCCCCCATTTCCATTCCCTCCAGCCATCACTAATCTTAGCTCAGGCTGAGCTGAAAAAAAAAAAAAAGGTTTGATGGAAGCTACTCTAAAATCTCATGAATAACCCATATAGGGACCATATTAACCTCTCAGCATGAATAATAACTATCGCTAATTGAACCTTTCTTTAGAGCAAATGGTTCCCAACACACCACACGCCCTGCCTCCTTTGAGGTGGTGTCTGAGCCTCTCAGAGCCATGGTGAGCCAGCCAGGCATCCTTTGATGCAGGTGGGAGGGAGAGATGTTGCAAGCCCCATGAAGCAATCTGTTATCACTGGTCATGGTACCTCTGAGGAGAGAGACTAATTGAGCGTTACAATGAGGTAGTCATCCCTGATAAGCTCGACCCATGTTGACTTCCCCCATAATTAATTCAGTGGTGGAAGAAATGTTGTGCAGGAGATCATAGAATCATAGAAACATAGAATACCAGGTTGGAAGGGACCTCAGTGATCATCTGGTCCAACCTTTCTCGACAAAAGCACGATCTAGACAAGATGGCCCAGCACACCCTGTCCAGCTGGATCTTAAAAGTGTCCAACGCTGGCGAGTCCATCACTTCCCTGGGGAGTTTATTCCAATGGCTGACTGTGCTCATGGTGAAAAATTGTCCTCTTGTGTCCAGCTGGAATCTCCCCAGAAGTAATTTGTACCCATTACCCCTTGTCTTTTCCATGTCACTCCTTGTAAAAAGGGAGTTTCCATCTTCTTTGCAGTCACCCTTTAAATACTGGAACATGGTGACAAGGTGTCCCTAACACTTCTTTTCTCAAGGATGAACAAACCCAGTTCTTAGCCTTTCCTCACATGACAGGCTTTCCAGTCCTTTGATTATCTTTGTGGCCCTTCTCCAGATCCTCTCCAGCCTGCCCACATCTTTCTTGTACAGCAGGGACCAAAACTGAACACAATGTTCCAGGTGTGGCCTGACAAGCGCTGAGTAGAGTGGGACAATGACTTCTTTATCTCTGCAGGTGATGCCCTTGATGATGCAGGCCAGCATCCTGTTGGCCTTCCTTGCTGCAGCAGCAGCGCACTGCTCACTCATATTGAGCTGGTTGCCCACCAGGACCTCCACGCCCCTTTCCACAGAGCTCTTCCCCAGCCAAGTAGATCCCAGCCTGTGTTGCACTCCTGGATTATGTTTTCCCAGGTGCAGGACCTTACATCTGTCTTTGTTGAGCTTCATAAGGTTCTTGTTAGCCCAGTCTTCCAGCCATCCAGGTCTTACTGCAGGGTGGTTCTCCCTTCCAAGTGTCCAGTTTCCCACTCCAGTATCATTGGCAATCTTCATCTGGGTACACTTGATCCCATCATAGAATGACAGAACAGTTTGGGTTGGAAGGGACCTTCAAGACCATCTAGTTCCACCCCCCTGCCACAGGCAGGGACACTTCCCCCCAGCCCAGGCTGCTCCCAGCCCCGTCCAGCCTGGCCTTGAGCCCTGCCAGGGATGGGGCACCCACAGCTACCCTGGACAATCTCTACCAATATCATCCAGATTACTTATGAAGTTACTAAACAGCGTTGGGTCCAGTATCGATCCCTGGGGGACTCCACTTGTGACAGGTTGCCAGTTTGAAAAGGAGCTATTTACCACCACCCTCTGTGTGCAGCTTGCCAGCCAGTTCCTCACCCACTGCACAGACCACTAGTGTAGACCATAACACATCGGCTTCTCTAGGAGGAGGCTGTGGGAAACTGTATCTAAACCCTTGGAGAAATGCAGGTAGACAATGTGCACCGCCCACCCCACATCTACCGAGCAGGCTGCTTTGTCGTAGAGGTCAAGATCTCCATCCCACATCTCCTCCAGCCGTGGGCTGTGCCTCCCCAGGGTGTGTTAGGCATGGTGAGAATGAGAAGGACATGAGCTGCCATGCACCAAGGAACCCAGGGATGAAACTAGGTGAATGGGTGACAAAAAGGGACGCTGGACCCACAACCTGCTCTAGGTGGCCCTGCTTGAGCAGGGTTGTTGGACAAAGTGACCTCCAGCAGACCCTGCCAACTTCAACCAATGTGTGATTTGGATGCTGGGATCACCAAGTGGTGCTCCAGCTCCTGATGATCACTTGTCCCAGGAATGGAATGTCTCTGAAGGGCTTTTAAGCACACAGTGTCCCTCTGAGACAGGAAAGTTCTTCACCCAGACCCAGTTTGCATATGTTATAGCAGGAGTATGTATGTATTATAACAGAGTCCCCTGGCTATAAGACAGACCCAGCTCCCCTTGCAGAGGGCAAGTTACAAAGAGGGGTGGCCTTGCTCTGAGCTGGGCTGTGCTGGGACTGATGTGGTGATGGCTCTGCAAGCTGGCACCGTGTGCTCTGCTCCTCCCCCTGCTTCAAGAGGGGGCTGATTTGCCCGATGCAGTTGGGTTTCCCGGGGGTTTATTACCCCAGTGCACCCTTGTGTCATTTCTGAGCTCTCCCAGACCCACAGAGGAGTGGGGCAGGCTGATCGTGGATGTGTATGGAGGTGATGCTCCTATGCATCACCAGGCTTGAGGGATGTCCCAGCAAGTGCTCAAGTGACAGCAGAAGTGGCCCTGGGAGGTGGCTGCCGTCCTCCCCACCTCTCTCTGCATTGAGGTGCAACACTGCAGGCGTGAAAGCCTTGCTGAGATGGCTGCATTAATGATCCTTGGCATTTTCTTTCTGCTGGAGGCTGTGGAGAGTGTGTTAAAAGCAAGTTTTCATTTATCATTGTGAGGAGGAAGAGGGGAGCCAGGAAAGTTCCAGTGATAGCAACAACAGAGCTGAGGCACCACTAGCTGCAGGTGTTTAGGAGGATGCTGGTTGGCAGTTTAGCCTATTATATCCATGTAGCAATTAGCCATACTGTTGTATCAGGATCTTTCCATTTGAGCCGTTCCCTTTCCATACCCCAAAGTTTCCCTTTTTCCTCTCCCCTCCATTTGTTAGGGTTTTTTTTTCTCTCCCTTGTGTTGACCCCTAGGCCTTTTCTGCAAACTGAGGGAGGTCAAGATGGTCCCTTAAAAGGAACTTTGCCTAAAACAGTGAGTTTCCAGTGCCAATAGCCAATAAAGGTCACAGCAAATCCATGTAATACAGTGCTATGAAACATTTGCATTTGATCCTTGTATGGAAACTGCAAGAAAGTGATGAGTAAATGTAAGAAGAGAGAAAAGATGCTCTGAATTAATAGAAAAGATTATTGCAAAGAGGCCTGACAGGGAGTTAGCCTACTAGGAGGTGAAATCTGGGCATCCGCAGGTGGGATTCTCTGCTTGAACTTGGGTTCAGAGCTGCAGGAAAGCTAAACCCTCCTTCCTCCTTGTCTCTGTTATAATCATCTTAATCCCTATAGGGCAACCAGATATTACTGTACATCCCATCAGCATCTAAGCAAGGTGAAAATTACCCCTACTATGTGATCAAGCTGGTTCTCTGACTTTCTCTCTCTCACAATGTTGCCCAGTAACTTCTTTTCCTATTAAATTAATGAAAAGCAATTTGACTGCATTGTATCTCTTGTGGGCACATCTATGGGAAGGAAAAGGGTCTCACTGAGGCTTGGAATGGCAGACATGATGTTGCAGGCATGGAGGTGTCCCATTTTATCCCCAGCCTGTTTCCCATGCTGATCCGCAGATGCTCTACTGCAGGGAAAAAATGGAAATATATCTGTGCATTGCCCAAGAGAGGTGGTACTACCCCACGCACAGGTACTGAATCCCTGGACAATTTCCTAGCAGTCTAGAAAAGTATTGATTGTGCCAAACTTGCTTCATCTCAGAGTGAAAAATTTGGTCCTGCCATGCAGTAAATTCAGCAAAGCATTCACAATTAATGCGCCGTTCCTGGCCATGCCTTTTGGATAGGCTGCCACGGGCTGATTGATAACAGGAATTTTGCTAACTGCTTTAAGAAGCAAATGAAGGAACAAGTTAAAATATCTGTGCTTTGGGCACTGAAAAACAGCCTCACTGAGTAAGCTTTAAGATTGCATTAGTCTAGTTGGGCCTTTCGGCTGCCCCCATAGGATCTCCCTCTTCATCCATCCCTTGTCAGCCCCACCAAAAGCGAATGACATCCATGGGCAGGCTTAGGGCTCCACTCTTGCTCCCACAGGAGGTTTCTAAATTCAAGCTCAGCTTATGTATGCCTACACTGGCAGGCAGACAAAAGGTCCAAGATCAACCTGAGGTCTGAACTCACCCACTAATGCTCCTGCATCTTGCAGACCTATGCTTAGTAGTTGTCTCAGCTGAAGCTGAGGAGCTCCAGGAGCAGATAAGACTCCTCACCAGCACTGGCTCAACCAGAACTGAGGGTTTTGCTCATGTAGTCTGGATAGACAGGGCATGGCAGGCAGGGCAGATACCCCAGACATGCCTCCTCCTGAGCCCGGTGTAGATGTTTTGAGGTTGGTTGCCACCAGGCTCCTGGGCAGCATGTGGAAAAGGACCACAGGAGCCACAGCACAAACTGAGAGGGACACGGTGAAGGGTGAAGGGGAGCCTGACGTCCACATGCAGGGCTGCAGGTGCATTTGCCAGTGTAGGAAAGATCAGATCAGTGAAAAAACCAACAATGTCATGATGAAAGGGACTCAAACGCTATTGCTTTTTTTTAGCAGATGGATGTGAAAGCTGGAGGTGCACCAGACCTTACAGCAGCAGCTAAGTGCCTTGGAAAACAAACGTCTTAAGGAAAGATTGCCTGTTAAATGGAATAACAAACAACAGTATCAATATTCACTAAAGAGCTTGCGATCCCTTCTTCCTTGTCATCCAGGAAAGGAAGTCAGGCAGAACACCTGGTATAAAGAAGAAGGGAAATGCAGAGGCTTAGGAAAGAAGATCCCTTCAGAAAATGCCTCTGGGAGAGGGAAGATGAAGAGGACTTCACACAGAGCAGGCCTGCAAAAGGCTGGGCAGGAATAGAGATGCCTTGTTTGCATCTGAATGGGCTGCGTGGGAAGGGTTCAGGCACTGAGGATTTTGCCAGCTCAAATTCATAAGACCCAGTTCACAAACCCTCCATTCAGGAGGCTGTTGGGATATTTCCCATCAAAGTTTATTATCAGCTGAGCCTCATTGCCTCTGCTTGCACTCACACCTTCCTATCGAAGAGCGTGTGGTAAAAATTAAACAGTGTTGAGTTGCCATGTTGTCCTGGTTTCGGCTGGGACAGAGTTAATTTCCTTCCCAGCAGCTGGTGCCGCGCTGCGGTTTGGGTTTGGTGGGAGCGATGCTGGCGACCACCCGTGGGTTCGGCTGTGGCTGGGTGATGCTTGTGCTGAGTCAGGGACTTTTCAGTTTCTCTGGGGAGGGGACATGGCCAGGGCAGCTGACCCCAACTAGCCCAAGAGCTATGGAATACCACGGGAAGCCTCGCTCAGTATATACACGTGGGGGGATTGGCTGGGGCTTGGGGACCGTTGCTCGGGGGCTGGCAGGGCATCCATCAGTCAGCGGGTGGTGAGCAGCTGTGTTGTGCACCACTTGCTTTCCTTCCTCCCTTTCCTTTGGATTTCATTCCTCCCCCCTCTCCCTCTTTTTCATTATATCTGTTATTGTTATTATTGTTCTTTCATTTTCATTTTCTTTTCGACTCTTAAATTGTTCTTACCTCAGTCCTCAAGTTTTACATTCCTTTCCGATTCTCCTCCCCATTCCACTGTGGGGGAAGCGAGAGAACAACTGAGTGGTGCTTAGTCGCCAGCTGGGGTTAAACCACGACAACTGTGAAGTCCCTGGAAGAGGAAAGGAATTTCAGGCTGACCGAGGCAATGGCTGATCCACTGCTCAGCCAGCTGGGCTTCATAAACACTGAAGACCGAGTGCCCCGTAGAGTGCATGCACCACCAACGTAAACGCTTCTGAGCAGCACCCGAGAGGAGCTTAGCTCAGTGTGTTTATATATTCTGAAGACTTTGCTACTTTTCTCTTTTCATTTTGAGAACAGCCACATTCAGCTGATGGCGATGCTAACAGGAGAAGTTGTGTAACCCCAGCACAGTTAGATGTCTCTGCAGGAAAAGCAGGCAAAAGGTTGTTTAAAGAACAAAGGAGCGCTGAAAATCCTAATAGCATTGCAGAGTATGCACAGAAGAGCCCATTGAAAAATCAAGTGCCATTAAGGTATGAATAAGCAACTGAGGAGGAGAAAGAGAAAAAAAAAAGCCTCCGTATTATAAAGAGGGATAAGGAAGAAGGGAGCAATTCACTGCAGGGAACGAAAGTGCTGCGTCAGTCTGATGGCTCCATCAACAGCCAGAGAGATGGATCTGTACGTATCTGGGAAACGTGCCACCATCCCAATTGATGTCTTCTCAGTACTCTCCCAGTCACAACTCCCTCTCCTGAGTTGTGGGGGCGACTGGGTACAAAATGACTAGGTGCAAAACACCTCCCTGGGTATTCTGGTGTGAACAGATCCCCCTGCAGAAAGGATCTCCTAGCAAGGGTGAGAGGTGGTATGTTGGCTCATTTACAGCTGGTTTCCTAGTTGACTTAGAACTCCATTTTTCTGTTCCTGTGGACTCCTCCTAAAACCCCAGCCAAGGCCACCTGGGACATCAGGGATGGAGGGCTCCCAGGAGATGCTTGGCTGTGTAGGATTTTCTTCTCAGACACTAGGCTCTGCTCAGTATTTTTCTAACATGACATATTCAGTCACATCACACCCTGCCTTCTAAGAGACACAGAAGACAGCCCATCTGGTTTCCTCCTGTAGATGCAGCTGATCAGATCATCTCCACGTCTCCATGGCTGATGACCACGTCTTTCCATTTCCCCATCATATTTCATTGCACATTGTCACATCCAACCTGAGATGCAGAAAAGCTCCAAGGCAGACATTATGTGGTGTTGTTTATGTGGTGCACTGTTTTCCCAGTCCTGGCTGGCCTCTGAGATCTATGGATAAGGAGATTTTAACAGCAGACAGTTGCAAAATAATAAAGATGATCGAGATGGGCTGGTTTCCATCACCCTGGCCAGCACTCCCATGAGTCTGTGGGAAGTACAAGGCTCCTTTGGTTTGTTCCCAACGTCCTCCAGCTTCCCTGGCTCTCAGTTTGCACTCCTGTCCAGCACATGTCATGGTACCCAGCTGTACTAGGTGTGTCTCATGGGAGCAGAGCAGCCAAATAAGCACCTTTCAGTGCTGGTCCAGGAGAGACTGAGAGCAGAGCCTGTGGAACAGAAGGCAAGAGCAGGAGCAATGAGGCCATCTCATAGCTGGGATCAGACAACCAACCCCTTTTGATTTCATCCAAGGGGTCCATGAGACCCCTTGCACCAGCCAACAGCCTCAAAGCAAAGAGGTTTATGCCATGAATGAGGATGCCAATCTGCAGGTTAGAGTGCCGCCTTGGCAAAAAAAAAACCCTTTAACACCCCTTTAACCTTTGGATTCACGCACGAGCAGGCATAAAGACACTGTAGCTTTAGTCCTGACTCCTCCGTTACCTTGGAGCAACACCATTGGCAAGTCACACTGACCCAAGAGTTCAGTCACTGAGCTATAGGGGTACGACTTGAAACAAATATTCAGATACTTTAAGGGAGGGTCATTGCAGGTAGAGCACTGCCTGGACACTCTGGAGGGATGGCTCAGTTTCCATCTCTGTCGGTGGGGCAGAGTGTGATCTGTGATCAGAACTGTGCCATCTTTCTGGACTCAGTTCCCAAATTGTAAACTGGGGATAATTCTGCTCTTTTATTTCAAGACTGTCTTATGTAGAATGGAAACTCTTTGGGGTTGGTATCATAACAAAGCCTGGCTCACCGTGTTCCCTCATAGCATGAGCAGTGAAGGAGGAGGGCAGGGCGGACACAGCTGCATTCAAGTGATACCTGAGCATCACCTTCACACGAAGGTTCCTGTATAAACGTCCAGCACTGTGAATTTCATGGCACTCAGTTCAACTCGGTTGCAGTCCATCTCTTTCTGTCTTTTTCTGAATTATTCCAGTCCATCCCACCCCTGCTTTGTGCTGGCCATTTTCCCAGTGATTGCTGCTCTTTAAAAGGAGTCTGTTGGACTCTGAAAACAGATGATGATGGTAAGGAGAGCATTTGTGTGGTGATTGAGACATGATGCTGATGGGCATCAGGGAGAGATGCCAGAAGTGCCAGTAGGTGATGGATGGCTGCGATGCAAGGGGCACAATTGGAAGTGCCTCCTCCCCCAGAGCCTGGGTTACACAAGGGAGAGATAACAAAGGGGAAGAAAAAGCAGATAAGTGGATCGAAAGGATTTACAGCTCCTGCATAAGAAGGGGGGAAAACTCTGGGGTCTCAGGGAAAAGGCAGAGGTGATTGCATTTGGCTTTGCAGCTAGTGTTGTGGGAAGGTGACCCAGATGCCAGGCATTGCAGAGTTAAACAACTTCCCTTTCTTGCTGGCTTCTGACATAGAAACATGATTTATTTGGGGGAAAGCTGCATTTTTACAGCCTGAACGTAATGGTATGACATTCTGGACCTTCAGTATTTCCCTGGCAAAGTGCTGGGTAAATGCCATTGCTGGTAAAGTCTAATGACCTCTCTGGAAACTGAAGGGCAGCTGTACAGCCTTCACTTGGAGGAGGGTTTTAAGAGTCTCATCCAAGCAGCAAAGGATCAAATTCAGGCCGCCACATATCAAACAGCAAATGTCCCGTGTCCCAGGCAATACCCCAGTGCTACCAGCTGAATCCTGCCATCCCCTGAAGACCGTGGCTGGCGAACAGCAGGAGAGGAGCGTGGTCTTGGTCTGTTGCTGTACAGGCAATGCGCATCAAGAAACAGCTGGGAAGAATATTTTAACGTTAAAAAAAAAAGGAATAAAATTGATAAATGCCTAGCATGCATGTAGAGAGATAGGGAGCATGCCCCAGGTGCAAGGGAAGTTATTTGTAAGCATTCATGACTTGTTAAATGAATTTCGCTACATTATCTGTCAGGAGCTGACTGCAGCTTCGTCATCTTTGCCCATGACATGGGAATATTGCCAAATTATTTCTTGCTCCATGGATGGCTCCCGAGCTGTCAGCACTTTCCTCGCAACCGACCGCAAGCACAAAGCTGGAAGATGTTTTCGGCGAAGCCTGGTCCCTCCCTGGCTAATGGACAGGAAGCGGGCACAGCAGGGACCGGCACACGGCAGAGGGGATTACTGGTTATGGACCTGGGGGAAGAATACAGCAGTTTTTTCAGTACAGGTTTCTTCCTGAGACAGATGCCTTAGGGACCATTTAGGGATATTGTGGAGGATGCAAAGATTTAACTGCTTCACAGCACAACAAAGTGAGAAAAGGTTTGAAGGCATCTTTGGGTTTTCTTTATACCTTCAGGAGTTTAGACGGTGGGAATGAGAGTATCTGGGTGGGGGATTCCTGTAGAGGAATGAAGGCAGGTTAATTAGCATTGATAATATACAGCTGTGGGTTGGCTTCAGGGGTGGTGGGTTGGCCAATGTAGATAAGGTGCAGCTGTGGCTGGTTCTGTTAAGGAGTTGGGCAGCCAGTGAAGAGGGAGCAGCCAAGGAAGAGAGAGGAGGAAGAAGCCAAGAAGAGGGAGTGGGTCCTGGATGAGGAGAGACAAGGACAAGGCAGCAGAGGGACTGGCTTGAAGCATATGTTGGTATGTGGTGGTAAAAGACCTTGTTGCAGCTGGCTAGTTTGGAGAGTGCTGTGACAGATTCCCTCCTAGGGACACTCCACGGTGCTGTGGCTCAGGTATATATCCCAGAGTATCCTCCTCTCTGAGGGTGGCCGTAGAAAAAGACTTCCACGGTTCAGGGGCACCACGAAGCCAGTCTGCCTGTTTCAATTGCTTGAAAATTCCTGTCTGTCCAGCCCCCGTATAAGCTGTTGCAGGACTTCATCCTCTCCTCCTAGGTCATCATTTCTGCTTGGAGCTCCTCACCCTGTAGTGAAAGCATCCAGAGATGGTGCACAGCACTGCTGACTGTATCCCTCACCACAAGCTGCTTTTTTGGGAAGGAACAAGCTACATCCACCAAGACAGAGCTTGCACCTCTTCCTGGGAATCTTGCAGCTCTTGTCCACTTGGTTCTGCTCTTCTTGAGCCCACAGCATCATTAATCACACCCTGACCAGCTGCTGGAGGGTTTGTTTTAAATCTTCCCCAGACGGCTCTGCAGAGAGTTCATTAAACATGAGTGCTTGCCTTCCTGAGAGGGAATTAAATAGGAGTTAACACGTCTTAATGAGGAACTTAAATGCTGGGTAATAGAAATAACAGCTGAAACACTGTAGATTTCAATGCATGGATGGGACACAGGGGACTCGTCATGAAGCACTCAGCCACCTTACCGCTTGCTGGCAGGTGCCCCTGACAGTGGAAACTGTCCCAGAAATGGGGATAATGTGCTGTGCTCTGCCCCTACGGAGCTGCACCATGGTGGCCCTTCTGGGAAAGAAATGTCCCCAGGATCCCACACCCAAAGGCAAATTACTGCACGGTGGGATGTGACAGGCAGCCAGACAGAGGAGTTAAGCATGTTTGCAATATGCTGCTAATGAAAAAATGGGGAGGGAGGAGGATGGGCAAAGGGAAAGATGAGGCATGTGGCCAGGGACTGGAAATGCCAGCTGGATAAATCAAAGGACACACCGAGGTTATAGGGGGAAGCAATGAATGGCCACAGAAGCAGCATTGTCCCCTTGGAGGGCAATTAACACTTGATATACTTTGATGTTACTTGGCTTCTATATTTAATCTGAAGTCAACAAATCTTAGCAAGGAAGATGCTGGGCTTTGGGGGAGCTGCTGGTGCAGCTCAGACAGCTAAAGGGGCAGCCAGAGCTATGTCCCCCTGAAGAACGTCTGTACCTTGGTCATGAGGTCAGCCTCAAATGGTGACTCTCTGATAGCAGATTGGCCCAGCTAATCAGTTAATTGGGTTTGCATGTTGTAAAAAGGGTCCCTTGAAGTTAAAATCCCCTCCAGGGAGGGCTTTCCCACAAGCCCCCTCCCTCCTGATGGGATGCCAGGGAATTAAGCTTGGGTCCGGGTCTGATCAGCCCTTCCTTTGAATTTGCAGAAGCAGCACAGTCATGTGAGACTGCTGTTGCTCTTGGTTCATCAGAAAGGTGACATAAAAAAAGCAATGAAATGAAGCTTTAAAATGGTAATGTCTTATTTTTCTGATGTCTATATACCCGGGGGCTGATAAATATTCGCATTCCCCTTGATAAAAGCCAGTGCTTTAGAACTGTAATAGGAAGTTGGTCTGCCTTGCGGTTGAGTATAGATCTCGATAAATTCTAATCAGCTGCTCAGGAATAGACATGGGGGAGTGGGGAATTGATAGATAAAGTATCAGCTATTAAAAGAAACACCGTACAGCTTCTCTGGGCTGGATAAATCAAGGAGCCTTTTATATTCACGTTTACGTGTAACCGAGGAAGGCGAATTGATGAGGACTTGAGTTGTACTCTCGTGTCGGATTAAACTCTGATTTATGGTCTGGAAGATTACATTTAAATGTACCTGCTGTGGAAAATTCTTGTCTCCATTTTTAGCCATGCTTCTTTCCTACCAGCTAGGTGGTTAGTCAAGAAAATTAAAAAAATCCAGCAACTTTTCTAGCAAAGTTGAAGAGCCAAACACATATTTCAGCTGGACACGCAGGGGCTAAACTCTGCTCTCCGTTATGTCCATGTGACTTTGCAAAGATCATTTTGGAAGCAACATGTGCTCAGACCAGAAAAGCTTAAAGCAGCCTCTGGCCACTTTTCTCCTCTGAGCCAAAGCTGGTGTGTTTGGTGCTGCCACCCGTCCTTGACTCTTGGGGTCTGATGCATTCAGATTCACTCGGTGGAGGGAAATCTTGGTGATGATGGAAACATCAGAGGCCTTTTCTCACCTGTGTGCTGACCCATCTGCGGTGGAGCTATCTGCAGTTTTACTTTCTCAAGTTGACCAGGTCTATTTATCTCAGTCAGGCTTCTCACTGGTGCCACCAGCAGTGCTGGGGACAGCCTGGGGTGCTCTGCCCTGCATCACTGTAGTGCTCCAAGGATGCTCTTCAGCATCGACCCTAACCTCAATGTGGTGTGGGTGCACGTGATGCCTCTTGCTGCTTTATTTAGCTGGGAACTCAAAATCATGAAAAGAGGCTGCTGGAAGAGCTCCTTCTTGTCAGGAAGGGAGCTGGCAGCACTTAAGGGATTTGAGTGAATAATTTCTTGGTGCCTCTCACTCAGGGGCTTTGCAAGGCTCCAAGGCTTTGCCTGACTTTTGGTGGGCAGAGAGGTAGGAAGTGGCTGGGGAGATTAACAGCAAGGTTCAGGAAGTCCAAGTGCCAGTTGCCGGAGTGACCAGAAAGAGCTTTCCAGAGAGAAAATGAAGGAAGAAATGTTACTTGGACAATAAACCAAGGACTCAGCTAGGCAGGGTGACTGTGGTGTTGGTCACGGGCTCTGGTGTATGTGAGGGCCAGGACTGAGTGCTGACCTTGCTCCCTTGGGACTGGCTGCAGTGATGAGCTGGAGCTGGGAATCGTCCCCCTTCCCTGGTGCAAGGTGCCTGTGGTGGGCTGACCCAGGCTGGATGCCACCAAGAAGCTCCATCGCTGCCCTCCTCAGCTGGGCAGGGGAGAGAAAATATAAGGAAAGGCTCGTGGGTCGAGATAAGGATGGGGACATCGCTCAGCAGTTACCGTCATGGGCAAAACAGACTCAACTTGGGGAATTTAGTTTAATTTATTACCAACTGAATCAGAGCAGGATAATGAGAAATAAACCCAAATCTTCAAAACACCTTCCCCCACTCCTCCCTTCTTCCCGGGCTCAACTTCACTCCCAACTTCTCTGCCTCCTCCCCGCCAGCGGCGCAGGGGGACGGGGAACGGGGGCTGCGCTCAGTCCATCACACGCTGTCTCTGCCGCTCCTTCCTCCTCAGGGGAAGGGTCCTCACACTCTTCCTCTCTCCAGCGGGGTCCCTCCCACAGGAGACAGTCCTCCACGCACTGCCCCAGCGTGGGTCCCTCCGGTGTAGAATCCTCCCCGGGCTGCGGGTGGGGGTCTGCTCCCCCGGGGGCTCCAGCACGGGCTGGGGGCACAGCCTGCCTGGCCGGGGGCTCCAGCACGGGCTGGGGGCACAGCCTGCCTGGCCGGGGGCTCCAGCACGGGCTGGGGGCACAGCCTGCCTGGCCGGGGGCTCCAGCACGGGCTGGGGGCACAGCCTGCCTGGCCGGGGGCTCCATGGGCTGGGGGCACAGCCTGCCTGGCCGGGGGCTCCATGGGCTGGGGGCACAGCCTGCCTGGCCGGGGGCTCCATGGGCTGGGGGCACAGCCTGCCTGGCCGGGGGCTCCAGCACGGGCTGGGGGCACAGCCTGCCTGGCCGGGGGGCTCCAGCACGGGCTGGGGGCACAGCCTGCCTGGCCGGGGGCTCCATGGGCTGGGGGCACAGCCTGCCTGGCCGGGGGCTCCAGCACGGGCTGGGGGCACAGCCTGCCTGGCCGGGGGCTCCATGGGCTGGGGGCACAGCCTGCCTGGCCGGGGGCTCCATGGGCTGGGGGCACAGCCTGCCTGGCCGGGGGCTCCAGCACAGGCTGGGGGCACAGCCTGCCTGGCTGGGGGCTCCATGGGCTGGGGGCACAGCCTGCCTGGCCGGGGGCTCCAGCACGGGCTGCCAGGAATCTCTGCTCCGGCGCCTGGAGCCCCCCTGCCCCTCCTGCCCTGGGGGGGCTGCAGGGCTCTGCCTCTCACACAGTCTCACCCCTCTCTCCAGCTCAGTCGCTGTTCCCCTGGGTTCCCCCTCTCTGAAATCCTTTATCCCAGCGGCGCTGCCACCGGCGCTGCTGGGCCTGGCTTTGGCCAGCGGCGGGTCCGGCTGGGAGCCGGTGGCACTGGCTCCACTGGGCAGGGGGGCAGCTGCCGGCACCTTCTCACAGAAGCCACCCGCTACCAAAGCCTGGCCACACAAACCCAATACAGTATCAGTTCCCAAAATGTTCATTGCAGTTGCCAGCCAGAGGATGTCTGGAGGGAGTTGGGTGAGAAATTAAAATATTTTGCTGATGGTCATTTCAGATGCAGTTGTATGTGACTATTGATGCACTGGCCCTGGCTGCGGGGTTCTGTCCTGTGGAGAAAGGTCAGGATTTGGGGTGGCTGCTTGTAACCACTGAAAATAATGCAAATACAGACCTAACACTATAGATCCTTTCCTGGTTTTGTTTCTCATTTTCTTCCAAGGTTTAATTTAAGACCCCTACCTGCCTTCAGAGAGGGATGGCAGTGAAGCTGCTGGGCTCTTGGGGAAGCCTGGCATCTTGATGTGACCTTGGGCACTCCTGGGGACATTGGAAAATAAATTTTGGAGGTTAATGTTTCCCCAAAGGCACAGACAGGAGTTGGCAGTGTATCCTGCCACCATCAGCCTGGCCTGAAAACAGCAAAGGAATAATTCTTACTGACTTCTAATTTGCGGCTTTTGTGTCTCATGTGCTCAGGCTTTCCTCTGAAAGCAGGAGGGCTAGAAAGAATAATAGTTTTGGCATGGTGACTGCTGTTCTCACATAATCCCCTAACCCCCAGAGCTGCTGCTTTAAGCCAAGTTTTTGTAATGCAGCTTGTGACAGTCCAGGCATGTGGCCTCATGCTGCTGCATGGTGATGGGTCAGGTTGGTCCAGGAGGCACATGGAGTGTAGTGGATTGATGTCCCTTTGGGCTGGTCTCTCACATCTTCCAAACCATGTGCCACAAACACTCCCAGATTGCACCTGTCCTCTCCTTGGCTTTTGTCCCTGTCTTGTCCCTGAGCCAGATTTGTTGTGTGACATGGAGCAGTCTGTGAAATACATTTGCCTGGACCTGGCTGCCCGGATGATGCTTCCCTGAGCTTTCCATTCCCAGCTTCAGTAAGACCAGAGCTGCTGCCTTTCTCTTCCTCTGCTGCAGACCACTAGCCCAGATAAAAAACTTGTTTGCAATTACCAGACAGAAGAAAGAGGAGAAAATTGCACATCATTGATCAGATGAAGGAAAGACAAGAAAAAATGAGGTAGATTGGATACCGTGTGGGACAGGGTCTATGTCGTTCTCCTGAAATGCTGGTGGAAGACCTTGTCCGCTCAGAGCCAGAGGCACACCACCGAGCAAACATCAGCTCTGGGAGGATCACTGATGAGACTGGGCAGCAGCACAAATCCGATACTTACCCCTTTGGGAAAACCGCATTCACTGAGATTGGCAAAAGCACAGATAAACTACATGGAGCAGCGTGGAGGGCAGCATCTAGGCTTTACATGAGCATCTCCTTCCATCATCTCTTGTCCCTGATTCTGGACCTGTATTTTGGACCTGGTGGCAAGCACGTCTGGACCCAGCAGAGTGCATCAGCCCTGGCCCCAGGGTGAGCTTTTTAGAGGAATTTTGCCTGGGATAAAACCTGGCTCCCCTGCCAAAATTGGTCCTTTTCACCCTGCAGGAAATTTGAATACTGCACCTGAACTGCCTGCAGCAAGTAAAGGGTGGAAGTGTGATGGGGAGAAGATGTTTAGCCCAGCTGAACTGGGCCGGTTGGGTAGCAGTATGGCTTTTCTATCCCTTTTCCCTCTGGCATGAGGGGACCATGACCTTAATTCATAGAATGGAGCAAATAAATGCACATAACTCTGCCTACAGGTAGCTTGACCATTCAGGGTGAACAGGTAATCACAAACACGTGTTTTGCTGAGCCTGGTTGAAAGTGGCTGAAAGCCCAGACAGCCCTGCTCAACTGGAATGAGTAAACCCTGTTTCATCCCATCACCTCTCTGGCATCTAACTCTGCCAAGGCTCATATCCGTTCCCAGAAACAATGTGGGACAGCTGGGGAATGGAAGAGGATAGGGTCACCACCACCCTCTGTCTACCTGGTGCTTTGCACACCCTAGTGAGCGCAGCATCATTTCCAACGTTAGCCTCAGCAAGGTATCATGCAGCAGCATGGTCTGTCTTCTCCAGGCTGAATTTTCCTGGTTACCCATCTCACCGGTTTGCTTTGCATGGGCTAGCAAAAGCAGGTGCTGGATGAGGCTGTTTTCCTTCCCTGATCCTGTCCTGGGGCTCCCACCCCTGACCTGGGGATACTGTTGTCAAAGAAAGAGGTCTGTGAAGCATCCCACTCACATGTGGACCTTGGAAACACCTCTGTGTAGCTCCTGCTGCTGAACAATCCTGGCATGTTTCTGAGGCAGCATGAGGGGAAACTCTTCAGAAGCTATTTGGAGTTATTGATAAGCCAGGTGGGAAATCCTCATCTGATGGAGTGCCAGCAGCCTCTGCAGAGTGGTTTGGTGGAGCTCGACGTGCATGAGCTGCACAAGCACTTGCTGGATCCCTCATTTCCCAGGACAGATCAAACTGTTCTGCTCTGCTCAGTCCAGCCCACGTAGTGGTGGTGGTGGGATCCTGGCAGGTCACTGGTGTGTTTGCAACCGCAAACAAGGTGGAGAGCTAACATGTGTTCAGCATAGGGGATGAGGCAGGAAGCAGCGAGGGAGAAGCACCAAGGAGGGAGGAAGGCAGCCATGTAGGTGCATCGTCTCTGGAGGATTCGAGGCAAAGTGATGTGCATTTTAGACCAGCAATAAATCCCCATCCTGCATTGTGTTTACCAGCAGGGAGGGTGCCTAAAGCATTCAGCTTCCCCAAACTTGGGTGTTTAAGTTTGCTCCTCAGTAAAGACTGACAGTGACAGCAGCAGTGTCCATGCAGAGGAGAGCCCAGCCAGCTCCTGGCCTGCCCAGAGCTGGGCCTGTGCCATCCCCACTGCCTGCAGATGCTCAGGCCCCTGGATAAAGCCAGCACATGCCTTTGCACAGCCTAACTCCACCCTGAGCTCGGGCAGGGGGACAGGGCAAACCTCACCCACCTCGTGCCTGTGATGGGAACCACCACCAAAGCCTCCTGTGTAAGCAGTGCCCAGCTCTCGCCCATCCCCTCAAGCCTCTTCTGCAAGGGAAACTGGTCCGAGATGGGTCAGATCGGCCTTGGCAGGGGTATTACACCCATGGCACCAGCCTTGCTTAGAAATTAAGAGCATAGTGACCCTGGGGGGAAAAGCTGCTTGGCTGACTGCTGGTGAAGAGCTCTCATTTCCACCTCTCACAGTGTGCAAATAGCTATTTGCAAAGGGAACTGGCTCAAAGCGAGACATTAACCATTCGCTTCCCCCCCCCCCCCTTTTCCTTCCAATGCCTGTAACTGATCCTTCAAGGCACCTGCTGTATGCAAAATGTGTTTTCTTGCCCGTTTCCAGGTCAAGCCTTGCTGCAACATGAAAAGGTTTTGTCTTTGTTCAGGTCCTCTGAGGAGGAAGGAAGACAAGAAGAGACCAACATCTCCTCTTTGAACCATGACTTTTAAGTCACTGCATGTGTCAGGGCAGGAGAGGAGTCCTGAATGCTTGACCAAAGCTCACCTGGTCATCTCTGGAGGGATTACCCTGCTCCTGGATTCAAATAGTCTTTTGACAGTGAAAGAGCAAACACCGCTGTTGCTCCCTGGCCCCTGTAATACAGCAAGGCACTTTGTCCCAGACAGTTTCTAGGGCCACATGAGATGGAGGTAGACTGGAGCAGCTTGGGGCTGGGGATGGTACAGAGCACACGTCAGTTCACCCCAGTGTTGGTGGCTGTGCAAAATGGAAAGCATATTACCTAAAAAGAAAGCTGCTCAGTTGCCTGCAACCCCCCCTGCCCAGAACATCCTGAGGTGCTCTACAGCCCCATCCAGCACCAGCGGGAGGAAAAATCTCACAAATTTGTCAGGAGAAGATGAAAACCAGAAGGCACTTTCCACCAAGCTCACATGCACTTGGTTTGCTCTTCCCTCTGAACGCCTTCTCCAAGAGAAACCTGCAATGGTCCCCTTTGATGGCTGGAGCTGCAGAGACCTGCAGACACTCAGGTGCCATCTCCAGCCTGGGTTACTGGGCACCACCATCTTCTGTGAACAGGGACCCTGATGGAAACATCACAGAATCACTGAATAATTGAGGGCAAGGAAGGTTTGGCTGGTTGTTCAGGACCTTGTGCTTCCCCGGTCTGAGCATTTCCAGGGATGGAGAGTCCACAGGCCCAGACTGCTTGGACTCCCACTGCTCCTGCTCCGCCAGCGCAGCTGCCTCTTTCCTGTCCCAAGAACGTGCTTTCCTGGGAACATCTGGGAGATGCACCTCCCTTTTTATTTAAGAAAAACAAAGTCATCATTTGTTTTGGTTAAATTTGAATTGTTGCAGACCTGCAGGCTGGAAGTAGAGCTATCAGCAGACAGCCCTACTGCTGAGGGGCACAGGAGAGCTCAGTGCCAGTGGCAGAGCTGAGAGCAAAACCCTAACTCCATCGTTCCTTGTGTCTTTTTAACCATGAGAACATTTTTCCTTAAAAAATGTTCGAAAGCATCAGATGAACTATTTGATCCATCAGTAAGCAGGGTAAAAAGGGGGTCCCTGTGTCTCCAAATCTGTGGACACAGCAGAGGGATGCATTGGGGTCCTGCTTTGTCTTTAGCACATTTGTATCATTTGGAGCCTGTTTTCTGGGGACATTGCTCTCCTCCTCTTTCCCTCTTTTAGAAAGCAGAGCAGAGAGTACAATCTACCTTGTAAATACCTTCCAAATTCAGCTTAAAAAAAAAAAAAAAAAGGGATAGTGTCCATCCTGAGAATGCTCCAGGCTCTGAATATTCACTTAAAAGCCTGGCAAAGGAGGAGAGTTCAACTTTCAGCCTCATTAACTAACGAAGCTCCCCATAGCTCTGCTGTCGCTCGCCAGCCACCACTGCCCAAGAGGGGCAGGTCCTCGCCGAGGCATCGGAGAGGGCTATTTTTGAGCTGTGCTCCTTGTGCATGTTAATGAAGCTCAGCAGGGGATGTGAGCTATTTATTCTCTTTGGTGGAAATGCAACCAGCCTGTGGACTCGATGCACTTGGGCGGATGAATGCTGGGAGCACATTGGAGAGGTGAATGTGAACCAGAGCTCATTTCTCTCCCCTGCCCCGTGGGGAGAAAGCCAGCACTGCTCCATCTACCAACACTCCACCATGGGTCTACCCTACCCTTGGTGAACTCTCCTCCAGGTGGGAAGGTCTCAAGGGTCACCCTTCTGGAGAAGCCGAAGAGGTGCATATAGACATCATGACCTATGTCCACCAACAGCCTTGGAGACACTTGGCAGCTCGGCATGCAAAGCCCCTTGGCCATGGTGCCCCCAGAGATGTTTCTGATGGGAAGCATCCCATCCGTCCCTGTGGAGTTTTGTGATGTGCTGAAATGTTTTCACTTTTAGCACAGAACGAGAAGTGAGGTTTTTTATTGCAGGCTGAGGTGACCCAAACTGAGTCACTTCTGTTTGCTGAATCACACTCCTTTGTTTTTAAGTCAGTTTGACATTCATCACCAGCAACATTTGCTGTGAGGATGTCAGAGGAGATGAGGAACTTGGCGCTCCTCTTTACCTCCTCTTGTAGACCAGGATGGGGACCTGGCTGGTCTGCAGTGAGCTCTGTGTGATGATGTGGTGCACTCTGAAAAATAGAGAAAAGCCCAGAAAAGTTATGAAGCACCTGAGCTTCTACTCCTGTGACTTGCTGGAGCAGTCAGACCAGTTTCATCCAGGACCAAATAAGAAAAACTCAGACTTTCTGATATTGCTTAATATTTCATCCTTGTCCTTCTGCTCCATGGGGAGTTTCTGTATTTTGACACTTTCATTAGGTAGGAAGGTGGGTTGGAATGAAGGTCGGAATTTCCCAAGGGACAGAAATTCTCATTTTCTCTCAGGCCAGCCCAAATAATAAATCTGCAACCAATTAAACCTCCCACTTATCCCTATTCCATGAACCATGGCCTCTTGGAAGTTCATGGCCTCAGCTGAGGTGAAGCCCCTCTATTCCTTTCACTCCAATGGCAGAAGCTGTTGACCCTAGGAGACACCATTTTCCTGTCTTTTGGTGATTTCATTCCAGGCATTCACCTGGTCTGCTTGTACTAGCTGTAGTTTCTAGCCCATGGCTGCTCTGGTTTGTCTTTACAAGGCTGCCGGCAAGCACTCTGGATTATTTACACATATTTTGATTGCAAACATCAATTAGTTTGGTCACAGCCAGGCCCTTGTAATCATTATTCTTGCAAGGACCAGAAGCTTTTAGCCTGCTTTGTTTGTTTTTTAAATGTCAGAATCAATGGAGTTTGCAAACATGGAGAGGGAAAGCGATACACATGGCCCGTCCTGATGTCAAAGTCAGGAACTAGAAGTAAATTTAGAGACTTACAGGTTCACAAAAAGGGTTGTGGGTGAGAAGAGGACAAGAGAGAGGAGAAATGGTGGTAGTATCTGACAGAGACATGGAGAAAATTTCCTATAGCAGAATACAGTGCAGATAATTGCTAGGTCCACCAGTAAATCCCCTGGCACTTTGAGAACGATCCTTATGATCTTTGCACTTAACGAGGGATTTTCCTCTTAACAAGTTCTCAGCAAGTTCACACTCGGCAGGTACCAGTGCTCTGCCCCTGGGCAATGGCGAGGTGCAACCTGTCAAAAATGCCCCAGAGCATCAGATGACTGAGCTGGAACACAGATGCATATATGCTGATAGCAAATATAGAGGCATAGTGCTGAGTTCCCCAGTGCTTGAGGTGTCAGCAACTGGGATGGAGGTTAGGGCAGAGCAGGGAGAGCTATTGATAAAAAAAAGCGGCATGAACAAATGGAGAAATACTACTTGAAAAATGGGGCTGTAAGGTGCTATTGATGAGCCTCTGAGACACTCAGCGCTCTGCATTTATAAGTGATTGCTTGAAGACATCTCTGTCAAAATCGAGTGTGGAGATTGAGCGCACCCTCAGTCGGTTTGCAGATGACACCGAGCTGGGGGCAGTGTGACCTGCTGGGGGGCAGGGGGCTCTGCAGGGGGTCTGGGCAGGCCGGGCCGAGGGGCCGAGGCCAGTTGTATGAGGCCCAACAGGGCTGAGTGCCGGGCCCTGCCCGTGGGTCACACCAGCCCCCCACAGCGCTGCGGGCTGGGGGCAGGGGGCTGGGAACTGCCCGGCGGGGAAGGGCCTGGGGGGGCTGGTCGGCAGCCGGCTGGGCATGAGCCCCCAGTGTGCCCAGGTGGCCACGGCGGCCAGCAGCGCCCTGGCCGGTGTCAGCAGCAGCGTGGCCAGCAGGGCCAGGCAGTGCCCGTCCCCCTGTGCTGGGCCCTGGTGCGGCCGCCCCTCGAGCCCTGGGCTCAGCGTTGGGCCCCTCACCCCCAGGCAGACCCGGAGGGGCTGGAGCGTGTCCAGAGCCGGGCAGGGGCTGGGGAAGGGGCTGGGGCACAGCTCTGGGGGGGGCGGGGGGAGCTGGGGGGGCTCAGCCCGGAGAAAAGGGGGCTCAGGGGGGCCCTTCTGGCTCCCTACAGCTGCCTGGCAGGAGGCTGCAGCGAGGGGGGTCGGTCTCTGCTCCCAAGGAACCAGCGGCAGGACAGGAGGGAACGGCCTCCAGCCGCACCAGGGGAGGTTCAGGGTGGGCACTGGGAGAAATGTCTTCCCCGACAGGATGGCCAAGCGCTGGCACAGGCTGCCCGGGGACGGGGTGCAGGCACCGTCCATGGGGGGGTCAGAAGATGTGTGGATGTGGCTCTTGGGGACATGGGTTAGTGATGGACTTGGCAGTGCTTGACTTGATGATCTTAAAGGTCTTTGCCAACCTAAATGATTCTGTGATTCTATGATTCTATGTAATCCTGCTAGCAAATACCTCTGCATATGCATATCCTCTGCAAGTAAGCCTAAGAGACCCCTCTCAGGACCGAAGCAGCAGCTGGGGCTCATCCTGGGTTGATATCTTGTCTTAGGGTCATCACCGGGAGAGGACAAGCCATACCTCCTTTTTGCAGAGAATCAGGAATTGAGATGGATCCCTATAGGGAACTGTCATCGATTCTGGGGCTGTGTCATCCTGGAGGGAGAACAGCAGTGTGTGGCTGTAGTCCTGTAGCAAGTGCGGGAGGAAGGAGATGAACCTGACTCATGCACTGCTGCTTCTGCTTGCAAATGGGAGTTCATGGAGGATGCTCAGGAACTCAAAGAATTTGTCGAGGCAGGCAGCTTGGACCTGGGTTGTTAGGAAGATGGATGGGGACCATATGCTTTACTAACATCAGGGACACAGATGAGCAGGTTTGAGGCAATGGATGGCTGTCAGCTCTGTCACAGTGTCAGGCAGTCTCACATTTGAAGGATTTCAAACCCATCCTTTATTTCCAAGTAAATAGTAACACCAGACGGGTACCCTGGCTTCCAAATCATCCACCTCCCCAGCTCCTCCTGGGTGTTCATGGACGTATTGTACAAGCTGTCCCCTTGCGAGATGACTGCAGGTGCCTTCAGACCTTTCTGATGTTTGCACAGGGTGAGGATAGGAAAGGACCTCCAGGAACAATAAGGGAAAGAAAGAAATCTGGCAAGGGAAACAACTGCAGGGACAGGAATCAGCCCAGGAACATGGGAAACAAGAAGAACCTAGATTGCTTTAGAAATTATGGAAGAAGCTTTGCCTGTGCAGAAGAAGGGGTGCTGGTGGGGAGCTAGGTGGGCTGGGGAAGTGGGCAGAGATGCTGAGAACCCGTCTGTCGTGGGATCAAAGTCTGCAGCATGGGCTGTAGGGGATAGGTGGGTGCTTGCCTTTAGATCCATTTTTTCCCTTTGAAACTATATTCCTGCTGTGGAAGGTCTCAAGGGCCGATTACTGCTATGGCTTGAATTCACTTAGACTTCACGGACTTGCTGTGCCCAGGGTGGGAAAACATGAGACCTGGAGACCTCCAAGGCAGCTGAAGAGTAGAAAATGGTGCAGCTGGTCCTGCTAGGAGAGGGAACCTATCCCAGGGAACAGACAGCTACGGACATGGGGATGTTACCAGCACCATTCACCTTACAAGATGGCACTGGGCTACAGCGGGCTGCTGGATGAGGGAGATCTTGGGTGATTTTGTGAAGAACCTTGTCACCGTGGAGAAGGAGGAACATGTGCCCCTTGCATATACTTCCAGCGTTGACTTTAGTCAACAACAACAAGCATCAGCAGCCTCTGAACAAAGTTACCACCAAGAAGTCTCATTACCTCAAATACAAGCCTTGCCATTCAGCCCCCATTAAACTTCACTATGAAATGTGGCTGCCCTGATTCCCAGCAGTGCTGCATGGTGGAGCGAGCGCTGCGGGGTCTCCTAGAGCTTCCTGACATTTGATTTATCAGCCCAAAATGCTGCGTCACCATGAGCAACTTGCGGTTAATAACTGATGCAGCAGAGCACTCAGGGATGTGCAGGTGATAGGTGTCACGAATGTGCAAAATGGGGCTTTGGCTCCAAGGTCAGGGTTAAGTAAGGCTGCGAGATGTACTGGGGAGCTAAAGGGCAGAGGGACAACTCCTTTGCCCTCTCTCTATTGCATTTTGCAAGACGTAGGAGGGAGTGTGACTCTGCTCAGCACAGGTTGACTCTAAGCCATGTCTCTAAGTTTGCAGCAGTTCTGCAGAACCTGCAAAACATCCAAGACAGTTTGGGGAAGGGCAGAGGGATGGAGGGAGATGACAGCTGATAAATCACAGCGAGAAGATCAGGACTCTCAGGACACAATGGCTCCAAGACTCGTGTGGAGTGCCCTACTCACACCCCACCCTGCAGGCAGGGTGACCCCCAGCTGTGAGCTGCCTGCAGGGGTAGGAATTCATCGCACCCCAAAAGTCACCAGTCCCAGGCCTGTTTACATAGGCAGGACCCAAAGGAATGGATTTGGGCCTCAGAAAATTGAAATTAAGGTTGTAGAGTGTTCTCATTTTTTTATAGCCTTTCCCTCCCAATCTTTAATCAAATGTTTCTTCAGCTTTTTATATAGTTCCTATCAAAAAAACCCATCTGTAGAACAAAATTTCCTTCACTTCTAGTTTAATTTTTTTTTTCTGCGAGTGGCAAAATGTTCTTGTCTGAAAAATATTTAATGAATTTTCCACTGTCGCTTGCATTTATTAGCCGTGATTTCCTATTTCTGGCAACATGCTCTGCCATTCCCATCTTCCAGAGCCCACTAAATTATTCAACCCATTTATTTCTGACTTTGGGTATTGTTCTGATCTGCCAGTATGCACTAGTCAGATGGTAATGGGGAAGCTTTTCTTCCTCAAGCTGGGGAATCAGCCCAGGCAGCACCCGATGTGAGTGCACAGGGACACTTCTCCCCGTCGCACTGATTTTTAGCAGCTCCACTGCAAAAGTCTCTACCATGCTCAAGTCCCTCCTATGCAAGAAACTGTCCTCGGGTGGCAAGCAACGACCCTGCCCCCTCACTCTCCCTGATCCCACTACCCCATGGTCAGAGAAAGCTTATCCTGTATGCGGGGACTTACCCAAGGCATGGATATTTGTGGGAACAGGCTGGCTTTAATGACCTCCTGTATGGGAAAAGCTCCTCCAGGACAACTCTGCCTTGTGCTATGGAGAAATCCACTCTGTCTCCAGTTTCCCACAAACACAATGTCGTACCTGCTCTGAAAGTGGACTGACCTGTTAGTATTTATCTGGTGCAAGGGCAGGGGGGGTTAACTGGGAAAGCAGCCCACATGTGGGAAAACTGTATTTTCACACACTGCCTTTCTAACATTTGTTTGCCAGAAAAGAAATATACCTCCAGGCATGAAACAAATTGGTGCTATTTATGCACCCTCCACCCATAAAGCAATCATTTCCTGCCTAAAAGCTCCGTGCTGTTGGAGAAAAGGACTTTATTATTTTGGAAAGCAGGGCTTCTGGGAGGAGATCATTATCACAGTTTAAAAGCTGGATAGAGACTTATCCATTGCTAAAAGTCTGGTATTAAATGTACTTCTGTTTACTGATATTCATGCTTTCCACCTGGCAAAAAAATCCCCCACCAAAAACCCAAACCAAAAATCTCGATTTAGTAAAGGATATTGGTATATAAAGTATAAACCCATCAAAAAGATTTTAGCTGCATGCTCCTTTTGATTGCCCAGTACCCATCTTTTCACCAAACATACATTACTGCAAGCAGGTGACTGAGGGGGGATAGGCTGAGAGAAACTGGGAAACAAGAGGTCACTGGTCCTGTTTTTCCCTAAAACAAGGAAGTCAAGAACTACATTAATAATTGAAGATGTAATTCAGAGAAAGTGTCACCCCTTGCCTAGGGGTTTGTGGCCCCAGACCACAGAATAGTTGAGTCTTCTCCGCCAGGAGTGCCTTGCTCTCACACAGTCATTCTCTGCAACATCTTTCCTGCCATTTGGAGATATATCAAGGTCTATTCATCTTGCACTGCTTCACAACAGCAATTAGCATGTGTCACACCTCAGCCATCCCATAACGCTGCTGCACCATTTCCCAAAGCTCTGATTTGACTGCTCTGCCTCTCCAAAACACTGTGAGCTGCTCCTCCTTGGTTTAAGCCCCTTTGTTGTCTGTTTCTGCACTCCATACCATTGCTTCTCCAGCATGGGAAGACTGGCTCAGCTTGACCTGGGAGATGGCAGGAATGGATGAGTTTCTGGAGAATGTCTTTTTGGGTTGTCTTCCATTCTTTCCTTTACTTTTCTGGATAAACTTCAGTACAGCCACATCCTTGGTGTCTCCTAAGTCCCTCCTCGGCTAAGTCCCAAGCTCTGATGCCTCCTGAAGTTCTAACAGCAGTTAGGTTCACAGGGTTTTATGACCAATGCTCCCACCAATGACCAAAACTGACATTTTGTAGTTCCCCCTGGCTGAAGATGCCATTTCCATCCATCCAGGACATTAGCTGCCCATTAAAACAATACTGCTTTTCTATCCAGCATTTGCACAGCACCTGGCGACGGCATTGAGTCCCCAGGGCAGCTCCTCAGCACTGCAGCAACAGTAATAACTGCACCCTCTGTTGTCCATGGGCAGCTCATCTTGTTTGAGGCTAAACCCTGCCACAGGTGAAGAGAAGTGCATGCTATTTTGAACGCAGGAGGGCTGATTTTCTCTGCCCACAGGGCTGTTCTGCCTGGGACATGCTTAGGTCTGGCTACGGTGCAGGCCCAGCCTGGAGAGGCTCCCAGAGGTTCTGCATGGCTTTGGAGGCTTCCATGGCCAGACCACCTGGAGATCTATGCACGAGGTCCTAGGAGGGCTACAAAACTGCACACACTCATCAGGGACTCAGATAAGTTTTTATTTTTGAACCTGAGCATCTTCTTGTGTTTGCATGATGCAATATTTGAGATAATAATTCCTCTTGGAGCAGGGTTGTACTGCAGAATACACCAGTGAATGACCAGGCTGGGTCTGGAAGCAGCAGAGCTTGTATTACCTACATTTTTCTTCTTATTTGCAGAATTCAGTCTCCTGTTACCCTGGATGAGAGAGAAGCTATTGCAATCATAATTAAATGTCACATACATTTAACAGAGTGCAAGTCTCTGTTCCACAGTCCCTCTTCCATCTGGCTCCAGCACAGCTGAGATCAGACTCTTCACAGCCTGTGAAATGATATTAGGGCAGTTTCTGTTTATCACAGCCATGATTGATGCCTGCAGTCAGCTCATGATATAATGAAGGGAGTTCAGGCAGTACAATGGGGGTGTATATTTAGAAGATTAAATAGTACCTTGTGAGCCATTAAGTATCATAACATTAGCACTGGGGAGGTAAATAAGAAGCGTAACATAAGGGTTGGTGAGTCACCGTATCAGGGAGTTGCTCTCCGTTCAATAAAGTACCTATTCTTTCTTAAGAGAGAAGAGTTGGAGCTGGATGACACTTACTGTGAGCCCTTTCATACCACTGCCTTTCCTTCTGCAAGCTCTGCAGATGGCTTGAACGAGTAAGTCTTTCATTTCCCTGCACCAGATGGGGGCACAAGCTTGTGAGGGTGGCTGGCGAGTGGTTTGGCCCCCAAAGCTACAAGCTTGCCAGTGGCAATGTTCTTCAAACACTGCCAAGCCTATCTGCCAAGGGGAAGAGAGCACATCTCCACAAACAGAGCCTTCCTGGGATGCCCCATCTCCTGCTGGACGGCTGTTTGCTGATACAAGCCATCATGCCAGACAGAGATGGATGGGGGTTTCAAGCCGTATGAGAAATGGGCATCTTTTCAGTATGGGGCCAAGGAAAGTGCTATGCAGCCTGGCAGTGCCATGGGCAGCAGCTAGTTCTGGTAGGACCTACATCCAGGGATGAAAACAAGCTTGAGCGAGAAGCCCAGGGATGTTTACCTTCTGCAGGAAGGTGAAAATGATAGCAAGGAAAAAAGATTTGGCTGTTTTCATCATGGTTATTTAAGTAAGGAGTTGTGCAGCCAGGCTGACATGGTAGGACATCTCAGATGTGTGATGACCTTTTTGGCTGAAGCTCTGCTCTTCTTCATGCGTGTCCGCTTCTCTACAAGCACTTGTCTGCTGACAGGGTGACTTGTGCAGCTGTGGCTACTTTTTTGGTTGAGACCTCTCCTAATGATGGTATCATGATTATGGTATCATGATCGCCTGCATCTTTGTTTTGGAAGTAGTGCCAAAGGTTCACACTTGGTATTGAGTCAAACATCTGCAGAAGAAAGCAGAAATGATAGCACAGCACATCAGGTGTTCAGAAGGGTATAGTGTTTTTGTGAACACCATAGGCCACCCCTGGGATCATGGCGGGGAACCAGAGCCCTGTGCTTCACCCAACATCCCAGATGCATGCTGAGCCCACACTATAGATATTTCCAGGACAAAAGTGGAACCAAGCTTTACTTCATTTCTGATTTGCAGTTGCCCTGGATGGATAACAGACAAGAAGAGGAAATCTCTCAGGAGCCCGAGCTTCTGCTGAGCTTGCAGCAATCCCCTTGTGTTGCCAACTCAAAGCCACCAGTGCTGTTTCAGCCCTGTGTTTGCCCGGGACCGGACACCCTCCATAGGTCCTCCCGCAGTCCTCAGAAACCTGGCATCCCCTAATCCCGGAGAGTCTCCTGGCACTTCTGTGCAACCACCTGTGTCCTTGTTCCTGCCAACAGCCTTGTTCAAAACTTGTTAGATCAGGTCTGCAATTAAGTTCAGCAGGGGCTGGTTTATGACAGGTAATCACTGGGCTGTTGCTCATAGGTAGTGACAGACCTCACCGATCACAAATAATTTTGATGTCTACCTTGCTGCATGCCAGTTTGTATCTTCATTTCAGCTGCAGTTTCCCTATTTGAGCTGACAGCAGCTCTCACCATCTGGAGAGAGGTGTGCTTCTCCTTGGCCGAGCTGTTTAGCATGGAGCTGCCGGAGCATTAGCAGGCATCAGAAACTGGAAAGCGTCAGGTGTTTATTTCTCCACAAGCTGTTCTGGGATGTCTATAAATAGAAAGTGTGCTCCAAAGTGACCTGAGAGCAAAAGCATGTTAGATGTCTGTGTCTGGGTGACCTGAGAGCAAAAAGATGCTAAAGATCCATGGTTTGGTGGTCCAAGAACACAAAGCATGCTAGATGTCCATGGTGGTGGCTCTCTGACTAAAATGAGGCTAATGCTGACAGCGTGGTCCAAAACCACCTGTTCAAGGGAAGTCCTTTCACTGGTTGAGGTGAGCTTTGCAACAAGCCCTTAATTTCTACAGGTGATGTTTCACAGTGAGCTTGAGCTAATGGTAGCAGTGTGTGGAGAGTAATGGGCTCTGCCTTCAGAAAATCTCCTACCCTGCCACGCCCTGGCCATGCCTCCCAGACAGTCCCTGGTCTGGTGCAGGGGTTTGGTTGGCTGCATGACCCAGTTTGGCCAGAGACCATTTTTCCAACACTGTTCGTTCAGACAAGGTCTTGGGGACAGGTCCCTGGGCAGCCCCATGGAGAGGAGAGGGGTACAGCAGAGGGCAAGTGGGATTCCACTTTTGGGGTATCAGGTTGTCTTGGATATAGCAACCTGGAGAGCCCATGCACAGAGTCTGCCTTGGAGTGTCATGGACCCAGAGGAACCTTCTGCTTGGCTCTCCACCTGGGACAAAGGCTATTGACTTGTCCAAGCCCACTGGGCTTTAGAAGAGGTCTTTGCCTTGCAAATGTCTTGGTCAGAGTGAAGATATCCCCTATAAACCACCTTGTAGCTGGAAAAAAGCTATACTGTATGTCTGCCCACCGAGAGACTGCAGAATCCAAACGTCCATGGATTTCCTCTGGGGCGGAAGACAAGGTACCGAAAGATGGAGGTGGAGACAAGGTGACCCATTGGATCTTTGCCATCTGTGATAGGAGATGTTGCAGAGCCTATTTCCATGGTAATGCTGGCTCCATCTAAATATGGCTATGTGAAAAAGCTAATCAGAAATGTTCATAACGATCTCGTGTCTGTAGGGGAATTTGGGCTCGTTCAATGAGCAACATTTCACAAACATGTTTAATTTCAACAAACAGTTGAAAAATTCCCAGAGTGGAGTGTTCTTGTAAAGTTGAAATGGAGCAGGCTCATTTTCCCTTTTGGAACTGTTTTCAGGGGCTTTAATTTAAGCATGTTATAATTAAAAAAAGTCCCAAACCAGGCCAGAGTACCGTCCTCTTTAAATCAAAAGCAAAACAAGACCATTTGCCTTCGCAGGAATTTTTTTAAAAATTATTCTGAACAGGGAAAACTACAGATATATAGAATTTCATAAAATAAAATAAAACAGGCTTTGTCCACATCTGGGGTTGGGTAAGACCTGTGGGCTGGGGGATTAACTAAGTGATTTTCCAGCATCAACCATGAGACCACACAGAGATTTCCACAGTGTGGATTGCTACTCAATTCAGTGCAGAAAAGTGAATTATCCCAATCATCAGTGTCCTTCTGGCTTTATTAAAGGCATCAAACAAGGAACCAGCATTTCTGAACTACTTTGTCAGAGAGAAGAAAACCTCCTAGAGCAGGAATATCGACAGAGTTTATAAACTCTGTCCTGACCTCACCTCCTTCACATAAACTTGCTGGCTGAGTCAGGACGATAAATCTGCTGCATCTCATTCAGGAAGGGAAATGATTATCCATCCCTCCGTAATGAAAGAGATTTTATTCTGAAGCCTGCTGTGTTGGTGATTTGCAGACCTTCCACGCGATGGGAAGGGATTTACACAGCAATAATGCAGCCGTGCATTGGTGTGCTGCTGTGTGGCACTTCCATGTCCCCCAAAAGTCATCCAGATGATTGTGCATTAATGCTGGCCACGGGAAGGAGAAAAAGAAGCAGGAAGAAAGATCTCAGCTGAAATCTAGAAGCAGATGGGATAAGAATGAGGCATGGAGGGATAAAGTGCACAGCGTGCTGGCTCCAGGGCTGGGAACAGGGATTTTGCACCAATACACAATGATCAAACACAAGGGCAGACAAAGGGAAGAGCAGCGGGATCTGTTTGGAGATTACCAACACTAGTTCATTGAATAAGATGGTTTTGTGCCTTTTGCAAAGGTCTCTCGCAGGGCCTTTGGGGAGTGCAGCAGAAAATGGAAGATGTGCTCACTCAGCCTGGCAAAGCCGAGGTTATACACAAGGGCTTGAACCAAGGAGCTCTTCCCATGCTGGATGCAGCCTTCCTGGACTAGGGAGGCAGAAGGGTTAATTTTCTCCTTGACAGCAAGAACCAAGAGCTTATTTATGATGGACAGCAGCTTAGTGAGGCCATGTTTAAACAGCCTTATAAAGAGCAGAAGTGGTTTGAAAGCTCTGAATGGAAGCCAGTCAATTTTATTATTTTTTTTTTAAAGGCTCAGCAGGCTCTAAGCAGAGTTTGGCTTTGGTGCATGGCAGATGGCTCAGGAGATGTTTCTCTGCTCTATACATAGTAATTTTTGACCTAAATCTACTTTTGCCTCTTCTACAGAAAGCACACGTATTTTTGCTGATATGGGAGATTTCCAGACCTCTTCCAGGCCAGATCTTCTGGGAAAGGAGAGGGCAAAGCCCACTTCCATCCCCCGGCAGGACAACAGCCCATCCCAGAGACCACACCAGGTGCTCTGAGTTAGTAGGGCCAACAGCTTTCCCCTCTTGAAGACATGGGTGCAACTGGGCCAAATTCATTGCACCACTTGAACATCTTTCTCCATGTTTTGGAAGCCATTTCTAGGGTACAGTTCAAGGCTGTGGGATCAAAACAAGCTTGGAGTCTGGCTCAGCAGAAATACCTGAAGTGAAGCTGCATTGCCCCTGCATGTGCACCTCCATAGCAGTGTCAATGATGGATATGTCGTGATGCAAGAGTGCCTTTGCTTTGGCCACAGAGAAGCTCAGACCAACACCTGGCAAAATGTCTGATTAAAAGCAAGATATGTATGAAGAAAATGAATACTGGACTTCAGTGCAGCTGTATGCAAGATGAGTAAATCCATGATCTCAGGAGGAATTTTAAAACCTATTAAAATGTAATGCTTCTTTCTGCTAGCAATGCCTTTTGGGCTGGTACTGCCAGGGGTTTATTTCCAGTCCTAGTTGCTCATCCATGAGGAGCCCTTAGAGATGAGACAGGATCTGAGGCCACCTTCCTCAGGCACAGATGATGTAGGGTTTATTTGAACCATCAATCCCCAGACCCCAAAGCAGGAGGGTGTTACAGGGCTACCTGCAGTGCTCCTGGCAGGAGATCAGGACCGGTGGCCAAGGCTCACCCTGCCACACCACTGCTTTGCAGCCAGCAGCTATGTGCTTCCACTCTGCAGGTTTTCATTCCCCTACTTTTGCCAGTGTTTAAAGAAGGAAGAAGAAATGAAGTCATCAGGGATTCTGTAACACAGGAATCCTTTCAATGTGCTAATGCACTTGCATTAGCGCTAATGGGCAACCACCACCAGCAGGCTCTTGGGAGGAGGGAGGGTACAGAGCCGAACTGCGCTGAATTCCTCTAATGCTTCCTTAATCCAACTGTTCTTTAAAAGTGTAATGAAAAGAGCTCCTGTTTACAAATAACCAGGGTATCGCAGAGGTTTGTAGCCATCTTTGGACTGTCTCGCTCTTTGCTGAGACAACAGCCCTGGGCTGCGGGTTTGTCCTTGCATTGCGTTACCAAAGCCCACCCCTAAAATCAGAAATCAGAAGTGTGTCCAGTTATATGACCAGGCTGCCTAAGCTTGGTCTGATGTACAACAACAACAACATTTGCAAAGTGCAAATCGCGCTGATGGTTACGTAACTGAATTATCCTTCCATATGCCAGACAGCAATTCTACAGTTAATTGATTTTAATCTAATCATTTGTAGCCAGCCGCTAGTTTTAATCAACCCTGCCCACCCCCAGCCCATCGTTTTGCATGAGCCATCTTTCCAGCAATTACTGTATTTAATTATATGAAAGTCTGGTTACGTTTCATTAATTCTTGTCACATTACCACAACCCTCTATTTCCACATCCAGAGTCCAGCCACCTCATCATCATCATCCATTACAGCACACAAGCAAAGGCAGATCCTGGTTCCAGTTTCATTAGATTTTGAAAGCTAATTAGCAAGATTCAGAGGAGGCAAAACATGGTTACTCACCCCTTTTCCTCTTCCTCCTCTTCCCACAGCTGGAGCAAAGCCACAGCCTGGCTCCAGCATTGAAGACCTGCTGCTTGCCTGGGGGCATCTGGTGTGGAGGCATCTGAAGCAGGGCAGAGCCCAAAGCAGTCTCTGTTTTCCAATATGCTTCATTTTCCCTTGAGGAAAGGCACTTGGGACCTCCCAGGTGAGGGGGATTATCCTGTTCATGTATGCTATTCAATTTCCAGCTCTTATTAAGAAGCATTAAATGCATCCTTGAGGATGGGCAAAGGGAAAGGCACAAAACCTTGTACTGGTTTGGGTGCAAACACAGCTGCGAGTCGCTGTGCAACAAGGTGGGTGGTCTCTATAGGTGGTGGGTGATGGAAAGCAGGGGCAGGGGAAGAAGGAGGAAGAGGAGGGAGAGTGGGAACTGACTTCCAGGAGGATCTGAGGGCAAATTACACACCACAGACCAGGCAGCACCTGCAAGTGCAGGCAAGAGCTTGGATTTGGTGCAAGGCTGGAGAAGTGACTGTAATTGGGGTCAGTGGGATGTATTTGGCTAGCACTCAGGATGTGATCTGTGCCAGGGCAAGAGGCAAGAGAGACAAAATTCCCTGTTCAGCCTGGTTTGGCTGACTCTGGAGGCTCAGAAATGGTGGCCCAGCACATGGCCCAATTTGAATGGCCAGGGTGTCCGTGATCCATTAAGAAAAGCCAGATTTGGCCAGGAAAATTGCAAGCAGAGCCAGATTTTTAAGCAAGTGGGAAGTTCAGGGTCTCTTGGATGTTCAGAGATGTTGCTGGAGTGACGTCTGCTCCAACCTGAGCCCAGACTCAGGTCCTGACTTTGCATGATTTCAATACCATTGGATTACTGAAATGTGATGCCCCTCAAAAAGCAGGCACTGGATCCCAGATGCACAAGTGGCCAGTGCCTGTACAGGAGACCCCAGCCTCCTCTTCCCTCCACAGAGTTCCATACTTGTCCATTTCCAACAGGGACACAACCCCACTGGCCGATGGGGTGGGCCAGGTAGATCACCAGAGGTCAGACCTGTCACTGCTCCTGCGGCAGGAAACCCTCTTCCTGCTCCCATCAGTGACAAATGACTAAGTGATGCTGGGATGAAGAAACAGGAATCTTCCCGAGACTGGGGTTTGAGGAACATGCAAAGGCATGGGAGGATTTTGGCTTTGGAAACGCTCTACCTACAGGCTGCCCATTTGTCTGGGTGAGTCACCTCAGACATGGGGTCCAGTTTGTTTCTATTTAAACAAAAAATACCTAATAAAAATGAAGGATTGTTCCATGTCTAGTTGAAAACCACAGCAAGCCCTGCTATTCATGTAGGAATGTGGATATTTCCTTCTCCTAAAGCATTTTTGTGAGAGTCCACCTGCTGCAGCCTGCCTGGAATTACATGTGGGGGAAAGGAGATGCCAGGGGGTGTCATAGGGGGTGTCCCTGCATCCTTCTTGCCATCCTCCTGCCGATGCTGGGGAGATGTGGGCTCTGGAAGTGTCCGGGCCATGGGGCTGGCGCATCTCTGCCCTGTCCTGTGTCTCTCCGGACATAGAAGGGCAACCCCTCAATCCAAGGAGCAAACCCAGCTCAGGGGGACAGAAACCCCACGCACCCAAAACAGGTCAGAAAAAGAAGACAATCACTCCAAATAAGGAGATGTCACATATAAATAATGTATTACCAGCAGAATTGTATAATGAGGGTTTTATGGACTACTAATAAAACAAACCGTAAAAGTCTCATTGCTGTCTGAGGTAACACAGCCAGCATGAGCAAGTAATTTTGGCTCTGGAGACAATTTTGTGTTTAATCCTTTGTCTCACCATTTAGGCCAGTTTTAGACAGATATGAATTATTGAATCCAGCCAGACCTGCCCTGCACTCCAGCTAGCCGTGATCTCAGTTGCTGAAGAGTTGTAGTAACACTGGTACAACCACAGCAACAGTACTCTCATAGGGGCTTCTGTGTGATGAGCTCATGAGCTAAATGAGAGAAAATTATATGTATCATAGAATCACAGAGTGGTTTAGTTTGGAAGGGACCTTCAAGACCAGCCAGTTCCACCCCCTGTTCAATGGCAGGGCCCCCTCCCCCCAGCCCAGGCTGCTCCCAGCCCCGTCCAGCCTGGCCTTGAGCCCTGCCAGGGATGGGGCACCCACAGCTGCTCTGGGCAGCCTGGGCCAGCGCCTCGCCGCCCTCACGGGGAAGGGTTTCTTCCTCATGTCCAACCTAAATCTCCCCTCTCTCAGCTTCAAGCCATTCCCCCCTGTCCCACCACTCCCTGCCCTTGCCCAAAGCCCCTCCCCAGCTTTCCTGTCGGCCCCTCCAGGCACTGGGAGCTGCTCTAAGGTCTCCCCGCAGCCTTCTCCTCCCCAGGCTGCACAGCCCCAGCTCTCCCAGCCTGTCCCCACAGCAGAGGGGCTCCAGCCCTCTGACCAGCTCCGTGGCCTCCGACGGGCCCGCTCCGACAGGTCCGTGTCCTTCTGATGCTGAGGACCCCCGAGCTGGACGCAGCGCTGTGGGGGGTCTCAGCAGAGGGGAGCAGAGGGGCAGAGCCCCCTCCCTCGCCCTGCTGGCCACGCTGCTGGGGATGCAGCCCCAGGGCACGGGTGGCTTTCTGGGTGTGAGAGCACATTGCTGGGTCATGTCGAGCTATATGATAACTAGAATGATATTACAACCTTGATGCTGGTAATTGCATAGATTTTCATATCACCTCTACATGTGATATGAGCATTTTATACACATTTATGATGCTATAGATACACTTGGTATTAATTACTCATAATTTCTATGATTATCCAACATAAGGCAAAATAGAGAGTACTCCAGCTGAGAGTTGACATGGGAGGCAGACCCCCAGCCGTGTGGCTGGGGCAAGGTGGGGAGCACAGAAGCATTCTTGCGTTCCAGAGGGAGCTTTCTCCATATCCAAAGGAAAATGCATTATGGTGTCTGCCAAGCCCAGGATGATCTTGATTGCTCAGAGAGGCTTGTCAGCTCTTTGTTGCAGAGAATCTGGCATGACTGGAGTGTAGAGTGTTGCAGATGATTAGTGATGGAGACTGACTGGGTATGAGGGAACATGTTTGTACAGGGGAAAGAACCACCTATATCTCTGTGGCTTTGGAGGGTTTTGTGTTGGACACCAGAAAGCCCCATCAGTCTCCTTCCCTGCCTTTGCCAGACCCTCAGATGTACTGAAGCCACATGAACCCATTTTTAAAGCAGAACTGCTGGGGATCCAGTGATTCTCTCCTAGCACGCTGATCTCCACCGACTGTGTCCACCTCAGACTTTCAGTCTTAGGTTCTGGAGAGGTGGCCAGAGCTGGTGAGGAGCAACAAGCCCTCATCCCCATGTGCTGTAAGTCCGCGGGGCTGGATGGGTGGACAGCAGAGGGCTCTCAAGCCTTCAGCAAGAACAGTCGCCCAGCTGGGAGGATGCCCCATGTTCGCCGCTCTGTGAAACTCATTTGGGCAGGCTGCAATGAATCAGCTGCTGGAGATAGCGATGGTGTTAATAGGAATTTACTTCTGCTGCGGAGGAAGCTTGTTCCTTGATGAAATGCTGCCCCTGTCGCTGCCAAAACAGAATGGTGTGATTAAGTACGGCCAGGTTTCCCTGCTGGCTCCACTTTTGCCTGGCTGTATTGCTAAAGCTTTTCTTGATAACTACCCGAGGAATTAAGCATCTTTTGGAGATAAAAGGGGGGTGAGGGGGTGGAGAGAAAAATAAAAAGCTCTGTTTTCTAGTGCAGAGAACCTGTCTCTGCAGAGCAGTGCTGTGGGTGATGAAGTGCTGGGAAACTCTTTGAGATCAGGCATGCTGGGTCCTCCTCTTCCCACCCCACAGGGACTTGTCATCAATCTGCCTTTGGCACGAATCTGAGCAGGGGAAGGAGAAAACCCCCTCTCTCCAGATGGGTTGGGAAGAACCTGGAAGGTTATTTTGGTATTTTGAGTGGGAGTTGGGATGGGGGAGGATACCAGGCTGGGTTTTTCATCTTTCCCACATTCCCCATTGGAAAAAAAATGGAGTTTGCACACACCCCACACACCCCCCCCTCCCGAGGCAGGAAGGATGTACAAAAGAAGCAGTGGTGGGTTTTCCATACCGGGCTTGGGATTGCTAACCCCCCAGGGATTCACATTGCCATTGTCGTCCACATCCCTTGTGACCCTGCATCTTCACCATGCATCGGGTCCCATCTATGCGATGAGGACAAGGATACATTTGTTTGTTTTTATTTTTGAATGGCAATGGCTATTTAGGAACCCAGACCAGAATTAGGCACTGTTCTGTGCAGGCTCTGCCCTGTGAGATACTCAGGGATGTCGGCGAGTCCCTTGAACCCACAGCACGGGCAGCACCAAGGCTCTGCCATATTCTCTGTGCACATCCCAGTCCCAGAATAAAGCTGTCCCGTGCAATGGGACTGCAGAGATCGTGTAGGTTCATGCCATTTCCCTGGGCCACATTCCCTGCCTTGGTGGGGTGAGAGTGGGAGAAGCTGAGGGTTATCACAGCCTTTGCAAGGCTGGGAAGGAAACTGCCAATAACACCTTGCCCCTTGCCACTGCTGGCATCTATTGTGGAGATCTGCCTTTTTCATTTATGTGTAAATAAGCCCTTTTCTTTCTGACACCGAGCAGTTCTGCAAGTAACTCAGGGTAGGAGCTCATCCTGTGCCTGGGCTGACTCTGAATGTGCAGGGGGAGTTCAGAAGAACAAAAGGCTTTCAAAAAAACCTCCTGTCTGGCTAATCCCATATGACCTGACATCATCCTCAGTGTGGAGAACAAGGTGGTGAGCTTGGCTGCCTCTGAGCACACCTATTAAATTGTGTCCGCTCCGTCATGAATTATGTATCTTTACATTTCCATTTCACCACTGCCGCTTGTTTGATGAAATTCTCCTCTGTTGATAAAGATTAAGCCACCTTCTTCAAAGTAAAACGTTGAAGCAGCCCTGTGTTTAATAAACCGGAGGGAGAGGGAATTGCGTTCCCGGGGCAGGGTTTGCACTGCAGCACTCCAAGTTTGCAGCATCATCCTCTGGTGCCTCCTAGAAGCTGGGAGAAGAGGCGAATGCAAACCAAGGGTGGGTACCCAAGTGTGAAAGGTTTAACAGAGGTGATGGGGTTGTTTTATACAGTATGCAATGTGTGGAGGTGAGCTGAGGGCTGGCAGACTTCATCCTGAGCCTTCCTTGTCTAAACACCAGTGCTTGATGTTGCTTGAGATGCCCTGTAGCAGCCAGCCCACTCCCCAGCAGACATGCCAGGAGCAGAGAGGCTTCCCCTGAGCTACCTGCAGCCCTGCATGGTGAACAGAGGTGATGATTAGCTGCCTGCTTTCTCATCAAACCTTGCATGCAGGAGGGAAGTGATTTACTCAGATATCATAACCTGAGAGGCTGACACAAATCCCATCACCATCTCTGCCTCCGTCTTGTCTTTTGTCTTTTCCCTGGGGAACAGCCCAGAGCCCTTACAAAAACCATGGCTCTGATTCAGGCAGGGGGCAAGCCTGCCTCTAAACCACCATGAGATACAGCACCGACTGCAACAGCTCATGGGTTAAACAGCTGAGATGTCATGCAGCCATTTGCAAATATTGGTCACAGTCAAATACAAACAGCAGAGTGCATGTGGACCTGCTGCTCCCTGTAGTGACAGAAGCTGGGGATGGTTTGTCCTGGTTAAACACTGTCGGGAATGCAGGAAGGTGTGTGCATGTCTGGCTTGAACATATTTGTAAGGTATGTGGTGTCCAAAAAGGGGATCAAGGATGGTCCAGATGCCAGTCCTCAGGAGTTTCCCCTGGATACTTTGAGATCCCAGTGTGCAAAGGCAGGAGCGTTTCTATAGCAGATACTACCAAGAAAGCTCTCTACTGGGTCAGGGGCTGGAAAGTACTCAGAGAAAGAAGAAAACAGGGTCAGAGTCAGGGAACACTAGCAAAAGCAGTAGTATTTTTGTGGATAAAGGTGATCACTTGTGAAATTAAGAGACCAGGAGGGTTAAGTTCGTGATGTTAAAGTTGCAAGTGCATACGCCATCTGGTAGGTCGGCACTGTGCATCCTCGGAGCAGCATGCACTGGCAGGGATGGGGGTGTCCACTCACTTCTGCAAGGAGTCATGCAGTCTTTTCCATCAGCTTGGCAGCTTCCATCCCAAAAGCTTAACAGGCTTTTTCTTTGGGTTTTGTCCTAATACTCTATCTGGAGTATAAGAAGAAGCTACCACCTGCCATGAGTGGTTTTACAGAAGGTAAGAGTGGAGAAGAAACATGTAAATGAGGTACAAACCAAACCAGGTTTGGCATCACCCTTCAGGGCAGCGGTAGCCCAGGAGGAGAGGACACATCTCCTGCCTCCTCATTCCCCTCAAAGCATATATTCCCAATGAACAGCCAGAGTCCACAGCAGGCTCAGAAATCTGGAGGTGCAAGTGGAAGTGGGAATCTCTGGGAATGGCTGCCTTGAGCCATGTCCACACCACAGCATTAACTTCTGCAGGATAGATAATTATTCCTTCATTGAGCATGCATCTTCCCTGCTCCCCACCAGCTGAGTTCCCCTGCCTATCCCCTCTCAAGACCTCTCACACGTCGACCCAGGCCTATCTGAAATGCTCCTGCTTTATTTCTGCCTTTCTCTGATGGCATCATGACATAACTCTTTACAAAATACAACACAAACAGGAGCAATACACCCAGACAGCCCCATTCTCCATTTGACCAGTGAGCCAATATTTGCTTTGCTGTTTCATTTTCTGAGAGGAGGGAAGATTGATGGGACAGCAGGCATACGGCAGACATAACTCCCTTTGTCTGCAAAGCCCATCTTCTTCCTCTGCACAGGTGTGAGCACACACGCAGTTTTTCCTGGGCTGGTTAGAGAAGAACGTCCCTGCACCACCACCTCACGAGTCTGCTGCTGACCCAGTAAACCTTTCAGGGTGTCATACCCGCCTTAGGGTTATTTTCCTGCTGAAAAACAGGTTACTGAGGCTGGATTTCTCTTAACCCGGATCATTTTGTTTCCCTGGTCTAACCAGCTGCCATGAGAGGTGAGCTGCAAAGAAAGGGTGAGCAAGAAGAGCCAAGCAGAGGACAGCCTCCTAAATAACCTTTGCTTTCAGCTTAAATATTGAAGGCATAGTCCTTGCACGGTATTCATTACTAGCAAGTCATGAATCCCCAAAGCTCTCCAGGGTGTGCTATAAGTGGTTTTTTTGGCTGTTCTTAGCTTTTGAGTGCCTTGCAGCCTTGCTCACGCCTACTCAGCCTCTGTGGCTGCTTTCAGTCCCCAGCAAAACTTGTCCTTCACCTCTCCATCCTCTCCATGAAGCTTTTCTCCTGGCTGCTATTATTTGTGGACTTGCCTCCTCCTTTTTTTTTTTTTTTTTTACCAGAAAGAAGCATAACTCCTTTGTACACTGTTTCTGAAGATTATAATCTGTACTAGCTTGAGCCCACAGAGTAAGAATATGGACGCCTGCATAGTTGTCAAGTGCATGGTCTGTAGTCTCATTCACATGGATAACATCTGCATGAACATATCTTCTCATATTCATCAAAGGGTAAAAGGTTTGGAATGAGGGTAGGGATTTTACAAGGACATGTGGACATGCTGTCAGATGTTTCTGTAATTGCTTGCCAGCTAGCTAGCCATTAAATCAGCCACCAAACTCTCTCTCTTCAACAAAATGTGGGCAGTTTTCCTTAATGAACCCACTAGAAGATGAGGATGCTGTGTTTCTGGTGGTGTCTCTCCCTGTCAGCATCTTGTCAAGCTATGCACAGCTCTGGTTCACCCCAGGAACTGGCTGGAGCATCTGCCCAGCCCTGCCCTGAATCTCACCTGCTGTCCTAGGGCCCTCACTGGGACTGGAAACGCAGAGCCTGGAGACAGACCCAGGACCTGCCTGATGATCCTTTGCTCACGTGGGCAGGGAGACTGTGGGTGGACAGCAAACTGGAAGGAGCCTGGGGAGGGACTTTGGCAAAGCATGGGATGTGGATGCTGGAGACACATCAGGGAAAGCTATGGATTTCCATCTGTATCTTGGAGCTGGTGGTGGCCACCATAAACAACCCTGTAACAAGCATCCTGTATTCCAAAGCATAAAAGCATTTGGTGCAGCCACAACAGCCCCGATGCACAAAACTGCCCTGCTTATCTCCTTCCACTGCCCCATCCTGCCAGATACCAGGCACCAAGCAATTTGAGGCCAGATCCACAGCATTTAGATCACTGTGGAAAACCGTCTGGTGCAAAGGTGAGGAGCAAGCTCACCCACAGCCTCCTCACTGTGCTGTGGCTCCAACTGCAGAGCATAAGCCCCTCTTTGCCCAGCTGCACCTTGCAAGAGGGAAGGCAGGGCTGAGTCAGGCCACGGTGCTGCTGCCCAGAAGCTCAAGCAAGGACTGTCCTTGCAGCCAAGGGGCTTCTAACAGAGCTGTGCCCTGAAGGTCCTGATGCAAGTGAGGCTGCTTGGATGATTTACACTGAAGGTTATGAAGCTCTGTAGCCTCCAGAGGACCTACCCATACGGGATAGCTGGATGAATTGGCTTCCTTTATCTCTGCTTTCTTTCCCCCAGCAGTTTGTCAGTAAATCAGAGAGATGTCAGATGTTATCAGCACTTGCAACTCTTTTTTTGGAAGTGATACAGAAGTGCATAGGTGACTTTGAGAGTGCTGAAAAAAGGAAACAAGAGGTTAATAAATCTCCTTCTTAGAAGTATCCATTCTAATGTCCTTACCCCATTCCTGGACTTGCACAGAGATGTGACACCCCCTTATTCCTTGGCCACGTTGCAAAGCCCTCTTTGAGCTCCCCTCTCTTGCTGAAGGAAGGAGAGGTGAGTATGTCTTGGGCGAAGGGAATCACTCCAGGGATGAGTTATTGCAGGGGAAATCTGATCAGGCTCCCAGTTCTGACCCTCTGCCCCCTGTGCTTAGCGCAGCCCCACACTGCTTTTGATGGCACCATGTGGATGTACAGCAGCTCAGCTCCAGGGAGGTGAGGGCAGTTCCCCAGAGCAAGCCAGAATTAACCTGTCAGGGCATCTGAGACAGTAGCAGGGAAAGAGGGGAGATGGGACAGACTGCAGGGCCAGGAGTGATGCTGGGTACCTGGCTTAGGCAGCTGCATCCCACCTGGGGCTGGCAGTCAGCTCCCAGCGGCAGATGCCCCGAACAGGAAATGTCCTCCTGCATTCCTTCTGGCCTCCAGCCAATCTAGCTAGCATGGCTCATGTCCTCATTGGTCCTGTGTCCTCTCTGCCACCCCTGTATGGAGGGAAGGCTGAGATACCTCAAGGGGTCTCACATGGTTTCAGGTGCTCATATACAGGCAGCTGGGCTGAGCTAAGGGATTTAATGGCATATATGAGTGTCTGGAGCTGTGTTGGAGATGCCCCAGGTGTGGAGGAGACCTGGAGGCAAGGAAGGATGCTACTGGCGGCTGAACTGAGTCCAGTGGAGGATTGTGTTGCTGGTGCATAGGTGCTTACTTTAGGGTGAGCAGAATTGCTCTCCAGACTCCACCAACAGCAAAGACTACATCTGCACTGAGTATAACAGGAGGTTAGACGCTGAGCACACACACAGGCGTTTCTTCCTAGACTTCTCCATTCATGTGTCTACATGCTGGACACAAACCCTATCCACATTTTCCACCAAAATGAGATTCCCCAAGACTACTCCATGCCATAAAAAGCTTTGAGTGGTGTTATAGTTGCTTCCACTAAAAAGCTCTCTCTACTACCTCTGCACCACAGGTCTGACCTGCAATATATGGGGCTGCCCCAGGTCCACAGAGCCCATATCCAGATGTGTGCTGGCATGAAGCCTACGCCCCCTTTGCTATTGCCACTTCCAAGATCAATGCAGGCTTCTCTTCCACTTGCTCCTCAGCTTTTCCTCTCGAGACAGACATGGCTGCCCCATCCAACAGTCAAACCTGATCTTCTCTCTCCTTTGCACTTTTCAGGTTGTTCTCCAGAAGTGCAGCTTGGCACTGGAAGAGATCTGCCACCTATTAATTAACTCGGTACCCAATGGGTGTCATCACGCTGAAGGGATCTTTGAGGACAGCATTGAAAATGATTAAGAGTTAGAAGGGAGTGATTTATTGGCGGAAGATTAGAAGAGTTAAATATATAAAGCCCAAGTGAATGATGACAAAGGAGACTCTGATGCCTGTGCAGAGTGGTTTGAAGGGTATAAACACCCGAAAAGAAGTGGCATTGCTGAGATGGGGCATTTCACCAAAAGCCTCTGGGGAAGGCTCAGGGCAAGGAAAGGGAACTGCTCTCTGCAAGCCTTCAGTTATCAGGGGCCACACTTCCAAATTCACTCCTTTAATTTAAATGCAGTGAAGGATAATTGGCTCTAATGCACCAGAGACGTTGTTAGAAAGCCAGAAGCTCAGTTTCTCCTCCCTCTTCCCCAGCAGAGGCTCCTCAGTGCCTCAGATCGCTCTGTGTTCAGCACTGCTGCATCCTCAGAGCTCTGGGGAAGCAAAGACCAGCCTAGTACCTGACAGGCTTGTCCTGCTGCTGGCACATATTGCAGATGCCGGTCAACGCGGAGGCACAGAGAGCAAAACCTGCTTTCCTCTTTTGCTATCATAGACTTGCTTGATCAGAAACGTCAATCTGTATGTGTTGGGCAGATGCTGTCTCTGCAGAGTGAGGTAAATGCGGTGCTGGGAAGCCATAAGTTATCCACGCTGGAAAAAGCCTCTCATGCAGGGTTGTGAATAGCAAGATCCGTCCAAAGGTGCTATGGATGCGCTGTGTTTCCTTCCTATTCACCATGAATGCCTGGGGTATATGCACATGGGAATACTTGTTCCCAGCAATACTGGTTTCCTTGCCTTCCTTCTAGCAGAGTTCACCTCTGTGTCTTAAAGGGCTGCAAAATGTTCATGCACTGTTCTGATCACAGTTAAATGATAACCCAGCTAATGAGTTCCTTGGTGCCAGCTGATGTAGCTGAGAGGTCACTGCCAAACTATTCCAGTGTCTGTGCAATTAAACATCAGGGTCTTCTCCCCAGTTTATCTGACCTCACTTCTTGCATAGAGCTGCAGCAATTACCCAAAGCTTCCAGAAGGCAAAAAAAACCAACATAAAAATAATTGTGTTGCAGTTAGTCTAGTTCTTAATATTTTTTTCTTTTAAAAGTTTGTACCTCTTAAATGAATGCTAATTATACTTTTCTTATGGGCAGCATTTTATCAATACAGCCAACTGGGACTGGAACACCAATTAAAATCAGAGAGAGGAGAACTACAGCTGTAGCAGAGCACCTGATTTTTTCAAAATTATGACATCAACTTAATTGCAACTTTCCAATCCATTTTCCCCCCAATTAATCTAAAGTGCTCTATTCTTAGGAGAATTTCGGAGCCGTGATAAAGCAAGTCAATGACCTGTTTTCTGACCCTCTGTTAAACTGCTAATGACTTTTTTGGCGGGTTTCATCTCCATTTTAATTGATGATGGACACAGTCAAAACCTAGTTAGGAAGTTGTAAGCAAAGCTGAGCTCTGCCTTTTGTGGCAGGGCCATCCAGTTTGGCTTTGGATGTGGAGAAAGAGAGTGGCTAGAAGACTCAAAACTGAGATGTCAGCTGTAAAAAAGATAAGGAAGCAGTGCAGTTAACGCTGAAGAAAGAGCCCAGCTGAACAGATTGTTCCGCTCCACCTAACTTGCATCAGGACTTTGCTGTGTGGCTCCTTAATCCACTGTGTTGGAGCAAGGCTGCCCTGTTTCCAAAGGAAAGAAGACAGGAGGTGGTGTTGGCAGCAGGGAGACGGGAAAGCCAGGGAGACGGGAAAGCCAGAGCCTTGTACATGTCCATGACCAGCTGATGATCTCTGCTGGGTAGGAAGCCATCTGCCAATACTCTGTACCTCTCCTACCTGAACCCCCACCAAGGCTGCAGCCCACAGCTCTTCTCTGTCCTGCCCCAGAGCTCAAATCCCGCAGTGTCTCACCTGTTCCTCATTTCCCATTGCTCTGCCCTGCAGCCCTGGTCCTCTGTCCAAGCTCCTTCTTTATCCCGGGATATCCCCATCTCCACCAGGCTCCTCTCTCTCACCTTGCCCCGTAGCCGTGACTGCTTGGTTGAGACCAAAGGTGTTCTCAGCCCAATGTCTCATGTCTAAAGCAGATGCCAGGTGAAGAAGAGGGAAGGATGCACAGTACTGCCCCCAAACAGACTGCCCGTTCCCTGCCCCTTTGCCTCTTGATTCTTCTCTGGCTTTACATGAAGAGGCAAATGCTACCTCCTCCATGGGGGATTTCCATCTTTTGCAGCTTCCAGCATCTCTACTTACAAAAGCACACTTGAGAAGGATCCTCAGGGCAGAAGGGAGGACATGTGTAGGTCTGTAACTGAAAAAACGCTGAAAGATCCAATTCCTTTGGCATTAGTGAGTGCTTACAGGCTTCTCAGGAACGCAGCGTGCAATTATCTGCACTGCTTAATTGCTAACTCTCCTTCAGCCTGTGCCAGCCAGGTCTTAGAATCATAGAATGGTTTGGGTCGGAAGGGACCATAAAGATCATCTCGTTCCAATACCTTTCACTAGACTTTCATCTTCTTCAAACAATGCCCAGACATGAAGCAGGGCAGCACAGACCAGGGATTGCTCCCAGGCAGCAAAGTGGACAAACCCTCCAGGTTTTGTGGAGGAGAGGACTCAGTGGCGTGGGCACCGCTGTGCCACACTGCCTGCCCTTGGGGCTGGTGAGCATCTCCCTGGGTTTAGCATGGGAGAGGCAGCGAGGGGGGTTCCCTCCTCCCATCTCAAGGTGCTCACGGACTCGGTGATTTTCATAAGACCATTATGATCAAGGAGGGAGGCTGTGGCATTTTGACAGCAATGCATAATTCTTCAAAGGAGTGGAAAATCTCCACATCCACATCTGTTGTAGTGGGTAATTACCCTCAGTGTTAAAAACATGTGGCTTCTTTGCAGTTTGAACCTGCAGTGTTTGGCCCTTATCTGATAGCCATTAGCTGGCTGGAGGTAAGCCTCCTGTCCTTTCAGGCATCCTCTGCCTTCATTGGGAAACACAGAGAGCAATTTAACAGCCTCTTAACCTTTGCTGTAATAATCTCCATAGCCAGGACTTCTTTCATCTCTTGCGGTAGCGCGTGCTTTTCTGAAATCATTTGTATAACTGTTCCCTGCAGCCTCTCCCATTTATTTCTCTGCTCTTTTAGAGCTTGGACACAGGAACAGATCCATCATTTCAAAATGACTTTCCAAAGAGTGCAGCTACAGCTAACAACACCTCCTGGCTCCTGCACAACTTTCTCCTCTGAGCGGATCCCAGAGCTGGGTCACCCCAAAATACATGGTGCTCAGCTCACGGCCTGCTCGTAGCAAACATAGTGCAAACCATTACGGGTGTTTGGGGGGTGTGAGACTGGATTAGTAGAAAAGAAGACTGAGAAGGGACTGGCAGAGCTCAACTAGACACCCACTGTCCCCAAAAGAGGGTCAATGCAATTAAACCCCTCTTGGCTGACACCTGGCTCAACCCCAGCCTCCCTCCCTCCACAAGCACTCAGCCCCATGCTGTGTTCTCCTTCTTAGCCTGATTCTCTCTCACTGTAATTTCAGTCCATGACTTCTTGTCCTGTCCCTGGAAGAACTGTTTATTCTCCCCATCTTTGAAACGACCTTTTACATAATTGAAGACTGCTATTGTGTCTCCTCACAGCCGTCCTTCCTCCAGATTAAGTGACACCAGCTGCTTCCCAATAGCTCATGTTTTCCCGGCCCCTAATTATTCTTTTTACTGTCACATGAACTCTCCCTGGGTTGCCCTTGAACTGCGATGTTGAAACTGGACCCAACTTACAGTGGTCTGTAAGTAGAGAAGAGGCAAAGCACCACTTCTGCTGTCACCTCCTCACTGTGTCAGCCCTGGAGAGATCACCCAGACATCTGTACATGCCTGAAAAGGGTAAATAAAGCCTGATGGATGCCATGGGTTGGTATTGCTCCTGCGCTCCAGGAACTGGCTTGGAAGAATCATGGAATCACAGAAGGGTTTGGGTTGAAAGGACCTTAAAAAGTCATGTAGTTCCACTCCCCTGCCAAGGGCAGGGCCCCCTACCCCCAGCCCAGGCTGCTCCCAGCCCTGTCCAGCCTGGCCTTGAGCCCTGCCAGGGATGGGGCACCCACAGCTGCTCTGGGCAGCCTCTGCCAGTGCCTGGCCACCCTCAGCATAAAAAGTTTCTTCTTTCTATCTACTCTGAATCTACCCGTTTCTTGGTTTAAAACTATTCCCCCTTGTCCTATTGCTACATATCCTGCTAAAAAGTCTCTGTCCCCATCTTTCTCATAAGCCCCTTTTAAATATTGAAAGGCCAAGAGGACGCTGCATCTGGAATTGCAGCATACCAAGTTTCCTAGCAAGCCTTAATGCTGCAAGATCATGGAGATAAATAGGTTGTGGTTCTCCAGAACCAGTTTTGCTCGGGGAGCCATGGTGACAGTCCTGAAATTACTGAGGACATTGCTGTCACAGAAAGGAAGACTGAGGATGTATGACAAGAAGGCGGCAATTAAGATGCTCCCGAGGTATCCAAAAGTGTGATGTGCCATTCATCTGTGCCAGAAGCCCTCCCATTTGTCAAAGCTTAAAGAGAATGAGACATAACTGACCTGGAGGAAAAAAACCATCAGTGAGAAGCAATTGACAGTCATACAAACAAAGCAGGTCATATTCAATTCTCTGTTCACAAAGGAAACCATGAGAAATCACTGAACCCAGGTTTTGTTGGTGATGATAGAAGGAACTAATGAGTCTGGAACTTTTACGAGCAACTGCTTGTGCTGCTGGAGCAGGGTGATTACTGGGGAGGGTATATTTTTCGTCATGATAACCATACTGTATATTTGAAGGTTTCTAAAGGGGAAAAAAAACCCACTACTTACAAGCTACACCAAATTTTATCATCTTCTGTCTGTTTTCACTCAAGACAAAGATTTCTAAGGGTCAGAATTTACATACAAGCTTAGCTCTTTGTGGTACATTCACAATGTTAAAAGCCCCAGTGTTGTTCGGCGCCAAGCAGTCACCTCACAGGTCTCTTGAAGATTTTGGCTCCAACTGAAATTGATTGTGCAATTATTTCTGGAAAACCCCACTGTAATAGCTGATATGCTGGCCCCAACATGGGCCAGTGCCCAGGCACAAAAGTCCCTACAAGTCTCTTCTGCACCAAGATTTCTCCTTCTTCTCTCTTTCCACTAATCTGTAACAGGGATATTATTTGCATTCAGAGAACAGAGGTGCTTAGAGCTGACTGGAGACATGACAGAGAGAAGCCAGGAAGGTAATGAAAGCAGGTGGAAATGCTGGCTGAAGAAATGGAGTATTTTTATTCTTGCAGTGTCTCATAACCTCTAACTTCCACCTGGAAGCAACGAGGTTGGTCTTAAGGATGTCATACAAAGACAAAAAGGTCATCTGAGTTGGAAAAATATGTACAAGACTGAGGATGTAGCTAGACTAGCCTTGACCTTAGAGCCTCTAGCATCATTGCCATTCCTGCTCATGCCCATCCAACCATGAGCACCACAGCCAGGTTGCTATTTCATCTGATTCACTTGGAAACAAAGAAAATTATGAAAAAGAAGAAAGTAAAGTATGAGGACAGTGCATGTATCTTGTAGCAACCTCTCTCTTCTTAAGGCCAGACACAGAAATTTTCCCATTTCACATCAGCTGAGACAAATACCATGCCCAACTGGCAGGAAGAAGAGCTGTACCTTCTCCCAGATCACCCAGCACAGTGGGAAGGACATCCCTGTGACCAGAGCACCACATGCCTGTAGAGCTGGCGGTATCACAGAAGATTGCCTAGCCCAAAATCTGCATCAAAGAGTGGTGGAAAGTGGCTGGAACTCCCCTCCCTTCAACTCTTAGGTTGGGAGAAGGGCTTTTTCAACAGCTCTGCTCACCATAACACCTTGTTTTGCCTTGCAAACAGAAAGCAGCAAGCAACTGCATGTTGGCAAAGAACATCACACTTTAATGTGAGTGAAACACATCCCAAGAAGGAAAGGCACAAATTTCTTCTATACCCTCCAAAAAGGGAACCTTTGCCCATTCCTTTTGTGCTTTTTTCTTCTCCGTGCTTATTATTGCCCTGGGGACCATTGGCTTGGATTTCCCCATGAACGCCTCTCAGATGTTAGGCATGTCCCTGGAAGATAGCTTAGGGTAGGAGAACCAGCTCCCATCCCGGAAGGGTCCCATGGCTGTCTCCTTGGCCTTGGATGCAGTCCTTCAGTCTGGAGCTGCAGGACCGGGACACACACATGGGACTCACAAAAGGTGCCCTGGGCTGCAGGCTCATGGCTTTTTGGAGCATGAACCCCTTACTGTGCAGCCACGTAAGTTCTAATGAAAGGTTTTCCTACTTCTCTGGGGTTTTATTTCAACAAAGAAGCAATTTCCCAGTCAGTTTTAGTTCTTCTTGATACGCTGCCTTAATCTTTGGTACTTTACGGTATTAAATAGCTGCCAGGTTTCATTGCAGGAGAGTGCAAATCCCTGTACTTCTGCCCCAAAAGGGCAGAAATAAACACAAATGTATTCACAAGTGAAATCACTCTTTTTTTTTCTGTCTCACTTATCTCTGGTACTTGAGCAAGACTGCTCCTGTGGCTTTCTTCTCCTTGATCTGGTGTTTTTTCTGTTCCCATCATCTTCTTATCCTCTTTTTTTTCCCTTCCTTGGATCGCTGGAGGCTCTACCTTTTATGCACAAACCCAGCAGCTTGCTTTAATCAAACATAGCAATTAAGGAACTCTCAATTACAAGTGTCACCCATGTCATGATTTGTTCCTTCAGGACTGTGAGGCTTCAGGATTTTGAGTTCACTCTATTATTTCTGTGTCTGAAAAAGTCTGAGGGGAATTAAGCACAGAGGATTGGATCACAAAGAGAAAGCACCCCAAAGAGTATCAGGCCCTCTCTCCAGCATCCCCAGACTGTTCTCTCTGGGGATTCACCAGTTTTATCCTGATGCTTTTGCAAGCTGACAGGCACCAGATACTTAACAGCTTGATGGGAAGTCTTCCCTGCCCTCCCCATGGTACATGAGGAGACTCTAAGCAAAAAAGAGGATGACTCTTTCCTGGGGTTTTTCATATACCCATTTTAGTATAGAGAAAAAAGATGATGATGGAAGTCATGAAGAGAAGAGACTGTTTCATCCAAGGATGAAAACCAGACCAGGCAGACATGCCAAAGCTGTCTTGGCTGAGTCAGACTGTCTTCAGCACTGCCTGTTCTCTCTATGTGCACTCCAACCCTCCTCCTCTCCAGGCTGCAATGATGGGGCATGAATAGATGTGCCAGGAAACACTCCCTTCTCTGAATTCTTGGATGGCTGATGGTTGTGGGAAGGTTGCCCAGGGGCAGAGAGGGCCACTCACATGTCCTATGTGCTGGGAAAATCCATTAAGACAACAGGTCAGCTTCTCATCTGGGTCCCCGTGGTCAGGACGGACAGGGCTGTCTGGGGTTTCAGCCATCATTTGAGACTCATGCTCTGGGAGGATGCTAATCCCAGCCTAGAAATGCCCATGTTCTCTCTGACTGTAGGCTCACCCATGGGTAGCTGCTCTGACAGAGATGTTTTCATGCTGTATTTGGACAGATGAATCTCCCTGCAACGCTGGAGCCATGCTGTCTGATCCCACCTGCATCTGATGGTTGTTTTGACAAAAAGATCTAATTTTGGTTGATTTGGAGGGGGACTGTAGCTTACTTTTGGGAAGGAGGTGATTCCCAGAGGAACCAATGCTGCATTCTAGAAGACTGAAAGACACACAGTAGTTTGAGGACACAACAGGAGCACCTCCTTTCTTCTTCTTTCCCTACCTCCTTAGAAATTCGGTATCCTTAATCTAGCTTCTTCCCTTTGTGGAAGGCAAATGTACAAGTTAAATATACTATCTCCAAACCTGTAGCTCCCTCTGCACTAGAAATCAGCCAGGGATGAGCCACAGGCTCCAGGCTTTGCTCATTATCTCCTAGATTGTTTCATTATTAGCTGATTCCTGGAATGCTGTTGTCCAACCATGCCTAAGTGTGGTTTGGAGGACAACAGGGGCCAGAGGTCTGATCCAGATAAGCAATTTGGATGCATCAGCCAGGGAAGGGAGCAAGTTCATCTCTGCAGATGTGCGGAGGCTGTACTTTTCACCTTCCTCCCGTTTACTAACAGACCCAGCCTTTAGCAGTGAGTTGCACAAGGTTTTACCACAGATGAAACAGCTAGCTGTGTGATTTAGTTCAGGCAACGATTCCTGAGCAGTGAAGTGAGTGAGTTGCAGTGAAAAAGACCTGCAGAAAGATCATGAATCTATGGGCTGAGAGGCAGAGGGCTGCAGAGAGACTTCCAATGCTGGGGTTTGGGTTGCAACTACCAAGCATGTGCTTTTATCCCCTGGGGACTCAGGTTCCCCTGCATAAATGGTACTGGTCGAGTTGCCTACCAGAGAGAGGTGTCCAGAGCAGTTTGAGATGCCCTTGGGCATCCTGGCAAGACCTGAGCTGCTAGCCACCAAGGGCAGAGGTTTCTTGTAGGTCCCGTCTCCTGGCTGCTCACCCCATTCAAGAGGATTCACACTTGATCCAAGCTGCTCTGCGCTTACTTAAAGGTTTTCATGCACACTCATGTTTACGTCAGACTTTTCATTCATACACATGCATAAACCACAGCACCAAGGAGTTCTTTGCAGCCACCGAACTTCAGCAATTCCCTGCACTCAGAGTGAGGGCTGGCCATGGCTGAAATTTGGGGAAGGGGGAGAAAGAAAGGTCACTGGACTTCTGGCTGGGTTATATGCTGGAAAAGGCTGTTTCCCCCTTCATAGGAAATGTGCACCTTTATCTCTTATAAATATGCCCTTTCTCAGGAGCTTGATGCAGCACACTGGCACTTTTATTTGCATTTTGTGCCTCTGGGCAAGAAAGACTAAAATAACCATTAAGAAATGCCAGCTGAGGAAAGAAAATAATCTCATGGCAGAATGACAGCTCTTTAGGCATGAGCTTCCCCCAGCCAAGGTCGAGGATGGATGTCTGCAGCCCTGCCTACTCCTACCTATTGCACCAAGGTGGCAATGGGATCTGTGGAGCAGGGAGGCTGGGATATGGGTTTCATTCCTAGAAGATGAGCCTTGGGGGCTTGCACGGTTCCTGACAGAGCAGGGCTCCAGATGTCTCTGGATAGTGGGTTTGCAGGTGCACAGCACTGCAGCTGGAGTGACAGAAGTGGTTAGTCGAGAGCAACGGGGTCCAGTTCCCTGCTAGTTAAGCTCAATCAGTCTCACTAAAGTTGCAGTGAGGTATTTTGGTCCCTAAAGGCTCCTGTGGATTTTGCTGCTTGCAAGGCAGCATATGTGATACCCCTGGGAGATGGGGAAAGCGTCTGTCAGGTGCCCACCTTCACACAGACCAGGACACAGGGGGAAAGAGTGAAGCCGGTGGGACTGGGATCCCCAGCCCTGAGGATATATTTTCATGAGGATGATCAAGTTTTCAGAAAGCCTGGATTAGCTAGCTCACCCGGAAGGTGCCGCAGGACTGAGAAAGACCTGTTATGTCCATAGTTATGTGGGACGTGGGATGCTCTGGAGCTGTCAGGGATGAAGTGACTTACCTAATGACAAGGTGACAATGATGGGACAGAGTCCCAGCCCACCCTTAACTCGAGTCCCTCCAGTCCCGCGGAGCCCTTGCCCTTGGCCTATGTAGTGCTGTGACCCACTATGCTGTGACTGCAGAGCCGTTATCAGTATTTCCCTGAGAGTTTAATTTCTCATTGCCATCTGTAAAGAAATCTGGGTACAATTAATATTACCCCGGGTCCTTTCTTGCCTTCTCTGCTGAGTTCTCGTGCAAGCTGCTTGTCTGTTCTGCTCTCACAGCCATTTCAGTTTATTACAGCCCTTTCACTTGACAGATGCTGAGGCTTGATGATGACTTGTATATGACTGATAGACTGGGAAGCAGCTGGGAGCACTCACTTCTAGATGGAGCCCGAAATCCTCTTTCAGCTGAGTGCTGGAAAGGAGCAGGGACACTGTAAATAAAGCTCTGGAATTATTTCCTCAGGGAATTTCTGGATATTTCACATTTTGGGTCACTCAAACCTGTCCAGGCAAAATATAGCCCATGGAGATGTTGCTCTATGAACATCCAGTGAGATCTGCGCCACCTCACTGCTGGCATCTTGACTCATCTGGATCCTTCTGCTGGGCATGGAGAGGGGCAGATAGGTCTGGAGGACATCTCGTCCTGCCTTAGGATCATGTGTGTAGACCATCCTCTGCTTATCCCTCCCTGCAGAACCAGTTTATCAGGTACTGAACATGCAGACAGGTACATCACTGAGCTTGAGGCTGCATTGGCTGAGGCATCCACCCAAGCACAATCCCTTTCCATGCAGTTTTTCTATCCTGCTGTATAAACACCGTATTTGCACTAGCCTGGAAGAACTGGGAAGGGTTATTTTCACTGACATGATCTATAGGCATGAAAAGCTTTATCTGGCTCTCCTCTGGATCAGGGGTCATATAACAAAGAAGCAATAAGACCATCAACAGGAAGACTTTATTGCTTGAGTGTTTTGGGGTTGTTAGCTTTTTCTTGCTTGTATCTGAATGTCCTCACTCTTGAGGTCTGAAGCAATTGAGAAGAGCAAGCAGCAATCCTTGCGTGGTGGTATGGGTGATGAGAGAGGATGGACCAGGGTCTGGTGGAGGTGGGGAAGGCCCATGGCTGTCAGGATCTGCAGCAGACCCATCCCACCATTCATGCTATAAGATGATCAGACACAAAGGAAGCAGCCCAGGTGCTCCTGGGAGTGAAGGGACACCAGGGTGGTCAGCAGGAAAGTGGCAGGCTCTTCTCCTGGCTATGGAGACAACCCCATCAGGGATTTTTCACAGAATCACAGAAGGGATTAATTTTTAACTAACTTCCCATGTGGACATTAAGCCCACATTCCTTATCCTGAGAGGTGCTGCTAACAGGCAGAGAAATCTTCTGTAGATCTGCCTGGGTTTCACTTGGCTTGCTCCTTCTGTCATCCATGCAACGTTTAAATTGTGGCCTTTATCTGATCAAACTACATTTCTGCCTGCTTCATCTAGTAGAAAGTAAAGAGGTATTTTTTGCCCTGGCCTCAAAGCCTCTGACTGTTGCCCCATTAACAGTCAAACACAGGCTGCCCAGAGCACGGTGGTTTCCACCAGCTGCTCTTCATAGAAAATCTGCAATTGAAGTGCGGAGCGCTCCAGCCTGCCCTCGGCAAACAAGAGTTCACAGGGCCCTCAACCACCAGGAGCAACTTCTGGGAAGCTCCAAGCTAGAGTCCTAAGTCCTCTATTGGATATTTAATACAGGTGAAGCCTTGCACAGCACAGTAAAATTCAGACTTCTCTTTGTTTTCAAAGAGTTTGGTTTTAACAGTGTCAGGATGAAGACCTCAGCTTTTGGCTGCTGAAGCTTACTGGGACCCATGGATACTCATCAGATTCCCAGCATCCCTCAGAAGCTCCATGCATGTTCCACCCCTTCTCTGAAAGATCCTGGGTTCTCCAGACGTGCGGAGGATGATGCTCATGAGCTTGAAAGAAAAAATCCTTCCTCCCAGGATCCTTCAGCTTATAGGGCCAGGATTCACTGTAAAGTGTACTGTTTTGCTCAGAGTTTTGGATCATCTTGAAGACCCTGTTATGCCTCCCTGCTGATGTATGTGACTATTTCCCTTGGTCCAGAGGGCAAGGTCACCCTGACAAGCCATTGCAATGCTCAGCCCATCACTTGGCTCAAGGCCACCTCATCTATACTGTTTCTCTTACAGAGTAGCCCCAGGATTCCCACTGTGCCTTCTCTGCATATGTCCAAGGGACCTTAAACCCCTTTGTCTACCATAGGTATGGGTTTAGAGGTGGTACAGCAATCAGGCAGCCTAGGAGGGCACAGAGGTCATTTGCTGAGGACTGTGACAAAAGCTTGGCTGAAAAGCACAAAGAAGGCACAGTGGCATCCCTCCTCCTCTTAATGTCCTTCTCAGGCTCATGCAGTGCCTTTCTCCAAAGCTGGAGTGGTTCTGAAGACACATAACTGGGGTCTGGGAGGGGAAGAGGGTGTCTTCAGCATGTGAAGAGGGATTACACACAGACACACAACACAGTTCACGCTCGTCTGAGTTCTTGTGCAAATCAGCCGCTTGCTCTCCTTTATCCCCTGGCACTTCTGCTGCTCCCTCCGATCCATCTCCACTGAACAAAGGGTTCCATGATACATCGATGCCATATTGTACTCCTTCCCAAGCTCCTCTTGTTCTGCGCCTGGGATTTCCCTGAAGGTTCGTGTTTCTCCTTGGCTTGATTTATACAGCCACATTAGATAAATGACACTCGCAACATCTATCCTTGTTATGACAGTTGCACGACATGCACCCTGCACTCATTTCTCTTCCACTGACCTCGTCGATCTTCACTGGAGTGCGCTTGGATGAAATGCAAAGGGGGAGAGCTGCAAGTACTCTCTGCATTGATCAGGGGAATATTGCAAAACGGCATGGGATCATAAGCAATGCATGTGCCTTGGTGATGGGTTGTTGTTCCTGCAGCTAATTTAAAAAAGAAAAAAAGTAAAAGGGACAGACTTCTTAACAGGGCCTGTAGCAACAGGACAGTGGTTTTAAACTAAAAGAGGGAAAATTCAGACTAGATAGAAGGGAGAAATGTTTTATCATAAGGGTGGTGAGACATTGGCATGGGTTGCCCAGAGAGCTGGTAGATGCCCCATACCTAGAAACATTCAAGGTCAGGTTGGATGGGGCTGTGAGCAACCTGATCTAGTTGGAGATGTCCCTGCCTGTGGCAGAGGGGTTGGACTGTATGGTCTTTAAATGTCCCTTCCAGCCCAAACTGTTCTATGGTTCTACGATTGTCCATTCACTGCAGAAGCCCTGAGTTTTAGGATCATAGAATAGAATCACAGAAGGGTTCGGGCTGGAAGGGACCTTCAAGACCAGCCAGTCCCACCCGCGGCCAGGGGCAGGGCCCCCTCCCCCCAGCCCAGGCTGCTCCCAGCCCCGTCCAGCCTGGCCTTGAGCCCTGCCAGGGATGGGGCACCCACAGCTGCTCTGGGCAGCCTGGGCCAGCGCCTCGCCGCCCTCACGGGGAAGGGTTTCTTCCTCATGTCCAACCTAAATCTCCCCTCTCTCAGCTTCAAGCCATTCCCCCCTGTCCCACCACTCCCTGCCCTTGCCCAAAGCCCCTCCCCAGCTTTCCTGTCGGCCCCTCCAGGCACTGGGAGCTGCTCTAAGGTCTCCCCGCAGCCTTCTCCTCCCCAGGCTGCACAACCCCAACAAGAAGGGGGAAGCTGAGCAGCGTTTCCTTCCACAGCACAGATAAATAGTTGTGTGGTTTCCTTTTTTCCCTTTTCTTTCTTGAGTTATAGAGAGTGACAGAGAATCTCCTCTTGCCCAGAAATGCAGTTTTGAGTATTTGCACATGCTGTTTTCTTCCTGCTGTGACTTTGATGCTGTGCTGCACAGGTGCTCTGGGTAGTTAGCAGCTTTTTCAGAGTCCTGAATCCCCACCCAAGGCAGTGGGGCATGCTGGCTCACAGAGGCACAGTCAGGACGATGGTTTCTCTTCCCAGTCTTTTCCCCTCCAACCTTTCCAATCCAAATCCCTGCTCCCTGTGTCCCCCTCTGATGTACAACACTGATGCCCCATGGCCCAGGCTCACTTATACCCATGGATCGTCCTGTGATAGGGATTATCACTCTGCTACCCCACTAAACCATTAGGTTTTGGTTTTTTAAATGCAGAAAGCACCAACGGTGTGGAGTCAGGAGGGCTGCTTTGCCCTGTGTTTGCAGTGCATGTTTCAGCAGCAGTTTCAGCTGTTCCCGATGCTTTGGCACTGATGGAGGTGGATGCTGAGCGTGCTGTGGTCATCCCAGGGCTGGTGCTGCTGCAACCCAGCTGAGGTCCAGTGGGTGGTCCCAGTATGACATAGGTATCTGGGACTCTGATGACTTAAATTTCTGCCCTGCTGTGTAAGACAGAGAGCTCTGCCTTGCAGGGAGGAGCACAATTTGCTGGCCAGCAGTGTATGGAGGTTATTAATGGACGGCGTTAAAAACACTTGTACAAAGTGGAAAACTTCATAGTCATCCTGCAGCTGTGGAGGGACATTGGATTTAAAAGCCAGATGAGGCTTTCCCAGCTCTTACTCCCCAGGTTGCTCCATCTCATGCAAGGAGTCCCCACGGCGTAACGTGCACGGTGCCATGTTGCACCTGACCCCAAATCAAGCCAGTAACCCTCTGGTTCATGACAGAGCCCCAGTAGGTGAAGCCAAGGGGAACCTTGAGCCTTCTCCTCCACAGCTGGTTGTGGTGTCCTGGATCCCATTCCACTTCATGTTTCATCTGTTCATTTCACTCTTGCCTTTGCTTCTGTTCAGTTATTTCTCCTTCCCTATTCATTATTAATATATACATTTGCTGCCTAATTTCTCCCTCCTTTTCTATTATTTAAGTATGCTCAGGTTATGGGTAGGGTCCTCTGGCTCAAAAGATGCTTTCAAATTAAAGCTGCAGCTGTGTGTGGACCAGAAGAGATTAGAGGTGTGCTTGAAAGCCTCCATCATCTTCCAGGGCTCAGACCAGCCCCAGCGTGTGCTGCTTTCCAGCATCCCCAACCCAACAGGATCTGAGGGTGTTCAGGACCTGCTGCATACTTTAAGACCAGTCCATTTGGTCGGTATGTGCCAGACTAAATCTTAACAATTACAGCAGGGCTGTTATATTTGAAAGCGTTTAATCCTGCAGCCTGCAGGGATATTGTGTTCTTCTGAATAGTTTACGTCCTGCATGATCTGGCGGAAAGAGGAGTACAGAAGAGGGACACGTGTTGGAGAGGTGGGCTGGGGACCCCGCAGCAGGATGTGCTCCAGGTCCCAAAGGGATGTGCTGGGGAATGGCCCCTTCCCATGCATTTCCCAGCACCTGCACAGACTTCTCACTCCTCAGTCCAGAAACAAGCAAAAGGACCTCTTTCCCTCTGGGAACCCAGAAAACATTTATTATTCTACATTTCTGGAGAAAAAGCAAACATAAAATTTCTTTGTGGAAGGAGGCAGGGCAGGCTCCACATTAACCCTTGTTCATCCTCCTCCCCTTGTCCTCTCCCAGAGAGGCTTTGTAGGCAAAAACCATCTTGGTGCTGTGTGACCTGGTCCATCACAACTTCTTCTCGGGCCTCTGCTTGGTGGCCCTGCAGCAATGGCAGGTCACATGCATCCATCGTTATGTGCCAGCCTGTGGGATGCTCTTGCTGGATGGGGTATGCAGGAACATATTTTAGACATTTAGGACCCCAGTGTCTTAAATGATGCTACAGGGCTGTGTTTGTATAGCCGAATCTCAGCTGCAGTGGGAGCTGAAATACTCAGTACACACGGAGGCATGCAGATGTCTACATTTAGGGGATTTAATGTACAAGCTGAATTGCATCTGTATGGGGGGAAGGGTGTGAGGAAAGATGCTTGTGCCTGGAAAATTGTCATGGGCCTCATCAGTCACTGGCTTATTTCTCTGCTCTGCGCACAGCTTGCACTTTCAGTGTCTCCCAGCCTCAGGAAAACAGGTGTGTGAGACCCGTGAGTACCCTAGGGGCAGGTCCACGGGGGTGTGAATAGGATGGTGGAGACCACACAGGCGATCAGGCATTGCGTTGTTGAGAGGTCTTGTTGCTTTGCAGCATGCTCCCTGCAGCTGAGACCTTGCTTGAGCTGCCATGACTCCTGGCTTTTTTTGGATACCATTGACTCCTGCAGCCTCTGTTCCCAGAATATCCTCTACAACTGTTCCCTTGAGGTATGAGGAATCCAGGAGACTTTGCAGCTGGGATTTCAGGGAACAACATTGGCAAGCCAGGCTGTTAATCACAGCTTTTCCCCAATTTCCTGAAACCGTAAAGCTGTCATTTCCTCTGGGCTTGCGGGTCATTATGCCCAGGGTCCAAGAGCAGCATGTTGCCTTATATTCCTAATCTTCTTCAGTCCAGGATGAGCCCCAACTCAGACCTGGGACCACCTGGCTGTGTCACATCTCTGCTGGAGGGGACAGTCACAAGAGCTATGCCCCTTCCAACTCCAGGTGTAGGAGGTCAATGCAAAAAGACTCAATGTGAGACCTTCTGGAAGGGACAGTGATACTTGTTTTGATCCAGATGAGTTTCAGGCTTTTGCTCCTAGGTTTCACACACTCCCCATCTGCTTTCCACATATCTGCCAGCACCAAGGTGTGTGTGCCTCAGTCGGCTCGGGATCGTCTACATGCAATGAGGTAGATCAAGACTCCAAAATGTCTGGTCCTTCCTATCGCTCATGGATTCCTCTTCATTGGAAATGACAAGCTTTCTTGGGAAAGGGGTCTGCAGCAGGTCTCTTTTGAGTCAATATCTTGCTTATTTTGACTTTTGTGAGTCTTAGGCAAAGCTGCTGCATCTCCTTGCTTTGGGGTTAGGCATAGCTCCTGCCTGTCTCCTAGTGGAACAGCAGGATGAGGGCAGCTCATGGGGCATGGGCTGGCACTTCCTTGTCACCCTCGCATTGCCAGAACTGGTCTGCACCAAAGAGGGTGGCTGGAAGGAGCTGTACGGGAGAGTGGGTGTTGGGCAGGCTGGGAGTAAAGTTTACGCAGTGTTCCCAGTTTGTTCATTGTTGATGGTGTCCCCATTTGTCAGTGCCTCATCCTTATCTGCCTGGCTTTAGTGTTTCTACAGGAACTCTCACACACAGGCATTTCCCATCACACTCCACCCAGACCACCCTCAGCATCTCTGTCACAGACCTCTGGCAAGCACAGGGTGGGATGCACCCAAAGGCACAAAGTCTGGTGTCTCCTGCCCCCGTGCTGGAAACAGAGGATGAAGAGAGATCTTTCTCCATGACTTCCTTCTCTGGAGGCAGCAAGCCACAGTCACAGAATCCTAGAATCACATAATCATTTAGGTTGGAAAAGACCTTTAAGATCATCGAGTCCAACCGTTAACCCAGCGCTGGCAAGCCCACCACTGAACCATGGCCCTAAGGGCAGTCTTCTGACCCCCCCATGGACGGTGCCTGCACCCCGTCCCCGGGCAGCCTGTGCCAGCGCTTGGCCACCCTGTCGGGGAAGACATTTCTCCCAGTGCCCACCCTGAACCTCCCCTGGTGCGGCTGGAGGCCGTTCCCTCCTGTCCTGCCGCTGGTTCCTTGGGAGCAGAGACCGACCCCCCCTCGCTGCAGCCCCCTGCCAGGCAGCTGTAGGGAGCCAGAAGGGCCCCCCTGAGCCCCCTTTTCTCCGGGCTGAGCCCCCCCAGCTCCCCCCCGCCCCCCCAGAGCTGTGCCGCAGCCCCTTCCCCAGCCCCTGCCCGGCTCTGGACACGCTCCAGCCCCTCCGGGTCTGCCTGGGGGTGAGGGGCCCAACGCTGAGCCCAGGGCTCGAGGGGCGGCCGCACCAGGGCCCGGCACAGGGGGACGGGCACTGCCTGGCCCTGCTGGCCACGCTGCTGCTGACACCGGCCAGGGCGCTGCTGGCCGCCGTGGCCACCTGGGCACACTGGGGGCTCATGCCCAGCCGGCTGCCGACCAGCCCCCCCAGGCCCTTCCCCGCCGGGCAGTTCCCAGCCCCCTGCCCCCAGCCCGCAGCATGCAGCCGCATGGGCTGCTAAGATGTGTCCTTGGCTATCTGACTCATTCCTCTGCAGCACTCCTCCTCCTTCTTTTCATCTCTGGAGGTCTCCATAGGCTCTGACATGGTTATCTTTCTCTCTGTGCCTCTGCCTACTCCATCCCTGGAGGTCTAGTTTGTGTCTTTATGCTAACAACGCTCTTCACATTGTCTTCTTGCTCACCATGGCAGTCTCTCACCCCCAAGTAACCACTTTATCCATGTATCTGTTTTCTCCAGGGTCACCTGATGGGAAACCCATCTGCAGATACCTGTCTCCATCTCACTTGCCTCCCTCACGTCCCACCTTCAAGGGCTCCCTTTAGACCTGTCTACGAACAGAGCTGAGGCTGAAGGACTGGGTGATGTGCAAACCCACCATGTCTCAGCCTGCCCAGACCCATGTCCTCCCTATGTGGTCACTCGTCCTCCTGCTTGCAAAGATTTCTGAATATCTCTGTATTTGTGCCCAGCCTCTGCTCCAGAGCACTCCTGCAGTCACAAGAAATCAGGAGCTGGGGAAAAAAAAAAATGAGCACCGGGTCCCCAAAAACTTCCTGAGTGCAATTTGGATACAACTCGTGTCCAATGTGTAGCTAGGTCATGGCACTGGGAGAAGCAGGAGATGGGGAGGGTGGAAAGGGAAACCTCTTTTAATAGCAGGTGTAACAGCAAGGTTTCGGTAGCAAATTTAGCTGGGGAACATTTGTTCTTTTTTCACTGAAGTTTGCTCAGAAAGTTTTAACAGTGTGCACAGCTTGGAACCATCTCAGGTTCTCGTCTCTTTAGCAAATGACTTTTTAACTAGAAAAGTGAGGTGAGAGGGATTAAACTGTTATGGCAGCCTTTATCAGTGCCGTCTGAAAGCACTTCTGTCCTTCAGCTCCCTGAAAGCAACAGATTAGGGTGAAGCTGGGAATATGCTCAATGACGCAGTGTCAGTTCTTATCAGATGTGGAGGATAAAGGATGTTGTTCCCTCACCACAATAATTTCAGAGCCTTCAACAACAAGCTCCCGCACAACTTTGTTATAAGTACATTAAACCCCAAAGATGAATTTCATATTTCATGAGTAATCATTACTCAACCTGTCTCTAAACACAGAAGAGACTGCCTGATTTATTCTGCTCTGTTTCTCTTGGACCTTCAAGTAAGAACAACTGGAAGAGAAGGAGGGAGGGCACTTAGCAATAAGTAGGAAAACACATTCAGTTTAGCAACAGGGGGAGTTAATTTTATGCCTCAAAGTGCAAGGGGTTGTACCTTCTCCGCATAGGACAGCAAGTGAATTCTGGTGAATGCCAATTTAATTTGAAGGAATTATATTAAAACTCTTATAATGAAGGCCCAGCAACCTGGCCAAATCCCAGCAAATTCTGCCTTTTCTGCATTCAGGCAGCCGCCATCAACCCCATGTCCTGCTGTGCTCTTGGGCAAGGGACACAGAGGTCACCCTAGAGAAGGCTGCATTCCATGGATAGGGCAGTCGTTCTTCAATGCACAGCTTGTTAATTCTTTTTTTTTTTTTTTTTTTTTTTTTCTGGAAGTATTTTTTCTTTGAGATTCAGCTGAATGAAGAAAGGTTTGTAAATGGCAGGTCCTCGGGGTTCTTTGGTGTCACAGCTCTGTAAGGAAATGTTGACCCAAGTAACTAAGACTGCAATGCAAAAACCTGTTTGAAAGGACAGTCAAATGCCACACAGCACTTCAGAGCAGGCGACAAAGAAGGGAGTCGTTGGATAAATAGCTGTCAGATGATTTTCTTGGTCTTGGTCTGATGGTACAATTACTGCCTACAAGAAAAGGCCACCCAAGCCATCAGTAGCATTTCATGGGGTTTGACATATTTATTTCTTGGTTCTTGTTGTCTAAAAAAAAAAAGCACTATTTTGGAAAGCATGGCTGTGTCCTACCTCTCCCTGCCATGCACCAGGCAGACCCCAAATGGCAGTGGGTTGTTGATCAAACCCAAGAGCAAAGCCAGCCGTTGGACACCAGCAATGCTCTCTTCAGGACACAGTCCTTTCCCCATGATCTCCTGTCCAAATAGTGGTGTTGTCCCTGCTCTGCTGGTGAGCTCTCCTAGAGTCAGAGCATGGCTCTAGCTGTTTGTACAGCTGCAGTTTGCTTGGAAAAATGAAACTCTAAATTTAGAGACTCTGTAGAAAGTGAAAAATTGGGGGTGATACTTGCTATGCAGTGGAGAAGCATTTGCGCCACTTCTTTAAGTGGTGCACCAAGATATGGTTGCAGCACAGAGAAGCAGAGGAGCAGCTCAGATCTTTCCAGAAGCTGTGACTTCTTCAGCTTTTCCCCTTCCTCCTTTCACTTGGCATGATGGAAAAGGCAGGTGGCCCTTTCTTTGCAATACTTCTGTCGGGCTGCAGCTGCATCAGTGTGAGACCTTCTGGAAAGCAGCATCAGATCAGGCCGCACAGGTGTGATTCAGTGATTCTCTACCTGCCACAGGACCACAGGGCCTATAAGCCCTCATACTGCCTTCTTCATGGACAGCCTCTGTCAACCAGGACACTGCAGGGTCTGTGCTGCTGGAGTGGCAGATCCCAAAATCTCCTCCCACCTCTCCCCTGGTGCTGGGGTGAGGAGCCTGGCTGAAACCCTGGAGTCCATGGGCTTGCAGCCCCCCCAGGATGCTGCCTTTCTTCCTATCCCTGGACCCAGATGTGTGCTCAGAACCCACAAAGCAAGGAAGAAATCCAACTGACGGCTGTGCCAGAGGCTGTTTTCATGCTTGCCTGCACCACGCAGTGACCTCAGCAAGAAGCACGGATTTCTCTTACAGATTTCTGTGTCAGGGTCTGTTTTCTTTCTTGTCACTAGCTGGAGAACAAGCCACAAGACCAAGGCACGTGTTGTTAGACATGGGTGCTGCCAGATAAAATCACAGCAGCATTTTGCATTTCCTTTATAACTTGTCTCAGATGCTGGACCACAGCAGAAACCCCAAAATCAAGCTCTCCTGCTCCCCATCTGACAGAAGATGCTTTGAAGTATGAGATTTTCTTCCCTTTTACATTTGCAACCATGCCTGATGTCATTCTGGGCTTTGCCAAGACCTATATGAATTTTACAACCTTTTAACACCCAAATAAGTCTTGGCTTTAGCTCTCCCACCTCCCAGGGAGATGTGCAGGTGAAAAAAGTCATTCTTTGGGAAAACGTTTCCTGTGACCATACTGAACATGTCACCTGTCAGGTTCATTCACTGTCACACAGCTGGCAGCACCGACAAGGCAGTGATGCCGGCAGCGTTGCCAGCTCCTGAGCAGTACCAGCATGCACAGCATCCCTGCGGGGTCCCAGGACATCCCCTCCATTTTGCTGCTCTTCAGCACTTTGGTATAGTGTGGGAGGGCAGATTGGAAGGGGCTCAACAGCTTCATATATATTTTGGTCTAAGAAAAGAGTGTTCCTTTATTATAGTCACCCTTTGACTTTGGATTAGACAGATGGATACTTGCATCTCCCATTCCTAAAATCTTCCACCAAGGTGCCCCGGGCTTTACGATCTGCTCAGGCACCTCACTGCAGCTGAAGCTTTTTCCTGATCCTCCACCTACATTTTTTCCCCATCTGATAGGATTTTTTCCTAGAAATAACTAATCTTCCCTCCTCCTTACAGCTACTCTGTATAAGAGGTGGCTGCCATATCCCTTTTCTCACAGGGCAGATTTTGCACCCGAGCTCTCCTTCCTTGGCACCGCTGTTTTGCTCTTGATGTTGAATCCCAGAATTATTGATTTCAGGCCATTTCTCCAATCTGCCATGAATGATCTGAATCCTAATCCTGCTGCTGGCAGCACTTGTGACCACAGGCAGGAATTATATTAGCTCCTCTTTCTCTTATCGTCCAAGTCATTAATTAAAATATTGATTAGTGTCGGAGACAGGACAGACCTTAGTGAGATCCTGCTAGATAAAACCTTTTGGCTAGGCTAGGCAGTAAACTACCCGCAACCCCTGGAAGTGAAGCTTTCCAATTAAGCATGCTCTTTCCCCTTCTTTTTTCTCCTCTCTGCATGTTAATTTCGTATGGCAGATGATCAGTTTATGACAATACAGTGGGGTAGTGTCAAAATCCTTACTTAAGTCAAGAGGTTGCACTGCTTCCCCAGATGGGCCAGTTACCTGCCCAAAGGAGAAATTAAATGTTTGATGTGACAATCCATTACATTATTATCCAGGAGATTGTACATGCATTAGCAATTCACCGTCTTTCTGGTGCTCAGCGTTAAGCTGGATCTGGATCTGCCCAATTCCTTCGTTTTCCCTTTCCAAGATCCTCCATAAACCCCCAGCCTCTGTGAACTGTGGGGTTAATTAGCAGCGGTTCAGGGCTCCCTTGGCTCATCTTTTCAGCATCCCAGTGGGAACTTCCTGAACCTTCCTAAACTGAGTATTTCTACCTTTTTTTATATACATATTTGAATGATTTACCTTCCTCTTCCCCAGCTTGGGGACTGGATGCCTTTCGCAGCTCTGCCTCAGTCCTAGGCTGTGGCCAGGCACAGCGATTCTTCGTGGTTTTGCTTCAAACTGGGTCTCTTCAACGAGCATTTTCTGGGAACAGATTTCAAGCTGCTGGAGGCAGTCTGAGCGAATTTTAACAGAAACATCCAGCGGGTTTTGATACACATTTTTTGTTGGCATTCTGCAGTCACCAAATCCACATGGGACCATCCCTATCCCCTCTGCTGAAAAACCTGCTCCTTCGTCAGCAGCAGCAGACCAGAAGAAACCATCTGGGCTTTGACTGCAGTAGAGCGGTGGCCAGGAGCACCATGGGGAGATATCTAGCTGAGATAAATAGACCAAGGGGATGCTAGTCTATTTAAAAGCTTTAGCTTTTCTCTTTTCCAGAGGAATGAGCATTGTGCTTGGCTATAAAGTAGCTCTCAGCTCCATAAATGCCTTGGAACCCTCCTCACTCAGACAGACAGCAAGGAACCAGGTTCATTGAATCTTTGGCAAAGTCTGCTGATGTTTTTCTTCTCTAGCCTGCAAAGATTTGAACCAATTGTGAATATTCATGGGCTGAGCTGCAGCCCAGAAGATAGGCTGTTTAGTGGGAAGGGGTTAAAATGCCAGGAACGGCACCAATACAGACATCTACAAGATGCGACACATTGAAAACCCTCATGAAGATGGAGGGTTGGAGTCTGGGTTCCTCTGCCCCAAGCAAGGGCTCTAATCATGGGGCAATCAGACAAAAAAGAGAGGTGCTGTGGCTTTCCAGACAGAGATCTCCATCACACCTCCCTGGTATTTACCTCTGCTGGGTTCAAGCAGCTCCCAGTACATCTCAGCTTTCGTGAACCCTATTTTGAGGTGCTGGTCCCCATCCCTGTCTTGTGTAAGAGACTGTGGGGAGAGCTATCCCAGCCATGAGTGGGTCCTCACCATGTCAAGCACTGGAGATGTAGCTGTGCCCCTTTTTGAACCTTCATCTGTGCACGGTGGTACTTGAAGGCAACCAGCTCCTGCTCTACTGCTGGATGGATGGAGTCTGGGTGCTGGCCAGGGACACCTGAAGAACTGCTGTGTTAAGCTGTCTCAATTTAATACAGTTGACAAGAGCAATTACTGAATTTGCTGCTCTCACCATTTGCACTGCCGTTTGTCACTCCTCGATAATGAAGTAGGCATCTTTCTCGGCTGGGACAGTGACTATCTTCTGCCTGAGTAATTGCTGGCCTCTGGCAAGGGGCTGCTAGGAAGGACTGGGTTATCTTTCATCAGGGATGGAGAAGGTGGCCTTGGCCCTGCTTTGAGGAAAACAGACAAACCTGGGAAACTTCTCAAATTCCTCCCTATCCTCTTTTCTTTGAGTGCAAGCCTCTGTTGAGTGTTGTGCTGATCCCCACACCCTCTCTCATGCCATCTCTGCCATTTCCCAGATCCCTTGCAGCTGAGAAGTGCTTTGGGCATGCAGACCCTGTACTGGATGCAGCCATGCTCCAATTTTGTGGGTTCTCCCAGCTGATGGGAACTTGGGGGATGAAACCACACTCCAGAGGTTCTGGCACTAAGTATCATCACTTTTATGCTCTGGCCCGTGCTGAGGAAGTCCCATCTGTGCCTAGCCAAGTGCTGCACTTTCAGAGGTGTATGAAGGAATTAGAGAGACTGAAGGAGGCAGTGATGGATTTATTAAGGGTTTAGAAAACACAAGCTAGGAGGGAGAGGCTGAATCTGTTGGGTTTGTTTACTCCGTAAAAGGGAAGGTCAAATGGTAATGGGTACTTAAAAAAAAGGTTGCTGTCAAGAGGATAACTATCAGGTTTTCCCCTGTGTCTCCCGAGAAAAGACGAGTAAGTGTGTTAATTTTGCCATGGAGAAGATTTGAGCTGTCTGCTCTGAAGGGCTTCCCAGTGCACTGACCACTGGGCTGAGCAGCATGGGCAAAAGGGGAAAGCCAGCTCTGAGAGGGCTGGTCCAGCTTTATTTTGGTGCCTCAGCTTCTTCTGGTTTGAGGATGACAGATGGTAAATTGTTGAGATACTTTGGTGTGGTGCCACTTGGGTACCGCTGCTCTACCAGCACCGTGCTGCCTTGGCTACTGAGGGATGCTGTGCCACTGTTGGCACAGAAAGCTGGCTGGGACTGGATGAAAAATGCATGGATCTGGGTTAGATCTGCCAAGAAAATGAGTTCAGGGCTGGTAACAGGAGGAGGAATTGGATCCATCAGGGGAAGGTTATGGGCTTGAAACCTTGGGCTGTTAGAGACCTCAGGTCACTATAGCAGCCGTGCTGGTGGTTGGAGACTGCTCTGCAGGACAGAAGCACCTACCTACTGGACAGACCTGCCATTTAGGGAGGTTTGCTGCTTGCCTGGAGCCCAGATTCAGGATGTTATAGAAAAATTGCTAAGGCTCATCCAAATTTCCAGCTTTCCATGGCAGTTAACTGCACGGACATCAATCACTAACTCAGCCAGGGGACACCATCAGCAGATAAAGACAAATACAGCACTCAGGGTGTGAGACAGTGGGGATCCATGTGTGATCTCCATCATGCCAGCCAAAGGAAAAACCCCAGACAGGTAACAATTTCCCAGTGCAGATGCTAGAGGGGCTGAGTAAGGTGGTGTGCTATCATGGAGAAAGCACTGAAAGCAAATGTGGCCACAGAGGCAGTTGGGGCTGCTGCCATCATGAGGCAGGCAAGGTCTGGAGGAAGGTAGGGAAGGTGAACAGCAGTTATGCCTCAGGGTTTCAGGAAAGCAGACTTTTGTTTGGAGACTCACTAGGCTGAATCCTCCAGGACCAGCCATGGAAGGCTGGGGTTCCCAGCAGAGTGGGGCTGTTTGTCAAGAAAACTTTGAAGAACGCAGGATAAGCCCTCATCTTGGGCAGGAAGAACAGTAATTTCAAGGGAAGGCCATTAATAAGGATCTTATCAATGAGCTAAAACACAAGAAGAGAGCATACCATGGGAGTGAGGACAGGCAACAGAGGAGGAGTACAAATACATTGCCTGGGCTCTTAGGGACACAATCCTGAACACCAAAGCCCCGCTGGAGATAAAGCCAATGTGGCAACAAGAAAGGATCCTATGGGTATTCTACTAGTCAAAAAAGGATCAATGAAAATGTGATTTCATTGATGGATGTGGAAAACAGCTGGTGTCAGATGCTGTGGAAAAGACTGAAGTTCTCAACACACCCTTTTAGCCCCTGTGTTTACATGCATATCCATCTCCTAGACCTTTGTGTCCCCCAGGATGGTTGGGGAGGTAAATGGAGAGCCCAGGGAGCAGGACGACTGCTCAGAGAAGTTGGAACATTCACATCCATGGAGTCAGATGGATTTCATCAGAGGGTGATGAAGGAACTGGCCAACATGTTTGCAAGGTCACCCTCTGTCATCTCTGGAAAACTGATGATCTGAGTCCCAGACAACCAGAAAAGGCTGAGAAGGTGTTGGCTTGTAGGCAAAGGAATGTTAGATGGGCTGAAAACTGGTGGGACTATCAGGCTTAGAGACTAGTGATCAATGGCTCTACATCCAGCCAATGGCTGGTAGGAAGGGGAATTGTTGACCTCAGGGATCAGTACTGGGGCTGATACTGTCCAGTAGCTTCATCCGTGACATATATGATGAGAGAAAATGCATCTCAGCAAGTCTGAAAGGGTTACTAAATTCGAAGAGGTGACATGATGAATGGGACAGCTTCAGTCCAAAGGGACCTTGAGAAACGTGGTGGTTGGGTCAACAGAAGCCTCTGGAAAGCTCATCAAGAAGTGTGAGGTAATTTGCACATGGGTCAAAATAAACCCACTCACAAATGCAGGTTGGGAACTGCCTGGTCGACTAGGAACCCACTGAAAAGGATTACAGTGCACACCCGGTTGAATTTAGGCCAGCAGAGCACCCTCACTGTGAGAAAGCCAAACCACATGGTGGCCAGCACCAGAAGGACCTTGAGGAACGTTTTTATCCCCTACACTCAGTCCTGGTGATCCCACACGTGGGATATAGTGTGAAGTTTGGGTTCCCCAGTTCAAGAGGGATGGAGCTAAAACAGAGAGGGCCTGGGGGGGACCTGGGGCACATGGTCAGTGGGAAGAGGCTGCAGGATCTGGTTTGTTTAGTCAACCCAAAAGGATGCTAAGGGCGATTTAATGCCACCCTACAGCTACCTAAAGGGTAGAGAGGACAGATCTAAACTGTTTTCAGCCACAAAAGAAAGCATAACAAGGGGCAACAGCCCCAACGTGATTTGGGCAGCTCATGCTGGACACTAGGAAAGGCATTTGTCACCAGAAATGTGGTGCAGCCCTGGCACCAGGGAGGCTGTGGCATCTCCATCCTTGGAGGTTTTTCTAGGTCAGGTCAAAGTCATGGCTACCTTCATCTAGTGCTGGTGATGATCTTGCTGACTAGATGACCTACAGAGGTCTCTTAGAACATTTCTGTGATACTGACCTTTAAGACAGGACATCGGAGATCTTGAGGGGCTCCTACAATGCTACATTTAGTGACTGGTTAACTGGAGGCTGCAATGCACTGGAGACCAGCCACCACGACCACATTAAAAACATATGTACAAAGAGTGCCAGCATATGATGAAAAGATGCTGCAGACCACAGAGGAATTTGCAGGGGTTGATATGAACAGGGTGACCTGACAGCGGTAACTGCGCAAAAGCGGCTCCCAGCCTTGGAGCTATTTTCCTGCAGAGCTGTCTGTTAACCAGCTTGCTGCCTCTGCTGGAACTGGTGCCACCCACCTAACCTCCTCACAACTTGAAAAGCTCTCTTGTAGTTTGGGAAATAGCCTTTGCTCCTGTTTTAATACATCCTTTTGATCCTGTGCAATTCTCGGCAGCCCTAAAAGCACTCTTCCGTATTCAGGTCTGTGACCCCTGGTATTACAAAGTGCTGCACGGAAACATCCAGTGCATCCAGTTCCTGAGCCGGACATCTTTCCTGTACCTGCCTCACCATAGGTTATCTCCTTTAGCCTTCCTGGACCACAAAGGAGCAAGATTGAAGAAAGTCAATGGAGTTATGGCCCAGCTGGAATGACTGATGTTAACCTCCCCTGTGCGATTTATGGCTGTTGCCTAAGACATACCCTTAAGTGCTTTGTAAAATCTATTTTAAGCTATCTCCAGGGGAATATCTCCTCTGGGGAAAACCTGTCAAAGCATAACAGCACCGGGTGGATTTTGCTGAGGCTACACCTTCCTTTGCTTTCTTTTTTGTAATCCTCCTACCTGCCTGCCCCTTGCTCTCCATCAAACACTCCTCCTCTTCCCTTGGTGCTGACAACCTTTTCATATTTCCTGGGGTTTATGTCCCTCCCTGCTGACAGCAGGAACTAGCCTTTTTAATCTTCTCTTGCAAGTCAGTCCCTTTCAACAGTGTTCTAGAATAGGAGGGGAAAGGGAAAAAGTGATTTTATTTCTCTTTATAGAAACTCCAGCCCAAATTAATGGAAATTACCATGGCAAAAGCATAATAACAGGCTTATAGTTGACCACAAAGCTAAAATACACAGTTTGCAATTGCCTTGGATGCTTACCCACAGGGAACCCTCCTTTGCTGGATGGGTAATGAGAAAAGGAAGAACTCAGGCTGAACCAGTTTGTGCATTGCCTGAGAAAAATCTCTACACGATGTGATAGGAGTTTTCCAAGTGGAAAATGGATGTGGAGTCCCAAGCCCAGCAGTGACAACAGGCCATGCTGGGAGTGAACTGGCCAGGCCATCCTGCGGGTTGCTCCTGCATCCATTGTGAGCCCAGCAGACCTGGCCATCGCTCCAGTCAGACGGCCGAGGGACAGTGCAGCCTGCCTGTCACCTGAAATAGCACCGCGAATCCAAGGGACATCATTGAACTTGCTGTTCATTTTTGCATGGTGCTGTTTGTGAACAAACTTACAAGACAAATTGCTGTTAAGGGTGGGTTTTCTCCCCCTTTTTCTCCCTCCTTTCTACAAGCAACACCACTGCTTTGGTAATCATGAGGATTAAGAAACAGCTGATGCAATCTGGGGGGCTTTCAGAAAGGCTGCACAGTTGTCCTTTGAGGGTGTTTTGTAGTTTAACCCCAGCTGGCAACTAAGCTCCACACAGCTGCTAGCTCCTTCGCCCTCCCCGGTGGGATGGGGGATAGAATCAGAAAGGTAAAAGTTGGAAAACTCTAGTGTTGAGGCAAAGACACTTTAGTAGGTAAAGCAAAAGCCACGCATGCAAGCAGAACAAGGAATTAATTCATCTCTTCCCATGGGCAGGCAGGTGCTCAGCCATCCCCAGGGCAGCAGGGCTCCATCACGCCTAACGGGGATTTGGGAAGATAAACACCATCACTCCAAATGTTCCGCTCTTCCTTCTTCTTCCCCCAGCTTGATATGCTGAGCATGATGCCATATGCTATGGCATATCCCTTGGGTCAGCTGATGTTCCCTCCGACCTCCTCGTGCCCCCCCAGCCTGCTCACTGGTGGGGTGAAGAGCAGAGACCTTGACTGAGTAAGCACTGCTCAGCAGTAACTAGAACATCCCTGAATTACCAACCCTGTTTCCAGCACAAATCCAAACACGTGGCCCCATACCAGCTACTGTGAAGAAAATTACCCCAACCAAAACCAGCACGGTCCCGCTCTGATTGATAACAGGAGAAGTCTAAGTGCTAGGCTCTGCAAGAGCACAGCTACGCCCTGTGCCTGTCCCCACCACTGCCCAACAGCCCGGCATGGCAAACCCAGCAGCACAGGATGAGCAAAGGGTCGGCAGCAATTCTGCAGAAGGATTGCACCAGCCGACCAAAACTCAGAGCCCAGGACTCCTTGGATCTCTGCAGTGGCCACCGACCAGGCTGTGCTGCTCTGGTGCTCAGGGATGGTCTGGTCCCCATCTGAACTCCGCTGTCCTAATGGTAGGGAGGTGCAACTTTTCTGACTTTATAAAGTCATCCTGCAACCCTATCCAGGCGTGTTGCTGGCAAAGCACACTGCAGCTCTTGGCTTTCCTCACCGTAATATGAAATGAATTGTGATGTTATTAGTTTGTTGTGGTTTGGAAAGTACCTTGGAGTGACTTGAGTTGTGCTGAACAAGGCAGGAAACTGCCAGCGAGCCAAGGGCTTGTGCTTAGCCAGGAAAGAACCTTCTTCCCCGCCGGATGCAGGGAGGATGCCACAAATTCATGGGCTGCCGAGAGCTGGAGGGACCACTGTGAACATCATGGACTGTCTCTTCCCTGCTTTTTCCCAAAGAACCTCATTCTTATTCCACACCTGGTAACAGTCTGGTCTAGAAACAGATGCTACCTAGTCATGGCTTGAAAACTGAGAAGAGTGCAAACCCCCCCCAGATTTGGCCTTCCAATGCTCATGGTTAGGACACGCTACTCATCCTTCCTTGAATAGGTCCACCTACACCTCCTCAGCATCCACTCACACGTCTGTCTTCTAACACCTTCTTATAAGCCAAAAGTCACTTCTGTGTGTAGGTACCCATGAACAGGGCTGTAGAATCTCTTAACCAGCTCATCAATGAACAAAAGGCAATGGACAAAAATATGTTAAAAAAGCCTAATAAAATAAAATAAAATAAAATAAAATAAAATTAGCCTCCTACTCTGAAGGATCTTAATTGGGTCTCTCAAAACAGCTGGGCAAACAGTGGTGAAATATCTAAACCAGCCACTTAACCACTGCACCTTCCACCTTCTACCACCTTACTTCTCTGCACACCCCAGACCTTATGGTAGGACTACTCACCAGGGTGTGAGGAATTAATGAATTTTCTCCACCATGTATCTTTTTTCTTTTGCGCATATTTGGGCTGAACTTAGAATTTTTGGTTTCTCTACCGGATTCCATTCTGCAGCCAAAAAATACAAGTTACCCAATGTTCTGTGGTTTCACACTGATGGTATGAGACCAGGAACACAATTTGTGCTTGGGTGCAAAGGAGCCTTAAGATGGGAAGAATGCAGAAAATAGAGGCAGCTGCACCAAAATAAAACCAGACTCGACTTTCACCTCATAATTACAGCTGCATCTGACAGTAACCCCTTCAAAGAGCACAGCATGGCTGCCTGGCTCTGTGGTCAAACAACTTCACTGCAAGTTCTGCCCAGTCTGCAAGAGGGCTGGATTCAACCTCCCTCTATGGTCCTGCATTCCTGAGAAAAGTTCTGCTTTTGTCAAACTGGAAAATGGGAGGGAGCCTTAACACTCACATGCTTCAATAAGTTCCTGTGATAAGTACTGATGATGCAAAAATAAAAATTATTGTTATTACTGCAAAATGTGGCCATGCTGCCAAAGCTCTACGAGTCTGTGGGTGCTGGAGTTTCTCTCCCAGGCGAGATCTGCAGTTCCTTCTGATGTCCTCCCTGCCCAGCACCCTCATCCCTCCTTGCCACCAAAGCAGCATCTACACAGCAGCTGGGAAAGCATGTGAGTTGATCCTTGCAAAAATCCCATCAATGTCAGCTGGTACTGGATGAAGCCTTCAAGGAAGAAAGGCCATCTAAGACTGCAAGAACAAAAGGAAGAAGTTAACTGACATGTTGGGGGCTACAGACAGACCATCATTTATGGAGATGTATGGGTTCACTAAAAAAAATTTTCTTAAAAATTATTTATTTTAAAAAATCCAAACACAAACCCTTTCAGCTATATGGTTAACGCCCAGAGCTGGCATCACGGAGACTGTCAGAAGGAACAAATGCTTTGGAGGACATAAATCCAGAAGACTGCAGTGTCCAAAGGTTAATAAATGTGGACTAATCCATGTGAAGGAGCAAGCTGCATCATGGAGGTGGAGAAGGCAGGCATAGAACAGTACATGGCAGTACAGGAATAGTGCACCCCACCCAGAAGGTTAGGAAGCAGCCCCATTGTCCACATCCTTCACAGTTCAGGTGTGGAGTGATTCACATGGCTTCACCTGCCCAGACATGGATTGTAATTCACATTTTTGGTGTCACACTTTGGATTCTGGGCTCTTTCTGGAGTTTCCTGCCAGTTTCTCCTTCTCTGGGTCTGCCTTTGTCTCTGCTGCATTGCTGGCTTCCCTCTCCTGCCGTCTGAGAATCACATACACGGTCACGAAGCACAGAAAAGCACCCACCTCAAAGAAAAACTGGAGACCAAGGTACCTGTGAGGTGGAAACACAATAAGTCAGGGTATCAACATTCCTATGTGCACCAAGCACCAACACCTGATGTCCCAGGCACCCAGCAAACACTGAACATGGGGGAACATGGGGACGGGCTCCTTGGGCACATTCAGCACTGGGCAAGCGACTGCTGCAAGCCTGGGTCCCAAGAAGGCTGGGAAGAGGAGGCGGACGAGCTATCAAGATGCATTTGTCCTTGGCGTTACATTAAGACACCGTATCTCCTGGTAAGCAGGAGGCATATAAAAACATATCTTGGGGTTGAGGGTGAATAGGACTTGCTGCAGCTACTGGTCAGTGAGTCATTCAACAACAGTGAACTTACAATGGGGATGGAAGACCACCTACAACTCCCTTCCAGCCTCCCCACAGCGCATGGTCTGGATTTGGTGTCTTCTGCATGTTGGGCTGGGCTGTTCTGGTGGAAGATGAACCCCAGGGTGCAAGGCACCCTGCACAGACCCTGTACCACCTCACAGGCATCTTTGAGGCTGGGGTCACCCCTGCTGCTGCATTACCTCCATGGAGGAGGTGTCAGGACAGGCTGCTTGTATCAGTGCTGGTAAAATGAGTAATTAGAGCATCACACAACAGCCCAGCTTGGAAGAGACCTCAGGAGATCATCTGGTCCAAGATTTTGTGGGAAAGGGAGCCTAGATGAGGTTATCTAGCACTTTGTCCACTTGCTTCTTGAAAACCTCCAGTGATGAGGACTCGACCACATCCCTGGGGAGGTTGTTCCAGCAAATGGTTGTTCTCATTTTAGTGCAGGGAGTGCTTCTGGAAGTGGACCTCTGTGGTCTGTAGCAGTAAATTACCATCATCCTTGGGAGGGTTTTGGCCTGGACTGATGACTGTCCAAACCATTCCTGGGCACTGCTGGGAGTTAGCACAGGCCAGGGGGATGTGAGTCTCCCCATTTGCTTACCATGACATGTACAACAACTCATCCCACGTCGGAGGTGGCCTGATGCCACATTCCCCCTGGGTTTCCCTCTGTAGCCTCAGCCCTTAGCCTGACTGCTCATCCCTACCTTTGCCTGAAGAGGTTATTGTCATAGTATCTGCAGGCTGCCCTCCTGTCGCACTTCTTCTCCCAGAGGATGCAGGTCGTGTCGATGGCGCTGCCATACAGAACGGGTCCCGGCATCCATGCTGGAAGCAGAGGGTCAGAGGGGACTTTCTTATGTGATGGGAGCGCCTTTCCTGGGACAGACCCAACCCTGGTTCTTTTCCCATGTGCTAAGGGATTGGAAAGTCCCACAAAGCCGCTGGTCCTGCGCAGCACGCCAAGGGCTAGCTGTGCATTTGCACACAAGGTGCAAGACAGTCCTTCTTTCTCATTGCTCTTTGATAAGGGACCATCGCTCATCCCGGGAACGATGCTCACCTCCTTCATGCACTGTGCATGCAAGCACCTTCCCACAACTGCAGTGGCATATTCCAGGGGCCTCCAAGTGAACATGGATTTTCACCACAGGAAAAATAACTAGTGGGCTCACAGGACATGATTTGCAGCCACCTGACGGGCTGGAGGCAAACAGCAGTATCTGAACACAGCCAAGGGCTGCCCTCCTGGACCTAAGCTTATTCCCTGCCCTCTTTTATTTAGCTGCGTAGGTGTACCCCCACAGAGATGCTCGTCCCTCCCCACCATGTGCAGCCTTCTAGGCCCTGCAGGGAAGCATCTTTCCCTGGCTTAGGACAGACTTTGCCCAGCTGAATAAACAGTACTTCTGCAGCCCTGGAGCTGCTCAGGGATAAAATCCCCATGAACCCCCAGGAGCTGCCATGATTTTCTAGGATGGCATTTCAACACATATTAATTTACCTAAAACTCTCAGCAGCATGAACTGTATCCCAACAGCAAATGATTTGTCTTCAGGATGGATGCTCCTGAAAAACAAAATGGAAATGTGTGTCCCCTCTGGCAATTCTGCAAAGAGGGATGTTTCCCTCCCTGGCATCACACAAAGGTTTGCAGCACCTCAAAAATTCATCCTTCCACCTGACCACCAAGGACCCCTGGCAGCTCCCATTTACATCAGCAAAAATGATGAAGGGCTAGAAATTCATTAGGGCTAGAAATAGAAGCTTACCACCGTCTTTTCTTAGCCTGAAAAACCTACCGAACTCCATGAGAGGCAGGGAGGAGCTCAGCTAAGTATTTTTGCTTTTAATTTAAAGAATCCACGTGAGTAAAACACAAACAGAAACCAATATAGCCGCTGGCTCTGCCAAACACAAACAATAAAAGGGATGTTTTTTGTAACTGAAGAAGTGATTTACCCGTGGAGGAAGTGGCTTTTTTTGAGGTGGGGTGCCCCAGCATATATTTCAGTGGTACCACAGTTTTCTGAAATAAATATTTCAGACTGTGGCTCCTGCTGGGGTCACACATGGGGGAGGACTGGGTGGCAGAGGACCTCCAGGTCAGCACACCTCCAAGGACTCAGCTTCCCTTCCCTCTCTGACTGCCTGGTGTACACGTAGCTCACTCTTGGCAGAAAAAGGAGATTTAAAAATACCTGGCCGTCAAGGTAAAAACAGGCTTTAACCACAACTTTTCCCTAAAAAGCAACTGTTTGGAGTGCTTCGACCACAGAAACAAGCTTGGAAATATCATTTATAGACTAACACAGAGATTCCCCTATGGATTTCCCCTCTCTCCCCACACAGCCCCCCCCCACACCCTCAGCCTTTCCTGCTCATCCCAGGCTCCAGCCCCACCAGTCTGGGGCTCGTGTGGAAGCTGGCTCCAGCCTGCCCCATGGGCAACTTTCCAAGGCTGCGAGAAACCAGAGTTCTCATAGCTTCTCTGCCCTGGCAAGGCAGGCTGTATTCAAGCGAGATCCATGAGAAGAAAGGAAGGTAATTAAACTCCTTAACAGAGAGCTGCATTAAAATGTGCCAAAGTACTGCTGTGCTAAATTAATGCCGAGTTATTGGTGCATCTCGTTACTGAGGTATCAGCTATGGGTGGGGAGAAGGAACAGGATGGCTGTTGGACCTGGAAGTTGTGCTGATACCAGGAATAGGGGGTGCTGAGGACAACGTGGGGTTCCTATGAGCCCCACGGTGGACATGCTGTGGGGGCCTGGCATGGTGTGGCACCCACCCACCCACCGGCTGCTCCCTCCTTAAGCCTGTTGGTGAGCACCAATGCTGCCTGCAAGAGCAATCAGCCATGCAGCACTGGTGGTTCCATGGCAAAGCCTCCAGCAGCCCAAGGTCTCCACTTGCTGCTAAACTCTGCAGGGATCAGCAGCCACAGCCAGAGAGACCTTGAAAGAGCCTCTGTAGTCTTAGGGCAGCAGGAGCTCTGTTAGTGCAGGGTCTACAGGAGCAAGTCCTGAAGGTCTCTCCTGCTTCAGGTCCTGGAAATGCTCAGTGCTTCTGGCCAGACCTGCTGTGCCAGGTCTTTGCTAGCAAAGTACAGCCTGCTCTTGAGCCATGCATAGCCTAGAAGATGGACAACCACATGAGCTGCCAGATGACAGGAGCAGGGAAGCCCTGTTCCCTGTTCCCTGCGACAACTCGTGCAAAACCCATGTAAAAACAAAGGGAGGAACTGGGCATGAGGTGCAATATAGGGCTGATCTAACCTTCCAGTCCCTCAGCTGGAGAAAAACTTCTTCCTCAATTCAAGGACCCCTTGGTTTTCCAAACACCACCTCTGGATGCTTTTTCTGGCTGCACCTAGACCACGGCCAAACCAGTCTGCTCACCTGAGGATGAGCATGAAGGATGGCGTGTGGGACATGCTGGCGAGGATCCCTGCCAGGCAGGACAGGACCACAAAGGGCAGGAAGAGGTGGAAGCAGTCGGTGCCACAGGTCCCGGGCTTGGCGAACCCCGCGAGCCCGTTTTTGGAGATGCAGCTGCAGTTGGTGTAGTTCTGCAAAGAAGAGAGAAAACCCAAAGCTACTCGTCCGCTCAAAGCTATGGAGATACCAGGAATAGCTGCCAGCTGTCATAGGAAGGGAGGGTGTTTAGGTTTTGTCTGTAAATAATTAGCAGTAATTAGCACTCAACACTTCAGGGAGCAGGGGGTGGAAAAAAAGAAACATACAATGAAGCTGGCTGGGGATAACAGACTGAGTGGATGAGAAAACACATATTGCCATGCCCACTTCCAGCCTTCCACACGCTGTCATCTCTGACAGGAGGTCCCAGTCCCCAGTAGGAGATATCACACAGGTGAGCACACACAGCTGATGGGGAAGCTGGGACCACCACAGTACCTTGGTTCATCTCCCTGTACTTCCAGAGGCACCTGGAAATGCTCCTTACCCAGACACATCCTTGCCCTGTTGGTGTGAGCCCCAGCAATGCCTCCCCACCCTCTGCAGCAATCCTACGCTTGTGCTCCCAGCCCCGTGTTGCACGCCTGTTGTGCGCTGAAGATGCCTACACATAATGTAAGCTTAACGTTATCGTTTGCCAGCTGAACACTTTGGCATCCTGCATAAATCTGGGGTTTTGGCATGGACAAATCTCACCCACAGCTAATAAAACATTGAAGCCTGATGTGAGCTTACACACCTGTGTTCCATCTTTTGGAGGAAATAGCTGGGGAGCATCCTGGGCTCCATCACCTGTACCCAGCTTGTCTCCTGCTGAGAGACCCTTCATCCAGGGGCTACGTGTAGAGCAGAGCTGGCAACCGAGGCCAGAGCCCAGGCTCAGGGGGGCACTAAATCAGAAAACACTTGCTAGGGGAAAATGCAAAATCTCACCTTTGAGAGAGGATCATAAATAACTGGCACAGCATTAGCAAAGGAAAGATGCCCTAGGGCAAGGGATATGGATTTTTTTCTTTTCCTCCAGAATTTAGTCACAATTTTCTCTTTTCTTAACAAGAAATGTCTTTTTTTTTGAAAGAGACCTTTAAATAAAATGAGCAGGATCTTATTGTTGCCGGAGGGGGACAGATTCATGCCGGGATGGCAGTTTGCACAAGGTGATCTCAGAGACAGAGGCAGCCCAGGGTCTCCCAAATCCCCATTCCTACATCACTGCCTGGGGAAGTGGCATGGGTGACACCCATAAAAGAGACCCACAAGGCTGAGAGCACAATGTGGGGGGAGATTTGGGATGAAAAGGCATGTAATTCCTCCTCCTTCCTTTAGGAAAGAAGATTTAATATTTTAAATTAAGACTGGGATTTATCTTCTTCAGCCATCTGAAATGAACTAAATCAAACTCATCATCTGGGCTCCTTCTGCAGTCATGGAGGGAGAAATGGGTCTCCAGAGGACCCACCACAGAGAAGTGCCTATGATAGCCGAGATTAATTTGGGCCAAAGCAGTTAACAAAAATGCAATTAGATAAATTCAAACTTGCTTGATCTCTGTGACCACTACCTTTTCCAGAGAATCACAGTCACGACATTAAGGGGACTCGTACAAAGCCAAATGGAGACCAAGGGCTGGAGATACACGTGGTGGAGGCACAAGGCAGAGCTCTTCCCCTTTCATTCAAAACCTTGGAGGATTTTAGAGCAGGGAGCATGACCCTGGTTGCAAAAACCTCTGAGCAGCGGGGACAAGCCACAAAGCCACCAGTGGCCCATCTCTGTGAGACGCATCGTCTGGGCAACAGTGCCACAAGGCTGACGCAGCCCCAGGGCTAGGCAAACCACCCAGTGAAGTGGGGAGAGGAGAATAACGGAGAGCAGCCCTGAAACCAGGGCTGTGGTTTCTGGGCAGGAGCAGGCAGCTGGGTGGCACACAGCCAGCCCCGGGTTTTTCAGGGCTGTGCGTCAAACTTCCCCAACAGTACCATTTAGCAATTGTTTTCTTAAGAGAGAAAGCTGTTCACATTATACTCTGCCTGATGCTGCCTTATTTAATCCTTTTTTTTTTTTTTTTTTTTTTTTTTTTCTTCCAGCTGGGACCTTCCTGTATACTAAATTTTGGGGGTTGTGCTGACCAGACCAGACCAGACCAGACTCAGCTGGCAGCAGGGAGACGTCCCCACTCCCATCCATGGCAATGCACGATGAAAACAGAGCAAGGCTCAGAAACCCAGAAGCCCATGGCACAGAGATTCCTGCAGTCCTAGGGGAGCTTCCGTGGCCACCTCACTCCAACAGGTCATGCTGGACCCAAACAAACAGCAAAGCACTAAAAAGTTGTCACTGCCAGGGAGCAAAGTTTGTAGGCTCCTGCCATTGCCCATGAAATTTGGGAACATCGGGCAATGCAAAGAGCAAATCGCTTTCAGTGCACGAAGGCTTTCAAATGAGAGTATTAAAGCCAAGCTTGCACCATGCAAGCCTTCTCTGGAAGGGCTGCAGCAAAGCTAAGCACAAAATTGTAGGTTTTTCTGCACAGTGGGAGGTTTTCTAGAAACCCAGGCATTTGGGACACGGAAAGCAGTGGGCAATGAGTGCTGCAGGTCCCTGCTCTGGCAAAGAGGTGCTGAAAATGGTAAGAACAGTGTAATGCAGCAGAGAAAGCAGGAGCTGAAAGAATGCCATAACCTATTTTTTTTTTCTTTTATGCAACAGGTACTACCCAAGAGGGTCTGAGGTTGCTCTGCAGACACCTGAGCTCAGCTCCTAGTCCAGCATGATAAAGGAGCAGGGCTCAGCATCTGTAGCCACATCACTGCATGCCACGAGCTCCCATCCCAGGCAGGCGCAACGTGCTCCAGCTACGACGTGCTGGCACATGGCTCAGTATTTATACCAACCTACCAAGACACAGTCCCTGTGCAGGAGAACCTCTCACACAACTCAGATTGGGTCAAGCTGCATCAGTAGGTGGAAAGAAGATTCAGCAAGTTATCTTAGTGCTAAAGGAAGAATTAATGCTGGCTTTACCAAGTAGTGTTTGCATGGCACCATCAAGGGAGCCCTGATTTTGCTCTAACGTGTGGCTACACAGGGTGCCAAAGGGCTGGAGGCATCTTTGAGAAGGAAGAAACAGTTGAAAAGGATCTGCTGTACAAAAGGCCGGTACAGGGATGCATAAAAGTATGTTTGGGACTAAGGTCTGGCAGAAAATGTAATTGTTACTAAAATGAAGTGTTGTTAATTAACAAAATGCTGCTAAAAAGTGCCCAGACAGTCCCATGCTGCCATGCATATCCTGTGCCAAGAACACAGCGGAAAACTACTCACCCTATATGAATTGCTAACTTTTTTCAGATAGGTATTTGAATTGGCAAAGATTTCCATACTATTTATTTGTTGAACCGTATTGACTGGAGACCAGACAGACAATTGGCACTGTGAAAACTCAGCTCTGTTGGGGTTTTGGTAGCAGGCAGGGAGGAGCAGAGGAGAGAGAAGCACAGGGCAGCGAAATAACCCTGCCAGGTCTGCAGATCAAGGGTAAGCCCAGAGCAAACCCCATTTCTCTAGCCCTTGCATCGGGACTCTCCTGCTAAGTTATCCTCTCATGCAAGACGTGTGCCTTGACAACTGGCACTTGGGGAGGGGATGCAAGCTGCAACTAGAACATAACTTTTTAAGCTGCAAATCTGCAGTCTGAAAGGTGGATTAACATTACTCCAATGAGGCCCTCCCAGAGCATTCACTGGAGGTCTGCTAAATGTCACTGCTGCGTGCACTGGGGCAATGGTCCCTCCAGGCCTGGCTTGCCCAGAATATACAGAGTTGCTCCCAGAGTCTCCAAAAGCAAGATTTATCTCCTTTCTCTTGATCTATAGATGTAGCATAGCTAAAATGAATTATATGATGGAAACACCCAGGCTGCTTCTGCAACTGTAGGTATCAGTTGAGCGTTTTCAGCTGGTATTTCCCCTCACTCTGCAGGGAGGGAGTTTGGACCAAGTGTAGTTTTGCATTTTGCTTCAGCAAAAAAATTTAAATAATTAAATTATTCATTCTAGGCTTTGAACAGTATTTTAGGTAAAGGCCAAACAAAAACTATGGGGTAAGCACTATGGGTGATACCTGCGGCAAGACATCAAGGTATGTGAAAATGTGTACCACATGCACTGATATTTTGCCTTCACAACCCTCGAAAAATGGAAACACTCGGACTCCATCAAGTTTCAGGGAACTTTGGGCATGTGATGCCTTAATTGGGAGCCTGGTTTCATAGAACCACAGAATGGTTGGGTTGTAAGGGACCTTCAAGACCATACAAGTCCCTACCAGGGGCAGGGCCCCCTCCCCCCAGCCCAGGCTGCTCCCAGCCCCGTCCAGCCTGGCCTTGAGCCCTGCCAGGGATGGGGCACCCACAGCTGCTCTGGGCAGCCTGGGCCAGCGCCTCGCCGCCCTCACGGGGAAGGGTTTCTTCCTCATATCTAATCAGTAGGTCAAGGATCATAGATGGGGCAATTCATAGCAGGAGCCTTCTGGAGGTGGGCTGCCTCACCCTGCTGAGAAACATCCACTTGAGTGGAGAGCATGGAGGAACATCCACAATCAACATCCCTTGAGTACAAGAGGCATCCATGGATGTGAGGTCATGCTAGGTGCTGAGATTGGCCCTTCCGTACCGCCCATCCTCCTGTCCCACCACAGGAAACACAGCTAAGAAAGGTGACCTTGTTGGTGACCGTTTAGGGGTGAAGGGAAAGCAAAAGGCAAAAAGTCCACTCAAACTGCTAGGTAGCAAGGGAGATACTGAAACTAGGGTTTGTGGAGCAAAACCTGACCTTGAAAGGAGCAGTGGATGGGGGAGGACACCTTGACATCCTCCAAGGCTGGATACCTAAAAAGGTTTCTGCTTGCTGCCTTGGCCAAGGACCTCTACTGGCAAGGACTGCATTAAGCTGGAGAGCGCTAAGAGACACCAGGGTTTTCCTGGGACATTCTCAGCCTTCCCCTGTTCATTTCAAAGGGTCATGCCCAACACCAGGAGCTTGTCCAACGCTAACAAACATCAGAAAACCTAATTGCCAGACTTGAGTACTGCATTGGTCGTCCCTCATTAGCCATCCCAAGGCAGGACACGAGCACAGTGGAAATGACTCACCAAGACCGAGTTGTCTGCATCAATATTTATGACTCTGCAGCCAGCAGAACAGGGTGAGATGTATTCAATAGCGTTAGAGCCGCAGATGGGGTTATAGGCTTTCTCAGGGCAGTTACACTGGAGGTTACACTCCAAGGTGTGGTGTCCAACTTCAGAGCTACAGCAGGAAGAAAATATTAATCCATGGTATTGAGCATCATTAACATGCATCTTATACAGGAAATATACTGCACGTACATTGAGGTTAGTAAAGAAACGCTTGATTGTTTAACAAAACCTTCCCCATATGCAAGTGATGACCCACAGAAATTCCACTTTAACCCCACAAGCCTGCGCTCTGCCTGGGCAACACATGCTGACCACAAATGGTTAAGGGAGTCACCCACTTACTTCAACAGTTGGGCTCGGTAATCTTAATGGCCTTTTCCAACCTAAACAATTTTATGATTCTGTATTTGGCCCCAAATGTGGAGCCTTGGGGTATTTGCAACAGCACGCTGTGGGAGGCGGTGAGCTGAGGGCTTGGATAAGCTTCCACCGAGACCACGGCATGCTGAACGTGTGATTTTACAGAAGCCATTCCCTTGAGGGAAGACAAGAAGGTCCTGCTGGTGTTTAACGGTAGAGAGAAGCAGCCACAGCTCTGAAGGTGTGATTCCAGGGCTGGCCCCTGCCCAGATTATTCACCTGTGAGTAACATGCCACACTTGCCAAGAAGAAATTTTAATCTTGTGCGGTTTGTGCCAAAAACCATGTTCATTTAAGGTTTCACAACCAGTCATGAAGTTAGAAGGAGTAAGGACGCAGCAGATTAAGTGTTTATTCACAAAAGCATTAATTTTAGACTTATTTTGTCACCATTAACTGTTTCTCATGAAGGAATAAACACATTTCTGGGCATTCTGCTTAGCTCCCACCTCCACCCTGAGGAGTGCAGCTGGGGATGGGGTGTCCCCACAGCCCTAGGAATGACCCACTCATGCCCAGCCTAGCTGGAGATGTCGGTACCTCTCGCTGTAGGTAATGCCTGCAACCTTCTGCGTGGGGCAGCCGAGGAAGAGGAGGGGGAAAGCCATGAGCAGGCAGAGGAACATGCCGAGGACGCATATGGCACTGCATTGCCTCAAGGACATCTGGAACCGCTTCAGGATGGCACCACCCACAATGATTCCGACCATCGCCCCAGGGATGTTCACAGCACCTGGGGAAAGAAAGGTAGGTCCTATACCTTGTTTTCCATCCTCCAAGCTGTATCCGTCCCTTCATTATAGCAAAGGCCTGGAGGATTTGTTGTTGGGTTCCTCTTTTTCAGCATGGGTGATCTGGAGGGGATCAGCGGTTTTGCGGGGACTGCTGGAATAATGCTAAAAAAGAACAGCTTTGCCAAAACAGCAGGATCCCACAGCAAGCTGGCTGCCTTATGTATCCATGCGTGGAAGATGTAGAGAGCAGTGAAAAGCTATGCTTCAGCCAGCAAATGTGATTTTTTTAGTGTAGACAGGAGAAAATATCAAGTAAACCCAGAGAGGATATGTAATTTCTGTGTAATGCAGTAATGTGCCCATTTCTGTGGCCATCATTGTGAAACTGTGAAGGTTTCCATGACAGGCTTGGCATTTTGCAAAACACACCTTTACAATGGGATACAAAAGTGCAGATACAGAAGTGCAATCTATTTAATTCAACAAAGGCTCAACGGGGAGGTTGCTTTGAGCCCATAAATACCCACACAACGAAGGGATTTCCAACTACAGAAAGCTTTTTGATTTCACAGAATAAGGCAAAGCAAGGATCAGTAGCTGGGAACAAAAGCTAGATAAATTTGTCCAAGAAATATGGTGCATGTCCTCAACAGAGCAGATAAATCAAGCCTGGGAACAAGTCAGCAGGGCAGACCAGTGGAGGACACCACTGCTTCAGCATTTAACCTTTCTGCCTGTACTTAGCCGGGGTTGCTGGGCTCTGCCAGTCTGCTCCGCTCGCTTTCTTCTGACTTATTCATTGCAGACTTCAGAAGACTCTTTCTCTGAGGATGCATGCTGTTTGTTCAAAACTATATTTTAAATACTTCTGTGTCTGGGCCTCTGAACTCTCCAGCTGATTAAAAGAGTAGGATTTTATTCTTCATATTTTTATTACCGTGAGAAGATCGCACAGGGAGACCTCAGGCTCGGACAGGATATTCTGGATGTTACAATACAAGCAAAAGCAGTCTGATGTGATGAGCACATATCCTGCTTAATACTTGTTATTTTCCTTCAGGACACTACCAACAGCAAGCAACGTTACAAGTCTGACTACAACAAACATTTTGAAGAGTTCAGACACGATCAGGACACCATCTGACTGGCCTCTTGCTGCAAAGCATCTTCAAAATGCATGCATACACTTCTGCAGCTTTTAATTTTATTGACTATCCACTTTTTAAAGGACCCTTAACCCAATGATCGATGTAAAGTAATCCCTGCTACAGAAACATGCGCAGTTCCTATCTGATCCTTCTCTGCTTCCTTGATGCAATGAGTTGGTTTCCTCTTCTTGATTACAGGGAACAGCTTTAGATAGCAAACATTTCTCTGGGTCTGAAAAGAGTTTTTTTCTAGCAAGCTCAGGCTGCAGTGTAAGGGGAGGAAAGTAGATAGTAGCTGAAAAAGCATACGGACAAGGGCCTCATGCCACGTCTGTCTGAGGCAACGGAAGGAGACTGGCAGCTCCAGAGGTGCTTCTTAGTAATCTCTAGATTATTCTCTAAGAGGTACTCAAAAACTGGCAAGCCTTGACAGCAACACTTACCAATGATCATGTTGGCCAAGGACGCCGTGAGGGAGAACTGTCTCTCCAGGAACTTCCCCATGAATGTTGCTAAACCAGCAACCATGGCAGAGAGGTTGACCTGAGCCAACACCACCAGCAGGTAGACGGGATGACGCAGGTTCCTCAACAGGACCAGAGGAAAATCTGAAAGAAAAAGGAGAAGCCTGATGCACAAAGACGAGGTGTACAGCAAAATATTAATCCATGGAAAGTGGCAAAACCTTTACTTTCCCTACATATTTTTTGTGCAGAATTAACTCTTTCAGAGTGGTGAGCTCTTCTGACTGTTTCATTTACAAAAAAGCAGGATGTGTGCTTTCAGGGATTATTATTTCAAGGCTCAATTGCGTGACCACTTGGATATTAAAAAGTCAGGATGAAGCATCAGGACACTGCAAAAAAGGGTGAGAGAGGGAAGCCAAAGATCCCTCCTGCCTCAGGACCAGCTGTGGGATGAGTGAACCAATGGCAGAAGTTAGTTGTTGTAGGAGATGAAGCAAAAAAATAGGGTTTTCAGTGTAAAGCATGTCCAGCCTCAGAGTGAATGCCAGAAGAGAGCAACTCCTCTCTGGACATACCCCACCTCTGCAGAGCTTACCTTTGTAACTGTTAATCCTTTGGAATTGTTGTTAAAGGTTGGTCACTTTCTGCTGAATGCCCATGAAGTTGAGACTGGGAACTTCCCTAAACACATCGTCACACAGGCAGCGTATAAAGGGTCTGTGCCAGTGCAATAGGAAACTGTTGGAGGCATCAGCAGCGCAGCATAGCATAGCACAGCATAGAGCAGAGCAGAGCAGGGCAGGACAGGACAGGACAGACGGACAGAGCAGGACAGAGCAGGACAAAGCAGGACAGGACAGGACAGGACAGCACAGGACAGGACAGCACAGGACAGGACAGAACAGAACAGAACAGAACAGAACAGAGTAGAGTAGAGTAGAGTAGAGTAGAGTAGAGTAGAGTAGAGTAGAATAGAATAGAATAGAATAGAATAGAATAGAATAGAATAGAATAGAATAGAATAGAATAGAATAGAATAGAATAGAATAGAATAGAATAGAATAGGCCAAAACATTTCAGTTGGAAGGGATCCACAATGATCATCTCGTCCAACTGCCTGACCAGTTCAGGGCTGACCGACACTTAAAGCCGGTTGTGAAGGGCAATGTCCAAATGTCTCTTAAACTCTGACAGGTGTGGGGCAACAACCACCTCTCCAGGAAGCCTGTGCCAGGGTTTGGACCCCCCCTTGGTAAAGAAATGTTTCCTAAGTAAACTTTAAATGAAGTATCTTGACCCAAGAAAATCAGTATCTCACACCAACACTTGGGTGATATGCTGAAGCAGTCCTGAACATCTGCTAATGCAGAACACCTTCTGCAGCAATACCTCCTGCTAAGCTCTCCTTCAGCTGCCAGCATCTTACGATGCTTTAGGAGAAACACAAGTGGCTCTGCAATAGTTTTTCAGCCTCAGCTGAACCTCTATAAATACTGTCTGTATCTCCTGCCTTCGATGGGTGGACTGTAGCAGGATGGTTGAGAGCAACATGGAAACCTGCACATCTTTCCCCGGCCACCTACAGGCTACAGCGTGATTACAGGGGTTGATACAAACACACTTGCCCCGAGTAAACACAGCCTCAGCTCCTTTCCCTGAAGCTTTCTGGCAGGGTTCCTGCTGAAACAAAAACAAAAGTAGCTGGGAAGTCATTAAAATTTAATTTATGTGTTTGCTGCTGTTGCAATTTCAATGGTGGTTTTTTTTTGTTTCAATCGTAAAAATGTATTTTTTTATTATGGGCAAGAAACGCTCTGGCAAATTCCCCTGTGGCTGGACTCTCACTGCTTGAGGAAAAGATTTCTTCAGCCTGCCCAGCACAGACAGCTGCCCCATGCCATGGGAATCGGGATGCCCGATGCTGGCACCCGCCAGCTGGGAGGCTGCAGTTCTTCAGCCTGCAGTGATTCCTCCTTTGTGCACACCCTGAGCCCACTTTCTGCTCATGCCCTTGCTTCCCCTGAACTATCGCCTTCCCCCGTGCTTTGTGCAGCTTTGCAGCACGCAAGCAAAGGGCGTGCATAAGGGCAACTTCCAGACAAACAGATGATGAGTTTCCCAGATGAGGGCTCTGAAAGCCAATATGCTGAAGCAGAGATAAGGAATTAACAGGGAGGATTAATGCAAGGGCCTGCCATAAATGAATGATGTCAATTCTTAGAAGCTCACAAACAATTGGGACAATCTTTGTATCTGCTCCAGCACAGAGGTGCTTGGAAGATCGTAGTGGGGAGAACTATCTGGTGCTTGTCTGGGAGTTGCCCCAAGCTGTGTATTTGCTTTAGATGTCCTAAAAAGTCATGTGAAGAGCGAAGGTCCCTCTGTGGATGTGAGGGGGTCCCCCACATATGAAGGCAAAGCTCTCGCCCATAGGAGTATTGCCTCTCCAGCTCAGCACTCTGCTCTCAGGGTTAGGCAAGCAGCTGAAGACGTTGGAGAGCAGCAGACACATGGCACTAGAGAGGGTCCAAGCATGCAAGGCTCATTGAAGGACCCTGAAATACTGACACACTGGAGAGCCTGGAGGCTAGCAGTCAACTGGAGAGGGAATGAGCTGCGATGATATCCCTGCCCATGGCAGGGGGGGCTGGAACTAGATGATCTTTAAGGTCCCTTCCAACCCAAACCATTCAATGAATTTTGTGGGCTAGACCAAGGTGAACCCCAAAGAGAGGAGGTGGTTTTGCTCTTAAGTATCAATAAAGGTCTTCCTTTTTAAAGCATATTCCTAGTTTACATACTGGAATATCTCAGACACATTGCAAATATGAAACCTCAACTTTCACCCTAAAAGATCTCCCAAGAGTTAATCCAGCCTTTTGTGGAGGTAGTAGGAATCCTCTACCAAAAAGATTTATTTTCCCTAGAGTTCTTTGGTCTTTCCAGTCACACTACAGCCCCTCTGACACCCCAGATCACAGCTATAAAGCTACAGCAACAAGCAGGTCTCCTACTTCATGGTGGGAGGCAGTGAGGTTGCTGTCCTCTGCAATCACCATCTCACTACTAATTCGATCTGTCCTCTGCAATCACCATCTCACTACTAATTCAATCTTCCTTACACCTCCAGAAAGGAAGCTGGGCAGATACTAAAAACAAGTGGAAACTTCAAAATAATACTAAAAAAACATCCTTGAAACCATCTTTAAGTACCATAGAGAAACAAACAAGTCACAAGCCCTGTGGTTTCATTTCTTTGATCACCTTTAACGGATTAATTCCCAGTACGCGTAAGAGAAACTGCACACCCACCCAGGTGTTTTCAGCCAAAGCCTAGAAATCACTCAGGCTAGCTAAATCCTGCTTTCTTGATTACTGCAAGCAGGTCTGACGCCTGCAAAAGGAGCACTTCATGAATACCAGAAGCAGGGTGCAACCCAATGTCACGCAGAGCATCTGTGCAAGAGCCAAGATCATTACCCACAGTACTGTCAGCTTTCCTACTTTTGAACAACTCCAGTGCATGGAGCCTGCTCCCTTCTTGGGTAATTGACCTCATTCTCTGGAAATGTCCCCGGTGCTTTGCCTGAGTATTTATCCTGAACACAGCCCCATCCTGTTATTGCTGATTGTGCATAGAAAAGCTCTTCCTGTCCTTGAGGTAGTTTCCAGGGCTCTGCAAAAACTGTTCTCTGCTCTTTGCACCTTGCCCCAGAAGTAGTTAAAGCTTCCAGCGGCTTCCAGAGAAATGGAGAACGCGAAGCACCTAATGGGATGGGGTCTAAACCATCCTTATTTTGTTCTCAATAAACTGCAAAAATTCCAGCAAGCCTTATTTTGCGCTCAGTTATCTCCATGTGCACTGAAGCAACAGAACAAATGACAAAATGTATTTCCTTCTCCATAAACATGCTTCATTTTGCATCATTTAGGCTGAAATAAGTGACTAAACAGCATTACTGAACATCTTGCTTCTCCAGGTCAGCTTAGTAATTTAAGGCTTGCCTCTGCCAAACCCTTAAGAAAATTATGAACTCTTACAGGTGCTCTTCAGCCTTACTTCGCTCAAGGAGCAGCCTCAAGGTCTTTGCTGAATCATAAACTAACCAGGCAGTGTCCTTCTCATCTGGAGTTTGCCCCAAGGCTTGGGCCAGGTTTGGAGCAGGATGCTGCATTTTTCCCACCCGTCGGTGCCAAGGGAAAGCCATCCCTGTTCCCTCCAGCTCACGACAAAGGGACACTTGCCAACAGGAGACACTGCCTCCCTCCCAGGCAAAGCATTCCTGGTCCCAGGTTGAGTTTGCAGCCATCCATCATGGGTGGCCCATGTGAAAGTATGAGGCCGGTTTGCAAAACACTTTAAACCTAGTGATGAGCCAGTTGTCCAAGTGTTGACTCAATTGGCTCCAACCCCAAGTGCTTGTTAGGGCAGGCCCAACACTGGTGGTGCAAAGGACCTTCTAACTGAACGTGGATGAAGACCGTTTTTTGGCAGATGAGCCAAAAAACAAAGCACAGCCCTTATCTCCAGGGCCATTTTCAACACCTCAGCCAGAGGGAGGACTCTGTTTTACGAGGGATGCAGTAGGAACAGGACTGAAACATCATATGGAAAAATCTGAGATCTTGTGTGGTTCTCATTTGATCCGGTCCCTGCTGGTATCCTAATGCTTTCTTTCATCCCACCCCAAAGAGGGGACCCATAGCCATCAGTGACTTTCAGCTCACTCCAACAGGGGACCCAATAGCCATCAATGACCTCCATTCCACCCTGAACAGAGGACCCACACCCATCAACGTGGAGCAGCTCTGGGGCTGCCTGTCCCAGGGACAGCACCAAAGCACCAGGCAGCTCTGGGAAGGGAGCCATCCGTAAAAGCTCCCTTGCCCCTAAAACTGCATTTTTACAAGCAGTGAAAAGGTTTGATCACAAGACTGAGTTAATACACAGGTGGCTATTTCTCTTGTAAGATACTCTAGGAATCTGCTTTGTGTCATTTCTGCTGGTGGACTGGCCCTGCCCATCTGCTAAGTGCCCATCTCCTGCCTTTCTGCAGAGCCTCCCGCTCCCCACGCTGAACGCAGAGATGCCAGATGCAATCACAAAAAACAAGGAGGTATGTCTCAAAGATTTCACAGCACAGCCCCATCAGGTCCAGCATGCTGAGACCAAAGTGGGACCCCTCTTCTTCAGAAGCCAGGTCATCCTTTTTTACTGGGATGTGGTGCAAAGAAGGCTTGCTATGAACACGGCACAGGGACCAGATTGCCCTACAGCATTTCTCCATCACGTGTGTTTCATTCTGTCTCTCTTTTTAAACAACAGAAGGTAAAAAATCGCAAGGTGATTCAGGCTGGAAAATCTTCAAAAGCTGTTTTCATAAACTATCACGTAGAAAAGAATAGTAAGTATAGAGAGGAAAGAATGTTTGGTGATGGAAAGAAGAAACAAAATAATCAGGAGAGTCACAAAATGGGAGGTAAAATTCTCTTCCTGGTGACTAGTAGGTGAGCCATCACTAAAGCCTCCAAACTTCACCCAAACTGTCTCCGTCTAACCATCACACATTAGCTACCCCCCAGTTTCTGGCTCTGAAAAGAGTTTTGTATTAGACATCCCAGTGATTTCTGCAAGATTGCTCTCCTGACAAAAAATACAGACACTTCATATTTTTCAGGACTGGACTTTAGGGGATAAACTCTCCGAAATAATGAATTTATTAGCACAGCTCCCATAGCCCTGACAGCAAGCCCCAAGCCCGCAGAGGGAACAAATTTCCTTCTGTCTTCACCCAGGAGCAGGGAGCTCAGTTTTATTCATTTCTCAGAGGCAAAGAGCAGAGCATCGGTGTGAAAATCCCATCCGAGCACTATAAATCCGTGCCCACACAATCGTTTCCATCACACGGGTTTTTGAAATGACAGTGCAATGAGGTCAGTGGGGGAATAACCCCCTGACTTGTTCCTCTAATTCAGCATTAGGCCAGCCAGCAAACGGTGCAACTAGCAAAATAAAAACCTGCCCACGCTTGTCCAGCTGTGCCTGCCCTGCCCTTCATAAAACAGAGACTTTCCAATAAATTAAAGGGATAATATTCAGGAAATATGGAGGAAGCTGACATGGGTTGACTTCAGAAGGTCACTTTTCTTGAGCATTTGCCAAAGTATGGAGTGTTTCTTTCAAAAATACAACAGCCCTTAGCAGAGGCCTCCATAGACGAAAGCCCAGCTGATTCCCTTCAGCACAAAGAGCCTACTCATTGCTAAGCTAATTGCACTGGATTAAAATCACCCTGAACAAACATGCATTTGATTTTAATTGCTCAGACTCTGGCTCCAGGCAGCACTGGCCATCCTTGGTGGGACAGGGAGGGCAGCCTGGCTCGGATATTGTCACCAGCCTTGAAAGAGGGGGTCTGAGGAGGCTTTTGGGGGTGAGGAGCTGCCGGTGCTACTGTAGGGGTCTGATTCCTGTTATGACCTGAGAGCTGAGCAAGAGCAGGTGGATGCACCCAAGCTACAAACACTAACTGCGGGGGTGGGAGGAAGGTTCCCCTTCCCATGGCCTTGCTCCAGGCTCGCGGCTTGCATCCCTCTTTCCTGCCTGACTTTGGGTTCTGATGAGGTTTTGGCTCCTGTTTCCCACTGCCCCGATGAGCCATAAAGCCACGCAACATTGAGAGCTACCAGCCCCAGCTTCTTTGATCACCATGAAGTGGCATAGTCTGGACACGATGGCAAAGCATCTGCTGTAAGCAGACGAGGAAGAGATCTGCAGATCTAATTAAACCCAGCAACATGCCTAAATTGCATCTTGAGGGCTTATCTAGGAGGCAGGATGAGCACAGGGAGGAACATCCCTTTTTCTTACCAGCAATGCAGCCTATTGCATTGCTGTTGCCAGGACCTATGTTTGCACAAGTGGAGAAACCTCATCCAAGCGGGAGGTGGGGGATGCAGACACTTACGTTTGATGAACTGGGTCAGAGAGAGGTTTTGCATGTGTTCAGAACTCGACCTGAGCTGGCTGAGCACATCCTCACTCTTCTTGCTGTCGTTCTCCTTCCCACTCGCCACCTGGGGACAGACGAGAGGCTGTCACTGCACCGACCATGCCAAAGTTTCCCCTGAACTCGCTTTTTCTCTCCCAATTCATGACGGGCAGCAGCCCATGCTTCTTGCAGATGGAGTTTGCAATGTTTCTGGGCTTGGCCAGCACTGTCCATGACTAGTGTGGGACCTGTAGCCACCGCAACCTCCCACCTGCAGCTGCTGCTGAGTGTCCACACTGTTGGGTTTCCAATGGTGCTGAGAGCATCCATGCCTGTGTCTGTGTTATGGGGCAAGAGCCAGCTTCCCTGCCTTTCCCAGAAGGAATGAATCACACTTCAAAAATACCAAATGGGGCCGTTACCCAGGTACAGCGCACTGTGTGCTCAGCTCACACGAAGGTGGAAATTCAGGAGGTGTAAGCCTTTGCATTAGGAAAGACGGATATCCTCAGGGAGGTGCTTTTCTACCCCAGAGGGCCTGTTTTACCTCTGGGTCGGGGTGAAGTGGGAAGGAGCAATACACCTAGACCTCCACCCAAAGCAGGTTTGCACACTGGTTTTGGATGGAGGATAAACGTTTTCCCTGTGTCTCTTTGTGTAACAAGGTGCTGCACAGGTGCCCTTGCCCCTACTACCAGCAAGGACAGCAGGCAGAAATTGTAGGAGGAAAAGATCCAGGCGAGGAGAGGGTCTGGGAGGGAAGTAAAATATTTTTCATCTCCTAAACCAAGGCTGACCCAGAGCAGGGAAGTACTGTGGGGAGCAGCCACATACCCCTCACTTCGCCCAGCCCCTTTCTTCTCCTGCTCCTGGAACCCCCAGCTGAATTCTACCAACTCCTACTCTCTTTAATGCTTTTAATTTCTTCTAGCCTCATCTTTCCCATTGAACAGCAGCAGTATGGAAGGGACATCCTCTCCCACCCTGGTCCATGGGAGGGGACAGATCCTGCAGCTCCTTCCTCTTCTTTCTTCCCTATTCAGAGGAACAACACTTTGCAGCTGGAGAACAGATGGGTCCAGGCGTCTCTGCTTAATTTAGCCTCAGCTTGTGCTTACAGCTCTGCAGGACACTAACCCCAGTGCTCAGTGTCACGCTGCTGCTGCTCAAAAGCAAAGAGCTTTTTTGAAGAGGAGAGGTGGAAGATGGAGGGCTTGGATCATCTAAGGTCCATTGCAGGTGCATTCGATGACTGCATGTCCAAGGCAAGGGTGTGACATGCAAGGGCACTGTCACCCCCTCAGGATGCTAAGGGAGAGGAGAATTGCTTGGATGTGCATCAGATCCCCTGCTCTGCAAGGTTTTTTTTGAGAATCACTGAGATGGAGGGCATTAATCAGATTACATGCGGTACTATACATGTGTATTAGCAAAAAGTGTTCAGCAGGAGTGCAGTTTTCATGGAAAACCACAGTGTGTTTTTAGCCAGGCCAGACCCAGCAGACGCTTCTCTGACATCCTACATCAGCTCAGCAACGCCACTGTTGCAACTCTTGACACACATTTAATGAGTAAGTTCAATGAGTTAATGAGTAAGACAAATGAGTTAGTTCAACAGAAATTAGATGTGCTTGATTCACAGAAGGAACTGGACAGCTCTTTGCCTGACGCGATCTCTTCTCCTTTGAAACCAAGGCTGACTATTACACATCAGAAAGGTCAAAATGTCCCGTGCTGCGAATGCCATATTCTCTTTTTGAAGAGGGTCTGCAAGGCAAAAGCAATAAAACTCCTTTCATGGTTTTTATTGCCAGAGCTCAGCATTCAATACATTTTTCAAATGCAAAGATAAGACCCAGCTTCTATTCACTTCTCAGTTAGGTTACAGGGTCTCTTCTCTCTGCTCAAAAAATGCAGTGCTTTCCAAAAATACATCCAAGCTGCTACTGACTGTGGCTTTCTTAACTTCCAGTTGTTTATACTTCAGAGAGTTAACAGTCTGCTGAGCACTGTCTGCATATGGGGGGGAGGGGGGGGAGCCCCAAATCCCCCCATATGGGATGCCTCTGCGTGAGTGTGACCCTTGCAAGCAGGATGTTTCTCTGCACATCTTCTGGCTTAGCACTCACGCAAGGGGCAGCTGCTGTTTGCACAGGGAGCAAAGCCATCAAGGAGGAGGAAATCTCCTCTCCCCACGCTGGCTTGGCCCCTTGGTATATTTTTTGCTGCCTGAAAGGATCAGGAAATGCATTCCTCTGGGATGAAGCAGGCACACACCAGGAAAGCAAGCTGCGGAGGGACCAGCACAAATCCTGCCTGCTCGCTGCAGGCAGGGGGGCGAACTATGCTGGTTCTACTGTCAGAGATGCTCAAGCCCTGCCAACGATGCCACGCTCCTGCCACTGGGGATTTTAGCATTACTCAGAGGAGACATTTTGGCAAGCCAGAGTCGGTAGGTGCAATATCGTGGGCTGGCTGCTCAGCGCTACCCCGACTGTCTGCCATAGCACCGTGCCAAGGAAAAACAATTGTGGGAAACATCTTGCAAAATTCACACACACTTGGACTTTTCAGGATGGTCCCTTAAAGGGCTCAGTTTCCTGGTGCACGTCCACCAGTGAATGGGCTCTTGTTGCATCTCATGATTTTGAAATGGGATTTTATCTATCGCCGTCGCTGCCAGCCTCGTGGCGGGGTGGAGGAGGCAGGGAGGCTTTTGAGGAAGGAGGATGACGCTCCCTCATGCTTTGCATTAGGAAGAGCATCCCTAACCTGATCTCAGCCTGGGGAAAGCCCCCATTTCCCTGCACGGACATGAATAAAACAGGTATGACTGAGCAGGGCTGAGACCTGAGCATGCTTGGCAGGACAGGTAAATGAAAGCAGCTTGCCTGTGAGCTTTCACCGACCTGTTATTGCACCTGTGAGAAGGTGCTGACAGTCTGGTTTTATTCAAATACACCACTGCAAAAAGGGATAAATAACCTGCTCTGTGACAGAGAGGTTTTCCTTGCTTCATTTGGGGCTTCTACAGAGTTTCCCTCCGGCTGTGCAGAACCTGGCGCTCCCAGCTCAGTGAAAAATAAGGTCAGAGAAGCTATTTTCACATTAAACAAACCAAATGTAAAACCTCATGGCTTGAAAAAGAATTCTTTTCCTCCTACGAGGTCATGCTCCCTACAAGCACTTCATTATGTCTCTTCCAGCAAGTGTGGGTCCCAGCAGGGACTTTATTTCCTAGAGCAGTAAAATAACCAGCCAACAGGCACCTTGCTCACGCTAAATGGGATGATTATTTTTAGCCACTGTTTGTGCCTGTCTTTAAAGCTCCCTGGGGAAAATCCAAACGTGGAGACCACCTCATTCCTGTAACATGCCAGTGGCACCACCACGCCCTGCCATTGGCCCCCAGTTGCTTCCCAGATGGTGCCCTGTATTTCTAGACTGCCTTGGATGGTGCTTGAGGAGCTTTAATGAGGCAGCCTCCAAACATTGCAGCCCCAGGAGCAAATCTTTCCGAAGGATTAAGATTTCTCTGTCCCTGTGCTTTAAACTTTCCCTGCTAACTAATAACCCGAATTGGAGCTGGCAGTTAAGAGTTCCCCATCGGTTATTTTCATTTCAGCTGTTCACTTGCACTGGAAGCACACCGGGTCACTGCTGAATAAACATGGGACGATCTGTATAAATGCAGGCAATCTGTACCCAGGCAGGAACCGGAGAAGTTATTTTTCACTTCCTCAGCACTGTTGCACAATGTCTCTGCTTGCACAGAAGGGTCAGGTTGCTGCCCCAGCTCCGTCCCACCATGCTGGACGTGGGATGTCTGTTGGGACGCCTGGGGACAGCCCCCGACAGAGCCGTCAGCTCTTTGCACCCTGCAAACACCCTGCACGGGTTGGGAAGTCCCCAGCAACCCTGGCAAAGGGCAGGAGGCTCCTTGCAGGCTCAGGCATGCTGGTGCAATCCTGTAATGTAGCTGAGAGCAGCACCAGCATCCACAGGGCAACCTCAGGGCAGGGCAGGAGGGGTCCTGGCTGCATTTGACCTGCAGGAGCTTCTTCTCATCACAAACATTCTGCTTCAGGACCGGAGGGACAGGCGTTGCCAGGACCTTGCCAAGCAATGGTGCCACCTCCAGCGGGAATGGCGATGTCCAAACATTTGAGATGGACATCTGTAGCCACACATGTCCATCACAAACACATCTCTTTCAAGGTTCTCTGTGCTCGCAGCCCACTCCTGCCACTGCACACCAGGTGCTTTGGGGGATAAAATAAGTTGATCCAGCCTTCCCACTGAGGTCCTAAACTTGCCAGCTCCCCACTCCACAGCTTGAGGTACTGCCCAGAGAGATGGGTTTTGCCCTGAGCAAAGGGAGGTGACCTCTTAACCTTCTGCTTTGCCAGGATGGAGCTGCATGTCCAGCTTGGCGTTCCCCTCTTTCCCCAAGCATCTACTCCAACTATCCGGCAGAGCAATTGAAAGTAAAATCTGGAGATACTGTACAGATGACAGGGGACACATCCCCCACCATCCCAGCAGAAAATCCCATCAGACACACTTTGCTAGGCCATCATGAGTCATCTCATTTCTGCACGCCCTGAGCACTCCCACAGCTCACATCCCTCCAGACCCACCATGAAACACCCCCAGAAATCCACCTCCTCTGTTCTGCAAAGGATTTCATCTCCCAGCCTCTCCATCCCATCCCTTGAAGCACAACTTTGCCCCTTCTACCTCCCCCGTTAGCAATGCCAAGGACAGAGTGTGGCTCCTTTCCACTCCATTTCTGCACATCTTCCAGCTGAGGTGCCACGTGTGAAGCTTTGAGAGGAAGGACCCAACATGGAAGAGGTTGTCATCCTGCTCACCTCTTCTGGTTGGCACCCACATGACCCCCAGATGGACGGGTACCTTGGGTTAGGGACTGATGGATCAGCAGCAGCCTGTTCTCCCTCCTCAACAACACCAGTGATTTAATAAATAAAGGCAATGCAGTAGGTCCAGTCTCTCCAGACCGAGGCAAAGCAGAACGTGCAGCACCATATGGGAAACCATTAATTACACTGGAGAACATGAACATTAGGAGGGTAAACACAACATGGCTAAATGGGAGGAAGAGAATGGAGCATCCCAGACGGATGTACTGAGCTTCTGTGAGGTGCTGGTGGCTTCCTTGGTGCTTTGGTGCAGAAGCCCCAGCTAATATTTTCAGAAACCCCCTTGGTATAGTGAGACGTCATGTACTACTTAATCTGCAGAGGAGAGGGAAGGTGGTAATTGTCCATGCAGAGGGGGCTGGGACACCATATAGGAAAAATAGGCAACTAAAGGGCTGAAATAACAGAAACCGAACCAAACAGTGCAAAGGGCACAGCCACACATTCAGGGTTTAAAACTAATTTCCACTGCACAGCTGGAAATGCTGGAAATGAAAGGGGGAGGAGAATGAGAAATAGCTCCAAGTCTATCTCTGCATAAGCATCTGGTGCAGCCATGGAAGGAGTCAGTGTGATGTGAGGAAGAACTGAGGACAGTGTTTCCAGGAGAGCTGGGGAAGTGCAGACTCTGCTGTACCACCACTGAGGACCAGATCCAGACTGATACAGCACTGGGAAAACCAGCTTGTGGCTGGGATGGGTGACAAGCAGGGCTGCTGGGATGGAGAAGCTTTTTGGCAGCAGAAGACTAGCTAGCTTCCCTCGCCCAGCAAAAGGAAGGGTTTCTATAACCACACCAATATAGCAATGATTAGGAAAAATTATTTAATCGGGATTACGGGCAGAATAACCAACTAAAGAGTAAAATATAGGGTGGAGATTAGGCAAAGCTTTGCAACATGCAGGGAAATAAGTTTTTGAAACCTGCTACCAGTGAGGCTTAGGAGGAAAGCACTGATGGGATGGACCAATATCCAGTGTGACTGTTAACCGGAGCTGCCAGGGCTTGGACACAACTGGGACATGTAGATCTCCTTCCCATAAAATCCAGCTGAGTTTTCACACAAAGGCATCTGTTTGCAGATGACATGTGCTGACATTACAGGGGAGGCTTTGTCAGGGCGAGGAGGAAGCGTCACTCACCCGCTTTGTGCAGCGTCCAGGGGACGTTTGGTTCTACGTGACTTTGGAGTGTCACAGAACAAAACCTGAACTGGGACAGAGTCGGGTGTACAAGACAGATCTTGCAGGTGAGAAATGCTGGGGGAGGGCAATGCTACTTCTTTTGTATAAGGTCCTCCTGAGAGCACCTTTCCCCTTTTCAAACCCTTTTCACATCACCCACAGAGGTGCAGGGACTGGGGAGGTGCTTTATCAGCTGCGATGCAACAGCTGCTGAACCTGCAGGATGGACAGACACCGTGGCCAAGCAAAAGCACAGGGAAAGTAGTCAGAGTGCAACTGCCTGCATAGGGATGCAGTAACATCGGCAGCAACAGATGGTAAAGCATGAGCTAAACCTTGGCTACTCGGCAAGTGGAAAACACTCAGACACTGTAGTTCCCCACAATCCAGGACACAACCCCAAGAAATGGTTCAGGCACATGAAGGCAGGATTAAACTGAAATTATTGGGAAAAAAATGATCTTGGAAACTGGAAACAGTTTGTCCAGTAACAGCCTCATCCTCTCATGCCTCCCTGAGATCATGACAACTTCATAGCTTTGCTGGGATCGTTTCTCAAATAGGATTATTCAGGATACTTAGGTGCTAGAAACCTACTGAGAAGTATCAAAGCAGAGAAATAAAAATGTTCTGGGTCTGGAGTGGCTGATTTATGAAAAAAGATCAAAAGAGCAAACCCTCATTATCCTTAATGTTAACATTAAGTGCACAAGTCATTCCAGGAACTTCAAAGAAAGAAGCTATCAAATAGAAGTGAAGCTGAAATGTCATTGCAGAATAAATAATCTAGATCTGTCTCAGCTGATGGGAGGAGGCAAATAAATCTCCGAAGAGGCAGAGGGCTGTGCTGTTATTCAGTGTTTGCTGGCTGGTGCCCATTGAGGAGGATGGTCCTTGGTCTGGAGAAGCCACCAAGGGCTCAGATGAGTTGTATGGAGTGAGGCAGGAAGAAGAAAGGCACATGAAGGTAGGATGAGCATCAAAGAAGGGAAATAGTGCTTTTGGCTGCGAGAAGTACTAAGACATGGACCAGCCTTTGCTACTGAGATCTTGTTTGGTGGACTCTGCAGTGGGGAAACACACCCACAGCTTGGTGTGGACACATTATTCCCAGACAGCCCCATCATCTACTGAGACATCTGTGGTCCCAGAGGTCTGCAGACAGCAAGTGGCAAAAGGATAGCTTGGCCTGGGGCACCTGAAATTCCTTTTGGGCCTCCAGAAATGAAGCCCACAGCTGGTGGTGCAGAAACATCTCAGCTTCTTCTGTGGACAGAGCAGATCTGTGCTTTTCCCATGTGTTGTTACGGCTGCTGTGCCTGGAGGTATTTTCTGTGGGTACTATACCGTGCTGGGGCTTTTACAAACATGGTGGGAAAGCCCCCAGCTGATGCTTAAGTACTTGCAGCTTGTGCTTGCTCTACTGATAGCTTTTCGTCCTGCTTTGGACAGGCAGAAACCCTGAAACTGAAAGCAGCCAAGGAAATGCTGACCACTTGAATGAAATGAAGCTGCAGCTGTATTTAGACAGGGTTGACCCAAAGGTTATCACAATGTCCATTCCTGCTGGTCTGTAAAACCCTGTGCTGAGCCCATCCCTCCCTTCCCTTCTTGCAGCATGTTGGGGACGGGGCTTTGTGCCGCAGAGCTGCCACAGGGGTCCCACCTTCCCTCACTGCAATGCCACATCTCCCCCTCTCCATCCCAAACCAGAGCCGAGCACAAGAAGAAACAACAGCTTTGCTCTGTGTAGTGAGAGGACATTGCAAGCAACCCTAAAGCCACAGCAGGAGCCACCACAGTGCTGGGGACCTACAGGAAAAGGGTGGCTGCTCCTCCGGGGGCAGAGGCAGGTAACATTGGAGTCAACACTTTCCCAGAGCTGAGCTTTGTGCACGACACACATTACCCTCCTGCGCTGCATGTCTTACCAGCTCTACCCATCCCTCCTGCATGGTTTTGAGATTTATCCCTGGCTGATGATCTTTTGGAGGGGAACCATGCCTCTAACACGCTCTAACTCGGTGGCCTTAGAGAGGCTGCTGCCTCCAGCTCACTGCAGGGGGTTGCCCTTCGTGATGGAAAAGCGGTCGCAATTCTACCCTTAGCCAAACCCTGATTTACCACAAGAGCAAGCAGGAGAAAGTGATTTACATTTTCCTTTCTGCTATACATACAGAAAATCACCCGTGATAATGCAGATTTCCTACAAAGCTTTGAGCGCTCCCACCGCAGACAGATGTTTGGCCCAGAACAGCATCTGGCAAAGTTGCTACAGAGGTATTTTTTTGTTTTTTAAGCAGAGCCCCTTGCTGCTGCTGGCATGGGATGGGCATGAGCTGGCTTGGCTGGCCCTGACATCTCCTGTCCTGCAAGGGGGGCAGAATGTTGCCATCGTTTAGGTAATTTTCTTATTATTGTTCTTTTAGTGTAAGCAGTTTCCAAAAGCTTTCTGGGGGAAATGGTATAATGGGGAGAAATTCAGTAAGACCCGGGGTGCAAAGGGTGCTAAGGTATGTGGGACTGTTCTCTACAGATGTCAGCCAGCAGAGTAGAGTGAAATCTTCCTGATTTTTTTTTTTTAAATCAATATCCAACCAATCCTTCCTTAAACTCTTCAAAATTTTTCGGGCTGATCAGAGTGCAGCACTTGCAATAAAGCACAGTTGTTTTAGTTCAAAGTACATTATTTTCTCTCAAAAGCCATTTATGAAATTAATATTCCCATCAGCCCTAATAAAGAACCTTTCTCCTAAGATGTAATGCACCCTTGCACGCTGAGCAGGTTCTGCTAATATACATCATCCGTAATGACCTTAAAGCAAACCAAGCTTCACAAGGATAAATCAGGCACGTTGCATTCAGTATCGCCCTCGTCCCACAAAGCTCTGAGCGCTTTCCACCCCATTACCTCACAGGACTGCAGCACCTCTGCAAACCTCACAACATATATAACTTAGGAGTAGATCGTTGTACACCTAGAAGTGTAACTGGTATAACAGGTCACATTTTCCCAGGCAGGTGAAACCCAAATCTCTCTACGAGTTGCTCATTCCTGTGGAAATTCAGGCAGCTGCAGGAGAAATGAAGAATTCTTCTGCACCAGACAGCACACGGACTTGTTTAGGCAAGAGAGTTTCAATGTTGCCCCAAGGTAAAATATACGTGAAAGGCAATTACACAGGCTAGAATACAGCCAAGGCATCCAGACGAGCACAATTTCACCTACTAAGCGCGTTCCAGCAACTCCAGGAACATTCAAAACCATAGCATGATGCCTTCTCTAAAAGAACAATTTGCTTTGTGGCATCCCTCACAACACGCTGGGACCCGCAGCCAGCAAAACACTTGGGAAGCTCGCAAGCTGTTTTGTATCTTGGCGTGAGCACTGAAGCACTCAGGAGGGCTCTGTAGAAGTAGAAAAAAACCCCAACTTGGTAGTAAATACAGGAGGGTTGCTGTAAGAAGAACCTCAAGCCAGACAGAGCTTTCCCGGTGTTACATGTTCCTACACAGATGAATCAACACGCAGGTGCTACTTCAGTGCCCCACCAAGGAAATTATCACATCCATTAAACTACCTGCACCATGCCGGTACTCATGAAGCATCAGCTTAACATACAAGAGCCTCTGACACGGGAGATGAGAGCAAACTACAGCTCACATCTGACTTCGGGATGCAGCTATAAACCGCATGCCCACCTTGATAGTCACGTGTCCCACAGACGCAGCAGCTAATGCTGGTGGTGAGGGAGGAACATGGAGATAAATCCACGAGGGACTGGTGTGCAAATACCTCTTTTGGCATTTCCCGTGGGAAGAAGAAATAAGGCATTGCAGACAGGGCCACGAGACTGGCTGCGACCAGGAAACCGAGCCACCAGGCACCGACCCACCGTGGGTCTTTATTCATGAGCTGGACTTCATCTGCAACACAAATGGAGAAACAGGCATTAAATCAAAGGTGAACAGAGGGAGCCCAGTGCACCAAAGGGATGGCGATGGGTGGCCCCGCTTACCACAAATTTCAGCCAGCTCCAAAGTGGTGTCTCCCAACCTGGGAATCAATGGTTTTGGGGTCTGAGCAGCATTTGCACGTGATGCATCCAATGGTGCTAAATCACATTCCATTCTTTGTTATCACCAGGGGTGCCTAAAAACCCACTCAGCCCTTTGATGGAGGCAACTAGGACAGAGGGATGTCCTAGATCCGGAAAGGCAAAGGAAAGCATCCCCATCACAGCTTTTTCAGAGAAAGGATACCCATGTTGTGAAAAGCCTGGAAATACTCAAGGGGATAAATTCATGACATCTATCCATACGGAAGGGAAAAACCTTTCTTAAGATTAAAATCATAGAACTGTAGAATCATAGAATGGTTTGGGTTTGGAAGGGACCTTCAAGACCACCCAGTCCCACCCCCCGCCAGGGGCAGGGCCCCCTCCCCCCAGCCCAGGCTGCTCCCAGCCCCGTCCAGCCTGGCCTTGAGCCCTGCCAGGGATGGGGCACCCACAGCTGCTCTGGGCAGCCTGGGCCAGCGCCTCGCCGCCCTCACGGGGAAGGGTTTCTTCCTCATGTCCAACCTAAATCTCCCCTCTCTCAGCTTCAAGCCATTCCCCCCTGTCCCACCACTCCCTGCCCTTGCCCAAAGCCCCTCCCCAGCTTTCCTGTCGGCCCCTCCAGGCACTGGGAGCTGCTCTAAGGTCTCCCCGCAGCCTTCTCCTCCCCAGGCTGCACAGCCCCAGCTCTCCCAGCGTGTCCCCACAGCAGAGGGGCTCCAGCCCTCTGACCAGCTCCGTGGCCTCCGACGGGCCCGCTCCAACAGGTCCATGTCCTTATATTGGGGGCTCCAGAGGTGGACGCAGTGAAATGGAGTTAACTACCGTTAACTCTCAGCAGCCAGGAGCAGTGGTTTAGTTTTCCGCAGTCTGGCTGTCCACAGAAGGACCCCCTGTTCACAGCAGGACTGGGACCCCAGAGCTGTGCCCACCAGTCTGGTCTGTCAGCCAGTACCTGGTTTGCAGCTCAACCAACAGAAGGCAATTGTTAGAAATGCCTTAATAAGGATTATATCCCTTTCTTCTGTCTGTCTTTCTTCAGCCGGCCCAGCCTCCCCCACTGCCGAGCTCAGGGCACTCTGCCAAAGACAACATTTTCTGTGGGGAGGGTACTTGGTGTAAATAAAACAGGATATGCAGAAGCCGGAATGCAAATTCACAACAGGGTGAGCCTGAACCAAGAAATATTTCTACAGAAAAAGGGGATACCTGTGGTTAGACAGTATTCACGAGCAATCCCAGGAAATGAGTCCTCCCAGAAACCTCTTCCTTAGCTGTGAGGTTTAACACAAACGAGCTATTCTCACTGCAGGGGTGCAATTAAAACTGCAGTCAGTTCACTGGCTTTCGGTAGCGTAGATACTGCCACATCTAATCCCCCATCTCTGGAAGCAACAAATGGTAGGTCAAAGAAATTTGATAATATCTTCCCTGCAAGATGTATGGAGCAAACTGGAATTTTAAATCCCTTCCTGAACAAACACCAATATTTTTTTTCTAGGAAAACATGGGGTTACATTAGATTCAGCATTAAGCAGCCACAGCTCGCTAGCTTTTCCCAGTAGGCTGAAGGTAGCTCTAAAACCGGGTGTTCTCCAGTTCTGGCTACTCAGGCACATTTCTCATTCAGCATCCATCTGCAGCAGGTGGCCTAGGAGAACCGAGCACCAGGGTGTGCAGGCAGACAGCAGACCCTAATCCCATTTCTTCATCCTTCAGAGGCAGATGAGCAAAAAACATCTCACCAAGACTCCCCCACTGAGGAGGATGGATAGCTGCAGCAATAAGCTTGGACGTGGCAGTGTCAAGACTAGACTGTGCTCTTTGTGATGCAAATATCATAAATGTGTATGTTGACAAAGTGCAGGTGAAAAAAAATCTGGTGAAGTCAGTGAGCGGGAACGAGCTGGAGGCTCTGAGAAGGAGCCAAAACTAATGCATCTGTAGTGTCAACAGCCACTGCTCATCCAGCCTCAGACCTGATGCTCTCTCTGGTCACCACCCGAAGGAGCCTGTCTGCCCCTTTTGTCAGATGAGGATGTGCAGAGTTGTATAATGTGTGTTTGCTCTGTTAATAACCAGGAAAGAGCCAAGATTCAAGAGCAGCCAAACAGGAGACGACTACAAATACTTCAATAGCACGGCTCAGGAAGAGGCATTTGAAAAGGAAATCCCTTTCACGCTCCTTCCTTGCCCTATTCAGCATTTCCCTTCCACTTGTTTTCACCTTCCTTCCTCCCGCCCTCCCCTCCCCTCTGCTCCTTCACACCCCAGGGTGCTGGTACCCATTCTCCATTCCTTTTCTCTTATTTTTTCCCTCCATCTTGCTCTTTCACATTTTTTTCCAGGTTTTTCTCGTCCCCCACATCCCCACTCTTCCCCACTGCTGGCTGACAGCAAAATGGTCCAGCTGCTGTTGCTGGCATATGGCAGAAAATTCGCAGAAGAATGGACATCAGGTCTGCTCTAAAAGCACAATGCAGATGGACAACCCTCTAATCAGACCTGGCAGCAGCCCAGGGGTGAGGGTTCCCCAGGTCTGAAGGATGTTATTAAAATATGGGATACCAGCAGCCATGGGGCTAGGTTTAACCCTGCAGATGCGTGGTCGGGTGGGAAGGACACATTTATCTGGGCCACCCCCCTCCAGCGCTGATGGGAGCGGTCTCAGAGCATCCCCCGGTGATGGAATTGATTTAAGAGGGGAGACAGCAGGCAAAGGGAGCCAGCCCCTGCCCCACAGGTTGCACCCTCATCACTGGGGGGTGGGATGCCCAGAGTGGGGCTGGACTGCTGCTGGCCCAGTAAATGGGATGCAGTGTGAAGGGTGCTGGCTGCCTCTCTGAGGGCATGTTCACTCACCTCCAGTGACTTTGTCGATGTCGACGTAAAAACGCAGCATGGCAGAGCCCAGCATGAAGCCCACCCCCGGCCCGATGACAGTCACGGAGAACAAGATGCCTGCAGAGGGGTGAGAGCAGAGAGGGGCTCAGCCCTGTGTGAAGGGACCACGGGGGCAAGAGATGCCTTGAGGCAGGACTGGGCTGGACCAGTGCCCACCACATCTGCCTCCAGCACAGGCTATTTCCCTAGCAGCTTTCTTATCTCATCCCTTTCAAAAGATAACAACCCTATTTTTTCCATGCTCCGTTCACAAGAAAGGTTTGCAAAACTCAGATCTTTCCTGCCACTTCAGCTTCCTAGAAAGACTGAAATACACCCAGGAACAAGATGTGCCCCATCAGCATAAAAAATCCAAAGGTTTTTTTTACAAGATGGAGATAAAAGTGAATTACTGATGAAAAAATTAAACAAATCTAAGATTCAACTCCTTTCTTAGAGGTGATCATTTCAAGTAGGTTTGGAGCATCTACTAGAGCAACATTTGATGCAGTAATTCCAGTTTCTTGACAGTAATGGCCTGGGTTTGAGCCACCCTTGCTGTCCCATTCAATTCAAAAGGCTGTCACAGTTAACAGCTGCAAGAGTTAGAAGGACCTGTAAGGACCACCTCATCCATCCCACCACCCTGGGACATCCCTTTTAGGTGTGTCTTCTCCAGCAGCCCTTCTGCTGGAGGATACTTGCCTACCTCCCAGACGGTTGATGCTGCTTTTTTAGCTTCCTATAATTTTCCCTATATCTAAACAAAATCTTCATGGCTGCATCTGCAGCCCATAGCTGCCTCTTGTGAACACAGAGATCAGATTATTCCTGTTCTCTTTGTTGAAGCCTTTTTTGGTGGAGGACACAGTCATTACGCCCATCTCCAGCTTATCACTCTCAGGTCCAAAGTCCCAGCATCTCCCCTAAATCATCTTTTCCAGCACCCCTGGTCTGTCTGCAGTTTGACCAAACTTGAAGCAGATGATAAGCTATTTTTGTGGAAACCTTCCTAGAGCTGGGTAGAGCAGAAGGGCTATAGCCAGCTCTGTTCTCATTAATGCAAATTAGTCATCTGGCCTTGCTATTAACTTAATACTGATTTCCCCTCTTCCCACAGCAACCCCAGCCTTACCCAAATAGAGGGGGGAGTTCCTCTCGCTTGCAAAGTCGTCGATGTAGGAGATCCCAAAGGGCTGGATGGGGACACCTCCAACGCCCAGCAGCGCCTGGGCGGTGAACAAGACAAGGAGAACCTCGTGGTTCTCTCTGGCAGCGTGGGGGGTGCAGCCAGCATTGCTGAGGTTCCCCCAGGACCCCGGGACCCCAGGCTGGCACAGGTCGGTGGTGTTGCTGAACATGCCTGCCATGACAAGGGGAGCAGATCTAAGGAGCTTGGTTTGGAGAAAGCGTTTCCCTAAGACAGCAGCAAGCGTGTAGGTATGCACGTGGTAGATGTCAGGTGAAGGAAAATGCAAAGAAAGTGCAGAGATTGCTGTGCAGGTGTTCACAGTGAGATGGGTGCATGTGCCATGAAAAGCCACCTCCGCTGAAAATGCAGAGCTGAGATCACTTCCAGGACCTTTGATAGATCTTGCAATAAAGGTAAGTGAGAAAACCTGCAGATTTTGTGAATAGCTGCTCAGGAAACCAGAACGCGTTTTACCCAGAAATGGATTGCAAAGTGAAAGTGCTGATTCTAGCAGCTTTATCTTCCTTAAAATGCTCAGGGAGGCGGTGGTGGTGTTTGTAGCAGGATTTCCATGGTTATGCCCCAAATAACATGCAACTCTTGAGTGCACGACACAGGGCCACCTGCACCAGCACTGCTGAAACATAGCTAATTGTTCCAAACTGTCCTTAGCAGCTGACCCCTGTTTGCAGACATGAATTATTCACCTATTTAAGTCTTCCTTTACTGTCTGCAGCTGTGTGAACCAGCTGTGCTCTCTCCGAAGAGTCAGAAAAAAGCTGTTTAATGAAGGCTTCTAAAAGATTTGCTGGAGCTTCATGGCAGGATTTGGGAAGGTAATAGAGAGTGAAGGTTCTCTTCTTTTTCTCTTCTTTTTCTCTTCTTTTTCTCTTCTTTTTCTCTTCTTTTTCTCTTCTTTTTCTTTCTCACCCTTCACCTTCTTTCAGGGACAAATCCCAAATCCACCCTGACCTGTTCCTCCGTGAGTGATTTAGTCCTGCACGTTTCTCACAGGAGGTTGATTTTCTGGTGGGATCCAAAAACTCAGAGCATTCCCTGAAAGATGGCTCAGCTAGACAGAGGAAGATGGGTGGGTGAGGTGCCCCACAAGCAGCAGAAGTTAGGTGTGAAACTGATGCTCCCTTATTACACACAACAGCATTTCACCCCCAAAGCTGCCCCCGACATCGGGTTGAGTCAAGCTCCTTCCCAGACCTCTCATTTCCCTTCTGCAAAGGGCCTCAGGTGATAGAGTTTATGAGACTTTCTCTTATCTACATTAGGAAAATAAGGGAGCAGTTCACGTGCATGAGGACAACTTGGCTCAACTCGTGGAAGCTGAGAGCCCAGATGGCTGGAGAAGACCAGAAGTACCTGGTGTTTGCCTGCTGTGTGGGTGTGCAGAAGGCAAGGGGAACCAGAGGCACAGCTTACGTTTTGATTGTTTTCGTGCCCTTGCCCATGGTTCCAGCTGTCCCCTGGCTCTGCTTCCCACCATCAGTTGTTGCCTCTCAGGGCTGAGATGATTACCTTCTCAGAAAATTAAAATTTCTTGAGGACAAACCTACAGCTTTCAGGTCCCAACCCCTCCAGGGAAAGTAATTCCCTTTTTCTGTTACAAAAGGCATATATTCCTAGAGTACCTACTGGCAACGGACCGGTCATACTCGTAGGGTCCAGTTATGAAGTGGGGGAGAGACATGAGGAACCCAGCCAAGGAGACGAGGATGGCACCGCAGCCGATGAAACGAGGTCGGTGCACTCGGCTCCCGAAGTAACTTACAAAGACAATCAGCAACGTGTTCCCAACCTGCAGCAGGACACACAGACCAAGAGGTCTCACAAAGGAATGACAGGAGCACGGGGACAACGTCCACCAGGTAGACTGGGAGAAGCAAGCTGTTTTTCACCTCGTTGAAGGAAGCAAGCAGCCCTGATGTCTGGCTGGAGAGGCCATATCGTCTCTCGATGGTCGATATGGAGCTCTTCAGATAGCCGGAGACCAGGAGCTGGGACAGCTGCAGAAGCCCGTGGCAGAAAACGAAGAACTGTCAATACAAAAAGAGAGTGTCCAGCACGATTACTGGGAGCTGCAACAGAACCAACTGCATGTCCCACGCAAAGGCACGATTACTGAACATAAAACCTTTGACCATGAGCCTCTGAAATGTTACCCCTGCACCTGCCATCAGCAGTTTTCTGAAATCAGCTCAGGGCCATTAAACTCTGCTCTGGCAAAAATTACAATAGGGTTAGTATTTGCGAGGAGAGTCTGCTTTCTTCAGCTGAAAGTGGCTTTGGACAAATGGATCATTTCAGCTGGGATGGTGCTAGTTTGTGTTGGCCTTGACCCTGAGATCCAGCAGCAGAAGTGGGATGTTGCACAACCTTCCTGCTCCTGTCCAGCCTGAGTCAGGCAGCCATCCCCAGTGCTGGCAGCAGCTCTTCTGGGACAGGAATGAGCCCTTCCACACACAGCAACAAACAGTTTCTTTAGAGAAAGTCAGGAGAAGGTCACGGAGAGTAATTCAGACCTTCTGTTTTCCTTTCCTTCCTGGGAAGCCCTGGATGTAAAGGACTTATCTCCTTTCAGAAAATGCGATGATTCTTTTCCACCTGCAGAAGGAAACCTTATCAAAGACTGTCATCCCCCAGAAAATCATCTGACCTCATCTCTTCCAGAATTTGGGGCATACTGGTGCTTTGCTTCCCACGTGGCTTGACCGGCCACACCATTAGAGAGCAGCATCCATCTTCCTGCTCCTCGTGCAGAAGCATTTTGCAAATGCCAAAAGAGGGATGGTGACCACCTCCCCTTCATCCAGAGCTCTGCAAACTACTCAGCAAAGGAAAGGAGCTGGCAAGCTGTCTCCTTCCCTGCTGCCACATGGCTCTCCATAGGCATCCTTCCAGTCCCCAAACAAGTTAAAACAAAGTGAAAAACAGCCACGGAGGGGCTGAAGTGTGTCCAGAGCCGGGCAGGGGCTGGGGAAGGGGCTGGGGCACAGCTCGGGGGGGGCGGGGGGAGCTGGGGGGGCTCAGCCCGGAGAAAAGGGGGCTCAGGGGGGCCCTTCCGGCTCCCTACAGCTGCCTGGCAGGAGGCTGCAGCGAGGGGGGTCGGTCTCTGCTCCCAAGGAACCAGTGGCAGGACAGGAGGGAACGGCCTCCAGCCGCACCAGGGGAGGTTCAGGGTGGGCACTGGGAGAAATGTCTTCCCCGACAGGGTGGCCAAGCGCTGGCACAGGCTGCCCAGGGACGGGGTGCAGGCACCGTCCATGGGGGGGTCAGAAGACGTGTGGATGTGGTGCTTGGGGACATGGGTTAGTGATGGACTTGGCAGTGCTGGGTTAATGGTTGGACTCGATGACCTGAAATGTCTTTTCCAACCGAAATCTGTGGTTCTATGATTCTATGAGACAGACCACTCAGCCGAGTGCAGGACAGGCAGTATCCCTGGGTCCTTTCAGAGCTGCTACCCTCAGCCTTAGATGCTGCCGAAAACCACAGGGTGCTGCTTTTGGTAGATGTTTTCCCAGTGGCTGGCTGGAGTGGGGCATTGCTCCAGCTCCATGTGTTTTGCAGCCAGCTCTCACCAGGCAGTAGTCTTGCCCAGAGGAGCTGCTCAGCCTGGCCTGGATTTCTGCTATGTCTTGTTCTGATCCAGGGCTGAAGTGGGGTCGCTGCCGAACTGGACTGCTCTGTAGGCAAAGGGACTATTTACAGCACAAAAAGGGAAAAAGAGGATGGTCAAGCCCCCTTGGCTCCCTGACAACTGGAAAATTGGGGTATGGGTATCACCACCAAAAGTGATGCGCTGGCATCATACAAAGCAGGATGCAATCCACAACCTTCCCCCCTCCAGGCTCATGTCACCACTGAGAGATGCAACAAGTTTTGACCAAGAAAACATCAATGAGCCTAAGGAAAGCTTTCCCAGAGTCAGCTTTGCTAAAACTCCTACTTTCCTGCAAGACGTGCTGACTATGTCCAGGTACTGTTTCCTGAATACACAAGTTCAGATGGAAATGCTGAAGCCAGATTCATTTTTTCCTAGGCACCCACAGCACACAGGCCAGCGAGTACCCAAATCCAAGACCTTCACAGCATGTTGGCCTACACCAGCTCAGCAGCCTCACATCCTGTTCAACACAGGAGGTCAAAATGGTTTGGGAATCTGGTATTTTACTCTCCTCCATCTGGGCAAACTGAAGCACAGAAAAGAGAGATGGCCCTGCAAAGGATTTGCAGTGGCTTGGTGTCAGCGCCAGGCATCTGGGTCCAGGGGCTGTTTGCTGCTCGCCATCAGGTCACAGCACGGCTGGTGACCTGTCAGGAAAAGAAGGAACAGGCCCATGGACCGTAGATCTGCTGGAGAGATGTATGTCCCTCTTTGTCTTTGGCTGCACACATGATGATGCATTTTGTCCTGCAGCAAAACCCACTTGTTTACATTTCTGTATCTGACCACAACATCAGGGTCTCTAACTTGTATGGTCCAGAAAGACAGTCTTTGTGCCTGGAAGATGAGACCATTATTGACACCAGCATGACCCTGGTAAACAGAGGGGGAGATTTCCCTGAGGACCAACTGCTGCAGAGCATAAGCTCAGCTCTGCTTGAGAACCACAGGGTGTAATTGCCTACAGCACCTCCAAGACACCAGAGGTCATATGGACAGGCACACCAACATGCATTTCTGTCCCAGGAGATCTCAGCAGGGCTAACCTTACAAAACCTGCTTTCATCTAAATCCTTCCCTGCCAGCAGAGCTGGCTTCTTCATACTTGCAGCAAAAGGAGGGAGAAGCAGCAGGCAGCAGCGCTGTTACACATGAAGGCAACACACTACAATCAAACGATGCCTGCTTATCAGCTCCCAGGGAACAAACGCCTCAACCCAGAGCATTCCTTTCCACCCTCTCAAAGTACAGGCTGTGAATCCTGTCCGCATCGTAAGCCTAATGTGGCCAAAATGGAGTGAATCAGGTCACCAAGAGCCATGAATCAGGTCTCCTCCCTTCAAAGACAGTTTTGGTTGAGTCCCGAAGGTTGAGTCTATACTTGTAAATGAACCCAGCTGGGGACCATTCTCTGATACCCAGGCCACTGGGAACAGTAGCCTGCATCCATCTTCACCAAACTTCAGAACAGGGCAGTTTCACCCAAAACACTTGCTGGGAATGGTCCCCAGTTCTCAGCTTCACAGTTTTTGGGGAAAAGTAGCAGCTGGCCCAGGGCCAAGTCATGGAGTAGGTGATAATTCAGAGGTACAGCCAGGTGAGCTGTATGCTGAGGTCTGCTCAGGGTCTTGGTACACAAAATGCCCCCTCCCCTCTTGGAGGAACTGATCCAGGGACTGGCATCAATGTATCTAGCTGTGGTTCCCCAAGCCTGTGCTGGGGTGAAGGTCCAAGGGCGGGCTTGGTCCTGCCTTTGCAATCATGGAATCAGATAATGGTTTGGGCTGGAAGGGACCTTCAAGACCACCCAGTCCCACCCCCCGCCAGGGGCAGGGCCCCCTCCCCCCAGCCCAGGCTGCTCCCAGCCCCGTCCAGCCTGGCCTTGAGCCCTGCCAGGGATGGGGCACCCACAGCTGCTCTGGGCAGCCTGGGCCAGCGCCTCGCCGCCCTCACGGGGAAGGGTTTCTTCCTCATGTCCAACCTAAATCTCCCCTCTCTCAGCTTCAAGCCATTCCCCCCTGTCCCACCACTCCCTGCCCTTGCCCAAAGCCCCTCCCCAGCTTTCCTGTCGGCCCCTCCAGGCACTGGGAGCTGCTCTAAGATGCCCAAGAATACAGCCACACCATAATGTTCATCACAGGAGGATTATAATTTTCTTGCAGCAACCTGCTGCTTGTAGCTCCAGTCATCCAGACCAAACTCCTTCACTAGAAGAAGGTTCCTGCATTTTCTACAGCCCACAGAGCAACCATCACCTGTCTCCAGCACCACCACCACACCACCACCACCACCCCCCACACTCAGGTCTGGGGGATGCCACAGTCTGGAAGCCAGGACTTCAGGGGATAAACATCCTGTCTTGGAGAGCAGAAAGCTCCTTCACTGAAATCTGCAGTGCATTTTGATAGACTTATCTTTCCCTTTTCCGGAAAAGAAAAGCAGTGTTGCAGGTTCTGGGGAACACAGAGAAGAGCACAAGCCTGGGTCAATGCAAGGGTATGAGGATATTGTTGGTGTCATGACATCTCAAGGGGATTGCAGCAGCCTAAGGACACCAGAGGTGGAGGACAGGGCGCCTGGGTAACTCCAGGAGCTGGTGGGGTGGTTAAAGACAGCCCAGAAAGAGCCCTCAGGGATGCACCATGTCCGACCGAGGGAGCAAGGGCGGTGAAAGAGCTGCAAAGGCATCCAACCGCAGTGCAAACAGCAGGAAGAAACAAAGGGAAGGAAATCCCCATGGGCTGCCGGGCAGAGCTTCCTAAGATCAAGCTATCAATAGCAGTTTTTAATTAAACATTTCAATCTCTTTTCCTCAATGTGGGCCTTTTCTAAAAATGACTGCTAGCAACCAAACACATTAGAGGGGCCAACATCTAACATTTCTGCGCTGTGTGTGTTGAAAGAGCAGAGACTGAAAGATTTATGAAAGCCTGGGTACCCAGATGGTGACTGCACTAGGTGCTGCACAAACGTTTTCAGGCACAAGTCAGAACCCCAGAGCAAGCAGGGAAACGTTTTCAAAGTCAAAATCAAGGTAGAAGTGGTTGAGAAGGAAGAAACAAACAAGGAATGTGAAGACCGTTGCCTGCATTTTCTCCAACTTCTGCAGTGACTATAAAGCAGCTAGTTTGGGGAAGATGTCACAGACACTTGGCTTTTTGCAGGATCTGCCAGACTTTCTGCATTTCCCATTTCTCTATGATGGTGATTTGCTTTCCTAAGGTAGCAAAGTGGGAGGTCTTGCAATTGAAGCTCTGCAAGGCCAAGTCTCCTTCTCGCTCCTCAGGGAGTCATTGCGGGCAACCACCCTAACCATGGGGCAGTTTTAGGCTGGGGAATATTTTAATGAGTGCGAAATAAAGTAATTGTTGTCATGTGATTTCCAGTTTGCCCCATCATAGCTATGATGATGGTGGTCGGTGTTTGAGACCCAGCAGTGTGTCTGTCACGGGGCTCCCCTGGAACCTCCTGTGATATTTGGTGTAGGGCTGACCACATGCAGACTCAGGTGCCACTCTACACCTTTCTCAGCTAGATCTGGGAAACAGCCCATGCCACAGGGCAGGCAGATCCTATATAGCATCACCTTTCCATGCCATCTAGTTACCTTTCCCAAGGACTCAAGGCTGGAGTTCCTCCATGACTGGACTTGGGACTGGTGCGATCAGCTGGCCTAGGTCTGATGGGCTACCACAGCAACAGGAGAAGATCAGAAGGTGACCTGGGTCTGCAGATACTAGCCTTTTCCCCAAGACCTGAGTCCTGACAGCAGGACATATCCACAGAAAGACAGGAGCAGCCCCAGAGCTGGGTTCTCCCAGAAGCAACCCCAAGCCCAGCTCTCTGGCACCTCTTTCCCGTGAAGGGCCAAGCCATACTCATAATTTCACCCATCTACATCAGTAGAATTAAAACAATTCAGAGAATACAAACAAGCACTTGCATAGGCTGAGGAGGAAGGAAGGGAGAGGTTTTTAATGGCTTTTTTTACATAAACATATCTGAAACATTATTATAAGAGTCTGCTCAGGCTCTCCGTTGAGATAACACCAGATGTTGCACTAGACCAGGGACCGATGTAGCCCTGCCAAAACCAGCACCTTTGCGGTGCCAGGGTGCAGAGCAACCTTCCTCCTCTGGAGCTGTGCCACCACCACTTCCCGTCACCAGTGAGGCATGGAGAGTGCCTAAGACCTCTTCCCAGAGGGAAGGGCAGCATCCCTGCCAGGCCTGTGCTCAGGTGCCCTCACCCGCAGGCAGCGATGTCCCAGCCCAATGCTTACACCCTCCACAACCAGCACTGGGATGGGTGCATCTCTGCTCTACCACACGTCAAAGGAGGAGCTTCTCTGCAATCATGCACACCAGAAGGAACTTGCTGCTTTTCTGCTGTTCTCTATATTTTTTCATATATTTTTGCAGGCTTTGCTCTACTAAGCTTGTATCACATCAGCAAGCTGCTGTTGCTCCCTCTCCCTTAGTGTAAGAGAATAGAGAAATGTACTCAATCCTAAACAGCCAGTAAATTGCAGACCTGGGGGTTGAACACAAATACCCCCTCTCTTAGTGGTCTACAAAAAAATTCTTACAAAGCTTCCATTGTGTTCCTGGTGTTGATCGTGCAGTTTGGCAACAGATCTTCCATGTAAGGGCTCTGAAAGCCGCGCACCCAGTCTTGCCCCCGTTGTCAGAGGGAAGTCCCTATCACGCTGTTTCCATGTGTTTGGGAGACTTTTGCTGCTATTTTAAGAAAGGGGTTTGTGCCTTAGCACATGATAAAATCCCATGCACTAGGCTGTGCATACAGAGAGGGGAAAATGGGCCTGGGAGGAATCAGTTTTTTCCACTTCAATCAATACCAGTTGCATGTAATTGGGCATGAGTCCCTACCACTGCATAGATCCACTTGTAATAAAAGCTTGGGGCAGGGTCAGCTCTGGTTTGTTCTTGAACTAAAGCACAGAGCAGAAAACATCAAGGGCTGAAGCTCCCACAGAGAGTGAATGTCCTCAGCCAGCTCCTCGATGGCTTTGGGAAGCATGCCATCCCCTGAGGAGGGATGTTGGATTCACAGCTGTGCCTGCTAATGAATCTGGAAGCCACCTCTGAGTCATTAACATCATTGGGCATGTCTTCAAGGTACAGGATGGCAACAGGCAGGGTCTGGCAGGGACGAGGAACATGCCCATGGGACCATGGCATCGCCCTGGGGCTGCTCACCTTCCTACGTGGGGCCCTACCAGGAGGGGTTTCACTGACCACATCAACACACAATGCCTGAAAACATGTGCACCTTAAACAACCCAGCAGTGATCGCATTCTCAGCCACAGTCTTCAAATGTCCAAGTGGACTTTCATGTCTCCCAGGTATCCCAGTTTTACTGGACAAAACCTCTTTGTATTGACTACGGTGGCTCACACTACGGACTATGCTTTACTGCCAAGCAATTAGTCACTTCCAGCCTGCTTCCTTTTCATCTGCAGGTGAGCTGTTGCCATAACGCACACATAGGCCTTCCAAAAAGTTTCTCCTTCTGTAGCAGTCTCCATCAGAGGATCCCGAACTACTTCGTGTCTACACGTAAGCAGTTCTTCAGCAGAACTGCTCCTCCCCAAACTTGTGTGTCCATCATGAGATGCTTAATGCCAAGCTTGAAGCCAAGCCAAGACCTTGGACTTGAAGAGAAGCAGCAGCTGACTTAATTTAATCTGCTCTGATGGATTGTAGGAACTCATGACAGGTATCTCTAAAGGCTCAGAGACCATCAGCCCCAGGAGCATTGCCCAGAAGGACAGTTTTGAGTTATGCCTCTGAGTTGCATTTTGACACACGGCAACCAAAAATGGAGAGTTTTCGTGACAAGCTCTCTCTCTGGAGATTTTTTATAATTTTTTTATTAATTAATTAATTATTTATTTATTTCTAAAAAATTAAATTGCAGTGCTGTGATTTTTGGTCCTTCATCTACTTCAAACGCATAAACCACATTGTGCAATGGGTTTGTGTTTCTGCAAGAGCCATTCAAACCCTGGACTTGACATTATATTTTCTGAGGAAGTCATTTAGAAACTGGATAGGGTGACCTAACTTCTTGAAAGCAAAAAAAAAAAAAAAAAAAAGATCTGGGGAAAACATCCTGTGCTGACTATAATTGTGTGTTTGGTGACATGCATGGTCAGGTCATCTCTGCCTTAGGGATGAAAACAAGTTCCTTCAGCAGTTTAATGTGAAACATAGAATCAGAAGAGAGGATTTGCTCTCCTTCGCCACCGGCTGCAGCCAGGGTAACACCTGGCAATGGCTTCATCGTGGCTGCTCCCAGCCTGCTGTGATTGCAATCATCCCTGCAGCCTCCTGCAATGCTGCTCTGCCCTGGAGAGATCAGTCAGGGATTCCCTGCCGAGCTTTCCAAGCACAAACCCAGGAGTAGGTGTCTATCAGAAGCAGAACTGGTGTCCACCGTATCCTTTACTTCTGCCCTTCTCAGGGTGGGCTCCAGGGACCCTTCAGCAAGCAGCAGACTCTATCAGGCATGGGTGGTTTCAGAGTTGCCCATTGCCCTGCCCAGGACTCGCCTGCAAAACTCCCCACCAAGAGTTTCCTCTACATCTACCTTCACAGACACCTTTGCTCAGCAAAACAAACGTTGATTCTGTTCACAGATCCGAGCTGACTTTGCATCTCAGCAGCTTTAATCTTTGAAGTTTCAAACCCCTTTAAAACATCTCCACAAGGAAAAATCAATGGGATTTTATTTTAAAAGATAATCTTGCTGGTAAGTAAAAAAAAAAAACTCAAAACCAAAACAGCTGAATGGACTGAAAAGAGGAGTGGGGGAGAAACCTCAGGACCGTACGGCACCGAGCTCTCCCCTCTCCTGTGCCTCCAGCCTCTGCAACTCTGGTAGCCCTGTGCCTTGGTGACTTCTTCTGAGCTCATTTCACCTCTGCCACAAGGGATGAGGTGGACTAAATTTACCAGCATTTGTAACAAAAACCCCAAACCCAAAAGCTTCCCCACAACAGTGACAAAGAAATCTTACATTGAGCGTAGCAATAGACAATGATGCGATCATTACTGATGAAGTACAATTATTCGGCCAAAAGAGAATGAACCAGATGCTGCAGGAGAGAGGGTGCCAGCCCAGGTGCAGCCCGTAGTTCTGCAAAGAGCTCCTCTTCGGAGAGGACCTGGGATTGCACAGAGTCCGGCAGGACACTTACAGCACTGCGTTGCCATAAGACACAGAAGAGCACCGACCTGTTGGAGCGGGCCCGTCGGAGGCCACGGAGCTGGTCAGAGGGCTGGAGCCCCTCTGCTGTGGGGACAGGCTGGGAGAGCTGGGGCTGTGCAGCCTGGGGAGGAGAAGGCTGCGGGGAGACCTTAGAGCAGCTCCCAGTGCCTGGAGGGGCCGACAGGAAAGCTGGGGAGGGGCTTTGGGCAAGGGCAGGGAGTGGTGGGACAGGGGGGAATGGCTTGAAGCTGAGAGAGGGGAGATTTAGGTTGGACATGAGGAAGAAACCCTTCCCCGTGAGGGCGGCGAGGCGCTGGCCCAGGCTGCCCAGAGCAGCTGTGGGTGCCCCATCCCTGGCAGGGCTCAAGGCCAGGCTGGACGGGGCTGGGAGCAGCCTGGGCTGGGGGGAGGGGGCCCTGCCCCTGGCGGGGGGTGGGACCGGGTGGTCTTGAAGGTCCCTTCCAGCCCAAACCCTTCTGTGATTCTGCGATTCTATAACTTTGAAGAAGCAAGGTATATATGACTGTCTCTGGCTTACATTAAAAATTAAATGAAAAGACAACAGGAAGAATAAGGAATCTGGTCTCCCAGCTTACCAGGTCACTACCAACTCTCCTACGTAAAGGAAACTATAATTTTCCGCACATGCTTGCAGTGACATGCTAGGAAAAGCCCATGTTAAACCATGTATGTAATACTGCATATTACATACATGTAATATGTATTACATATTACAGAAAATCCCCAAACCTGTGACTGCATAGGAACAGAAAAAGCATTTTCCATCTTGCTCTCCATCTATTCACTCAGCCGTTTGGGACCTGCTCCCACATCATACCACCTTTGGCTCCCTCAGACCTGTGTGTCTCAAGCTCCCGCTTCACAGTAGTCTGTTCCCATAGCAAAGCACTCCCTGGCTGTCGTCTGCCTGTTTAAACAAGAGCATCTTGAAAGCTGATGTTCACAAGCCAAACAACATGCTCCATCGAACATAGCATCTGCCATCCAGCCAGGCCAATACCTGGCTTATTTTTAGTTTCCTGCTTCCTTGTGACATGTGAGAAAAGAACGCAAAACTTTCAAAATGTCCTTTTTGTGGAAAAGAAGACAGATATATGAACTTGATTTTGATGCAAGCTGAGCACTTGCTTTTCCTGACATCACTGTGGTCAATACTGGTTATTATTTCCACTTTGCAGATGTCTTATCAAAATGTTTACACCCTTTTTTTCTTTTGAGTGTCACTACACGTCATCAATAGTACCTTGCAGCAGACCACCAGTCACACAAGTGGTGTGATCATCATCATTACATGGGACTTTTTAGAAAAATACTATTACCACCAACTATAAAAAGAGAAAAGGATTCCCCACCACCTCCACAGCCAAGGATCACGGATCCTCCTCTGCAAACAACTGAGCATGCAAATAACAAGCTGAGGACCCCCGCCCCTGGCACCAACACAGCCATGGGTAGGAGGCAAGACCATAATACCTGCAGGCAAGCTCAACATCAACATGCTAATCCCAAACAGGCAGCAGTGGCCCCCCCACCAGAAGATCTCAGCTGCTACTGCATCCAGCCTCACACCACTTCCCAGCTTTGATAAGGGGCGAAAAAGGGACCTTCACCCAGGGTTCCCCATGTCTCAGCGGTTTGGGTGCTCCAGGACAGGGGAAATGTGGCCTCACACCTACGTTGGCAAGTCAAGCTGGTCCTGTGCCTTCCCTGGGCAGCCCTCCGACCATCAGATTGCTGTGCAGAAGTGACCACCACCACCTGCTGTTCCCACCACAACCAGCTCTTGGGGCTTTTGCAAAGGGCTTAACCAAGTCCACTCGTCTAGCTGCCTGCACTGGGCCTGGCAGAGCTCTTGGGTGGAGGTGTGGAGGAACCGTCTCCCTGCACGGCCCCAGACACCCAGCAGCAAAACAAGGAGGAGCTGGGTGAGCTCGTGTCAGGGTCAGGAGGTGTCGCAGGGCGGGTGGCCTGAATCATTGCTTAGGACATACGTTTTCCATGAATAAATTCAAGCAAGGGAAGCCAACTAGATGCCATTCCTTGCCTAAATGGTGACTAATACCCCAAGTTTTGCAGGCTGCTGTGTGCTAAGCTTCAAGCATCAATTCCCCCTTTCCTCTATCTCTGCTGCCACCATTACATAGAAGCATTTATCAAGGGTATCATAAAAAAAAATTATTTCCATGAAGACCGAGGCTCATAGCTGCTTTGAGATCTGGGATTTGTTTCTCTTGGAGGTTTTTTTGGGGGGGGGCTGTGGGAATTTCACTGACAGTTGTTAAACACTGCAGAAGCTGCAAGTTAAACTTGCGCTGCAGCATCGCTCTCCCACCACTTGATTTTGGACGGACCTGGCTGCACATCCAACAGCACTTCTGCTGCATTTTTCAAATACATTTGGTAAACAGAAGTCTTATCAATGCCTTCTGCAGGAAGTTAAACTCCTCTTTACCAGGCCAGTAATCCAAGAGGGGATTATAGAAAGCAGGAGGTATTTACCTTGATACTGAGAAATGGGTTCCTGCAGAGCGTTTTCCGGGAGCGATCCAAGTAGCTGCTCTTTGTAGCGGTACTTGTCATCCTGTCAGTCTGCTTTATCCGCCTGCCAAAATAAATCATTCAGCACAATGCTAAGTTGCTCTGCCTAAATTCGCCTTGCTCAGCACAGCAAAATCCTGTCGTGCTTGCAAACACCCCCACAGCAGGCACACAGTTGTCGTAAGGAATTGTTAATTATTCCTGGTTTTCATTTTCTCTTAGCACTTCACTTCGACAAAGCAACACAGCAGCATGCAAAACACTAACGTGCTAACTACAAAGGCACCTAAGAGGTTAAAAATTATCAATCATTTCACTTCCAAGGAACAAAGCAGTGCTGGGCCAAGATCCCAGTATTTCAAAATCCCAGCCATACAAGAGCATATCTGGGGCCAACGCCTTCCAACAGAATGATGGACGATGTTCTTTAAATATTATGGGGGTGAGTCCTGTTTAGCATCCTTTTCAATGACCGGAGTGATGGGGCAGAGTGCACCCTCAGTCAGTTGGCTGGAGATACAAGACTGGGAGGAGGAACTGACAGAGCTGATGGTTGTGCTGTCATCCAGAGGGACATCAACAGGCTGGAGGAAGGGACACCCAGAGGGACCTCAATGGGATAGAGAAAGGGGCACCCAGAGGGACCTCAACAGGCTGGAGAACCTCATGAAATTCAACTTCATGCAAAGTCCTGCCCCTGGGGAGGAACAACCCCAGGCATCAGCACAGGCTGTGGGCTCACCAGCTCTGCAGAGAAGGACCTGGTGTTGAACGTGAGCCGGCAACACTTCCTCACGGCAAAGGAAAGCCAGATGGGCTGCGTTAGGAGGAGTGTTACCATGATCTCCAGAGGTCCCTTCCAACCTTCTTCTTTTCTGGAGACATTCAAAACCCACCTGGATACAAAAGTGCAACCTGCTCTAGGAGAGCCTGCCTTAGCAGGGGCTTGGGCTGGATGGTCTCCAGAGGTCCCTTCCAACCCCAGCCATTCCATGACTCTGGTTCTGTAATCTCATCTATTCTGCGATCCTGATCCTGTAATAATTATTTCAATACACATAGAAGGGATGTGGGCAATTGTTACTGCCCCAAGCTATGGGAGTCTAATTGCTCTGATCAACTCCTTCATACCCTTGAATCACACGAGACATCTTGTCTTCTTTTTGTCTGCTATCAACCACCTGCCTAGACTGACCGTCTAAATTAGGAAACAGATCTCCAGACCTCCCCTAATACCACCTTAACTCCAGCCACAAAGAGCGTCTTAGGGTCTTCACACAATGCATGGGGCAGGCTCTGGTCTCCACCGTGCTGGTGCAAACCCCCTTGAGCCATATTCTCCTTCCATGGTAGCTCAGCCCCACAAACCCCAGATAAGCTCCTCTGATTTGGTTAGATACATCTGAGACCAGGATCCAGCCTCTGCGTTACATATTGCACTGTATCAAGCTGTCTGAGCTTTTTAGGTTTGTTTGCAATATGCATTTACTCACTGACACTATAGCTGGCGGTCAGTGCTACAGGGTGAGAAAAATACCCACAGCAATGGAGAGATGGGAGAAGAGGCTGAGAAGAAAAACCCAACTGTGCATTTGCTCAGCTCTTGGATGGTGCTGGAGCAGCCTTAGGCCAAGTGTGAGGGAACTGCCCAGACATGAATCACAGAATCATAGAATCAGAGTCATTTAGGTTGGAAAAGACCTTTAAGATCATCAAGTCCAACCGTTAACCCAGCGCTGCCAAGCCCACCACTAAACCATGTCCCTAAGCACCACATCTATGTGTTTTTTAAACACCTCCAGGGATGGCGATTCCGCCACCTCCCCAAGGCGAGGTCAAGCTCACCAGCTGTGGCTGAGGTCACATTTGCTGCTGCATGTCTGCATGGGGTGTAAGTGGTTTCAGCTCCCCATCACACAGGGCTGGTGGCTTCACCAGGGCATGGTGTGCAGAAGTGTGCTCATGAGATCAAGAGGCTTTGGAGATGCTGGCTGGCCAAATTGCCTTCCCAAGAGCTGACTACAGCCAACCATCGCTCTGCCTAACTGAAGGTGGGGGCTGGGGACCTCCCTACAGCCTCAGAGGCAGAAGCTCCTGCCTGCAGGAGCAGGGCTCAGCAAGCCCTTCTCCATCCCTCCATACGTTGGGTCTGTGATGGATTAAAGCCCTCCTTTCCCACCTCTCATTTTCACCCATGGTGGTTTTGCATCTCCACTGGAAGAATCCTTCCACTCTAGCTTTCTGGCTCCCAACCACCACCTAAATTTAACCGTGCAAAGAAATGTACATCAGTGGGAAGCCACCGTTCCCCTCCCTGCCCCGCTGACCTCCTTCCCTTTGGACCTGCGCTCCCTCCTCCCTTCTCACCTGCTATGTCTGTGGAGTGAATGATGCACGGGAGGATGACGTCTTTGTTGGGTTTTTAGTACCCAGGCTTCCTGCTCAGGAAACTGTATTGTTTGGAGGCACGTTAAACACATTAGGCTTTAGCTTGTTCAGTACACTCTAATAGATGTTTCCACCTCAGTGGCATCTGCAAGCTCTACAGCAAATGGGGTGAAAGGTTTTGCATTATTATTTTGTGTAATTCTATTTCCCCCATGATGAGAGGCAAAGGAGCACATACCACAGCCTCAGACAAATTAAAAAAATGTTCAGGTTGATGTAAACTCTAGTAAATGTAGACTGCCTTAACAATGGCATTTATACAACCCTTAAGTGCAGTGCTCAGAAGTAAATTCAAGAGGGGGACCTGCACTCCACTGAGTTACAAGCTCCACAGCATCCTCTGCAAAAAGCAATTGCTGCCCTCAGCCCCATTTCAAGAGACAAGATATTGCTACAACAAAATACAGGATGGGATCAATAAAGTAAATTCGATCGTAAATTAAAGCATCCATGAAAAGCTCCCTGGAACCTCTGGAGGATTAAGCAGCACAAGAGCAAAAGCACCTGCCTCTCTCCAGACCATGGCATCCAATATTGCCTGTCTCTGGGAGCAGCGCTGTGATGAATTATTTACAGCTACCAAGTTTGTTGCTGGAGCCTCTTGAAAGCTCAGGGGTGATGCAGGGAAAAGAAAAAGGGATCCAGGGTAGCAACGGGGGGAAACTAAAAGGAGTCTGAGCCTGGATTTCCAGGGATGGGCATGCTCATGGAGTTGGTAATCACTGTAGGCTTAATGCCCTTCTTGCCCTGGTTATCTGTATTAATGTCTTTGCTAGCCCTCTGCACCAAAGGTGCACTCAATTAGACCTGCAAACAACAAATCCTGTGGTCTGGAGGAATATTTTGGTCCCCCTGCCCATCCTTTCCAGGACCTTTTGTAAATGTGTGCATCCTTTAACACTTCAGAGTGTCCAGGAAGCTGCTACACCTGGAATTAGTCCAACTTCTTCCCTAATCAGCTTTCATAGTCTTCTCAGCAGAAGAAAATGGTAGAAAGCACTGGTAGAAATGTTTTCAGTAATCCCTGCCTAAGCAGGGTATGAACGTCCCTCACCCTTCACCGTGCCCCAGATTCACCACAAATTTCTTTTGTGTTAAGGGCAACCTGCAATCATCTGTCAGCAGCTGGTGGCCAAGGATGCACAGCCACATCTGACTCCATCCCACCACGCACACCTCCGTCTCACCACCAGCGAGGTTTCCTGATTCCTTTTCAGTATTGCCTGGGCGTGTGCACTGCCTGTGAGAGAGGGAGGTGGGAGAGCCCCGAGAGACTGTGAGGGGAAACACTCAGCGGGGATCTGAGATGATGCAAAGGTTGCCAGCAGCTGAAAATGAAGATAACCTATTGCACTTAGATACCATCCATCCATCCATCCACGCTTCTTTAAGAATAAAATAAAACAGAAAAGTATTTTGATCCAGCACAAAGGAGAACGAGCAGACCAAATATTAAAGCAGATAAGACTTAGTTGATTAAAAAAAAATAATAATTTGCATGAAGGTAGCAGCATGCTGAGGTCGGACTGGTGCTTATTGCCTTCGTCTGGATCAAGCCCAGCTGTGGCAGCACCCTCTGGGGATGGCATTTGCTTGGCAAGAGCTGCTTTTTTCTCCTAGCAGATGGACATCTCCGGATGGAAAGAAAGACTATTTTCAATTAGTGCTATTTCTCCTAAGTAACGTCAAGAGGTCTCACTAAATCTGCTCCTCTGCAGGAAGGAGGCAGAACTGGTGCTGCAGGCTGGGTACAGCAGGGGAAGGAGGCAGAAAGGAGGGATGAGACAGCAAATACTAGAACATACACCCATGATGGGGTAAGGGCAGAGGAGAGCAAAAAGAGCAAAACCGAGTGGGACTGGGGCAAGGGGGGAACTTGCCTGGCCCAGGTCTGCAGCCTGATGGCCCAAGCCCCCTCCGGCACCCCAGGAAGAGGATGCGCTGTGGGAATTCCTATCCCTGCCTTGCTCCAGGCATCCCAGCGCATTGGCCATGGTACCCGTGGAGCGTGCAGGGGCCACACCAGCACAAAGGGGAAAGGTAAGGAATAATCAGTCCCAGAGTGCCACCCCTTGATTCTGGAAAACCTGACCCAAACCTGCTTCCAGCCCAGCCCTGCAAGACCAGGACCAACAGCACCCCACTCCCAGGGCAAGCTGCTTCCCATCTCTGTGCCTCAGTTTCCCCAAGAACAAGCCAGGGAATAGATACCACCTGCCTCTATAAAGTGTTTGTGGAGCAGTGGATAAACTGGGAGAGGGAAAGGCTGTGGGCTGTGGCAGCGGGGGCTGTGTTTTTGCAAGGCTGAAGCATTTTGCAAGGCCTTTTGGCAAGCAGTGGTGCTGCTTCTACAGCACTGCAAGGAAGGACCTAACTGGAGACCAGGCTCTTGCAGACGCTGTGAATGCAGGAGGCCAGCACCCTTTACAAGCACAAGCCCAGAGTGGCCATCCCACTTATCTTTATTAGCTACTCGAGAGCAATTAGGCTGTGTTTACACAATATACCATGATTATACAACGTGCTTAATGAGAATCAGAGGCTGCATTTCCTGGCTGTCTAGAGGGCTGGGGTGGCTGGAGAACTAGGCTGTGGCCACGGGCAAATCCCTGCCTGCAGGAGTGAGGGATCCGAGCTGCCTTCAGACCAGAGGGTAGCCTGGCAGCACCCCCTTCCCTCCCAAGCCCCCTCCAACCAGCCCCAGAGACACGGTTTCTGCATGTTGGTCTCCTGGTGCTGGCAACGGGACATTTCTGCAAAGCTAGAGGAGGTGTCACTGCTTGACTCTGCTCTAGGAGAACCTGCTTTACCAGAGGGTTGGACTAGATGGTCTCCAGAGGTCCCTTCCAACCCCAACCACGCTGTGATTCTGACTTCAGTCTTCTGCTCCTGGTGAGACACAGCTCAGGAGAACATGGCCACTGGAAGCCTGCCTGGTGAGTTACTGGCCAAAGAGGATGAGCTTGGCCCATACATGGATGGGAAGGGATGTCTAAGAAACATAACAGTGGGGCAAGGAGTAAGGGCAAAGGCACATTTCTCCCTGAACACCTCCCGAAGGAGGTACCTTCACAGCAAGGGTCTCCTGCTCACGATGGTCTTCACCATGGATGGCAAGCAAAGACAAATGCAGCCAGCATCTGCTCCCCATCACACCTTCGCATCTCCCTAGCTGCCAGGGCAGCAGGCTGCTGCAGTTCTGCTATGAGAACCCCCTCTGAGCATCTTCATCCAAACACTTCACTGCTCATCCTCATTTCCGCTCCTCGACCATGAGGAGTGAAGCCCCACGACCAAGCAGCTGCTGCGGCCAGCCCCGCCGTTTCTGCACTGCTCTCCTGTGTACAGCTGCACCCATCAGCTCCGACACAGCTGTATTCATCTGCACACTTCATCAGAGGGGAGAGGTGCTATCTTGGCCTGCAGAGGTATTTACAATTCAGGCACTGCTCTGCTGGAGTGCTCAATGGCGCATTTCACCTTTCCTACCCCAAATCACAGGAGTGTGAAATTCATTTTCTAGGGAGACACAGACACTGAGAGGCTGGCGTCAGGTGGGATGCAAGGTGACAGGCAGAGGTGGCAGGATCCATGACCACAACCGGTGTCGCTGACCCTGGCACAAAGACCTTTAAAGCCAGTGCTGCACCCTGATGAAGCAGAAAATTGCTTCCTTAAAAAGCCTGCGAGTAAAATCTCAAGCAAAATTGCTTCTCCTATAAAACTCAGAGGGACTTTCCATGCTCAACAGCGGTGTTTGGGACTCCAGTGAGGTGCACAGGTGGCCAGGTTTCACCTAGGGTGACCTCTGGGAGATGGATGTTTTCAGTGCGGGGGCTCAGTGAAGCAGCTCATGCAGCAGGACCCCAAGCAGCAGCCACCAAGCACCCATGGGTTTTACTTATATACTTCAGGGAAGGTGATGGATGGATGGATGGATGGATGGATGGATGGATGGATGGATGGATGGATGGATGGATGGATGGATGGCTGTTCAGCGAGCAAAGGTGCCTGATGCTGCAGATCCATCAGCTGATACTATTCCTTCAGCTGCAGGTGACGGATTTCTGCTCAGAGCCCTGTTTTCTCCACAGTTTTGTCCTGGGTCACAGCATCCCTCGGAAAGGCAGAGCCTGGCACAACAAGCCCCGGGTGTTGTGGGCACAGGGAGCTGAGCTTGGGTGTGCCAGCAGGTCAGTCCCACACCAACTGATGCTAGCAGGCTATGATAAAACTTTGCCATTAATTACAGCCTTGCTTGCCTGATGTCTCATCTCTGCTCCCAGGAGATAGTGACCCGCAAAGTGGGGGGCTACAATGTGGGGCCCCCATATGTACAGAACTTGGCCAGATAATCGCATAAGCCTTTGCAGCACAGATTAAGATGCTCCACTTGTCCCCAGGCCACACTTTCTTTTACAGCAGGCCAGCAGAAGTACCCCAAAACCTCCCAGTTTCTCTGGGACTCGCACAATGGTCCTGGCTGCCATAGCAGGGGACCAGGCTCAGTGGCACCAGTGTCCTGTCCCATTCCTGAAGACATAAATCTATCACAATGCCTTCATTAATAGCAGCATGGCTCCTGCTAGCTGAACAAGGAAAAGCACAGGCTGGGCTCAGCAGAGCTTGGGTAAATAACGGCGAATGTAACACAGCAAATTAAATCCCAGCAGGGGAGACAAAATGCCAGCAAATATCCCATAATCTGTCTTCCTTCTGCTCAATAAATCTACAATCACATTGGTAAGACTGGAATAGTGTCAGTGTGTGTATTTATATGAGCGTGCCTGTGTTAAATGGGAAGCCAGTTAGGAAAATGTGGGTGCAATGATGTTCGTAATACAACACGAGGAAAAGACAGTGTATACACATCATTCCCTCCATGGAAAAAAGATTGAGAAATAAAAAAGTATGTGTAGATGTTCCCAAAAGCTGTTTCTGTCTTGCACCAACTGGCAAAAAGAAAGTGAAAATGAGACCAGCTTGGTGACTCCTTGCAATGAGAAATGTGCCAGGGATAACACGTCCCAGAAACCTCACAAGAAGCTAAGCCAAAGGAAATCTGTTACCAAGAAGTTAAAAGATTAGAAGAAAGATGGGTGTTGAAACCCATGAAACACAACCATGGGTGATGAGGAAGAGGCAGCAGCCCTGCTTTGGCATGGGGCAGGGCCGGCTGCTCTCTGGTCCCTGCCAGCCCTGACCCCTCTGACTTGGGAAGGATGAAGCCCTCCCCATTTTCGTGATGAGGTCTCACAGAGCTCCCTGCCCTCCTCGTCATGCCCTGCTGAAGCTGGAGACTGTCTTGGAGGTGTCCTCACCTTCCTCAGCACTGCAAGATGCGGTGAAAGGGTGGGAGCTCACCCAGAGATGGGAACTCTCACGCCATCTCCCATGGAAGTGAGGCACGTGGAGGAGCTGCAGCTGTGGATGCTGTCACACAGCTGCGGAACTCACCTGACCCTACATCTGCACTGGGGACACCTGGCCCTGAACCACCTGCTGGCCTATGCTGGCAGTCAACAGGGAGAGACCAGCACTTCCATGGCCCAACCCAACCCAATGTGGCCACCAGAAGAAACATGACAAGCCAGTCACATCCTCAAGGTGTATTTGCTACTGGCAAAGGCAGCAACGTATCCAGCCCGGGGACACAGTGCAAAGCCCAGCGGTCTGAGGTAAGGTGAGATCAGACGCAGTCACATTCATTCCCTTGGGGGGGAACACATGGCAGGATAAAATGGAGAGGGTCTCCACACTGAAAAAAAAAAAAAAGGGTTGCTTTTGGGTGGTCATTTTTGAGCCAGCACACAGCTTTCCTGCAGCTCTGCAGAGCAAGGCCGGCAGAGCCATGAGCACAGCATGGGACTGTCCCCATGTGCTGGAGGACCTTCATGGTGGCAGTCGCCATCATCATGCATCCTTGGGAAGAAGACGGTGCCCGCTGCACAGGCTGAGGTGCCAGAGGGGAAAGCCTCTTGCCTGCCAGAGGGGAAAGCACCTGAGAGCAAAAGCAGCTCAGAGCCCAGAGGGAAGGCATCGCAGAGGGTACAGGCGAGGGAGGCGCTGGGGCTGGGGTCCCCAGTCTCAGTGAGTTACATGAGCAGCAAGGCTGGGAATTGCTTAATGACATGAATCATTTGCAGGGTTTCCTTTTCAAAGGCTGCCCAGAGCTATGGGGCTGTCGGGGTCCAGTGCCCCAGAGACCCTCCACTCACCGTCTTGCTCCTGCTGCCTCCCAAGCTCTCATGGGATGCATCCCGCTCTGTGCAAAAGCAACTTCTCGTTAAACCTCACCACGCTCCTGCCCTTGTTCCTCCCCGTGTGAACTATGGGTTGGCCTGTGCCAACAGCTGCGCTGCGGGTGAATGCAGCTCAGCTGAAGGACGTGTGGATGTGTAAGATCTTGCCAGACAGGAATCTCACAGCTGTGCAAGTTTTACTCCTCTGTAAGAGCTTAGGCAGTGTATTGAATAGAAAGTTAGCCCTCTCCTCTAGACCGTGCCAGATGCTGAGCATACTCTTGTATGGGGGACGAGCAGATGTGGCGTGTATACCAAAAAGTGATGCCTTGTGTCCTCGATGGGGATTTCCTATTTTAGCACCACCTCCTGTGTGTTTGGCAGGGACATAGTCTCTCCTCCAAGCAGATCAAGACCCCAGGACAGGAGTTAAAATGATGAATGAAATATGAAAAAACCTGTTCCCCAGTGGGGACCTGCCTTTCCATAGGCTGCAGACACAGTGCTTGAGTCTGTGGAGAAACATCTGCTGATAGAAATCTGAAGGAAGGTGACCACAAACCAGAGTTTTTCTAATCTGGGGTTTTACATACTGTAAATACCTTCCTGGTACTTTTTTTCCTCCATACGTTACTGATGCTTGGACAGGAGGGAAGACATAGGGAAAGATGAGTATTTTTAAAGAGCTGTAGGACTTTGCAGTGCCGTTGGCAAGGAGCAGCTGGAGGAAATGTATGAAAGCAAGAAAAAGGCAGGGGCCAGAGGGGCTTCAGTGACTGACAGATGCAGACAGGCTCTGATGAGAAAAACTAACTTTTTGTAGGGGAAGCTATTGCAAAACGAAGAGCAGGAGACACTGCAAAAGCCTCGTGCCTTGAACGCACAGCCTGAGTGAAAGCCCCAGGAGCTTCCTTGTGCACAGCCTTCCTGGAGCAATCCAGATGTTGTTTGCTATATATAATATACATATATATATATATATATAATCTACAACTTCTACAAAAACCAAAAACACCCAAACCAGGATTTTCCATCTGCACACATGGTCTGCCCAGGACCATGGACCTGATCCCCCGCGCTGACGTGAGTATTGCGTGAGGAGCACCTATACACCAATTTCACTTACTTCCTATCCATTTGTTTCCATGGGACATTCAAGAGCAGCTCTTTTCTCTCTCCAGGCTAACCCACTGATTAGCAGCCAAAGTGCTGCCAGATTCCAGGAGGAGACCAGTAAGATTTACTTCACTGGGAGCTGGAAACCGTGCCGGCCACCCGCACACAAGAGGGATTGATCGAAGGGTAGGTGCAGAGAAGTGCTGCTATGAGGAATGGGGAACCGAGAGTAGAGCTTAGGAGAAGTGAAAAAATTCCTTAGCCAGCAAAAGAGAGCTGAAGAGGAGCTGTTTATAAACACCCAGGAGGAAATGCTGTGAGTAGAAGGGAGTTGGTGACATTATGGGACTATGCTGGGACCAGAAGCAAGTGCTGGAGCAAACAAACCCTTGAGGGGGCTGGATCTGGCAGGAGAAAGGGAAGAAACACTGATATTTTGGGCGACAGGGGAAATTAATTCATGTCACAACTAAGTGTCCTTCTTCCATTATTTAATATTAATGGACTGCAGAAAGTCATCTTTATTATGGAGGGCTGTTGCTTCTTTTCTTTTTGCTGCCAGTTTTTTTTCCACCCTGTGGAAGACGCATCTCCTGCTCACCTCGAGAGCAGTTATGGGCTGGCGTGCTCAGACAGATCAAGGAAGCTCAGTGAAAATGGAGATTGTTTTCTGGAAGTCCCCGGACCTGCAGCTTGCCCGGCCAAGCTGTCTGTCTGCAGCCCGGTACCCAGCCAGCAGCGAACCCTCTCCTACATCCCTGGGAGCGATCTTGTCCCAGGGTTTCTCCAGCCATCCACCCAGTACCAATTTCTCCCAGCGGATATTTCAGAGCCTTGCAGAGTTTGAAACATGTTTCAAGCCAGAAATTCCCCATGTCACTTGCTGCTCTGCAGCGTCTTACGCTGTCTCCACTTCTTTTGAAAATCCACAAACCCTGGGGCTAACGACAGGTCCTGAGATGTGTAGTGAGGCTCCCAAGCCATCCCTCAGGTCCACATTTAGCAAGGTAATGGCTCCGGACATGGAGCATTTAATCCACCGGATAGGTTAAGCCAGGGCACATGCAGGATAAAGGTCCTGCATGGTGCAGACCAGCACCCCCAGGGAAGCACTGGGACCAAACTGAGAGCCAGGAACCACATTGAAAGGGGAGGGGTGAGGATCTATTTTTGACCAGACCAAGGTCCCCCAAGACCCCTGGGTTGCTGCTGCAAACCAAGCAGCCCAGCAAAGCTGAACGGCTGGGTAAGGAGTGCTCGGGTGAGCCAGGACGAAGCATTTCAGAGCCTGGGAACACCACCCACGCCCAGCAGCATGGCTGGCAAAAGCCAGAAAACTGGAGGAGTAGGAGGGAAAATGAAGATAAATTAGAGTACGTTGCAAAATAACCAAATAATAAATAACAAAAAGGAGGGCTGGGAGTCAGGAGGGCTCTCACAGCAAGCTTGATGTCAGTGGTTCCCCTAACAGCCTTTCAGAAACTTTATGAGGGAATTAGCCAAAGCAGAGCACAGCTTTGTACATGTCTGTGCAAACAAGGTGGGGGAGCAAACCCCCACTCAGGCTACACGGCTTTTCAATAGCTGCTGCCTCTTAGTGCATGGCAAAGCAGATGGGTGCCACATGGATGCCACAGCAGGGAGGTGATGCTCCTTTCTGATGTTTTTCACCTTTCTGGCATCTTGTCCCTGAGCACAAGACACCGTAGACCAGTGCAGGGAGTGGGGAAAAAAAAATAAAAAATCAGTCATGAAATTTCTGCACACAACTGATAAAAGGTCCTCTGGAATGGATCGATATGGCTTGGACCACTGTTGAGAAATCAGATCCTGATGGGAGCTTGGATAAAGCATGCTCCATTGCCCGCTGGAGCTGTACCAGCAACTGCAGACGAGCTGCACTGCACTGCCTCAAACGGATGCTGGGTAAGGTTGTCATATGCAGCTCACAGGGTGAAATATAGACATGAATTTTGATAAGCTCCTGAAGCAGCTCAGCTCTGGCCTGTTTTTATGGCTGGGTACCCTTGGTGCTGCTCATAACCAGCCCTAAGTGTCTCTCTTTTTTGCCTCATTTGCTATTGCTCTTTCATAGAATCACAGAAGGGTTTGGGCTGGAAGGGACCTTCAAGACCAGCCAGTCCCACCCCCTGCCAGGGGCAGGGCCCCCTCCCCCCAGCCCAGGCTGCTCCCAGCCCCATCCAGCCTGGCCTTGAGCCCTGCCAGGGATGGGGCACCCACAGCTGCTCTGGGCAACCTTTAATTTACTCCAATATCCTTGACTGGGATTTTCCTTTTTGCTCTGGAACTGGTGCACTAAGCATAACAGTAAAGAGCTCAGAGCCTGCTCGGGTCAGACATGAAGCAGCAGGACCTCAGAGCATCATGGTTCCAGGGATCCCACCCATTTCCCAGTGCATTGCAGGGGCTCCAGCTGGAGAAAGCCCATGGCACGGCTGCAAATCCATGCACGCTGTGACAAGGTGCCTTAGACACATATCCAGGTGAGACAGGAGGGAGGGATGTGCCCTTCTGACACAGGAATTGCCCAAAGCCACCAGAGATATAAGAGACCCAGGGTGCACCCCTACGCACCTTGCAGGGAGCCTTGAGCATCACGTGCCTCTTAAGCGAAGAAAAACCTGCTCAGGAACTGGAGCAGTAACAGGTTCTACCACCTCTGCACACAGACATAAAGCATCCTTGAGCAGCCCTGAGCCTGTGCCCTGAGGTCGCCCCAGACAAACCTCTGCTCCCTCTCTCTCCAACCTGGATGTGCTGCCAGGGATGGGTCAGCCTTACCCCTAGCTGACCAGGTCCACAGGGGTTGGAAGCAGAGGGGTGCAACAGCCCCCACCCAGGGTGGGACACCTCCCCATCCCATCCCAGCACAGCCAGCCTTGATGTCCCCATGCCCACCAGGAACACTACAGCCAAAATCAGACAGAAGCAGCAAGCACGGCCGATGCATGATCAGCTGGGCTGTGCAAAGCCCGGTGCCTTCTTGCAGCATTTAATCCCACCTCTAACCTGTTAAAAAACAGGGTTTTCAGGGAGGACAAGCTGATCCCACAGCCGGCTCCCAGGAGGCTACCCCACCTCCAGGTTGTTAAGCACTGGACAGTTTAAGGGACACATCTGCTCCAACATTTGCAAGAGCCAGAAGAAACCAAGAAGCCTGATTCACTCAGACCAGACCAGCTAAGAAAAACCCAGCAGGATGCTGGCGGGAGCAAGCAGAGGTAGCAGCTCAGCCCTGAACACAGGGCTCCCCCCCAGGCTAAACCCACACCTCTCCAGAGCAGCAAAAGCACATGACAAAGAGAGTTGCATTCCATCACCTCGATCAATGGGCTGTTTGCGTCTTCACCCCCAGCTGCAGAGCTGCACAAAGGCTTTCCCTCCAGCATTAACCCTCCCCTGCTCCCTCCACCGATTTTCTCAGAGCCAGGAGGTCACATCGGCTTTTTGTAACCAACGCTGTGATCCTGCTTTGGGTCAGGGTGAATCGGTTCCTCTCCCAAGGAATGTGCTGCCGGAGAAGCCTGGGCTTGGCCAGGGTCCCCAAGCGGCACCCACAGGGTCCCAGCCCAGGCCAGGTCCACACATCCTCCCCGAGAGCCTGCCAGGACCCGGGGTGAGAATGGGCATTGCTGTCAAAGGAGAAGCAAACCTGTAAGACAAAACCAACAGTGGCAGCCTTGGGGAATGGGAAAACTCCCTGCAAAGGGAGAAATAAGTGGAGCTGCCTTACTGGGAAAAAAAGACTCAAATAAATAGACGCAAGCAGAGAGGAAGCGACAAAAGACATGTGCAGAAAGCTGGCACGCAACAGGCACGCAGAACATTTGTAGTCGCTCCTTTTTTTCCCCCTTTAGCTTTTAAGCTGCTGGGAAAATCCAGCTCCTAAGCCAAAAGGGTTCAAGGAGTCTTGCAAAACAACTCAGGGAAAAGCAGCGTGAGAAACTTCGCATCCAGCAGACCCCCAGCCCGCCCTGCCGCTCGGAGGCAGACCCCGAGCGAGCTCGGTACCAAAGTCATCCTCAGCATCTCCTCGCAGAGGGCAGCTGCTGCCATACTCACAATTTCAGGACTCTCCCGATCCCAGTCCCACTGCGCTGGGAGCAAAAGTTTTCCTCTGCCAGCGGCTGCTGAGGCCATTCACTACTTTTACTTCCCAGCCTGGAGGTGGGGATGGGTGTGTGGAGGTGGGGCTTAGGCTGCAATTTCAAAAGCCGGAGTACATTTTCACCAAAACTTTTGCAATCTCTGTCAATAGGAATTTATTTTTTTTTTCGTTTTCCCTTCTCCTGAAGTTGCAATCCAAAAATGACAGAGCTGCCCATGTGGTTTGCTGATACAGGGCTTTGCAAACCGCTTACACAATAGTCCCAGTCTCCAAACTGGTCTTTGCTTTCTTTCCATCTCCTGGCTCTCCTCCCTGCAAAGGGTCCCATCCCTCTAGAGCTTTTTCTTTACATTCATTTTCTTATTCCATTTGCTTTATCTGCATTTATTTCTTTAACTTACGAAGCTGTGGTGTTAGCCTGGGATTTGTGATTGGGAGCGTTTGTTTATATAACCCCAGAGTATTTATTTTTCAATATCTCTCCCCATTGTTTTTTTGCACTAATTACTAAGGCACTTCCAGATAAGAACTGGAGGAGTTAACAAACAGGCAGACCCCGTTAAAGCTGTCAAAGGCAAACTGGAATTTGTCTTTTTGGAGTTCTGGTGCTTTCTCAGCCCTACCAGCCTTCGCTGTTTGTTCCTCCTCCTCGCCCCTGGTTGTTGGATTTGCTCCATCTGCTGCCGGCTGGGATGGGGACGTGGACCCGTGTGTGCCACGGATGGAGCTGGCCCTGGCCATCTCTGTGCTGCAGAGAGATGGGTGAGATGAGCTGCTGCCTGCACTTAGACACCATGAACAGAGGTGTGGGGTGAAAGCAGACAGAGCTATCAACTTGTTCTGGAAGTGCATTGGCAAAGAAAAACTCGGCTGTCCCTTTTGTGTGAGCAGAGGTACAGAGGTTGTCCTACAACCTGGAATTGCTGGGACCCACTGCTGAGCACCACCAGAGAGGCAAAGCTCATCACAGGGGGGTTTAGCTCATCACAGCCTGGGACACCTGCAACCTTTGGGTGGAAGCAGGGGGATGTAGTGTGAGGATGTGGTCCCCAACAGGAGCTGGCTGGTGGTGCTGCGTTTAACCTGTGGGCTTGGAAATACATCCAGGCACCCAAGTGAGGATGCTCATCTTTACCCACTCCGGAGGCTCGATCCACTCCAGGATGTTGTTCTCCGTCACCTCTGCAGAAGAAGGTGATGGAACCACCACGAAACACAGCTGGAGATATTTCAGGTTCTCCAGAGAGCAGCATAAACTGCCTCTCTCAAAACAGGTCCTGGATGTTCATCCTCTGGACCTCCGGCCTCACTGGCCTTTTGCAGCTTCAAAATTCAGTATTCCCACCATTGACTGGGAAAATTGGCTCTCCCCACCAGCCCTAACTCTGCCTATATATTTCTCTGCTCAGAAAATCCAGGAACCTCTCTGTGACCATCTGCAGATGCACTAGCTCAGATGCAGAGTTTGATTTTATACAGCTTTTAGGTGGGACTGGGAAGATAGTCCATCTCCAGCTCCCTGCCCTTTCACTCTCTGCCTGCTACTGTGCCATGGTAGTGGGAAGCCCAGAGGCTGCTCAGGGACCTGATAACTTGGAAAAAGGTCAAGAAAGCAAAGGTCTTAGCAGAACAGCCTCAGTTATGGATCCTTCGAGGCTCATGCCCTCGGTCCAGGGGAGCACAGGTTTGGTAGGGCTCCAGGATTGCTGTGGCCATCGTTACCTCCCTTGAATTTTGAGGGGATGAAGAGGATGCCAACACAAGGCTGGCATGAGGCGTTTGGTCTGGACAGTTAATGCTGAATGTGTTTTACTGCTTGGCTTGATAACCCACAGTCCCTGGAGGTAACATTTTCAGGATCAAATACCATCAGACTCCATGAGCTGCTGCTCTCTCAGTGGATCGTACACCCTTACCCTGCACGCATCTTCCAAGTTCACTTTATAGTCTCCATAAAAACCATTTGAGTACATCTTTTTCAAAAAAAAAAAAAAACACCAACAACAAAGAGGTTGTTTTGAACATCTTCCAAAACCTGGATTTCAAATTATTTCAAAGTTCTAGAGGACTGGGTTCACCCCTTCACCTGCTGCTGCCACTCGGCCAGAACAACACACGCTGCCCTGGTGCTGCTGCCGGTCCCTCCCGCTGCCTCTGCCAAGGATGCCTGGGTGTACACGGCCTCTGCTGCCCTGAGCATCGGTGTCTGGGGCTGTCTCAATTGCAAACAGGTGCACAAACCCAGGCGAGGTTTCCCAATTCACACTTGTATTTCATGATGTTGCAGCCTGGGGACCAGGACAGCTGCAAAGTCACATCCAAGGAGAATACAAGTACTGGGGGAGATGGAGAGATCTTTGGTGGGTTCCCCATTCTCTTTTCATCCCAAAAGCCACAAGCTCCCAGATGGAAAGTCCAAATGGGATATTTTCCAACTCAGGGTCGTGGTGCAGCAGCAGCTGAGAAAGGTGCAGTCACATTTTCCTCCTGGCATTTCTTGATGGGGTCTGACAGACGGGATGCCCAGCCATGGGAAACAGGGCATGCTGGGCAGAGGGGCTTGATGTTTCTGAAGGGAAGATTATCTGTTTTCCCCACACAAGCTCATTAAATACTAATTAAACAGGCACTTTATTAGCCCTAGCAGCAGAGATGCATTTTGCTAAGTAGGAGACAGCCAAATCAGTGCGTTCAAAAATACTCTTCGCCCAAGTGACCCTGAGCTGTCCTCCCGAGCAGGGCTGCATCAGACAGATAATGCATTGCAGAGAAAATAAACTTTATCAGCTCTCGTCGGCACTGCAGTATCACAGGAAGGCATTATTAGATCTAAAAAAACCTATTAATATTTTACAGCTGCATAACTCCTTTCTTTCCAGAAAGGCTGTGCAGCATGCACAGGCAGTCCCCCAGGACCCACAAAACATGGTTAATTTGGGTGTAGGGGGTCGCAGCTCTTTGACAGGGGGGAATAACCCGGTGGGAAGAGGACACTCTCCAGCTGCAGAGGAGCAAGGTGCAGACACCCAAAATGGCCCAGACAAGGGGGTCATCAGCCCCCATGCCCAGAGAGCAGCAGGGAAAGGTGGACACCGCTTCCAGCAGCAATATCATGCTGCTATATTGCACGAAAGAAGAGCACCATCTATTGACTCCTTTTACTCTTTTTCTAGCTGCTGTGAGCCAGCAGGAGTTTTCAACGTGCACAAGGCTGCCGCTTCATCCCAGGACCTGGGTGTTTGGCAGAGCACCCTGGAAGGCAGAGAAGCATCACCTCCTTGCAGCAAAACATCCTTGCCCCAATGGTCCAAGCTGGCTGCTCGCTGGCACAGCACCAGGTTGCATCTCCATGGTCAGACAGGTTTCTCCTGCAGCCCCAAAAGCTGCTCACCCATCTTTTCCTTTGTAGGGTGCAAAGAGCTTTCTGCAAAGCATTAGAGCTGAAGGGGAATTTGGCTGTAAGCTAACAGATGCCACAGGGCATGCAGCCTGGCCATGGCCGTCACACACAGCCCAGTGCGAGGAGGGGACAGCAGCCACCACCCCCTTGGGCTGTGGGAATTCAGTTAGCTATATATGCATTAGCTATACATGAATTAGCAATATGATTTGGTATTGCATCATGTGGGAATGGGATGCAGGCGAAACACTGGCAGAGTCGCCCAGAGCAGCTGTGGGTGCCCCATCCCTGGAAAAATTCCAGGCCAGGCTGGATGGGACTGTGAGCAACCTGGTCCAGTGGAAAGTGTCCCTGCCCATGGCAGGAGTTTGGACTAGATGGTCTTTAAGGTCCCTTCCAGCCCAAACTGTTCTAGGATTCTAAAAAAGCCCATGAACTCCTTGGAAAGGGAGTGTTTCTCTGGGTGCGCTGGCCCGGTGGCTCCCAGCCTGGTGCTGTCTCCTGCCTGCTGCTGCCACGCTCTGACCAAGAGCTTTCCTGCAGCTCTTCCAGCTTTTAGGTCGCTGCAAGCCTTTGACCTTCAAATATTTGGATATGCAGACCCTGAGTGCGTCTCATGTAAGTGAAAAGGATAATTCCTATGGAAAACCAAGCATTAAGGGAGTCCCCGTGACTACAGCCAGACTGGGCTACACAAGGTGCTCCCACACCAGTCTCGTTACAGCCACTTCAGCGGCGTCAAACTCTCTGGAGGATGCGGTGGAAAAAGTGTTTCTTGGAACAATTAAAACCAGTTTGCAGCAAACGACAGCAGCATTTATCCTGTGCAAAGGCATGATAAAATCTCCTGTTTCTGAAATTACAGACATCTACGAGTGAATAAACCAGGACTTCCAGCCTGGGAGAGGCCATGTTAGTGAGCTCATATCTGCCCAGGCTCTGCTGGTTACTCCAGCTCTGCTCTTGGTCCAAGAGTTAAGCTGGGCTTGCAAAGGAGCAGCTCAGTGTCCTGCATGGGAGATGGAAGACATCACCTGTGGGGCTGAAGGCTGACCCTTTTCTGCACGTGGGGCTGGGAAAAAACAGCTGGACTAGGGCTGGGATTTTGCAGTTCAGCTCAGAGCCAGCCAAAATCCAAGACAAAAATGTTTTGAATTCTGCAGAAATTGGTTGCAGAGCTGGGATCTAAATGGGGTGGCTGGAGTCCACCGGTGGTAATTAGCCACCTTGCTTCTATACATTTTGAAGCTGCTTTCTGAATCCCTGCCTTGCCTTTTAACGCGTGCAGGAGCGCACTGAGGGCTGTCAGCAGCTGTAGCACAGATGTTGATGCAGTTTGAGTTCAGAAGAGGAAAGCCAAAGACAAAACCAGAGGCTGAACTCATGGTTCCTTTCCTGTCCTTCAGCCACGGGACTTCCATTCCTGTCCTGAAGAAAGAGGAATCTCACGGGCTGTGCAAACGCAGTGAGAAGTATCCTTATTATTCTGCTTCCAAACTTCATCCTGGAATGCTTGTAGAGCAGCAGAGGAGGGAAATCTCAAGGCATACATATATTCAGCTGATATTTCAGTTCTTATGAATGGGCACTGCTATAGAGACACACAGGAGAGAAAATTGCGACAGAACTGGGTTTCGACATCTGCAGCAATAACTGGGAAAAGGCAGAGAGAAATCCTGCCTTGGGTAAAGGAGGAGGAAAACAAGAAAGGGAAAAACTACAACTTTCCCCCATTCTGTTCTTGCAAAACTGCCAGCCCGCTCCCTTGGGCGTAACTATTTTGGGACAGCATCGCCTGTGATGTGTGAGATGCCTTCAGTCATGGAAAGTCTTTCAAAATATGGGGTTTTATGAATAACACAGAAGGAATAATGTTTCCTGAAGGATATGCTTTGACTTGAAAACCTTCCAGCAGGAGATTAACGCCGCACTCAGAGGCTGCCTGAGCTCAGAGCATTTATGTTCCTGCATAATTGCACAAGATGCACTTCTCAGAGAGTTTCAAGTCTATTAATGCACTTCACTCCTCGGGGACATGGTGTCAGAGAGACTGTGATTTATGGACAGAGGCCATCATGCTGTTTGTGATTCAGTTTTTTTTTAAAAAAAACAGCTTGCAAGTCATGATCCTTTGCAGTCTGGGACAGATTTCCACCCCTCACTACATCTGAGTGCTACATGTTAATTGGGAAACCTAATGGCATTATGTAAAGGCTAAAACTTGAGTATGCACATAGCAAGAATGCACTAAGAGGAACATCTGGTTCTCTATTTTTTTCTGGGCGTTTTTTTTGTTTGTTTTTGGGGTGGTTTGGTTTTCTTTATGAAGCACATCATACAAGCGGGGCCAGTGTGGAAAGCAAAGTCTTCCCTTAGTCGAGGATGTCCACTGGGTGAGCACTTACACCCGCCACCCTTTCAGCACGGCTTTAAAATGCAGAAGGTACTTTGCAAACACCTTTGTTGCCCACACGGTCTTTCTGCTGAGGCTGTAGATGGATACTAATTAATGGTGTTCGTGATGGCAGCAGAATTATTGAAGCTGAATGCATGGGAAACAGCCACCTGACCATGCCTAGTGTGGGCAGCTTGATCTACATCTAATGGGGAGAGCAAGGTCCTGCCATCTCCTGCCATTCCCTAAAGCTGTTCTGTCCATGCCGGATAACAATTAGCCTTAATTGCTTCTAATGACCTGAGTGCCCACAGCGTTGCTATGAGGGGGGGCAGGGTTTCTCCTAAGAAGGATCTTATTGAAAAGTAATTAGTCCCTGAGCCAGACTGCAGCGAGTTCAAGGCAGGCACCACCGGGTGCTTAATAATTGAACGAGTTCTTGCTTCTTGGAAGCATTTGTAATTTGCAGTTATTATTGAAGTGAGACTTTACATGAATTTATACACAGAAATCCTTAGAAGAACTGTGCCTTTATCAGCCCTCAAAGTTATCTAAATTTTAATACACTTTGTCTTTACTACAGTAAGCTAAATAAATTGCTAGGCAAGTAAATGCTATTACAGCCCTGCTAAAGCACTGAATGCTTCCCATTTTCACCAGCACCCTTTTTCTTTTTTTCTGAAGATTTTTTACTGTCACCTACCAATTGAAATGTAATCCCACCAAGGCCAGACCCAGCCCAATCTAAAGGGATGAGAAAGCGGTCTGTAGAATGGGAAGGTCCTCGGGAGGCAAAGCCAGGCTGTATGGCCCAGCAAGGAGAGACGTCCTGTTTGGGCTAAAGTGATTTAAAAAATCATTTTGACATTGCAAAACTCCATCTGGGAGAATTTCAGTTAAAAATGTGTGGGAGTGAGAAATATGATCCTTCAAGAAATGCAGCCCATGAGAGATGACAACTCCAGGGGGAAGAGAAGGGTTTGGGGATTTTGCTCTCCATGATGCCACCAGCTGGATATCGCTGAAACTGGAGAGTGATGCTGCAAGGATGCAGGGGACAAGGAAGGGCAGAGCAGTTCCAGCAGAATCCAAACAGGATTCTCCCCAATACTGCAGATTAAAGATTTATTTCTTTTTTTTTTTACTGTGTCCTCACCAGGAAATTCCAGTAATAACAAAAGTCATCCTGAAATTGCTCTGCCCTAGCACAGACTTTGCTAGGGAGAAGGAGGCCAGTGGAGATGTGAGAGGGTTGCATGATGAGCAGCTCTCCACACAGACACTCACTGGCTTTCATCCATAAATCCTGAATGAGGAGCAAAGGCAGCAGGCAGGGAAAGCAGGGAAGGAGCAGGACCCAGATGAGGACCTAGACCCACGCAGAAATAGGGTTAGTCCTAAGAGGGGTTAGCGATGAAGATGATGATGGGTCAGTCCACCCAGCATCCCAGGTGTATCTCAGTGCAAGGAGTGTGGAGGGAAATAGGAAGAGCTGGAAGCCTGGACTTGGGTCAGTGGCTCCTACTGACCCGTTAAAGACCCAGTGAAAAATTCACGCAACTCAAATATTAATAGAAAAAGGACTAATGTTTTCAGGAAGGGCAGACAGGGGCAAAAGAGGAATGTGATGGCTTCGGTACCATCACAGAGGTACAGATTTATTCTGGAGTTCAGACCACACCAAGGATTACACTGGCTGCAAGCCCCTAGGAGAAGGGACAAGAAAATGAATGCTGTTGTGTGGGTCTGCTAGAAAGCCATAAAGATCAGGTGGAGGAAGATTTGCAGGCAGCTAACAGGGTCAAAAAAACTGAAGTTTACAGAAATGAGGGATTTTTAATTCAAGGGATGGATGGAAAGTGTTGTAAGAGTGTGGGCTGGTGCTCTGGCTTTGAGCCAAGAAGGAAGCCCAGGGAAGGTGGGAACCAGGTGAGATCACTGGGACAATACTGAAGAGCAGCAGGAGCACCATAGCAGGGAGCCAGCCAGCAAGGACAGCCACCAGAGCTGCAAGGATGGCCACCAGTACACAGAAAGGAGGAAGCCCAGGGAGGAGCTGGTCTTCTGCTCCATTGTGGCATTGCCAGCCAACACCGCCTAATGGCTTTTTTCACATCAATGTTCACCGAAAGGTCAACAGCAGCTGCAAGCAAAGTGGACACCTACAGTGGAGGGGAAAGGATGGAGCCACAAATGGTGAAAGAGGGGTTTGGGGAGTGCTTGGATAACTTCAGTATTTTAAAATTACTTGGGCCTTATTTTAGAAGACTGAAGGACAGGGTCATTGCCAGTGCTGCGTTTGGAAAGTCATGGCAAGAGGCTGTAAATCTGGAACAGCGCAGAGCAAAAGCAGCTGAGAAAACAGGCAGGAGCCACACTAAGCCCCGCTGTGCCAGCTGCACGCGGAGATAAGCCAAGCTTAGAGCCAGCTACTGCTGACAGCCAAGGAGGGACAGCATGGGCAGCACCGCAGTGACATTCAGCAAGCTCCGAAGTCCTCTCCATCACAACCTTTGCCTCAGCAGGATGACACGGAATAACCTCAAAATATTGAAGTTTAATTTTTTTTCCTTTGATTTCCAAATGATTGAGTCTCACAGGAAAGCTGACGTGCTCCATCATTGATCTCTGTTCTACACCAAGAGAGCCTCCGATGAGCAGGACACTTGGCCACCTCTCCAAAGGGCTGAGCTCAGCTGCAGCAACATCAGAAAAATACCTCCCAGGCACAATGGCCCCTTCTCATCAAGTTAGACTAATTGGGTTTTCTAAACAGGAGAAGAAAATGTCCACATCTGAGCAACCGTCCTGCTTGCAAGGAGCTCTCAAGGTTGCAGGAGCAATTAAGAAGAAGACACCCATGTCCAGGTGGCCAGCAGCCCACCCCACCCCTGAGATGGTCCAACAGTGGCCCCAAGAGTATAATCATTCACAGTGCAACATTCCCCTGAGTCAGGACGGTCACTATTTAGCAACCTTGACTTTCTTTTCCACTGACATCCCAGGTCCCTCCTTGAATTTGTGTCAGCTTTATCTTGTAGTATGCCATGGGAGGAGTTTAATGACCGGATGGATGGGACTCCTTATGAAGAGCCATCTCTTCTTGTTTGCTTTGACGGACCTGCTGGTGGCTTCATTGGATGTCCCTGGAGTCACAGTGCAAATTCAGGCATTTAGGTTGCCTAATGAGAGGTGGTAGATGCCCCATCCCTGGAAACATTCCAGGCCAGGCTGGACTGGGCTCTGAGCAACCTGGGCTGGTGGAGGTGTCTCTGCCCGTGGCAGGGGGGTGGGACTGGGTGGTCTTGAAGGTCCCTTCCAACCCAAACCCTTCTGTGATTCTATGATTCTAACATGAGGTCTGCAGGGCCCTGATCAATGCACATCTCACTATAGGGCTCCACCTGACCAAATGGAGATTCCCACCTCCAGGTAGCTCCTTTGGGCCCAATAGAAAAAAAACAAAACAAAACAAAACCAAAAAACAAAAACAAAAACAAACAAAAAAACCCCCAAAAAACCAAAAAAACAAAAAAAACAAAAAAAAAAAAAACAAAGGAAGCTCTGAGGACATGGTGCCTTCAGCCATGCAGGTGACAGTCCCGTTCAGAGGAGGAGGCTTGACTGGTGGCCACAAAGGTTTTTCCAGCCAACCCATCCAGGGCCTGCACCGTGGGTCCAGGACAGACACTGCAAACCCTGGCAAGCCTTGCTCCACCAGCACATTGCTCCAAGTCCCTGCGCTAGGCACGGCTGTGCTGACAGAACCCCAAACCCTTTCTTAGCTCACAGTGCTGCACTAGGGGGTGTCAAAAGCGCGTCCATCGCTCACGAATCCAGCCATAGAGGAAAACCTGGATGCTGTATGCAGACAGCGGGTTTGTGTGGCTGATGGACACTGCAAGGAGGTAAGGCGTGAGGGGCTCCCACCCAAGTGCCAGTCACTTGAGCCATGTATCCCCCCAAAATAATGGGGGGTGCACTATTTACATGCTGAAAAGCTGGTGGGAACATGCAAAGCATCAGCTGGTAGTTACCACTGAAGCTTGGGATGGAGATGGGTGATGGAGGGGATGGGCAAGTGGGCAGATGGATGGAAGGAAGGATGGATGGATGACCTCTTCTGCCACCGGCAAGAGAAGAGGAGGAATCGGGCGGGCCCTAGGGACACTGGGCCCCCCCCCCCAGGCGGGGAACTGTGTGCTGGTGTGCCGGGGGGTGGCAGTGTTAGAGCAGAGAAGGAGGACGCTCCCTCCATGCGAGCAGGGAGCCTGCAAAGTCCCGGAGTCCGGATGCCCAGAGCATCCTTAACCCTCAGCTCAGCAGCTCTCCAGAGACTCCTGGGACTGGGAATGAATTTTATTTCTGTGCACATCTCTGGGCAAAGAGAGGAAATAATTAAAAGAAAAATAATTTAACTGTCAATTTTTAGCTAGGCAAAAGGAAAAAACAAACAGCAGTTCTGGGTTCTTGCTGCTCACAGTTTTGTGTGAGCTAGGACTGCAGCCACCTGCATCTGGAGCAGGTCCTAGGGACATCTCGGCTTCCTGCCAGTCTCAGTTTCCCCATCTGCAAAGTCAGGGCTGTTCAGATGAATTTCCCAGTGAATCAAGTCACCACCACCCACCTCTCAACCCACTGCACAGAAAACCCCCAGCCCTGCCTATAAATCTGGGGCCACTCACCCGAAGAGCACCTGGGAAGCTGTGGGGTACAAGCTGCATAAGACCGGCTGTGCTTTGGGGAATCACTGACTCTTTCATCCCTTCCTAATAGCATGGCACATGCCTCGTGCACAGACAAAACACACTGGGGGAAGGAAGGTGTCACCCTCACCCTGCCCCAATACCCCTCTCTGTTCTCTTTTTTGCAACTTGAGCTATGGGGACGATTTATATAGGATTCACGCACTGTAGGGAAATGCATTTTTATGGCATCCAAATACTGATTAGATCTCACTGTGACATTCACCTTGTTTGTAGCACATCCATTTATTTATCTTTCCTTATCCAGCTATTTTATTAAGAATCGATTGTGCACGCTTGGCAAAATTGTGTAGCTGAAGAGTGACATCCAGTGTTTTACGCACACAAAGACAAATGAGTATTTTCCTACCCAGAACTTTTGGAATTCAAAATCAATGGGGTGGTCAATAATCTTTTAAACTGGGTTCATTATTCCAAAAGCATTGGTTTGCTCCTATATAGGATCACTCCCAGCTCGAGCACGGAGGAGGGCGAAGAGGGTGGAGATATGGTGGACGCAGATCTGATATGTGAATCCACACAACAGCAGGACCAGGGGATGCTCACTGAAATCAGTAAAGGAACAGTTTATAACAGGGAAGTCCTGGTTTTGTGCAGCAGGCAATGAATCTTGGGGATTTGCAGCCCATGAGGCTGTAGAAATGCAGAGGACCAGCAGGTTAAAGGGGAATTTACAGCCCACAAGGCTGTAGAGATGCAGAGGACCAGCAAGTCAAGTTGATGGACAAGTGGTCGATGAACAGATGGTGAAGGGGCTGTGTGACAGTGTTGGCTGCTGGGGCAGTGTGAATGCAGAGGAGCCCAGGAAGGGGCTTTCCCCATCAGCATCTCCATTGTGAACAGCAGACGGGGTGAGCTGGGCCATGGTCTGACACGGCTGGGCACCAGCTGTGCTCTTATGTTCTTGGCCAAACACTGCTAATTTATTTTTTTATTATTATTTTTATGTTTTATCTTAAAAACAGAGAAATAATGAAACAGAAAGAGTGAAATCTATTTCAGATAGCATCCATGTAAGAAATTTTTGCATAAATGAATTCTTCACTGGAGCTTTTCTCTTTGAATCTAGCATATATATGAAAATGAAAGTATTTGCCGGCAAGTCATAGTTAGGAGAATGAAAGCACTTGTGCTGCTCTGGGACATCCACAGGGTACAGCGGAGTTTGCTTATGGGAGAACGAAAAGTGGCTCCAGGGTGACGCCCCACCTCTGCAGAGCAGCCCAAAGTGTAACCTCTCGCCATAGACCAAGTCACCCAGAACTTCTTAATGTGTCAGATCTGCAAATAAACAAAACAAAACAAAAAGTTTAAAACTTTAAAGCTCTTCCTGCATGCTCACTGGGACCCAAGCAATCAGAGGCTCAGGCTCCCCGAGGTTTCAGCACACTCCAGCACCAGCCCTGCAAGCCCTGATTATGCTGTCCCTAGATATTAATTATTCTGAAAAACATTTCTAAAACCCCAAAGAGCTGCAAGCCACGGAGAGACCAATTTCGCTGTTTTTACCAGTGTTGCCACCCAAGTGTAAGAATGAGTGTTTCAAAGCAAACACATTTGGAAATGCAACTTCTTCCGAATGTTTACGGGGAGTATTTTTAATATGAGGACCCAGGAGCTCTGCCATCAGGGGCACCACGTCCACTCGGATGCAATCAGAAATTCAAGTGGGAAATTGTTCCCAAAAATGTACGTTAGAAAATGCATGGAAACAAGCAGAGTCATTACCTGCCCTGTTTGCGCTAAGCATGACCATGGCTTAGTGTTGACATTACTTGTTCTCATGTCCACGGGGCAGGGCCAGATCCTGCCCCCTGCATGGCAAAAAGTGGACAGATGCCCCTGGTCTTCTTGCACCAAGAGGTGCTCCAAGAAGTGACCGCAGAAACCAGATGACCAGAGATGAGCGTGCAAGGGGGGACAGGGTAGGAGTGGCAACCGCGTTGGTTTGCAACTTGTCAGTTTTTGAAAAATTGCAGAACAATTTGCAGATTGAGGGAAGGTGAGGGTGGGACATGGGGTGTCTGGGCTCTGAGCAAGGAGTGGAAACCACAGGGAGCACCAGTGAGACCCATGCAATGGCAGACAGCAGAGGAGAAGCGGTTCATGAGCTGGAGGAGCAATGTGGCAGTGGGAGAAGGTAGCTCAGACAAGTCTGAAGGCGAAGGGAAGGAGAGGGTAGAAAAGGAGACGAAAAAGTAATGAACTGAGCTGAACTAGCATGAAGCTTGGCTCTTCTGCCACACCCTAGGAAGAGTGGGAGCTCCCAGGTGAAAGGACTTGGCCTTCAAGAGGCACCAGGGTCTCATTCAGGAAGGTCTGGTCGGCTTCTGCCTGACAGCTTTGCTGCCCTGTCCCACACCTGGCCAGATGTGCTTGGGAAGCAGGGATGGCACGGGAAGGCTGCTACTCAGTCAGCCGTAGCACAGGGAAGGGATCTGTCCCCCACCCAAACCCTGGCACAGGTTGCTCAGAGGGGTCGTGAAGTCTCCATCTGTGGAGATACTCAAAACCTGACTAGACAGAGTCCTGGGCAACCTGCTGCAGGTGACGCAGATGATCTCAAGAGGTGCCTTCCAACCTCAACAATTCGGTGATGTGGTCATTTGTCTTAAAGCATTTAGCAGCCTCCTTTGCTGACATCTGCCAGTCACACTTGAGCAAGTCCCTGCAGCTTCATGTGTAGCATTTTCATGGTGCAGCTTCTCCAGCTGTTCCAGATGTCTGCTTCCAAATGAGATGAGCTTCCCCAGGGGAGCATCTCACCCATCATAGCCTTGGGCCAGAACAGGGACCTCAAACCTGATAAGGTGTAAGCATTTGTGCTGACCTCTCCATCCTCCCGCCACCATGGCCATCCCACCTCGGCCAGCTGCAGACACCATGGTGGTGACAGCACTGGGGTCCTACAGAGCTGCACTCCTGGGAGGACATCTCTCACATACCACCAGACATTGGTGTGCTCAAGACCATACAACATTCAAGTTAAGCAGACTGTTGTAAACCAACACCTTGAGTGACTTTGTCCTGTCCCCAGGGAAGCCAGTGATGACATTTTAAGCCGGAGCCGCTCTTAGACCTGAGGGTGTGGGTGTTTCACAAAATTGAGGAGTTTAATAAAATTGCCATCCTGAGGGAAGGATTGTTGTCCTGTAACATTTTTCCCCATCAATTATCTATCAGAGGCTAGATAATCCCAGGATCACCTATAGCGGGTGCATCTGAAGCTACCTGTAATTAAAAATTAAATTACAGCTGACAAGATCACATCTGGAATGGTTTATAGTAAGCAATGAGCTCCTCCTCCGTGCCATACAAGAGATATTTTATCACCTATTCTTCTAGAAGAATATCAGAACTATATGTTCAAATGACTAAACGTAGGGGAGACTTTTCTCATCCCTACTCTAAGCTCAGGAAACCACAGTTATGTGGGTTTGTCTACATGGAAATGCAGCTGGTGTCTCCTTGTTAGTCCCTGGAGTGAGATGTGGACGGCAGGAATATATCCACAGCAGAAACATGATGGAGAAGGTGTGAATCTCACACCAAAACCTCAACAAGTGTTGTCAGCACTTGGAGGCTGTCAAGGGCACTAAGTCCATTCAGGGGGGACTTTGCACAGCTCCACCATCTTCTTGATTCTGGCTCTGATGGCTTTTGGTCAGGACATGACTGGAGAATGGCAGGGGGTGAGAAATTTAGGAAAAATTACTGAGGATTCAAAGATGCCTGCAAACCACCCATGACAGTAAAAGTTTATTTCAAAGATTCTGTTTAAAAACTATCTGGCTCACTCTGGCATGAATCCCATCTCACACTTTACACAGCAAACCACACTGGGATCCGTCTTTGTGTCCTCACATTCCCAAAAAGATCCCAACCTCTTGCCAAGCCCTCAGTGATGCTCTGCTGACCCCATCTCCCCCAGTCTGAGGATTCAGCCTCAGGACACTGGACCCAAGGAACTGGTATCTAAACCCCACCTATATTCTGGCTTGACTTCTCTTCCCAGGGATCATTCTGGGCAAAATGATGAGGATACACTCCAGGAGCACCACCAGACCCCACCACCTAGCAGAGCTCTCCAGCTCTTTCATTTATCAAAGACATGACTGCAGTTTGGAGGAATGACTGGGTCAGAGCAAGAGAAGTGAGACAGGTTTGAGTTTTTGTTAGGTATCTAGATGCTCCTGAGATGCAGGTGGGTGCAATTATTCACCAATTGCTAATATGGTAATCAAATCCATATTTTTCTGTATGGTGTCCATGGGTGATCCTGCACCACAGAAGCCTGAGTGCACCAGAAACTATTTACACAGGAAAGGATTTAACCCTTTCTAATTGCAATCCAACAGCTTTCACTGAAGACAGTTAAGGGACGGTGAAGGTATTTATGTAGGCACCTGGAGCAAGGGGATGTTTGTGTGGGAGGTCACTTGGAGAAGGAGTTTAGTTTGGTATCTATGAATTGCACCTCAAAGGGAATGTCTCCATTCATTGACCACAGAGCCAGGTGGCACTGTCTTCTCATGCCACGTGCCTCAATTTCCCAGTCCACGCAGCTCTCAAGGGCTGTCATTTTTTTCCCTTGGCTTCAGCCATGCTTGACAAAGCCTCCAAAAGAAGAAGCTGTGAGGTTTAGAGGCAACGGTCTCAGGGATGGAGAGGGCAAGGAGATGGGCTGCTCACAGACGGCTGAAGTAGTCACCTGGTTGTCCATGTAAAGGGGTTGTACATGGGCCAACATACCTAGACATACCTGAGCACGGTGTATGGAGCAGTCCTGGGCTCCTGTCTGAGGTGGAATTAAGAACCAGGGGCCAACCTGCAGGGATGGTACCCAAGGAAACTCCCAAGCAGCCAGAGATATTGCCCAGCACGTTGTCTTTGTGATTTCCCATCCTCCTACAACCAGCTGAGCCATGTACCAGGCTTGACCTAAAAATCCTGAAGAAAGGAGATGGAGCTAGACCAGATACAGTTCGGGATCCTCTGTGGTTGTTTGTATTCGAGCTGTGCCCGCACTTGGGAGAGCTGCTGCTGGCCCTCCCTGAGAGCAGCTCCCCTGCCTTGGCCATGCACTACGCCATCAGTGTATGCCTCAGGTGGTGTGGAGGGGGAGATGGAGACTTTTGCACCCTCCAGAGTGTGACCCAGGCATTGGAAAGGAAATGCCAAAGGAAGGGCCAGTATTGAACCAGGGGAAGCTCCTCCAGGTCTGGAAAGGAAAGACAGGTCTTCCTCCGGTGTTTCTCTACCAGCCTCAACACCACAGCTCACTTCCATCACATGACAGACTCTGTCTGGGTAGTGAAAACTCATCCTTTGCTGCTTCTGACTATGCAAATCTGTTGTACGATCACCTGCTGTGAACTGCGGCATGCAGCAAGGGGATTCAAAACTGTTGAGACGCTCCATCAGGAACAGAACGTGTGGCTGTCCCAGCTCAAGGCAAGAAAACATCTTGGAGAGCATCTCTGGGTGGGGAGCAGGGCAGCACCTTCAAACACCTTCAATATCAGTAGTGGCTTTGCTGGTTGATTACTGCAGGCATTTTGCCCTTCCTACCAAGGATAACATTAAGGAAGGGGAAGACCTTGTTATAACTTCAAAGTGCAAGTGAGTTATTGTCGCTACTATTCTGTTAATTCAATAATATTTGTCTGACTAATTAATTGTTTCGTTTTGATTTACTTTTTTCTCATGGGGTCCAGGATGGAAAAATATTATTGCAATACTTGTCAACAGGCTTCCAAAGAAGGAGAATTTGATCTGCTATGCCTGAAAACAACTTCAAATCAATGCTAATTTTAAGGACATTCATGCTGGCAATTTTAATTCAATACAATAAATTATCTTGTTTTTTTTAATAGAGAGGCATTGTTTATACAAATTACATCCTTGAAACTTACCAGTTCAGAAAAAGTAATAACAAGAAAGAAATGGAGAAGGGTAGATTAGATGAGAAGTAGAGGGTAAACGAGATATCAATTGTATTTAAATCTGAGTGCGGTGGAAAATCTTTTTATCTGTAATATTAAATGGATCTCTCCTATATGATTACAGAGATGAATTTCTGGGTGAAAGGTAAAACTATCTGAAAATTGCCAGAGATTTAATGATGTTAGGAAATTGCAAAAGACCAACCATTACTCTCAACTACTTGTGGCCAAGCACAAAACATTTCCAAAGGAGTTTTATTTCCCCTCTCTTAAATTGGGATACAGAAAACAAGAAAAGGCATAAAAACTTAAATAAGCTGCATGTCACCTTTTTTTTAGCATAAACCTAATGAAAAAAAGGATGGTTTTTCTTCTGAACATTATCTTAGTCTTGATTTACCCAAAGTTAGAGAAAACAGATAAATTCCAAAGGAATCTGTGCCTATGAAAGTGCAGCAATTGTTTCATGGATTGAACAGAAGATGCTGGAAGTTTCCAAGATGTTTTATTTTGCTGCAGTAAACAAGCATATTCCATAGGGTTTGGGCAGAATAGTCCTTTCCAATTTGCATTAAATCTTTATGAGCAACAAAGGAAGTATTTCTATTGAGAGGAAAGAAAAACTTTGGAACTCAGGAATCTTAAAAGTTCATCACGTAAAATGAGTGGAAAAGTACGGCACGGTCTTTCATACCCATCCTGGAGAAATCCAAAAGGTATGACAAGTTTATATGAATAATGCAATTTCAGAGCTACATTACGTAAAGTGCAGATATGTGAGAGCTTTAAGTCATCACACAGTGTACCCCTCCATCGGAGCTGAAGTCACTGATAGATACTTATTCCTAGCTTTTTATTACAGTGTCTTTGAACTTTATGAATCTCTGAAACATTTCTTACTATGGTAAAAGGCATGATGCTGACCTACATTAGCCAAAAAAATTACTGTGAAAATTCCTTTCCTTTTATGTACCAGGGAACAACCTAGAAGTCAAAAGAAATTCTACATTTTCATCTGAATTTCAGCAACAGCAGCAGATGTTATCCACGTGCTGCAATGGCTGTGGGAAACACAGTGAGCCGCAAGTAGCCAACCAGAGGTAACACAGGTATGGAAAACGGTGATTAAAATGACTTTGGGTGGCAAAGGTTGTAATAACCTAGCAAAAGAGAGATGGATGATTGACTACTGCTGAGCTAATTCCCTACATTCCCTCAGAGCAGAGAAATGGGCGTTTCCATAGGGTGGCTCATCTCCTCCTTGGTGCAGAATGGGACAGAGGAGCTGCACGCCCCAAAATCCCCCTTTTCCCTACAGACCAGAAAAGGGACCCAGGAGGACCAGTCCAGATGCAGGGGCTCTGCATGGAGACTACCCAAAGCTAGGTGAGACAAATCCTTGCCCTCCACGCCCAAAGCTGAAGAGCGTGCCATCTGCAGACATAATCTGCATCATCAACAGAGACTCCAAATCATCTCAGTTGCAGGTTAGAGACAAGAGGGGCTGAGCTGTGTGCTCACAATGTGCTCAGCTCTGCGAGATTTCATCCAATGTGTGTTTTCCTTGCAGAACCTCTGCAAAGCTCCTTAGAGATATGTCTTCCTGCACATCAGCCTACTTCCTTACTCCTTCTTAACCCCTGCAAGCGTTTTGACCAGCCCCACCATGGAAAGCTGCAGCAGCAATGCTTCCACTAAAGTCTTTTTCTTGGTGGGCTTTCCAGCTCTCCAGGATTTCCAGACTTCCCTCTTCATTATGTTCTTGCTATTCTTCCTGCTGATCCTGGTTGGTAATGCTGTCATCGTCACCGCGGCTGTGGTTGACCATACACTCCACAAACCCATGTACTTTTTCCTGATTAACCTCTCTGTGTTAGACGTGCTATTCATAACCACCACCATCTCCAAAATGCTGGCAATGTTCGTGGACAATGCTAAATCCATCTTGTTTCAGGGCTGTTATCTGCAGATGTACAGTTTTCATGGGTTGATGGTAAACAAGGCGCTTCTCCTGCTGGTCATGGCTTACGACCGCTATGAGGCCACCTGCAACCCCTTTCATTACCCAGTCAAGCTGACAAGAAGAATGAACATCCAGCTGGCAGCGAGCGCCTGGATCACTGCGCTGATAATACCCGTGCCCATCATCATGCAGACCTCTCGGCTGGCTTATGGACACACAGCCAGGGTTCACCACTGCTTTTGTGACCACCTGGCTGTTGTACAAGCCACGTGCTCAGACTTCAGTGCCGATTTCCAGACCTTCTTGGGGTTCTCCATTGCTATGACAGTGTCGGTCGTCCCTCTGTTGCTCGTCACCCTCTCATACGTCCACATCACCCTCTCCGTACTAAAGATCAACTCCAAAGGAAGACGCATGAGAGCTTTTTCAACATGTACTTCCCATCTGCTTCAACATGTACTTCTCCATCACTGTGGCGTATGTGTCCGACAGAGCAGACATCCCTGTTGATGTCCATGTCATGAGCAACATTGTCTTCTCTATTTTGACTCCCTTGTTAATTTATACATTACGGAACAAGGAAGTAAAATCTGCAGTTAAAAAGTCTATTCTGAAAATCTTACCCCTTTAAAAAAAACACAGTTTATGTGAGCAAAATTTACAGCAGTGCAGAAGCCTCATGCTATTTATTATTTCAGTCCTCTGGTTAATAAAGACATTGTCACCTTCAGAGTTCTGTCTGAGCTGTGGCATATCCTACGTTCACGTATTTCAGCCTACTTCTGTGAAGTCTTCAGTAGACTTGCTGTAATATTTATAATTTTCCAGTCTGGTTTCTATCCTTCAGTGACTAAATCACTGAAGCACTAAATAAAGCTGTGCATGCACTAAATAAAGCTGAACTAGAGCGTTACCATGTTTCTTTACACTTTCCCCTCCGTGGTGCAGCGTGGAGGATGCATTATTTTAATCCCTCCATTAAAGACTTTCAGGGGTGGAAGCAGTTATTTTCCCTACAAATGACAGAGGTGACCCTGAGCTGCTGCTCCTGGGCAAGGAAAGTACAAAATCACTTTCCAGGACTGCAGAACTGAAGAAAAAGTTAAAGATAAATTAAAAATGCAAATTCAATTAATGAAATGGTGTCTGTGTGCAATTCGGGGCTATCAGCCACCTCTTACATCCCACCACACGATTCCCAGGTTCCTGCACTAGGAAAGCCACGGTGAAGCAACAGACAATAAAACACCATGAACCTCCAACCTGAGGCAGAGATGTTACCAAGCATCGTAAACTGTCATTTTTTATCTAGAGCTTATTTAATTCATTTTTTCCTCCAGAGCAGACAGATAGTCCAGTGCAAATGAGCATCTCTGACCTTTTGAGACATGCCTGTTTTTTTCTAAGAGTAACATACTGAAATATATCTTTCCTACAGCATCTGCTTAACATAACCTTCCAAAGCTCGTTAAAGGTGTTTGGGGTCTGCAACACAGATTCGGGGGAAGTCTTGGGCTAGCTCCTCACTTGTTCTTCCATTAACATTTTTAACTCAAGATGCAGATTCAACCCATTGCTTTGACAGCCCATGTAAGACTAGACGGGTCTCCATTTCCAGTGCACTAACACCTTTAGCCTCCTGTGACCAGCCTTCAATGCTCTCGGCTGCCTCTGAGCAGAGTACCAAGGGAGCTGAAGAGCAGAAGACTGCCAGGCTGTCAAGGATGTGGCATGACCATTCGCCTGCACTGCCCACCACCAAAAATGGACACATACATTGGGAATTCATTGAAAGATACCTAAGAAAGAATTCATCTAAACATAGCGGTTGATTTGGGTGGAGGATGTTGGTTTTAAAATGTTTTTAAAACATTTCCCTATCATGCAGAGCAGAGCATCTTCTCCATCATGAGCGTGTGAGCAGGACCTGTGAGCTTGTAAGAGTCACTGAAGGCCACGTTCATGATAGGGAGGATGCTCTGCACATTGGCATGACATCGTCTTGGTTGCCTAAAAGTGGCCACCATGCTTGGGCATAGGTCCGTACTCCAAATGAGGAGACACCATGGGATCTAGGCAGAACAAAAGATGCCTGTGTGCTCGTTAGCACACAAAAAAAGCAGTGATCCCTCTTCACAAGACAGGAGACCTGCACACATGTCAAGAAAGAGGTTTCCACCAGGTATCTTGCAGATGCACTAACGAGCACACCAAGTTCAGGTGCCTGAAGAGCTTTTGTGGGACCAGGAGGTCTCTAATGAGCTTTGAGGACTTCCAGGATTAGATTCTGTTCGAGAGTAGGCGCCAAAGACCATTAATTTTCCCTTGGTCCCATCTTTTGCAGAATCTGGGCTTTGGGTCTGGGAGAGCTGACATTTCCTTGCAGCACAAAGCTCCACCACTTCTAGTTTGACTTGAGTGGAGTTTTCAGTTGAGATCTCCTCCTAACAAAGCATTTAGCAGTGAAGAACTGTTCACAACAGCCAGTAAAATGTTCTTTTTTTATTACTCTCACTTTAAAAACTTAATCCTTATTTCCACTTTGATGTTACTAATTTCCCACCATAAGATCTTGTTTCATTTTTTGTCTGACAGCAGATCCCTGTTGCCCATGTAAATTCACATACAAGACAATCAAACTCTTCCTTAATGAAGCGCCCAGAGGCTCTCACTGTAATACACATTTTCCAAACTTTGAACAATTCTCAAGACTTTTCTCCCAACCCTCTTTATGTTGTAACATTCTTCTTGAAGAATAATCATAAAACCAGGATACAATAATCCTGTATTGGCTGCACCATCATCAAACAGAGATATCACTACATAAATGCTTCCAGCATTCGCTCCTTATACAGGATTGTTCTACTCCTCTCAACAAATCATTTTGCAGAGACAAGTGTTCATGAGGAAAAAAGCCCTAAATATACAAATTTTAGCTACTATTTTGATTGCATGGATTTTTCCAAGTGCCCTGAGGATGGGAAGCAGCCAGCACATCGAGCAGGGAGCTGTGCAGAGCCCGGCATCATGGAGGTGCCAAACCCAAACCAACCATCAGGGCTTGCGTGCCTTTTTCATCCACAGCTTGGGAACTCCTCCCAAATCCCTGCGATGGAATGCTGGAAAGGGATTACATATCCAGTGCAATCCAAGGGAAGAGGGAGCATGGTCGATGCAGAAATGGGGAGTGCTGTGCTCTCCCCTCAGCTGGCCATCAGGAAAAGAAAAATTGAGCCAAGGAGAAAGGATGCATTTGGGTTTCCCACACCAGCGGGTAGGTAGTTTTAAACTAAAAGAGAGTACATTTAGATTAGATCTTAGGAAGAAATTCCTTGTTGCGAGGGTGGTGAGGGGCTGGCCCAGGCTGCCCAGAGCAGCTGTGGGTGCCCCATCCCTGGCAGGGCTCAAGGCCAGGCTGGACGGGGCTGGGAGCAGCCTGGGCTGGGGGGAGGGGGCCCTGCCCCTGGCAGGGGGTGGGACTGGCTGGTCTTGAAGGTCCCTTCCAGCCCAAACCCTTCTGTGATTCTGTGATGTTCTCAGCTGTCATAACAATCCTGTGGTGGTCTTGGGTGATGGCTCAACCACAAACCACAGTGGGCAACCAGCCACTGCAGCCACAGGCATGAGATATTGAGACCCACCAGCAGCACTGCTCCTCACCTCCCAACACCTATGGGCAAACTGGAGTGAAAAAGCCCACAAAATGAACAAAAAAATGAACATCACCTGTCACTTCTTAGAAGTTTTTTTTCATTGTAAGGGAATGAACCTACTCCAAACCCAGGTGTCCCCTCTGTGTCCTTCACAGGAGCCATCTACAGGAGCTGCACCCAGGAGGCACCATTCCAGCATATGCACCTTTATCTCTGGAAATTATTAATATGAAGCCATTACTTGGATTTCTGTCCCCCCTTGCATGCTGCAGTATTGCTGGGACTTAGCCTCAAGGAGGAGGGGACCTTTCTAGAACCTCCTAAGAAGAAGCAGAGCTTGCAACGAAGGGGAGAGCCCTAGCCCAGCACCTCTCCACCAGCATGACTATATAAAAGAAGGAAATCCACCCAAGGGATTTTATCTCATTTTCAAATAGCGTTTTCCCTCTGTACACTGTGACCTGTGGATTTACTTTTAGGAACTGGACTTTTTTTACCTGGGTAAAACCTGATGTTCTTGGCTGCTCGAGAGGGAAGCAAAGACCTCGGCTGGCTCTTAACATCTGCATTCGAGGGCAAGGTTAGAGCAGGCAGGGTAAAGGCTTGCAACCAGCATTCAGAACAACATTACAGAATATAACTACCAAGATAGGATGCTAAAGCCTTCTCCACTTCCCTCATTCATCACATTTGACAATATAATATTTTTGCCTAACAGCTAGAAACCATTTCCAGCTAATATTATTTGTTATCTGCAGCAATAGCATTATACTAATATCCAGAGGATCACGCAGCTGCCTTTTACAAGACACTGCATTCACATAATGTGTTTTCTGCTCCAAATCTCTCGGTTTTATATGAAACAAAAAATAAGAATTACATCAAGCAGAAGAACCTGCAGACTCTGAGCACCGGTTTTCCAGATGTAGCTGGGTATTTCCAAGCCATGAGATGTAGTCTGTTTATGAATAAGAAACCCCAAATCCTTCCCGTACCCAATTTGTATGTCAGCCTGAACAACACTGCATAATACTTTATTCTCCATACAAGCAGCAAATTTTCTTACCTAATACTCATCATTGCCCTTAAATTGCTCTCCACCTCACCTTCGGGGATGTCAGCCCCCCTTCTCCAGCCCCTCCACACCCCAGCAGCTCAGGCCACTCTCCTTTTTCAACAGAAATCTTGCAGGAAAACCACAATCCGATTTTTTTCTCAATTCAAAATGAAAGAAAATCAGAAAATCAAATCAAAAGCTGTCTGGTTTTGCATCTGTATAAAAATATATGCACCCCAAGGAGCTTATTAGTGCCCACATCCATCTGATGGTCTCCCCCTGCATCACGAGAGCCCTTTACCCCTTTTTGCTGCTGTTTCTTCATGCCAGAGATGCCCTTCCCAAGTGGGTCATGGGCTTATACGTTGTGCAAATTATGTACAAGTGGATGTGAAGCAAAGGCCACACTGTTTCAGGTGCCATTATAATAATAACAACAGCTTAAAATGATATAAGTGTTTATATAATCTATTTTGCAATCAGAAATCTTCTACATAAAGTTTGTGTAAAAACAGATGTTCTTTTTCCATGGTCCCTTCATGCTCACCATCGAAATCAAAAATACATTTGTTTTCATTGTTTGGTTTGGTCTGATGGTTTCTGCATGGTGTGAAGCGAAAGCTTGCCTCACCTACCACAGCGCTCCACAGAGAAGCACCCCAGGGCACCCCCATGCACCTCCTTCCCCCCCCCAAAAGCACAATGTTCACCAGGGTCACTCAAAAGCCTCCAGAAAAAAACACTGGGTGCCACAAGCAGCACCCCATCCCCCCGCCGCTGATGCTCCCCCCTTCTCATGCATCAGGGCCAAGCCCTCCATAGTCAACAAGGGGAAAAAAGAGAGAGATTCAGGCACACGTCATCTTGCCTCTTGTATTTCTCCATGCGGGATAGTCTGCACCTGGAAATGTTTGCAGTCACCAGGGTGACTGGGCTGGACACTTCTCTCCTTAACGCAGATCAGTTCTAGTCAGCTCACAAGGGATCTTGCTGCAGCATCATAGCAGGGAAAATACAAAGCTGTGAGGTTTCCAGGGCTTTTTATAGATTTAAGAGCCAGGGAAATCTGGGTTGGAAATGTCATAACATCTGCAGTAGAGTGATACATTTTATTTTTTCTTTTAATTTTAAGAGAATAAAAGTAAAACTGCAGGATGAGCAGTGGGGGTACCTGCAGGCAAACCTCCGGACACGCAGCTTCTCCACTGGGACATGTCATGGCAGCAGTCCCAGAATCTGGAGAATGAAATCATCATTTTCTTGGCGGTTTAACACCATTTTTTATTGTTTGCACCAACAGTGCAGCCTTGGTGACACGGTTATTTGTTTTTTCCCCTCTGCTTTTTGCATAGATTTTTCTGCTTTTGAGCGCATCCCTTTACTCCCAGAGAGCTACATGACATTTGCTGTGCATTTATCATGCTGAAAATAGTCAAGAGCCGGGGGGGGAAGGCTTTTTTTGTACACAGAAGAAGAAAAGCCTTATGGCCCAAGCCCCTGGGAGCCCAAGGAACAGCTGGGAAGCCACTCACAAGTCAGGCTTTACTGCAGCTTCCCTGCTTAACGCCTTTCTTCACCATTTCTTCCTTGGAATCCTGCACAACTGCAAACCCCGCCAACAGCTGGCTGTCTTTCAGGGTCTTCCAGTGGTCGTGAAAGCCTTGGTCTTCCCTGCACGCCTCTGCTTTCCCACATCCGAGGCTGATGACCTGCCCTATCAGAGCAGGGATGTTGCTGTGTCTGAGAGGAGATGCCTCCTCTTTCACCCAACCAGGCAAGAAGGGATCAAGAGGGATCCTCCTCCCTGTTCCTGCTGCTGAGAGCTTTCTCCTTGGTGCCTCTGCACCAGGCTGGTGGGAGCAGGGGAGGCACCATGCCCTGGAAGATGCTTTTCCCCTGTGAGGATTCCTCCTTGTGCTGGGGGTGAGCTGAGCCCCGCATACCCCAAGGGAAGGGAGAAGGAGAAGCAGATGTACAGTGTCTCACCAGATACCAAATTCTCCAGCTCTTGCTATTAGAAAGGACGGGGCCTGGGGAGGTCATTGCAAGGGTCCTGTTTGGCCCCACACAACTTTCTACAAGTCTTCAAGACAAGAAGTAGCAGCATCCTTCTACCCTTGCAGCAAAGATGGTGAATGGTGTCCTGGGCTGCATTAGACAAAAGTGTTGCCAGCAGGTCAGAGGAGGTGATTCTTCACCTGCTTAGCACTGGTGAGGCCACAGCATCACAAAAACAACGATTCTGGTTTTCTCTAGAAAACAGCAACTCGGTGCTATAAGCTGCCCCTGAAATGGAACAGAGTAATCATGAACCCTGGGAAGCAAACTGAGCAAAAGCAAAAGCATCATTATCCCACACAGTGCTCTGAATCCTCAGATACAACAATTTTATCTCTTTGTCCACCTCAAAACAGATTATTTGGTGTTTCTGCTGCCACAAACACACCCCCAGAAGCTTTCCTTCTGGCCCAGGCTGGCTCTGACCCTTCATGTGTTGCTCCAATTTTGCTCCTGCGGTCTCACACCGTGTTCAGCGTGCTTTGTCTCCTCTGCTGGGGTTCACTGAAGGGCTCCCAAAGGGCTGATCTCTCCCTGCATTTTTTGTCTTCCCTCCACATACCAGTACATTGCCTCTGCTTTGCATCCATGCCCTCAACATCATTTCTTTAAGAACCCACCAGCCTTCAGCTGAGAAGGTGACCCAGGTAGCTGGGAGCCTCCATCCCAGGTGAAGCCACACGCATCTGGGTGGCACGTCCAGGAGAGGAGCCTCATGCCATGGGCAGGAGGTGGGCTGAGCCTGGCCATGACCCCCCAGCCCAGCGCCATGCCCCTGGGGGAAGGAGAGACGGCAAGCTTGTGTGATGCAGCAGTTCCCATTTAAATGCTCTGATGGGAAGAATGAAAATTTCAGCTTTAACAGACCCCTGATTTCTGGAATTCAGTTCTGTGCTGCTGTGAAAGGCGCAGGCAGAGGGGCAGGGAGGTCTGGATGCTAGCAGAAGGTCAGAGGAGAGCCCAGGTGGTAGGTGGAGGTGGGACAGGGCAGGATGGGAGAGGATGGGTGGCAGGTGGGGGAGGGATGGTGGCAGTTGGAAGTGGGACCGGGCTGCTGGGAGATGGTGGAATAGGACCAGGTGGTAGTATGAGGAGGGGTGGGAAATGGCATGGGATGGGATTAGATGGGATGGGATGGGTGGCAGTGGGAGAACGGTTGGGGTGGGATGGTATGGAAGGGAATGGCATGAGATAGGTGGCAGCTGGAGAAGGGAAGGGAAGGGGGAAGGAGAGGAGGGATGACAGGTAGAAGAGTGTTGGGTTGGTGGGGGGTGGCAGTTGGAAAATGACAGGGCAGGGCTGGGTGGCAGCAGGGTGAGGACCTGGGTGGGAAGGACAGGTTCAGGTTGGGGCAGGACATAGAGACCCCCAGTGCCAGTTGGTGGTGCAGGTGTGGAACTGGGTAAGTCCAAGAGCAGAGTCTTGGGCAAAGCTCAGGGCTGGAGAGTCTGGTGGCAGTTGCAGGGGGTCAACAAGGGGCTGAGAAAGATGGGGAGCGGAGCTGGGCAGCTGCTGGGAGGGATGGGATGGGGCCACAGCTAGGCGAGATGGTGGGGATGGAAGGAAACAGGGTGACAACCCCCTGGGGTGGGCTGAGGCCGGGGGAGGTTGAGGTTGAGGCTGTGCTAATAGAGTCTCCACAGGACTGGCCTGGCCTGGAGGGCCACAGCGATGGGGACAGGGTGTGTGCACCCTCAAAGAGCATGTGGCTCACAGCACTGCTCTTGCTTCTCTGCCCAGGTGAGGGGCAGGGAGATAGGAATATGGAGCAGGGCTGGGGTTCCCCAAAGGGCAGGGTGGAGGCAGGTGGGATGGGAAGCGAGTAGGGGGATGTGCAAGGCATGCGTGGGGTGACAGGGGATGGGAGACATGCATGGGTGGACATGTGCTGGGGGATGCAGGCATGGGGACATGTGTGGAGGGACGTGGGGGGCAACAGGTGGAGGGATGTGGGATGGAGGATGCAGGGTGAGGACATGGGTTGGGGGATATGGGCTTGGGGACATTGGTGAGGGGATGGTAGAATGGGAGACAAGGGCAGGGGATGCAGTATGGGGACGAGCATGGAGGGACATAGGCTGGGGAAGGTGGGCCGGGGACATGAGTGGGGGGACGCATGCTGGGCTCAGCACCTTGTAATTAAAGAAGTAATCTCATTTGCCTCCTTTTTAAAAAATGTCCTCTGGAGTTTCTTGTATCCTAAGCTTCATTAGAAGCCAGCGTTAGCAGCAAAGAGCTGCTCAACCACCTCCTTTATACCTCTCATTGAAGATGGATGGACTTACAAAATATAAATGTACCAAATTTTTCAAACTTCCATTTAAAATCCTCCTTCTCACTCAGGAGTGGGAAATCCTTCATTGCCTGGTGTGATTAATGCCCTTTTCCCTTAAATGCAGAACCTCTTTGAAATTTTGCTGAAACATTTAGAATCATCTACTCCGAAGTCACAGTGCCCAGGCAGCTGGACACAGAGGATGGGACCTTCACAGAGGTCATTTGCTTTTTAGGAAATCTTTTTTCAACCATGGGTCTGGACCTTAGCCTCTTCAGGGGCCGTGGGTGGGTGCCGAAGGGAGAATGGGGCAAGGAGATGGCTCTGGCTTCCCAGCCAAAGTCAGCCTGTAAATAGCATTTTCACTGTTGGATTAATTTCTGAAATTAATCAGTGCCTTGGCTGTTCCAGGGGGATATGTCCTATTCAATAACAGCAGAAGGACACCACCACATCATCCATCTCATGCAGGCAAAGCAATGCTCTTGCCCAGTTTTCCTTCCTCTGTTGTTTTTCGCACAGGGCCATGACAGGAACATCATGGACCCGCGCTGAGGATTTCTGCTTTGCTTTTCAGAAATTTGATAGCCAAGGACATCCCGGTTTTCATATACAGTGCAGAGGGAGACCTGATAACCGAGTTTCCATGTATTCAGGCAAGTTTAGACGTCTGTCAAGGATGCACCGACAGCCAGAACAAAATGACCCTTCTCTTCCTTGCAGGCTCATTCAAATATACCAGTGGATCTAAAGAAGGAATGGCTGTTTATACAAACATCCATCATTTGTTTAAAAAAAGAAGGAAGTTGCATAGAGACTGATAAAAAACATTTCAGATTGGCCATCACACTTGATCTCCCTGTCAAATATTTAAAGTTTTAAACATAATTTCACTCCATCCAAAGAAAATCTGAGAAATCACAAAATACCTCCCTGAAAATTCATCATTATCCAATGATGAGCTCTCAGGCTCCTGCTTTGTCCCTGCCTACCTTCTGTGCCTTCACCTTTTCCTGCACGTGAAACACTCCTTTCGAAGTGGTAAAGGATGGAGTTGGGGAGGTTCTGTGTGTCCCCTTACTGATGCGGGGGTGGGGGACGACTGGAGCATGGGAGCTTTTCCCACAGCCTGAAGCCATGGTTGCACCTTGCAGGATGACTGATACTACAAGGGGTTGGTGGAAGGCTCCCCAGGATCTGTCATCTCCCTCAGCACATGCTTCAGAATCAGGTGGGGCTCTTCCCAGGGGACAGTTGGAGGTTCAGTATCAAATTAACTGGGATGGGGACTGATCTCCCTTGTTAAAGAAGATGCCCTCACTTCTGCGTGAGATGCTTTCTGCTGCATCTCCTTACTAAAATTCCACTCTTCAAACATAGCTGAGATTTTGTTTAGCATTACAGATTTTACAGCATCTCCAGTATAGATTTCAAGGGCAGATATTTCATAGAAACACAGTTTTTAATGAAATTTTTGTCCAAACAATGTGCTTTATAGTCTTCTGGCAGCCTGTAAGCAGGTAGCAGGTTTGACATGCCCAGGCAGTTCAAAGACTTCCTTCAAAAGGCAGCAAACTAAACAAGCACTTCTCGAGAAACTTCCCTCTTCAGGCGCACTTCGTGTCTGGGATGTATTTATTTCTGATACTGCAAGCTCTGAACGTGAGACAGACAGCGTACCCACACAGACATTAACAGTGTCCTGTAAACCGGACATCCCAAAATGCTGTGTTAAACTGGTGGTCACCCATAACCGTCACCAACACCCCTCCTGAAGTCCTTCCTGTAGAACTTAATGACTTTATAATATCAGTCAAAAGGAAAAGAACACCAGTGTAACCTCTCCCCTGAAGATTAAGAGAATATTGAAATGAACCATGCACAGCTCAGCAGACCTTTCCTTATCTATCTCTCTGCAACATTATCAAGCCCAAAACTTTGACCTTCTCCAGAAATACCTGGAAAGTCCTGGGGAGCACAAGCTGCTTTTTTTTCAAAAGAGACTGTCCTAACTTTGAAAACGGCTGATTTTACTTCGTACTATTTTCACTGGCTTTGGTGGAAGTTATCCAGCCTTCCATGCAGCCATCCATGATTTACAGCATCCAGCTGCCCACACTCTGCACTGGCGCCAGAGCCCCCACAGCAAGTCTTCACTTCCTTCACAGCCTGTGTGCAGGGGACTCGCAGGGTGGGAAACCAGCAGTTTTTTTCCCCATTAAAGACCTTCTTGGTAAATGCGCTAGCACAACTGCCTTAGTGAAGTCTTCTGGGTTTCCAGCTCAGTGCTTAATGAGGCCACGTTTTCCTATTATAAACAAACCAGTGATTACGAACATTTTAGGACTAGATAATTCAAACTCTGGCAAAACTAAAACCCACTGAGTCTCTCCTAGAAGACCAGGCATAAGACTGAGATTTGGTAGCCCCACCTGCACCTTCTTTCTCAAACAAGTACCCTAAAAGGTCTCTGAATTGAGGCTTTTGGGGATGCAAACTTACTGGCAGATGCAGCCTATTTAGCTGCAGTGTCTACATGAGGATAAACAGATCTTAAAAGACAGATGCTTCTTGGAAGAGCCATAGCGTAGAGGTTTTATTGCCTTCTCACTTTCATTTAATCTCTAGCGTTCATATGCAGCTTTGGTTTTTTCCCAAAGCTGCATGATTGCTCTCTCAAGGCTGTCTTATGGATCCTAAACCTTAGGCATGTCACTTTTTTTCTATAAAAGATCTTTTAGGTGAGCTTCTTGCACCTTCTCATAGGATCCCGTGAGAAGCAGTGGTATGAATGAGCTAAATGTTTCCGTATCCCCCCTTTCAAAAAACCCAACAAAAACATAAAATATGGGCTGATCCCAATAGCCCTGAACCCCAGAAGTGGCTCCTGAAGCTTCTACCTGCTGCGAGATGCACAGAGCTGCCCTACATCTCCAGCCACACCATGATGAGCGTCCTGTACCTTGTTTATTTTTGTATTTACTAAATAATTTAAGAAGTCATTTAGTTCACATTTCTTACTGACTGCTCTGTTTGAAAATTCGCAGTCGAGTTTTGCAAACTGGAGATCTGAGGTACAAAATCGAGCCTGTGGAGAATTACTTGACGTTTCAACACCTCATCTAACCAAAGGGCATTGGAAGGCAGCTCACGTTGGCTGTGCCAAGTGCCTGAAAAGCACAAGGACCACCTGCCCAAAGATGGAGAAGTTGCAAATGGGCATCATAAAGTCCTTGTTACTGAAGTAAGGACTCCCCATCCACTCGTGTTGATGTTGCACATTTGTGTGTATACGTACAGGTTATGTTAAATGCTGGGAGTGATCCCACCACAGGGAAAATTCCTTTTGTCTTCATAACAGGGAGTTTACACTGTAAAGCATCTGCAGGTTTGCAAGCAAACAGGATTTCTGTAGAGTGATGATGAGCAAAGGACCCTCACACGGTATGGAAACCAAACCTACAGCCATGCCTAAGCATCACACTGTGAAATGTAGACCCTATTTTTTTCTGGAGGAGTGTCAGGTAGCACTTTGACAGGTGAAATCATCCTGCTCTGGGTTTGCTTCTCTCTTGAGATCTCTTCCTGTTTGCCAGTTAAGCTCACAAACCCTGAAAAAAATATTCAGGTCTTAAAAATGCTGGTTGAAATGAAAGTGGAAGTAGCAAATAATTTTTTTAAGACAGCAATAAAGAGGGGAGTTGACATGTCTGTCAGTTCCAGAGGTAAAAGCATCTGAAGGCTTCAATAAACAAATCTGAAATTATTAATTATTTTTAAAGACAGTTAGATAACGTTTCCAAATAAGCTGTGATCAGAAGCTATAGAAGCAATGACTTTCTGTTATAGATAATCTATTGAAAATTCAGTTTTTTACTGCCTGACTCCAGAAATGAAAGTTGTAGACTCGTGGCCCAGGGGTCTGTTCTTCCCTCCAGACCCTCTTCTCATCAGGTTGCCCAGCCAAATAGCCTGGAAAGGAAACAGCTTGAGTGGGGAGGATGCACTCCTGGGATGTGGGTGTTACCAGCCGCTCGAACAGTCTTGAGCACCATCTCATAGGATCATAGGATGACCCAGGTTGGAAGGGACCACAGGAGGTCTCAAATTCAGCCTCCTCCTCCATGCAGGCTCAGCTCTGAGGTCAAACCAGGTTGCTCAGGGCTTTATCCAGTCGGATCTTGAAGACCTCCAAGGATGATGACCACACAAGCCCTTTAAGAAACTTCCTGCAATTGCTTGAATCTTCGTTATTAGTGTGTCAGAAATAGAAGCTCTGAGGATGTAATTCCCCTTTTCTAGAGAAATGTGTGAAGACCTTCCAGTGCTGTCTGTGCTGCCTTTCCCTTACCTCCAGAGGGAACTGGAGGTGCAAGTCCTTGGGGCCATGGCTGGGTGCCTCTCTCCCAGCAGTCAGTTTTGCTGAAATTTTGTGAGCACTGAGGAAGGCGGAAGGTTACATCACCTGTCTTTCTGATGTGACTCCTGATCTTACACCCGATTTGTTTGCTTTTCTTCTCCCTCATTGAGCAGCAGAATCATTTCAAGTGTCATCACTTCATTGCCCTCCTCTGATGGAGTTGTCTGCAAACCTGCCAGCACACCGAGGTAACCACAGGCTGCAGGGACTGGTCTTGAACAGTTTCTGCTCCAGGTCTGGCTCTCTTGGGATTTCATTTAATGCACCTGTAGGACTTGGAAATAAAGATCAACAACTGCTCTCTCTCTGTCTTTAGACAGTATTCACCTTATCGTAAGCAAATCTAAACTCTGCTGCCCCAGTTTGCTTAAATTGCACCAAATAAAAATCTTTAGCAATATCAAAATGCACACATCTGCTGGTTCTTTTCTGTTCAGAAACACAGTTTCTGTGTTTTCAAAGGAAATCAGTTTGTTCTGACATCATTTGATATTGAGATATTACTGATGTGGTGTTTTCAGAAACACCTTTTGTTAGAAAAATAGTTTATTTGCTTTGATTTGTGAATGCTTTTAAAGCCTGTAAGGACTTTTGTCATTGCCGTTCCTACTTTCAGAAGAGCTGAGATAAATGTGTTATTTTGTACCTATGAGTCTGGATTATTTATAGTGACAGCCTGGCCTATGCCAGTGCACTATGATTGAATTTGGTGGAAGAAATAAAGAGTGACATTCAGAGATGCTGCCTCCTGATAATAGTATGAAGTGTTCAGATGAAAGAATTACTTATCAGCTCCCATGGTGGAAATGTAGTTTTATAAATTGCTACAATTTCACTGAATTTCCTGAGAAGCTGCCAAGGAAAGAGGATAATTTGGAATAATAATAAAGTGGTATTTGTTCAACAAAGAGAGGTGAGTGCCCATGCTTAAAGCGACTTAAGCAATAGTATTTTTTTAGGCACATACACTTCTGGAACAGCCAAACCATTTAGAACCATTGCCCTTCTGAGAGACAGCAACTCCTCCTCTCTGCTATCACCAAAACGTAAGGGAACTACTCAAGAGAAATGCTAATGTGTCTTCCTCATTCCCATCTCGGCCAGCGCCAAAGCTACCACCCAGGCTTTTGTAGGGTCATCTTTTTCTCCTCCTTACTTGACCAAGTTCACAGGTCTTCGATGCCCTTATGGTCTCACTGAATGCTCACCCCATATCAGAGATGGGACGATGCTGTCACTGAGCAATAACATGCTCAGAGGAGAATAATAAACCCCCAGCTTGCCCATTAACCAATTGCTACTAGCAATTAACATGCTGGATGTACAAAATGTAGATGTCAATGAGCTTGACCCAGCCCAACACTGGGCAGGTCTTAACTATGGAGCTGCCCATGCACAGGTAAATGTGCAAAGGGCAGCAGAAAGAAATGCTAAAAAACTTATTTCCAGAGGCTGCTGGATCTCAGGCGCAGTGTGTGGTGCCTCTCACCAGTTGTGCCTATCGATGGGCACGCTCCCATTTGCTGTATTACACAGGTGTGCTGGGCAAAATGAAGAAAAACTAAGAACTATTTTTGTGGGTTTCATATGGCTTAAACAACCTCACTTCAGGACCAGTTTTTATCTGCAGTTATCTGTTTATCCTCCTCCAAGTACTGAGCTGCTTGATGCAGGCAGCTTCTGTTGACCCCACTCAATTGTCGCTTTGACGTTGTTTTTTTGGTGCCAAATTTAATGATTAAAAAATGGCCTGAGTGCATGCAAAAGTCTGCAGCTCATAGTGAGCTGATTTAACACAAGCAATGCCAAGTAATCCCCCTGCTACCAAGAAAATCCCACCTACAACTGTGTTCTGTCTCTGAATCTCTCTGCTGTCGTCTTAATTACTTGTTACACTCTTTATTCCTTCTCTAAATGCATAATTACTCCGTGTTTTCCTACTTAGGGGAGATTTTATATTAGTTTGAGTAACACCACTTTTGGTATTTGTGATACAGTGTAAGCTTTAAAGCTCCTGAACATACCTCAACAACCGCCATGCCATTTGTTCACCAGGAGGTTCCTGGTCTCCAGATCCTGTCTGTGCCCACCAGATACTTGGAGCTGGCTCTAATCACAAAGAGCTGCTAAGCATCAGAAATTATTGCCACGGTACAGCTACTGTGTTATATTGAAGGCAGTCCTAGATGTTCAGCACTGTAACGTAGCTCTTCTCCCCTTTCAGTTTAAAGTAAACAGCTACAACGAAACCCTGAAGCTACATCTGTTAATTCCCATAAGAACACAGTGAGTTTTAATGAGGAGTTCAGATCACCGCTCTGCTCCGTCAGCTGTCTAACCCACTCCCTTGGGAAAGAGAGGAATGATTTGTGCCTGACTGCAGCTACTCTATCAGGATGATGTGTTCCTCAACACTATAAAACCCACTTTAACTGTTAAAAAATTGCTTCAAATATAAGCAAAGTCAGTTTACAGAGGATTTTTGAAATCATCCCTTTAAAACACTCAATTGGGAATATGCATTATTGTTACTAAGTGCTTTCTGGTAGCTCACTACAGCCTCCCTGTTCTCTTAACCTCCTTCTTCCTCCAAAACAGCACGAATTTTAAAACAGCGCACGGGTTTTCATCTTCTGCTGCTTCTGCATGAACACACTGACAGGGCACCAGTGCATCAGCTACAAAGCACTCAAAAATTAGCTACATGGAGAGCTCCCTTAAATTACTATAATGCACAAAAGCAAACGCATGCTCATATCTTTCCGCTTTAGCAAGAAACTTGCTTTGCACGAGTATCTGGAGGCAAGCGTGGTGTCCAGGGTTGCTGCACACCCCATGGGCTGCAGGGGATGCCAGCTCTTGTCTTCCAGGTGTACAAGCCCATGAAGCTGCAGATCATTGTCAGTGTGGTAGAGACATGGACCAGGACGGACCAGGTGACGTCTGCCCTGGGTGCTGCAGGTCTTTGCAGAGTTGTGTCAGAGGGATGCTGTCGGTCACATTAATTACGATCACATCCAATTACTGCTGTATGAGGCCTGCGTTTTAATCACTCAGCTCATGTGCCAGCTATGGGGAGATAAGCAGGGAGCAAGACTATTTTCATCTCTTTCTTCTAATTTTTGCATATATATGCTGCTAAGTCTTTTGTCCTGGTGATATCTCGTGGAAAAAAATGTAACGGCTTAATCAGTCCATGTTCTAATCAGCACATATTTGTCATGTAAATTGATACAAGAACTCTCTTTTCCCTTTCACTCTCCTCTTTTGTATTTTTTCCACACACGTACACACAGAGTGTACAGCTCATTTCTAATTTTTATACACTTGTAACTGAATTATTTTAATCTCATTTTCAGTTTTTACTCATTTTTATATATAAAGCCACTCATTTTTAGATAAAATAATTCATTGTTATATGGTTTGCAACTCAATATTTCAATTAAACCCTTTTGCTAGGACAAGGGAGTTAGCAAGGTCTTTAATCACTTATTTCATTCAATTGCTTTTTAAGACCTAGCACCTTGTTTCTGTTTTGTCTGTTCCTTTCTCCTTCATTTTGGGGAAAAGAAACCTTCTGCATAGTCAAATAAGTATCTCAAAATATATTCAATATTTCTTTTTTCAAATTCAATGTATCACCTTACCAGTTTTTGGATTTTTTTTTAATAATGAGGTTGTACTGAAATAGCCTACGGGTCATTCTTCCCTTTTAAGTAGGGAGGAGGCCAATGAGCTTATAAACCGCAGCTCTGCCTCCTTAATACCCCCACCAGCACGATGCATCACTGGTGCTTGCACGCTTGACCTGCGGGTACCAGCCTGGCTGCATATGGGGCTGCCATAGGAGAAACAGGTGGTGCTGGGCTTTTCTTCAACAAAGGAGTGCCTTGTTACCCAAAACCATTATTTTCCAGCTGCAATTCAGTGAACGTATCCCATTACTGAGAGAAAGTTCTGCATTTCTTTAATGTTCACATTTTCCAGCTGCAGTGGCCAGCACTACAAGGAACAGGGGTTTGCCTGGAAAGGGACAATGTGCCAGAAGAACTCCATGGGTGTCGTCTTGGTAAGGAGAGTCCTCGCAGGTTTGCATTGACTGAAAGGAAAAATAAACCTTTTATGTCCACAGTGAACCTTGGCAGTTCATTCTACGTAACTCCAGGGCTCAGGCTTTCACCGATTAGCAGGTACACTGGGCATCTAAGGGAGGTGATGCTGTTCCTGGGTTTGCCGTTTCTTAAAGTAGATGGGATGGTGAAGGAACAGTTCTTCAGTGCTTTCCCCAACTCTTTAGGCGTCCTTTAGTTTCCTTAATTGGTTGTTTGCCAGTGCAAGTCCTCAGCCAGCACAAATTTCACAATTACTGAGCAAAGCGTTGAAAGTCTGTGTCTGAAGTTCTCCACATCAACACACCCCAATCTGAGAAATGTGGCCCTGCGGTTTATCTTTCTGCCTGCAGTTCCCTGGCCATGACACCACCAGCGACGTGATGATGCTCGCCCATGAGACAGGCCACAGCTTAGGCTAAAGTCACTGAAACAGAACAAAGTCTTAAAATAAAAAGATTAGTCAGGATGAGTTTGGTACAATGCTCTGGGTGATGCTCTGTTTGTGTTGAGAAAGGAATGTACTCTGAATAATCAGAAAAGATAAGGTGGGCACCTGAAGGAGAGAAGGAGACCATCGAGTCAGGAAATCGCTGAACAAAGAAAATTGAAAGGTCTACCCCACCTAGATCCCACCTATTGTGAATGGAATGATTAGGTGTCAAAATCAAATGAGTATGTATGTAAAGATGTTGTGTAACCTCTCACGAAAACTGTATAAATTACCCGACTTTTCACTGAAAATTTTGGAGCTAGTTTGTCCCATGCAAATCAGCTAGCTCCCCAATGTTTCACGAAATAAATACCTTTGCTGCTTAAGACAAAATTTGTTTCCGAGCAGTTACTCTGTGCCATTTTGGCATCATCATGATGATGCAAAACAATTTCACAACAAATTCTGCAACTGCAACTGCACCCACAGAAGGTGCATCATGTGAACATCCCCAGGGTAAGTGAAGCTTGGCTTTCCCTGGGTCACTGAGGGTGAGATTTGGGTCGTTACCTTCAGTGGTCCACCTCCAGGTGACCACTGTGTTTCTGTTTCTGTAGGTGGATGCACATGCCCATTCCTCCAAAGCATTTTTTAATCTTCCAAACTTGGCAGAGGAATGACCATCTAAGTTGCCCCTGCTTCGTGCAGATAATTGGACTAGGGCCTTCCAGACCTCCCTTCCAACCTGAATTACTCTGCAATGCTTTATCAAGTGAAAATAGTTCTTTAGATAAGACAAGAGACACCAGTACTCCCTGAGAGACAAACCCACAGAAAACTTGTCTTCCTTGGATCTTCCACTGGTCACAAAATATTTATCTTCCATCTGTTTTTTCCAAGTGCTGCTTGGTTTTGTCTTCTAAATAGCAGGAGCTGCTCCTCATACCTACTCTCTAGATATAAGACCATCATGAAGAAAAATAATTGCACTACTTAATTAATGTCTCCTGAAACCTGTGAAGAATATTTGGTAGACGTGAGCTTCTGTTGTTTTAGCATCAAAGAAACCATACAATATCGCAAGAGCATTCTTGCAATGGTCAGTGTACTGCTGATAACACAATGTCTTTAAAAATTACTCATTCCTCTCAGCTCTAGAGCTCTGCCCAACACACAGTGAACTTCAGCAGGCAGTGAATGTTGATTCATCACAGATTTGCTTGCTTCTGTCACCAAAACTGGGAATCAAACTTCATCACACCAGCGCAGCATTAAGAAGCAGGCGCTCCTTTATTTGCAGCGCTGGGTGCTCGGTGGCATCTCCACACATCAAGCACACCTGTGTAAATTTTACCGTTACATTTATACACAAAATTACAAAGTCGTACACTCCCAATTAAATGATTGGTTAGACATTTGCATATAATTGTAATATTTGCTGTGTCATCCTTTTCTGTTACTACGCTTGCGCAGGGGAAGGGTCTTCACCTAGGCAAGGGTCTTCTTGACCTGTGGGTGCAATTTTTAGTGTTATAATGAAGGGAGTTCACTTCAGGACACCTTAAAATTTAGTTTTGTTGCCAGATTGGAAGGCTGGATATCGGCCCTGCCAAGCTGCCCAATAACTCATCCTGTAACAATAGAACCTGGGTGCTCTGGTTGTGGTCTAGAGAGTAAAGACTAAGGGTATTATGGTCTATAGCACGGGGACTTCAAGTAACAGTCTCGGATAACAAGCAGTACAGCGATTCATACGTCATTGGTTTGTAAGTGCTAATATAATTCTAACACGGAGGTTAACTCCTTAAAATCAAAATGCTCTTATAACTAACTGTTACATAAACACAAAATATAGAAGTTTCCTGTATTTCGCAGTATATCTGGTCTGAGAAGATGCATAAACCTAACTGGAAACTGCTCATGCTTATGTAGAAAAGAAATAGTTTAGAAACACTGAAATTATCTCAGACAAAAAACATCAGCAGGAGCAGCACAGTGAGGGTGTAAGGACAGAACTGACAAACCTAGCACAAGCATTGGTGTCATGGACCAAACATCCAACCATCACAAGCCCTGCTGAAAGGAAAGAGATTTTAAAATCTCATTTACATTCCTGCTGATTTTGAGCTTTTGGAGAAAATCCAGCAACACTGTATTTGTAGAGGCATTTCAGATTCAACTTGAAATGCAGAAATAAAACCACAAGTTTCTCTTCTGGAATATCAGCAGTCACCATTTGCAGTGTCAATTTCTGTAAGACAGCAAGGACTTTAGTCCCTTATACCTTCCTCCAGTCCTTATTCTGTCTGACTTTTTGCAAATTCAAGTTGGTGTTCTTCATCTTATACACTTTTGGGGCATTCCCTAAGATTTTGCCACGTGGCTTTCAGTAATATGGGCCATCCCCTCAGGAAAAACCATTCAAAACTCATTTTGTGGGCTTTTCTTTACAATTTCAGCCAGCAGAAAAAATCTGCAGAGAAGTTAGGAGCATATGTGATCTCCCCAAGTACTGAGATTGCTCTTCAGGGACTTGCCCCATGGATGTATTTAAGCAAGATGGGACCCCATGCAGTGACAAGAACCACTGCTACAAGCACTGCCACAGCCACGAGGCACAATGCGAAGCTTTATTTGGCAGAGGCAAGATGTTTCAACCAAGGAACTGCCAGACCATCTCATGTGGAATTAGCCCTCATCTTCAGATAACACTGCATCTCCTGGCTCCTCCCTTCTCCCTGTCCCCTGCTTTGAAAAAGTCTGTTTTCTCTGCACTGAAAGGTCACTCTTTAAAAGGCAAGCAGGCTTAGAGGGATGGGCCAGCTACTTAAGAATATAAGTATTTGCATAAAGAATACTGCAGAATACTTTTTAAACACCCTGTGATTTTACAACAATACCTATATAAATATACATATAGCAACGTATATGTAAAATACAGTATTGGACTTAATGATCTTAAGGGACCTTTCCAACCAAAATGGTTCTATGATTCTGTATATTTACAACAGTTAGGGTAACAGAAAAGGGCTTTTCTCAAGCAGTAGTCATGGCAGTGCTGTTTAGGAACACCCCATGCCTAGTGTGTGATGGGAACAGCAGATGTGGCCACCCTCGCGCATTTGGCAGTAAGAGGGTCCCACAAAGATGTGCCGGAGACAGTCATTGAGGTCACTTCTGCGTCTTTGAAAGTGACCACAACCTATAATTCGTGCATCTAAATTTCCCCCAGTTCAAACTGGAAGCATGCATGTGATTTCTGTGAACACCTGCCCACATCCTCTCTCAGACTACTTCAATTCTGTAGGAAGTAACGAAGCTTCCCCAGCGCACGTGTCCCGAAGCTGCGGCAAAGCAGATCTGTTCTGCACTCCCTCCCTGGTGACAGCAGCGATGCCACCACCATCTGAGTCCCAGGTTTCTCCATGAGCATACACAAGTGTTCTGTAAGTAAAACCACAGTTCCTCTGTGATCTACCATATTCACATGAAGTTTGGACTTTCTGGGAATCCCTGCACATGAAGACAGTAGTATTTCCCACGAAAGGCATTGCTGGGACAGGCAAGAATATTGATAAGGCAGAATATTTTTGTCATCATGTTGACAAAGGAATTGCCACGTAAGCATTTTGATGATGTTAAAGCGGTGACCAGTGATCTCAGCCACCTCTGCAGGACAGCTGCGGAGTCTGGCTGTTGGTTTTACTTTGAGAACATTCTGGATGTTTGAAAACCTGTAAAAACACATGATGGGAGTCCTGCATTGACCACAGGTTCTCCACATTTTCCCTCAGTACTCTGTTACTCTTACACAACACTTTGTCAACATGAAAGTGTTTTGGAAAAACAGGGAGTCCCCTGGGTTAGAGATGGTTCTGCCTTACTGAAATCCAGATGTCTGAGCTGCTTCTGACATCTAATAGGAATTAGTGTTGCTAATACTGAATATAATGGTGGTGATTCTGGTTTCACAGTAAATGTTAAGATATAATGACCTGTGTCACATAGCAAGTTAGACTTAAAGAAAAAGAGAAAGAAAAAAAAAAACAGGTTTGGGAAAGATTTTAGGCTTTTAATCCAATTTTATGCTCCATATTATTCTGTACAAATGACCATTCTGATCATTGGTTGATCTCTTGGTGGCAAATCTGTTCATTGAGCCACTTTGTTCTTACACTGATTTTCCTGGTCCAAAAGAAGACCAGAACCAAAAGAACAGGGGGACAAAAAAATGTCCATAAAACATGGCAGGTCAAATGCAAGCCATGGCCAACTAGAAGAAAACGACACAAAAACCACTGAGGGGGTTACGGGGGAGCAATTGTCCCTGCCTCTCCATGAACGTCTCCTTTTGCTCTGCAGCCACCCCCCGTGCCCCGCTGAGCTGCCTCAGTGAGGGGAATGTTCAAGGCAACCAATATGGGAACTGTGGCTGGAACCGGACGTACTACACTAAATATCTGGAAGAGTAAGTGCTGGTTACTCGTGGTTACTGGTGTCCCAGAACACTGTTTCCAAGGGAGTTACAGCTTTAGCATTTTTTGGTTGGGATTAGGCACAACAAGAGAGGCAAAAGCAAAAACAGTGTCAGGAAAAGGAGTGCAGCTTTTTGTACGACTTGGAGGCTCTGCTAGGCTTTTCTGGTTGGTTTTCATAGAGGAAGGAATGATGTGCAAGCATTCCCCTACAGTCAAAGTAGGGGAAAAAAGTGCATGGCAACAGGAGGAATTTGAGGGAGCATTTCTTCAAAATGGGTTTTTCCTGTATTTTACTTTCAACCCATAAAGTTAAGCGAGGATGGGGATTTTTTTACAGGATCTTCCAGGTTCTTCTTCTTTGCTTGTCCGGAACAGCCTTAAATCTTATCTCCCATGATCAACAGAAGTTCAGAGCACGACACTTTCCAGTTTTCCTGCAGTAAGGGGTCATCCCATCACCAGGCAAGGGCTGGGGTTTCCTATTCAGTTTGAGAACAGGTTCTCTAACCCTTTTTCTCCTTTAGCATTATTTCTTTTCATGTTGCTGCCATGCACAGCAGCCGTCAGGCAGTACATCTTGACAGACATCCCTAGATAGGACCTTGCTGTAGAGTGCAGTCCCTCAACCTTTGAACTCATCGCTCCCCAAGCCCTCCTCTGTGGACCTGTCCTGAAAGCAGGACCTGCTGAGAATGACCCACATCTAAGTGCAGATGTGGACAATCATTCAAAGGAAGGAGACTGTTTACCAGCACCTTGGAGATTTGCAGTCCATATGCACATTAACATTCACTCAAAAATATGAAGTTGCTAGCACCTAACATTTTTTCATGCTTTCGCTTTGGCACCACCAAGGAGGGGGACATTGCTGTCATTAGAGGAGACACTAGGATGCAAATTCAGAATCTGAGATAATTTCCTATTTTCCTGCTGAGCACTACACAGGCAGCACCTGAGCTTCACTGTTGCCGCCTCTGGGCAGAGATGAGTTTCTGAATAACTACATCCAATTCTTCCTGGCATAAACAGCGGTATTTTTCAGGCAGTGTATAAAATTGGAAACACACATGAAAAGTGAGGGTCAAAAAGGCAAATGGCAATATCTCTGCAGCTTCTAGAGGGATACCCAAAGGGCTGTGCATATGAACCCAAGGCACTGTCGCCAACTGGCATAGGAGAGTCTGTGGCAGTACACAAGGTCTTAACCTCAGGAAAGGGATGGTTGGATGCAAACTGCCGAAAAGGATTGATCCTGGAACAGCTGGAACCTATGACTGTGCCCAGGGCTGCTCCAAGTACATGAGCTGAAACAGGCCAAATTTGTACCTGGTTGTGTACCAGCACCGTGGATCACCACACCCTCAGATGTCTCTACAAACCTCACAGCAGTCTGTCTATCCCAGGAGTGTTTCGTGAGGAAGAGTGCAGTGTGCTAACATTAAAAGAGTACCAGTCAGACAAGACAGCGAGGCTGTCAGCCTTGAGGCAGACCTCCTGAACGATCAGCTCTGCTGGGGACTCCAGTTTCACCTGGCTTCAGACGTTCCCCGGCAAGGGATCAGTGAAAGACGGCACATCATGCAGTAGAAACAAGGCACCCTTAGAAAGGTAGCAAGGTATATGAATAGTATTAGGACACAGACTGAATGGAAGGATTATGTTCCTAAGGAGATGTTCTTGATCTCTGATACAAACCCCAGAGTACCTTCTGTTAAGGCCTCCTTTAGCAGCTGAAAAATAGCAACATCTTGTATTGGTTTTCTGGTTTTTCCCTCAGACTGAGTGGCTAACACGATAGCTATGTTTTGGTAGGGTTTTTTTCCATTAGAAGGGAAAAGTAGATTGCACTCTTCTTGTGAAGCTACTAAGAAAATTCAAAGTTTACTTTTTACACACACAAAAGAACTTGAATTGTTGTTCCAAGAAGAAGACTCACTTCTTCCCTTTGACCCACACAGAAGACCGAATTCCTGTCAAGCTGGTGACATACTAAAGGATGAGCTTCCTGCTATTACATGGCTGGGAAAATATTTCTAAGAAAAACAGAGGTGCTGAGTTCCACCAAAAGGGAAGGAGCTGCTCAGTGTTGGCTTCAGTAGAGTTCTCCTTTTAGGACACATGAGTTTCACACCACCAAATGCAAACATTAATTAAAAAAAAAAAAACAAAAACCCAAAAAAACCCAACACTTGCAAGGCAAAAAGTTGAAAATATATCTCCTTCATTCTCCTTCTGCACAGAGAAGATGCGCTCATGTCTCCTAGAGCTAGGAAGATGCTCCAAGTTACTCACTGCACAAACAAAACAGCTTCTGGAGTTCCAAGGTCTTGTTCACATCATGGACTGGATAGGACAAGACTGGAGTTCCTGAGCCACAAGCTGCTGGGAGCTGGAAAGCACACTGGGGAAATAGGGTTGCATTTATGTACAAAGATCAGGATGGCTGTGCAGGGTTAGTCCAAGAGTGGATCCAGCCCAGAATCCTCCACCAGTCTCGGGCAGGTACCTAGGAAAGGGTATGAACAGAGCAGTCTCCTGAGGTAGAAGTAGGGTTTGTGCATTTTGTAACACTCAACAGGTTAGTTCAGTCTCCCATTTGCTTGGTCTTGAACCTGGAACCTGAGTTTTTCATTCTGTGCTCCCCTACTGCTTGTTTGGAGAAAGGAAAGTCTTGAATTAAATTAAATGAATGACTGAAGAGACTTGGCCCACTGTTTCTCACTGCTTTTATCCCTGTTGACCAGTCAGTGCCCTTTCCTAGTATATGTCATTTTACCATTTCACTAATACAAACCTGCCTCTTTCTGCAGATACGTGTAAACAGGACATGCATCAGCACAGCTTTCCCCAACAATGATAATAGGGAGAAAAAATGCAATGGCAGAGGGGTAAGTGAAAAACATCCAAGTATGCTTTGAACAGCAGAGTATATACAAAGTGTAAATTTGCCTCTCAAAAGCAGTAGTAGAAGTCGAGAATAATTCCTGCTTCAGCAGCACAGAGGTGATTTTGGTTTTCACCCATGACTGTCCTCCCAGATTCTGCTCTGGCCATCCACAGCTCTTCATATCAGTGTTTGTTGGTTACTTTTACCATTTTTTTTCTTTATTCCCTCAAATACTGTGAAAACCAAGTTCCACACCATAACACTTCATCCTTCATTGCATCTGTCAGTGCTACTGAATTTAAATTAGGTGGAGCTGGAGAGATCTTCTAAAAAATGCATGCTTAGTTCTGTAACTTTGCTTTCCTTACAAATACCACAGAAATGGCAATATTGGCTGCTCTTAGTCTTACGTAAAACCTACATATCAGACATTAATACTGGTAGAATTATTTCACATGTGGATTTTTTTTTTTTTTGTGACATCATTTATGAGGTATCTGCTTCTTTCCAGACAGATATTGTTGTAGAAGAGCAGAAGATCTGCCTGGGTGTTAGTGTGGATGGATGCTAAGGGAGAATAGTGGAAAGATTTGCCATCATCTGTCCTTTATCTGCAATATCACTGAGGACCAGTAAGAAAAGTACTCCCTCAACCAGTAACTGGGAAGGTCTGAGGTCTGCTTTTCTCCTGCTCTGTCACCAGCTTTAGGTGGCTCAGTCCATCATAAGTTATGTTCTTGGCAACAGTGTTCTCAAAGTACTTGGAATAATCACGTCTTTTTCTTGTCTCCAGAGAGAAAGGCTATAACCCAAAACCCACACACTTTTGTTGAGAAGCTGTTCTCCAGACTAAACACACATCCATGAAAATCAATAATTTTTGCTCTGTGTGGTTTGGGCTGCACAAATAAGTGAAGAAATCTAGCCTCAACCCTGTCTCCCAGGAAGAGAGAAAAAAAGTTGCTTGAAGCAGAGCAGCTGTGTTTGGGTGGGAAACTCTCACTGCCTACATGGGCAGGCAGGTGTGAGACGTGGGGGAGCAGAGCTACAGGTCCATACTACCAAATGATAACACAAACCTGGACTAATGGCATATGATAAGAAATCGGCCGATGAGCATCTAAAGACTCACCTCTGCATCACCTCATCATGTGCCTCTGAGAGAGGCTGGCCCCAGACCCGCACTGCAGCACGACCCAAAACCAGGGCGGCAGCCCCAGGGGAGCTCTCCCCTCTGCTGCCGCGCCACAGTGAGGATCCTCAGGATGTTGGGCAGCCCTCTGTATTGGGTTTGTGTGGCAAGGTTTGGGTAGCGGGGGGGCTACAGGCATGGCTTCTGCAAGAAGACGCCAGAAGCTTCCCCAACATCCAATGGAGCCCACGCCAGCTGGCTCCCAGACAGACCCACCGCCAGCCAAGGCCAAGCCCACCAGCAACAGTGACAGCATCTCCAGGGTAACATAGTCAAGAAAGGGGAAAAACCCAGGGTAACAGCAACTGCAGCTGGAGAGAGGGGTGAGACTGTGTGAGAGGCAGAGCCCTGCAGCCCCCCCAGGGCAGGAGGGGCAGGGGGGCTCCAGGCGCCGGAGCAGAGATTCCTGGCAGCCCGTGCTGGAGCCCCCGGCCAGGCAGGCTGTGCCCCCAGCCCATGGAGCCCCCGGCCAGGCAGGCTGTGCCCCCAGCCCGTGCTGGAGCCCCCGGCCAGGCAGGCTGTGCCCCCAGCCCATGGAGCCCCCGGCCAGGCAGGCTGTGCCCCCAGCCCGTGCTGGAGCCCCCGGCCAGGCAGGCTGTGCCCCCAGCCCATGGAGCCCCCGGCCAGGCAGGCTGTGCCCCCAGCCCATGGAGCCCCGGCCAGGCAGGCTGTGCCCCCAGCCCATGGAGCCCCCAGCCAGGCAGGCTGTGCCCCCAGCCCATGGAGCCCCCGGCCAGGCAGGCTGTGCCCCCAGCCCATGGAGCCCCCGGCCAGGCAGGCTGTGCCCCCAGCCCGTGCTGGAGCCCCCCGGCCAGGCAGGCTGTGCCCCCAGCCCGTGCTGGAGCCCCCCGGCCAGGCAGGCTGTGCCCCCAGCCCATGGAGCCCCCGGCCAGGCAGGCTGTGCCCCCAGCCCATGGAGCCCCCGGCCAGGCAGGCTGTGCCCCCAGCCCATGGAGCCCCCGGCCAGGCAGGCTGTGCCCCCAGCCCGTGCTGGAGCCCCCGGCCAGGCAGGCTGTGCCCCCAGCCCATGGAGCCCCCGGCCAGGCAGGCTGTGCCCCCAGCCCGTGCTGGAGCCCCCCGGCCAGGCAGGCTGTGCCCCCAGCCCGTGCTGGAGCCCCCCGGCCAGGCAGGCTGTGCCCCCAGCCCATGGAGCCCCCGGCCAGGCAGGCTGTGCCCCCAGCCCATGGAGCCCCCGGCCAGGCAGGCTGTGCCCCCAGCCCATGGAGCCCCCGGCCAGGCAGGCTGTGCCCCCAGCCCGTGCTGGAGCCCCCAGGGGAGCAGACCCCCACCCGCAGCCCGGGGAGGATTCTACACCGGAGGGACCCACGCTGGGGCAGTGCGTGGAGGACTGTCTCCCGTGGGAGGGACCCCGCTGGAGAGAGGAAGAGTGTGAGGACCCTTCCCCTGAGGAGGAAGGAGCGGCAGAGACAGCGTGTGATGGACTGAGCGCAGCCCCCGTTCCCCGTCCCCCTGCGCCGCTGGCGGGGAGGAGGCAGAGAAGTTGGGAGTGAAGTTGAGCCCGGGAAGAAGGGAGGAGTGGGGGAAGGTGTTTTGAAGATTTGGGTTTATTTCTCATTATCCTGCTCTGATTTGATTGGAAATAAATTGACTTCCCCAAGTCGAGTCTGTTTTGCCCATGATAGTAATCGGTGAGTGATCTCTCCCTGCTCTTATCTCGACCCACGAGCCTTTCCTTGTATTTTCTCTCCCCTGCCCAGCTGAGGAGGGCAGCGGTGGAGCTTCTTGGTGGGCGCCTCACGTCCAGCCTGGGTCAGCCCACCGCACCCTCACTGAACCCCATGAGAGGTTCAGCTGTTACAGACCATGAGTGAGAACCAAGGAACACAGGAGCTAAGTCATCCAGCCTGGAGAGGACAAATAAAAGTGCAAGCAAGGGAGTCACAGTCCTATCTTGAAGGAAAACTTGTAAATTTTGAAGCACATGATGGTGACAAATTCATTTTGGACACATTTGTGAAATATGTTGTCATGACAGAACGAACATTTACAAGAGCAGGGCAGGTCTGCAATTAATAAAGAGTACAAAAGTGCTTTCCAACTTTGAAATTAAAATGGCTTCAGAAATGCAAAAAGCACTCCTACTAAGTTGGAAAAAGACAACTATAACCATCTTTCACCTTCCATACGCTGTCATTTCTTCCCTGCTGTCTTTGTAGCATCTCTTCAACAGGACCATCACCTCAGCGATGGATCAGAAGGTCCCACTGCCCTCACTTCACCAACACAGCAGACACCTAATGATTGGTACAAGCCACACAGTCCATGACAGCCTGTGACCAGGGGCACCAGCCCATCACCTTCACACAAAATAGGTTGAACATTTCCACAGTAGCAGCTGAAGCGGAGCAACAAATTCATCTTAGGATACATTTCATCCAGCCTGTCCCTGCTGTGCCCACCAATGAACTGTACTAGCAGGCTGTTTCCCCAGAGAAATGCAGGGCCATCTCATGATTCCTGTATTTTTCATGCCATAAAATATGTGTTTTCTTTTAGGTGTGCAACAATAAGAGAAAGTGCCACTGTGATTTTGGATGGGCCCCTCCGGACTGCAAGCTGGAAGGATTTGGAGGCAGTGGACAGTGGACCACCTCCTTCTTTGCACAGTAAGCACGGTGGGGTGGGATTGCACTGCCTATCTTAGCTTTATTTTTTCTTTACATGTTCAGCACCTCTCCATCCATACTTTCAGATCGCTTTAGACTTTGCCCAGGCATCTCTTTATCCCTTGCTGTTTAGTCATGTCAGATTTTTTTTTCTCTTATCTTGCCTTCTTTTTTATCATTCCGGTTGTGCTTGCCTTGCCTGACTCTATCGGACTATTCTCAGGGCACCCACAGGAACTGCAGATCGATTCCATTAAGCACAGGGGCCACGCAGTCAGAACCACAGTTCAGTAAGGAGGTTGGTGAGGGGTGTTGTTTTGAGCTCATCAAAACCCTCTCAGGAGAATTTTCCTCTCCTCTTAACACAGATATCCAGCACAGCTCCAGTCCTGAGAGGACAAGGCATAAATAAATATGATCCTGGCACGTACCTCTGAGAGGTATACTTCTGCCTTCCTATACGTCACTTGTTCTAACTTGCTGATTAAGACATACCATGCTGTCACTCAGCAGTACTCCACAAACCCATCAGCACCTGACAGCTGACAGCCTTCAAGCTCTTCCCCGATCCTCTTTGCTCATTACTTCTGCTACTGAGGAAGAACTGTTAGATCTTTCAGCTGTTTAGTTGACCAGGCAAATGGCAAGTTGCTCAGGCAGTAACGGGCCCACTGGCGCTGCAGAAATAACTCTCTTGAGCAGATAACAGTTTGCGTGCCAAATCAGCTGTTCTTCAAGTATCCAGCCATTGTGGTATTTTACCTCTCTGCATGGAGGGGAAGGAACCCAAGCAGCAATGTTCTGCTGCTCTCAATTCATGGAGAAAGGCTGATGCCAAGTTTTAGGTTTCTACTAGGGTCTTCTTAGCGGTTGCTTGGGTGTGCTGTGAGAAGTCAACCCTTTTACACTTTCCCTATGAAAAACCTCTCGTACTTTATATATATCCATACAGTAACTACATGCTGAAGCCTCAGCTATTAACTGAAGTAGGTGTTCGACTCATGTTACTTTTCCTTCAGCGTTATATTTGGGTATTTCTTCATCTGTGATCAGGGAAGCACATGGGAAACCTTCCTGCTTGGTTTTTATGCCCTCAAACTCCTTACCATGCAGTCCCAAAGACTCCCCGTTTCGTAGCATCGCTTCTGCCTTCACACTGTATACCACAGAATCATTCAATGCCTGGGGTGGGAAGGGACCCCTGGAGCCCACCCAGCCCAACCCCCTGCTGAAGCAGCTCTCCCAGAGGAGGTTGCACAGAGCTGTGTCCAGGTGGGTTTTAATGCCTTCAGAGCAGGAGACCCCACAGCCTCTCTGGGCAGCCTGTCCCAGCACTGTCACCCTCACAGTAAAGAAATTTTCCTGTAGTAGAATGAAGCTGGGTTAAATTATCATTGATAATATACAGCTGTGGGTTGGCTTCAGCGGCAGTGGGTTGGCCGATGTAGATAAGGTGCAGCTGTGGCTGGTTAAGTGGTTGAGAGCCAATGAAGAGGGAGCAGCTGAGGAAGAAGGGAGAGAGGAAGAAGCAAGAGAAGAGAGAGTGGGCTGTTGATGAGGTGAGGAGAAGGCAGCAGAGAGACTGGTATGAAGAGTATGTTGGTATGAGATGGTAAAAGACCTTTTTGCAGCTTGATAGTTTGGAGAGTGCTGTGACATTTTTCCTCATATTCAAGTGGAAGTTCCTGTGTTGCATTTTATGCCCGTTGCCCCTTGTCCTGTCGCTGGGCACTGCTGAAAAGACCCTGGCCCCATCGTCTTGGCACCTGCCCTTAAGATATTTGTAGGCATTGGTGAGGTCCCCTCACAGTCTTCTCCTGTCCAGCCTAAACAGGCCCAGCTCCCTCAGCTTTTCCTCCTAAAGGAGATGCTCCAGCCCCTCATCATCTTCGTAGCCCTCAAGGGGTTTTATTGTTTCTCAGACAGGAACACTGGTAGCTCCCGAGTAGGGAGTGGTGGAGGTGCCATGGAGACCCAGCCCAAGAGCAGAAGGGAGGGAGCGTGCAAGTGAGCATCTGCTCATTTGGGACTGTACACTCATGAATATCTGAATTTATACAGCAAACCACTGTTCCTACTAGTGTTTTGTCATGCCGGAAATGCCTGGTGTGCACAGAGCATAATGTTCTTTCTCTTTTCCAATCCAAGTGTTGAAAGCTTCAAGGAATATGGGAAAAGCTGCCAGAATGCTACTTTTCCTCTTCTTGATTTTGTACAGCAGAAAGGCCAAGAGAGTTGCCGTTGCTCAGTGGATCCAAAGGTAGGCAAAGCTCCACTATTCTTTACATCACCTGGCAAAACTGAGGCACATTTAATAGTTTCCAACTGAGATTCTCAGCATCCCTTTCCACAAGGAGCCTTGCTATGAGTTCACTGTGCAATGCCAGCCACCATTCTTGCAAATCAAGTTCCTCCTGCTTCAAAGACAACCTGCAGGGTAATGCAACGAAATGTGCTCCAGTCTGTGAAGGGGACTCTGTCACAGCAGCCTCTTATCCAGAAATAGCAGCTACAGCTTACAGTTTTCAATCCTTACTGGCATTTGGGGTTTTTTTTAAGTTTTTCACAGAAATTTTGAAACAAAAGTTGTTGTCTAACTTCAGGATATTTTTTCATAAAATTCAGCTTTTTCTAAATGCCTCTTCCTTTTTTCTCCTTTGGAATGTTTAATCCTTTTTTTTTTTTTTTTTAAACCTTTTACTTTGTTTTCATTTTTTTAATTCACTGAAAAATGCAAACAGAACTTGATAAAGAAAGATTTTAAAATATGTGTATGTAGAGGATAAATGCTTTCTTATCCTCTTACTACATCGCACATTTTTCCCAGGTCAAATGGATTTATAAGCTTAAACGAAAGAATATGGGAATGTGACTGTAGACAGGGAGAATGTTCAAAATCCCAAACCAGAAAATGAACGATGACATTTCCCTCTATAATCTCTGTGCATCCACATGCATCAGATTTGCTGGGCTAATTTATTCTGCCAAGAAGCAGGAAAAAATACATGGAGGTTTGTTCTGCTCTTTGCAGCAAGACTGTCTAGTACCCAGCCACCTCACGTAGTACCAGTTTAGGTATCTCTACCCTTTGTTACTATCTCCAGAGCAGATGCAATAATGCTTTCTCCGTACCACAGTGTTGTGCAGTATCTCTGGATCTCAGGTGAGAGACAGGATTGAATTTATGTCATAGTTCTATTTTCTTATCATTTTACATTCACATGTCAGAGAACATGACTTCAAAAAAACACAAAACCAAAATTTCTAAGGTGCTTGTCTGTAAACTAAAGCATCTTATTCTGCATTAAATCACCATCCAAAGGTCATGTTCACAGAGCACTTTACCTTATATAGGTTGCAATCTGGAAGACAGGAAAAAAATCATAGTACCACTCCTCCTCCTCAAGAAGTGTGTTCTCCCACCTCCAATTTAGAAATGACATTCTTGAAGAATGTCCTCCTTCAAGAAAACTTCTCAGTATTTTCCAAACATCTTTTCCCTTTCTTAGTAATTCTTGCTCTCCCAGTTCTTCCAGTGCAAGTCAAAAGCTGCCAGTGAGAACAGACCCAAAAAGCGTGTGCAGCATACCTGCAGAAAATTGTTTAATTGTTTTGGTTTATGTCAAAAGACAGTTTAGGGTAAAAACACAAAGTTCCTATAAATAGAAGTGCATTCAGACTGACTGCTTCAAGAGCTGGCATTAGCATGACAACATCATTGAAGAAAGCAGAAACAATATACGAGCCCTTGTCAGAAAATAAGAATTTTGTCTACATTTGTCATACAAGATCTCTCCCAAAATGAGCAATGTGAGGTGGCAGGCATCATAGTGTCCTGGCAGGGAGCTGCCAGGCAGGGGGTCAAGTTCAAGCCTCTACTCTGGTCTTGGCCATGGGGCTTTTCTGTGGCGCCTGTTGCTGTTCAGCAAGGCTGCCCTATCCGCCAGGAATGTGGCTAATCTAAACTACGTCAAAGCTGATGCAGTTTTATCAGATCAACTTTTCCAAGGAAAAGCTCCCTGGGACAAAAAAAAAAAAACAAAAAACCAAAAAAAACCACAAAAAAAACCCCAAACATATCCTGCCTCTTCTAGTAAGAAAAGTAGAAGGAAACACAAAGGAACCAGAAAATACAGTCAGAAAGAAGAGCAGCTAAGGTCTCACCTTGCACCACTGGCACAGGGATCACCCATCCAGGAGGCCCAGTGAAGAGCCCTGGGGTCAGAAACTCATGGTCTTCAAGGAAAATTTGGAAGGTGTGGGTTCTGTAATCTGAAGAGGTGACAGAGGGGATATTGGGTAATAATCCCCAAATATATTCAAGGCAACCAGAAACTGAGACCTTGCTTTTTATGTTTATTGTGGGCAGAATGAAAAACAATGAGACTAAACTGCAACATAAGAGATTTTGGCTAGGAAGAAGTGAAAAAACGCTGCATTTCTTTTTATATAGCACTGAGGAAGTTCACCAGATCTCATAGAATAAATGAACCTAAAGAGACAGATGGGGAAAGTTACTTTTTGCTGTCAATAGTTAATTAAAGTATGGCAGGCATTGTCACAAGATGCTGATGAAATCAAGCACTGAACATAACACAAAGAAGATTAGTCACATGGAAAGATAACAAGATTAATCAAAATTTTAACAGAGTGTTAGCATAAACTACAAAAGTGAAAGCAGAAAAGGTAGTCTAGCAAAGGTATGCCAAGTCTGACATCTTTGTCTTAGATACCATCTAAATGCATGTGTGAAACAGAACAAGGTCTTAAAATAAAAAGATTAGTCAGGATGAGTTTGGTACAATGCTCTGGGTGATGCTCTGTTTGTGTTGAGAAAGGAATGTACTCTGAATAATTAGAAAAGGTTCCACTGAATTTACTCTGAATAATCAGAAAAGATAAGGTGGGCACCTGAAGGAGAGGAGGAGACCATTGAGTCAGGAAATCGTTGAACAAAGAAAATTGAAAGGTCTACTCCACCTAGATCCCACCTATTGTGAATGGAATGATTAGGTGTCAAAATCAAATGAGTATGTATGTAAAGATGTTGTGTAACCTCCCACGAAAACTGTATAAATTACCTGACTTTTCACTGAAAACTTTGGAGCTAGTTTGTCCCGTGCAAATTGGCTAGCTCCCCAGCATTGCATGAAATAAATACCTTTGCTGCTTAAGACAAAATTTGTCTCTGAGCCGTTACTCTGTGCCATTTTGGCATCATGTGTGGTCTCTAAACACCACAAGGGTCTAGAAATTACAGATTTGATAAAATGCATGTAAAGTAACTCTGTTCAGGTAATGCAATTTAAGAACTTCACTACCATTTTGAAAATATTATAAATTAGAAAAAGCCACTGAAGACAGAAAACGTTAATTAAGAATACCAGGGAAGCACTGAGACAGGGCAGAGGTTAGAAACTCCATTTGCAGGTAACAGACCTAGAAATGTAGCACACCGTGACAACTGCAGTTATAAACAGAACATGAACTGGCCCAGATCAAGGCTTGTGCAAAGCAGCACCTCATTCCTGCATGCCATAACAGCCTGGGGAAAGCATCATAACCAGGACATGGTGAGCTGCCTCTCATCTCCTGAGATTCTGCTGACAGCCACAGTTTGCATCCAGGACTTGGTATTTAAAGGTCCTGTTGCACAAATATGTCTAATCCCTCTGAATCTACTTGTCCTACTGCATCCCCAGGATCCTGTGGCTGTACATTTCACACACACACACAAAACAAAAAAAAAAAAAGTCTTCACCCTCTGGAAGTGCATCCTTCTGAACAGTTCCACTGTTCCAGTATATATTCCTTAAAATTGTAAACACCCAACTCTGTACCACTAGCATGCTAATAAAATAACGTTCATTTAAGTATAGGATGCTGCACTAACCTTAACATTTTATTTCTCAGAAGAACCTAGCAGTGGAAGAGGGAAGTCCTAAGGATTAAGCCAGAGCAGTGCCTCTTTGACCCCAGGGGGCTGAAAATAACCTACACTAGCTCTGAGAGCAGCCTCACGCATCGCTAGCTCTGTGAGAACTGTGGGAAGCCGCTGCTTCCCAAACCTGTCACATTAGTTTTGAGTTTGTTCGGCTTTAAATAGCGATATTACCTTCTCTGAAATAAACAGGTTTTCTTCCTATTTCTGTTTACAGCAAACAGCTTCTTTTCTAGGAGGAAATCCATGCTCCTCCAAGGGTTCCCATCTTGGCTTCCTAGGCATTTTACGTCTGCTGTAGCAGCAGCCTGGGTCATCACTTTATGGGCCTTGCAAACTCTGCAGCCAGGCACATGGCAGGCTGTACCTCGACATTTTGACTTTTTAGGCTGAGTGTTTGGATTTGTGAGTCCAGAGCACTGGAGACAGTAAAACAATGGTGTCTTCAAAAAAGCAAATACTAGGTATGTACCTTTATCTGCATTCGGAGAAGTCATGCACATCTTGTCCCAGAAGCCTTCGTAAAAGCTCCTCAGATCATTTGGTTTTAAAGACCATCTTTGTGAGGCAAGCCAGGCTGCCTCAAAACCTTCCCAACTTCCATTCTCCTTCTCCACATGCTTGCAGGGATTCTGTAGTGACAAATTATCACAGAATAAAAAAGACTCACTTCTGTGTCTTGGAGAAATACAAATGTCGTCTTTATATAGAGCAAATGGATTGTTTCCACATGGGGGCTAAATGAACAGATAAGTGCCTTCAGCCATGAATGAGGAAAGATAAGCTCAGCCTTCACTAATTTCATTGTTAGACCTTCAGGGCTGAGCATTACATTTTCAGAGGGATAAGCTCACCCTTCATAGAAAAAGTCTCTGAAAATCCACCTAGTAAAATTTCTTTGATGAATACAATGTCTTTCCTCTAGTCTTTCATCAGCTCTAAGCTTTCCACAGTAAAGTCACTCCCGAAGACTGCCATGTGCCCATACCTCAATAAATTATTAACCAAAGAAAACCCTGTGACAGCAGCCAAAGGGCCCTGTCAGATCTTACAGATCTTCTCTACATGACAATTAAGGATCACAAAGGAGGTTATTTCTCCTGTGAGTTCAGAGAACAGAGCTGAAAAGAGCAGGGCCAGATTTCACAGGAACAAGGACTTGGCACTCCAGGACAGGCTCAAGAACACGCCACCTTGCAGAGCTTGGCAGCTTCGTTCATGCTCCCAGCAGTGGGCGAGGTCGGCTGGCATCCTGCCTGCTTATTACGGTTTGCCAAATTTCAACCATACACACTTTTAAGTGTGGTAACATGAAGTATCTACCCACAGATACCGCCTGTACATGACAGTACAGATCCTTAGGGAACTCTTCTTGTTAAACTGTTGGGAGGCAGTTTCCAGACTTGGGCTCTCTTGAACTCTGGAAGAGTTTTCCTCCCACAAATAGGTAGAGTGGACCCCAAGAGCTGCTCAGTTTGCTTTGGTAGTGTTCCTTCCTAGCTGTGAGAGCTGACGATCTAGTCCCTTGCCATCCCACTCACCAAAGCTGGAAGACAAGACGACCACAGTTCCGTAAGAGGCAAAAGGGTAACTCAGTTTTCTGAGGGGTGCCACCCATGGTTATCCAAGTAACACGGGGGGTACAGCCACAGCATCAGCCTGCACGGGGCTACGCACACACATACATCCACTCCATGTGGGGACAGGTTTCAGTTTCTGCAGAAAGGCTATAGTGAAGTAAGTCCAAATAACATACTGAGCCTCTTCCCAAACTTCTGAGGGTGGCTCAGCTGTAGAAATAGCAAATGGAAATATTCTTTTTATCCTTGTGAATAACTACTGTGTAGTTATTCTGAATAATATATTCTGAATAATATTCTGAGCCTGAAAACTGCTCAGACATCCAGTAGGCGAGCAACATTTCATCTCATTTAAAGACTGCATCAGTTCTCAAAGTGACGATTTCCATTCCTAGTTCCTTCACAGTTTCCCTATGTACACGTCTCCAAGGCTGCCCAAAAACAGGTAACAGTGCAAAGCCAGCGGGCAGAGAAAAGCAGCTAAGGCTGTAGGTTCTCTGTCTCCTTCACTTTGTCAAGCTCTCTGCATGCACAGAACCTGCTGAAAAACAACACCCACCCTACCTCAAACAAATGTATTTCTGTATTTTCTTTATATATATATATATATATATGGCAAAGTCACATGCTGCGGCATAATGAAACAGCTTAGCCCATTCCTATTATTGTAACTGTAACAAATGTGCCCATTTTTTACTCTTTCCTCTTCAAAATTTTGAAATTAAAATATTTATTTTCTGGAGAGATTTTGAAAAAGCCTTAAAATGTGGGGGGGGGGGTTGTCCAACTTAAATGGTCATTTCAGTTATCTTAATTCAGGCCTTGGTACTTCAAAAACACTCTGTGTTATCTGTAGTACTGCAGGGCTTTTTCTCTTTTCCACCACTCAGCCCCATGTTGCTCCCTTAGTACACTGGAAAGATAAAGAGAAGGTAAAATAAAAGGCAAGAATGTGCAGAGAAAACCATTTTTGGGCTCTCTGCTTTCCGCACCTAGAACTCACAGCATCTGGTTGCTCCTCACACTGTTCTGCCTCATGCTTCTTCTCCTCAGTGGCCACCAGAAGATAATTTCCAAACACTTAATTACCACCCTCTAAACCAGATCTTGGCATTCAGGGGAAACACAACCTGTTCCTTTGTGGACTATAAGTGACGCAGGGCAGCATGAGAGCAAGGTCACGCCACCACTCACAGCCAAACATCCCAGCCCTTCCTTTGCTATTTCTCCTCTCTGTTTCCATCCCTTGCCAGAGGAGCACCCTGAGCTGACTTGGCCACTGGTCTGTCTCAGGCTAAGCTCATGTCCTGCAATTAATGCCCGCAGATGAGAAGAGTTACTGGGAGAAGGTGACAAAAGGCTGACGTAGCTCTGAGCTCACAGAGGGCCACAGCACTGTATTCTCACCTGCAGCTGGTGCTGTCCCGGCTTTACCTCCTGGCTCACTGCAACATCCCTCACAGGCTTCTACCAAAGGTATTAAAACAACTATACTGTTTGCATTTAAAAAAAACAACAACCTGCAGTCAGTTTATCTCAGATTCTTCACAAGATGTTTACTCAGCACTTTGCTTTTGAATCCTAGCACTCAGAAAGAATTGTTAAGACAAGGCTTTTAGTGACGATTGTTGTGCTGTGCAATTTTACAAACAATAACATGAATGAAGTACCTCTTCCTCTGTATGTGAGAATTCTTGCCATCCTTTCTCTGAACAATTCTAATCTTGAAGTGACAAAGTGGAGGATGTCAGGAAAGTAACCACCGGTAGCAAGTGCTTCTCACATCGACCAGCTCCGGTTCCTGCTTCCAGAGCAGCACGCATCCTCTTGGCTCAAGGAACAGGTCTGGCTTTCCATCGTTTTCACAGCACTTCTGCCTCTGTACCTCCTTTTGTCCTCGGTCCTTTCTTGCTCACTTCTGTACTGACAGCCCTGAATTAGTCCTGAGCAGAGCGTTCAGACAGCACAGCCCAAGTCTGAACCCATCATGCCACCCAGAATGTCCTACCACGTCCCCGAGCACTGCAGGAGCCCAGGAAACTGCCCTGCAAAACCACCCAAACATCTCCATTCTTCTCTGACAACTTCTGCAGGACTGACACTGACAGAACGCTGCAAAAGTGAGGTAAAAAATAAATAATACAGAATGTCAAATAACATAAGAGACACTGCACAGACTAAAACATTCCCATTCAGATATATTTCTCTAAAAAGTGATTTTTCTGATTACTCCAGAGCCACCTCAGAAGCTGTAGGCTGCCACCTTGCAGTGTTAGGGAAAATAGACACAGCTTGGCACACAACACTGTGCATGCCAGCTAAAACCCAGCCAGAAGACAGCAAAAGCACAATAATCTACAATAAACACCCAATTATCACCACTGATCCTGAAGCGTCACTGTTACAGGCAGTGAGCCCACAACTGGAAGCAAGTTAGCTGCACCAATCCTTCAGCACCTGGTCTGAGCCTACACTGGAGAGAAATGGGGAGGAACATATCGCTGGAAGAGCGATCACCTTCTGCACAGGACACAGACCTGTCGGAGCGGGCCCGTCGGAGGCCACGGAGCTGGTCAGAGGGCTGGAGCCCCTCTGCTGTGGGGACAGGCTGGGAGAGCTGGGGCTGTGCAGCCTGGGGAGGAGAAGGCTGCGGGGAGACCTTAGAGCAGCTCCCAGTGCCTGGAGGGGCCGACAGGAAAGCTGGGGAGGGGCTTTGGGCAAGGGCAGGGAGTGGTGGGACAGGGGGGAATGGCTTGAAGCTGAGAGAGGGGAGATTTAGGTTGGACATGAGGAAGAAACCCTTCCCCGTGAGGGCGGCGAGGCGCTGGCCCAGGCTGCCCAGAGCAGCTGTGGGTGCCCCATCCCGGGCAGGGCTCAAGGCCAGGCTGGACGGGGCTGGGAGCAGCCTGGGCTGGGGGGAGGGGGCCCTGCCCCTGGCAGGGGGTGGGACCGGGTGGTCTGTGAGGTCCCTCCCAGCCCAAACCCTTCTGTGATTCTGCAAACATGGGCTCATGGTGAGGCCCAGCCCTGTGATCTCGGTTCGAGCAACATCCTCTTGGCAGGGGAAACCAGAGTCAGTGTGATGATACACAGCCCTTGCCAGGAAAATAGTAATGTACCTGAGAATAACACATTTAATTGTTAAAAATAAAAAAGCCTAAACCTACAGAAGTGTTAGCTGGGAACCACCATGTAACCACTTTGCAGAGGCACTGGCACAACAGAAAGGCATTAGGCTGACTTTTGCAAAGATTTGGGAAGCTTCTGAGTTTATTACCACATTTGCACACGGATATTTCTATATATTTGAGAAGATGCACAGACCTGCACTGCATTATTACTTGTATTGGACTTGCAAATCTCCATGTATGCCTGCATTGTTATCCACATTTCAGTGTTCTGATTGTTAAAATATGACGTGCGACTAAAGACAACACTGCAACGTGACCTAGCCATGCTTCATAGAACCACAGAAACATTTAGGTTGGAAAAGACCTTTAAGATCAAGCCCAACTATAAAGCTAGGACTACAAAGTCCACCACTAAACCATACCTCTAAGCACTGCTATCAGACTGTTAATAAAATGGAATGTGTTGCTATTAGCTGGACTTTAATTAGAACAAATGAGTTAAGGGTTAATTCAGGTTATAAGCATGTTGTATGTCCTGCTAAGCACTTCCTTTGGTATGGCAAATGGTTTTGTTTAGAAAGAAACTTCACCAAGCAAGCCCTCCACAAGATAGAAAAGTTGATAGGAAGATGTCACAAGCAATGAGCTCAGCAAAACTAGGGGAAAGGTAACTCTGGCAGGGGGAGAGCAGGACCACCAACCCATTGACCGCTGACTCCAGAAACCCACCGACCACAAAAGAAGCCGAGATTGAGTGTGCAGACTAATTAACACAGGAAGCAAGGGAATTGCTTAAGAAATAGGAAACTGAGGGCAAAGTAATGAGAGTTGTGTAACTTGCAACCAATGTAGAAACAGTGTAAGGTTTTGGCAATCAAGGGGCTGGCTAGGCATTTGAGGGTTACCCCCTAGCTCCCTACTTTGCAACTGGAATACCTCGATTCAGTGCATTAATTGGTGTTGTGCACCAGGCAGTGAGCCCACTACAGAGCAACGGCACCACACCTATGTGTATTTTGAACCCCCCCATGGACGGTGCCTGCACCCCGTCCCCGGGCAGCCTGTGCCAGCGCTTGGCCACCCTGTCGGGGAAGACATTTCTCCCAGTGCCCACCCTGAACCTCCCCTGGTGCGGCTGGAGGCCGTTCCCTCCTGTCCTGCCGCTGGTTCCTTGGGAGCAGAGACCGACCCCCCTCGCTGCAGCCTCCTGCCAGGCAGCTGTAGGGAGCCAGAAGGGCCCCCCTGAGCCCCCTTTTCTCCGGGCTGAGCCCCCCCAGCTCCCCCCGCCCCCCCAGAGCTGTGCCGCAGCCCCTTCCCCAGCCCCTGCCCGGCTCTGGACACGCTCCAGCCCCTCCGGGTCTGCCTGGGGGTGAGGGGCCCAACGCTGAGCCCAGGGCTCGAGGGGCGGCCGCACCAGGGCCCGGCACAGGGGGACGGGCACTGCCTGGCCCTGCTGGCCGCGCTGCTGCTGACACCGGCCACGCTGCAGGGCCCTGCGCCGCCCCGCACGGTGCCGCGCTGCCCGGGGCGCATCCATGCCCTGCAGGCCGCGGCCACGCCCCCACCCCCCTCAGGGGCGGCCGCGCGGGAATAACGCGGTTCCCCCCCGGCCCCCGCGGTTTTCCCTCTGGGCGGCGGCAGCGCCCGCCGTTCCCTCACAGCCACCGGCGCCCACCGGCTCCAACCGGCCGCGACCGGCTCGGAGCCGCGCGCCGGCCGGGAGCGTCACTGCTGTGCGCCGCCGCGTGACGTCAGAGGCGCGCCGGGCCGGCGGGCGTTGCTATGGAGGCGGGGGGCGCCGGGGAGGAGGAGGAGGAGGCGGCGGCGGCGGACGAGTGGCTGCTGCAGTCCCTGCGCCTGTGAGGGAGCCCCGGCCCCCCTGCTCCGGCCCCCCGCCCCCCGGTCCCCGCCCCGCCAACCTCCCTCGTTCCTTGTCCCGCAGGTACGGGGACCTGCACACCTTCGAGCTCCAGGCGCCCACCCGCCTTATTGAATGGGCCCGGGGGAACCGTGAGTGCGGGGCGGGCGGCACCGGGCCCGGCGGTGCTGAGGGCGGCGAGGGGTCGGGCCGGGGCACCGGGGAGGGAAGAGGGGCAAGGGGCTGGGGCGGGCTGGGCCCAGCCGTGGGGAGGAGGCAGGCCGGGGGCCGGGCCAGGCCGGGGGGGCAGGGTTAGGGCCCGGGCCCCAGAAGCGGGGTCGAGAAGCGGGGGCTGCACTGGGGTTCAGCCTGGGCTGGAGCTCTGGGTCTGTTCCAAAGTTCGGGGTGGGCTGTACGATAAAGAAGGGAGATTTAGGTTGGACATGAGGAAGAAACCCTTCCCCATGAGGGCGGCGAGGCGCTGGCCCAGGCTGCCCAGAGCAGCTGTGGGTGCCCCATCCCTGGCAGGGCTCAAGGCCAGGCTGGACGGGGCTGGGAGCAGCCTGGGCTGGGGGGAGGGGGCCCTGCCCCTGGCGGGGGGTGGGACTGGCTGGTCTTGAAGGTCCCTTCCAGCCCAAACTCTCTGATTCTGTAACTCCAGAGTCTGTCTGAGGGAGGGGGCCAGGTCTGGAGGGGGGGAGGGTATCTCATCATGTCCCTGGTTCTTCATGCCCACCCCCAAGGTGTCTGTGTAGCTGGGTATGGACAGTCTGGTGGGAACGAGATCCTGCAGCTGCTCCCACCGCCAACACTGCAGGCGAAGGAGACCCAGGTGGGTGTTGCAGCCAGGGTGGCACCAGACCTCTCTGTCCTCCTTGACCTGGTGTCTTTAGAGACCAAGCTACAGTTGTGCTGGGCTTCACAAACTGTTTCTGGTTTCTGTTGCTCTGACAAGGGCTTGGCCAGGTTTTGAGCAGCTTTGGTTGAAAGGTAAGGCACATAAGTCACCTGGCTGCTGTCCAGATAAAGCAGTACAGGTTGGGCAGTCCAGTCATGTAATTCTGCTGCGCTGCAGGCAGATTGTGCTGTGAAAACTTCATCTCCAAATGTGTGAATGAAAGCATTTTGTGTGGAAGTAGGACAGATGAGGACACAAAGGCAAATGAAGAAGGGACTTGCTGAGGCACCCGAGCCTGGGGGACCATGCTGCTGACCAGTGAGGTTGGCCCTTGGGTGGGTGACCTCTACACTAAAGCAGAAGGTGTTGTTTAGTCACTGGGTGAGCAGAAAGCTCCTGAGCCAGACATGCACAGATGGCAACAAACCCAGGCAGAGCTCTTGGCAGGAGCTTTCCCCAGTGTTTGGTTTTTTTTTCTCCCCCTCTAACTATTTTGGGATCCTTCAATCCTATCCACTTCTGTTGAAATAGGCATTACTGGACAGGCAAAGCTTTACCAAGTGAGAGTGTGCCTTGTGTGTCTGTCTTTTTTTCATGGTAACCAACCACACCAAGTTCTGCACCATTAAGTGTGAAGAAATGACTTTGCCCCTGATTTCTAGGGCCTGTGTCCAGAGAGAGATTTCAAGGTGGAATGTGGTGGATTTTCAAACCGCCCAGTGTACAGCCTGAAGTTCGTGCCAGACACCAGGTACGGCCATAACATGGTCCTTCCAGGGCATATTGGAGATGGTGAAGGGGCTTGTCCCCTGAGAGAGAGCTCCTTTTGCTTGCCTTTTCCCAACGCAGCTGCTCAATCCTGCCAGCTCCGAGAGCAGCATTAGTCTGGGTGAGGAACTGCTGGCCAGTGACGTGTAGTGGTCCTCCCAGAACTCTGTCTGGGTGTTTGGAGAGGAGCCATCTATCAGCAAAACAGAACGCACCCCGCTGCTGCAGTACTGAAAGCCACAGTGGTGCGCCTTGTGGGGTAGATGGCAGGGAAACTGAAGCTGCTGCTGGATACCTTGAATCCTCAGCTTCTTCTAGAAGCAAGCTGCAGGGGCTGGTGACGTAGATGCTGGCTCACCAGGGATCCCTCCCTGCTCCACTTCTGAGCAATGAGGGCATGTGTAGTTTTCTTGCTCTGCTTTTTCCATCCCTTCTGCATTTGGCACTGCGTGGAGGTGCTCAGCAGATCAGGATACTAGTGGCTGTTGCCACCTCTCTGTTAGTCCCTGCACATGCAAGTTTGAAGGGGTTTTGCCTGCTGTGGATTGTAGACCAAGCAAATACGCTTCCTCTGACTGGTTCATTTCACTCCTCCAGTGCTCTCCTCCTACACAAGCCCCTGTTGCTACTTTGGCGCTCTTTGTGCTGTTCTTAGTCTAGTGCTTTCGGAAAGTGTGCTAATTAAATACCATTGCCTGGGACTGTGTTTGCATGGGCTGAGTAAAGCACCCTGGCATGAGGAGTTCTGGGATCACGGTCCTTAAGGTCTCTTCTGGGCTGTGAGCAGAGGCAGGAGCTCCTGAGCACAGAAGGAACAGCAGACCAGTTTGTCCCAGGCCAGAGAAAAAAGGCTGTTCTCTGCTCATGAAGAGTTTTGTGGGGTTCTTTTTGTTTCCTCAGCTTGCTGGTGACGAGTGGCCCACCAGACAGCTCCCTCCAGGTATGGCAGGTGTCAGCAGAGGACTCTGGTAAGGGAACATGTTTCTGAGCTTGAGTAGTTTCTCAATGTGCTCTTTGCATCAAGCACCTCTAGCTTCCCCTTCTTCCTGGATGTAAAATGAGGAGAGGAGTGCCAGTCCCGTTTACTGACATCCTGAGTGACTGCCCTTGTGTGGCAGGGGCTGGAGAAGGGCATGAGACAAAGGGTCTACACAGAGTCTGGTGGCTTGGAAAGATGTGGACTTGACAGCACAAACCTCGTAAGGGAATTAAGTAGGTTTAGGCCTGTCATGGTGTTTTTCCACTTATTTGTGAGCTCTTAGTTATGCAAACAAAATCCCTAACCATCCAGTTGGCACAATGTTCCCTTAGTATCTCCAAGGGTTAGAAATAAAATAGCTCCATACGTCACCATGTATGGATATACCATGAACCACCTCACTTCTCCAAGCCTATGTCTGCTTGCTTCTAGAAAAGGATTGCCGTTGCTTCATCTACTAATTGTGAAATACTTTGAAACCACCAGAAAGGAAGTGCAAAATGTTATTAGAAGTTTTCTTATTCTTCATTGAAAATAAACATCTTGATTCACAACTTTCCATGCATTTTGCTAGATTTTAAACAGCTTGTTGTCAGTCCTGGCTGGATGTGCTAGAAACAGTGGGTTTATTCCGGAGAAGGGGTTAGTCATAATTGGATTTCTTACTGGTTTAGTAGGTCGCTTTTAGCTTTGCGAGGAGTCTTTGTGAAACAGCTTAGTCTTGTGGATTACTTGACTCCTGATGTGTTTTACAGCGCTTACATCTCTTTCAAATAGATGTTATTAAATCTGTAAGCACCATACCTACAGAAAATAGCACTGGACAACCTTGGGCTAAAATTGCAACCATTTCGGCCAGAGCCCCGTGGGTCCTTCACGGCTCAAGACTCAACAGCGTCCAAATTACAGAGGTTGAATCAAGGAAAAATGTCTACATGGCAGGTATTTAAACCAAGTCTAATATCTGATTTTTGAAAAGTTAGGGTTTGGGTAAAGCAAGGGTAACTGCTCCGGTGGCAAACGTTTCGCTGGGTGGGTACTTTCAGACACGTGACAAAGGGTACAAAGATATTTGCAGAAAGTACATTGTCTTGAGGAAGAAGGCTACAATGCTTCTGTCAATCTCCACTACTCCCATGACAGTGACTTCTGAGGCTTCTGCCCCAGATCTGGGCCCTACCAGAGCACCGCAGGTGGTTTCAGTGCCAAGAACTGGGTTAGCAGAGGGCTGCTGTGTATGTTGTCCCAAACAGGGGAGGTGCAGAGTCACATCACTTGGGGCTGTTGAAATCTGGCATCGATTTGTTACTGAGCAAACTCTATGTTACTCTGCAATCTGTTTGTGTGGGTGGGAGGAGGGATCATGCCAGCCTTGTTAAACCAGCCCTGCCTGACCTCGAGGTGGTTAATCCAGATCTGGTTTATTGGGGGTCCTTGAAGACATCTGCCTTCACCTCCACAGTAAGGCTCGGTGCCCACACATCTCATCCTTTGGTGAGAACAATGTCTGTGTATGTGTCCAGTGGCTGTAATGCAGCGCGCTGAGCAAAAGGAAGGTCTGTTTGTCACTGCTGTGCTGTGTCCCTGTGCTGCAGGGACTCTCGTGACTCCCGCTGCTGAAGGGTAGTGCTGGAGGCATTTGCTCGTCAGAGCTCTGGTCCATGACGGGTCCCGCTCCAACAGAGCTAGTGTTAGTTGCGGGCCTGCCTGTCTCCTCTGCCTGGGTATTAACATCACCTTTGGAGGGGTACAGACTGTGCCTGCTCCGCGTGGATCCTGCGCAGAGACGATTCTCGAGCAGGCAGTTAGTGTCTGCTGCTGGCTCTTTGGAAGAACTACTTAGCATTGCTTGAAAGCCACTTCCAGGAACAAGGCTGGAAATCTGCTTTCTCGGGCAAGATTGCAGCAGAGAAATCAGGGAAATGCTCCTCATGGCATCTGAGATCTGTCTCTCTTTTCTAGCCTCCAGCAACAACGAGGAGCTGGGCGGCCTGGCCTTTCTGGATTGCAACACGTTGCTCCTCTGTTGTGCCAAGGGGCAACTGTGCCTGGCCGACATTCGGCAGCCGCAGAGTCCCTTGGAGGCTGTGTCCGTCCCCTCCGCGCCGTGTGGCGAGCAGTGGTGCATGGGAGTCGGGCGCCAACCTCAAGGCTCTGACTCAAGCTCCCAGCCCGTAGCTTGCCTCTCAAGCGGAGGGCACCTCACCCTAACAGATGTGAGAAAAACCTCCGAGTCCTTGGCCTCAGTAAAGTGCAGAGTTCCCTCTCCCAGCTCAGGTGCGGAGTTCCTCTGTGTCTCCTGGGCTCCTGCGCTGGAAGGCTGCCTTGCTGTTTCAGGTATGTGCTTTGGGCAGAGATCTCCTTTTCTGGATGCTTTTTTGATCTGTATTTCAGATCAAGTGCCCCATTCACCCCACCTTACTTTAAACACCCCTGTGGTTCAGTGCTGCCCCTGGAGCCAGCAGCGGTGCAAGCTAATTTATGCAGCTACCTCTCTCCAACAACTACAGAAGGGGACTGCGTGGGTCCGGGGGGAGTTCCCCCCCTGGAGAACAAAGACCCCAAGCCCTTAGCAAACACTGTCCTGATAGTGCCAGTGACAGCCTGACCGCCACGATACTGTGCTGATAAGACCATCTGGGCAGCAAGTCTGCCTCTTGGCTGGAGCATTGCAAATTCAGACTAGTGAATCTGCAAGCTTTTTGGATCTGGCCTGTGTTCTCCCCAGCAGCTGTTAGCTGAGACAAGCTCCTCGGAGGCTTGGATGCTCTGCCTGTCACAGGTTTTCAGTCTGGGCCTTTGTCCTCATTTCTGTCTCAGTAGCCCTGCTGGGAGGTGAGCAGGAGTCCAGTAGGACTAGAGCAAAGCAATTTACTGCTGCAGTCTCTCTGATTCCCTTTTATTCAAGGTTTTGATGGGACCGTGCACGTGTACAACTCGCAGAGCTGGGACAGCTCTGGCAAGGAAGCAGAACCGATCTTTGTTCACAAAGGCCATGTATTCAGCAGACTGGGCAGCAGCGGAGGTCCTCCCCCGGTCACCGTGCACACTTGGCATCCGCAGAAACCAAGAACTTTACTGTCGGCAGCAAGCGACGGTTCCCTGCACGTCTGGGACTGGGTTGGGGAGTGTGGGTAGGTGATACTTTCGGTGGGGTGGGGGGTGTTTCCTGTGTGTGTTCTGGTTTGCGTAGGCTGCGGGGTGTCTGTTTGCATGCAGATACTGTTTTGAGACAGTTGTAGTGAACAGAAGCAGCTGTAAAACGCTATTTTAATACAATAAAAGTTTTGATTGTGATACTACTTCTCCTGTGTACCATCCTTCAAATGATAGCTGTGACCATGTTAGCAGCCCTGTAGCTCTGGTTGCATCCGCTAGCCGAGAACACCCTGCCATCATTCTCTCATAGACTCGTGTCACGTCTGCACCATACTTTTCAGAAGAAACAGACAAAAAAGCACGAGCATGGTTTGAGGAAATGGGCTATTCTGTGGCTTATTTAACCCGCTGTCTTCCAGGCCCGAGGCACCCAGGGGAAGGCTCTACACCCCACAGGATGCTGGCCTGTCGTCACGTGTGTGTGCCACGAGCAGCGGCCTCTGCTCAGGAAGTTGCAGTGCAAACGCAGCCTGCTCGCAGCCTCAAAAAGGAACAGGAACCACCTTTTTCAGCCCCAGCCTGTTACAAGCTTTGTCCTCCCCCTGTGTAACTGGAGAGCACCCAGCCTAAGAAAAGGCGTTGGTATCTTTTTGGCTCTTTTCCCACCAACTGAAAGTTTAAACTTGATGGAGCTAATGTGATTTCCTGGGCCTGAGGAAGCCAGGCAATGGCTTGCATTGCCTACGCTGCTACCAGGGTGTTACTTGAGGGGGGAAAAAGCTGTCTGCTCCTTATCCTGAACGTGGAAAGCCGCGTTTGGTGGAGCAGCTGGGGAAGGGAGTCAAGAGCCGTGGCAGAGGCTGGTAGCGGGGCAAGGGAGGGATGCAGGCAGGGGGTGCTCACCGGCAAAGCGGGGGACCCTGGCTTGCTCTGGCACTGGGGGTTGCGTGCGCAGCAGCCAGCCTCCATCCTGCGGTGCAAATGCTCGCGTGGGACCCGCCAGGCTGCCCCCGCTCCCTTCTGCATCCCAGCACCCCACGGTCACTGTCCCCTCGTGCTTCTAAGTGCTTTTTCAAGGTTATTTCGGGAACTGCTGCTCTGCTTCCCTCCAAGAAGGGGTGCAAAGGGCTCCCCGCTTCTCTGGGTGTAAGCTGGGGTGGAGGACGGGCGCGACGGGTGCTGGCGCAGGGTGAGTTGGGGTGAAGGTTGTGTTTGAAGCGGCTGGGGAAACCTTGGCGCTGGGAATGCGGCGTACGGAACTGCGCTGTGTCATGGCAACAGCTGTCTGCCTGCGGGTGCTAGAGCTGAAACCTCCTCCCATCCACGCAGGAGCAGGGGGAGCTCCCTGCTGCTCACCTCGCAGCTTTCCTCCCAGCACAAGCCATGTGGGCTCTTGCCCCCGTACCCAAAACTATCCCTGCCTATGTGGCAGGGTGCGGAGGGGAGCGTCTCCTGCCAGAGGCTGGTGGGGGTTGATGCTTTGTTACCCACCGAAGCCGAAGCCGTAGGTCTGTGTCGCCACCGGCAGTTGACGTACCAGCGAAGGAAAAATCTGTTCGATCCTAGGAGGAGCTGAGCACTCCTGCAGGAACACCTGGTCTTCTTTTCCACCCCTGGAGGGTCCCCAGCAAAGCAAGTCCAGCTGTGCCAACGTCAAACTGATGTGACTGGGTTCCGGCCAGGGGCCTGGGAGGATTTCTGCCCCAGTGAGGGACAGCTAGGAGAGTTCCTGGCCTTCCAGGCTCTCTGCATCTGCCACTGAGCCTGTCCCTGCTGTGGGAGAGCACAGCGTGCCCTTCCCCTGCACTGAGACCTCCAAGTTCACCAGTTTAGGAGGTGGCTTTTTTGACCCAAGGTTGGGACCAGGCACAGTCCCAGGAAGGGTAGTGTGTGGCTGATGGGTACACGGACATGGAGGGTTCCCAGGGCGGGATCCTGAAGCTCAGGGCATTTTTCTCAAGCACCCCAGGGAGCACAAGATTTGGCAAAGTGAGGTGCATGGCTCCACTGCTGGAGCTCCTCTGGGCTCCTCCACAACATGCAGCCTTTAGAGAGAGACACCCACCCGAGCGAGGGTCTGGCCTTGGAGGAGGTGGGCTCTGAGGAGGAGAGAAGACTACTGCAGCCTTCCCAGCAACCAGGCTTCATCTTCCTCACCATCTCCTTCGCAGGGTCGTGGTGGAGGACCTGACAAGCAGAAGCAGCAGAGCTGGGCCTGACCGCCCCAACACCCCATGGTGATGCAGGTAGTGCAGAGAGGACAGGGAAGCAAACTTGCTTGACTTTCCAGGGAACTGGGGCTTAAGCAATAGCACAGTTTGTCCTCATCTAAATTTCTCTCTTCCCCCTTCCTGGCAAAATAACTTAAGCCTTCTTGTCCAGCTTGAACCAGATTTGACAGGGGACTGGAGATGTCCAAAACTCTTAAGTACTTGCAGCTGCTGAGGCAAGGGATTATGCACAGAGGAGGGATGTCCCCTTAGATGTGGCACTGGAGAACTCACACAGGGCGATAAGGGCATTCCTCCCCGAAATGTACCATGTGGACCTTCTAGCGATGCCTGAATATTTGATGAGAGTCTGGCTGTGTGGCTGTGGGAACTTTGGCTTTGCTGGAGCCACATTTGTCCTCGATGGGAAAGGTTGGGATGGTTCCTGCCAGCCCCCAGCGCAAATGCTAACACCCATGAGACGGCCCGACTTAGGGATGGGCTCCTTCCCCAACAGCATCAGCGTGGCAAGGGGCAGCCTGCAGCTGCGTTGGATGCGGATGTGTCCAACCTCTGCTCTCCCTGGGACCACAGAAAGGTTCTCCAGGACCCTTGCCTTTGCTGAGGCAAGCTGGCCACAGAGCCTTCCTCTCTGGTCTAACCCCAGGGCAAGGTATCGCAGCTGGGGAGAGCGAGTGGGCTGGACACGCCGGGCTGGAGAGATGTTTCCCAGCGGGTAGCAGATCCAGAACGGTGCTGTGGATGTTGGCCCGAGCAAGCCGAGCAAGCCATGCTCTGGGTTTCTCCTCCCTTGCCTGGGAGGGGACAAGCCACAGCTCTTCCCTGAGAGGCTGTCCCCCATTTCAGGCTGGGAAATTGGGAGGTTACTTGGCTCACACACACCCATATCCTGGTCCATCCTGCTCCCGGGGGCGATGAGAAGCTCACTGCAGCACCAGCTCCACCCTCCTTGCTGTCCCTCCTGGGATGCCCACCTGCTGCAGCGCCAGGCTTGAGCTGTGGACTTGTGTGGAGATGTGCAGGCATTGCTGCATCCTTCCGAGGAGATGCTTCACTGCTCTCCCTGGCTCCTTCTCACCCCCTTGTTGGGAAGACATGATTTCAAACCAAGTGTGAGCCTGGGTTTTATTCTGCAGTGTGAGGCTGTGTGCTGCAGCAACCAAGGGAGCTACGGTGAAAGGAGGAGCACCCTCTCCTGCGCCCAAACAGAGGTCAGTGGGAGCAGAGGCAAACTTAATGCAACTATTCTGTGTGACACCTGGGGCCGAGAGGTGGTCGATGTTTGCAGTGCGGCTGCCAGCACTGCTTTCAGAGGGTGCCTGCATGTGTTTAAGGACTGGGGACTTCTGCTTCATGGCCTTGTGTTGCTCTCTAAAGCTGCTGGGCTGTATTCTTGGGTGAAGATTGGCACGGGCATGCCTTGCTGGGTTTAACAGGGCAGTACCTGTGTGTGCTTGTGCCCCTGGCAGCTGGACCATCATCTGCTCCTGGAGAGGCTGGGACACCTCCATTTGCACTGAGAACCATCCAAATTGCCCTGTCTCACATGATGATGACACAGGCCTGGTACCCAGCTCTCAGCATCATCCCTGCAAGTTGTTCCTCCTGTACAAATGCACAGTACCGGAGAGTCCGCAGCATTTACAGCTGTCTGGCTGCTGCGAGAGGCTGACTTTGATGATAAGCACTGTGGCGGTTGCTCTTCTTCATGCTTGTGGGCACTGGCTCCCGGATGTATCGTGCCCTGCAGTGTCAGCCTTTAGGGCACAACCATCAGCTATGAGGAGCTCCTCGGCAGGACCCTGACTGGACACCACTTGTTTAATAAGTAGCTCGTTAGTAGGCTGTGCTCGCTGGGTACCGCGTGGCCGTGCATTTTTTTTTCAGAACCACGGGGTGGCTCAACAGAGTGGTGTGAGCAGGGCAGGTGCTGCTGCTCACCCTGGTCCTTGGCAGGAGGAGCGGGATCCGCTGCAGTGGCTGCGTGTCCATCTGTGCTGGTCTGCTAGGACGGTGTCTCAGCTGATGGAAAGCCACCGGCATTTCGGGGGCAGGGTATAGCCCGCCGTGAGAGCGACGTGTTGGTTCGGTGCCTTGCCCTGGATGTCTCTCTCTGCTGGCAGAGTGCCCAGGCAGGGCAGGCTGAAGCTGCATTAGTCATTTCACACCCAACCCACCAAGGTTTCAGGTGTTGGCTAAGAGCAACCAGGGTGCTGGGGTGGTGGAAACTGTGGGGGTCGTGCCTGGGCAGGCAGCTCTCCTGTGCTCCCCCTGTGCAGGACACAGCATGGTGCCAGCCCGGTGGTAGTTTTAGCATCGATTTGTGCAGGTTCTGCTACAGCCCAAACCTTGCAGACCGCGCACACGTGCACACACACGTGGACATCTGGTATGAGCCGAGGGCAGGAGCCAGGCTGGCGTTTACCCACCATATCTGCGTGACCTTGGAAGCCAGGGCATGCCCCAGGGAGCAGGGAGCCGCGGTGGCCAAAGTCTCCTGCAGGCAGGTGATGGGGGAGGGGGGGGGGCTGGGGCTGGGGGGGAGCTGAGGCAGCCAGAGCCCCAAAGCCCAGGCAGGGATGCTGGAAACACCAGGGCTGAAGACGGGCTGCAGCTAAAGCTCATGTCCATGCTAATACACAAATTAATTAATTTGCTAGCGGGGAAACGTGCAACTGAGGACAGGAACAGCAGGATTATTCGATGCCGTGACAAGGAAACCTGCTCTCTGCGTTTGCATTTGACTTGCTGGGGTGAGACACAGCAGCAGAGGGGGGGATCAAGAGCCTCCACCCATCCCCCAGCACCCTGAACGGGTGCCTCCTTGTATTAGACCCTAGCCCCTGTCCTGAGCCAACAGAAGTGTCCAGGTGCTGGGACTGTATTTTATGATTTATTCTTTTTTTCTGAGTTTAATAAACTAGAATAATTTATTTGACAGAACACAGAAACATCACAGATATGGTGGAGAAACCAAAGAAGCAGGTATCAATGAACAGTACAAAGTAACCACTTTTACAAAAAAAAAAAAAGGTACCACTCTGCCCATCAGCTTTACCCAAAAGTAACGGGGTGAGGGGCTCAGCTCTGTGCTCCCCCGGCCAGGGAAGGACGGAGCTATCCCCATGGGTTGCTCTCAGATGATGATGCTGACCGCAACAGCACAATAAATAGTGAGAAGGGCCTTTCGATCGGTGGTGGGAGACCCCAGCAGACCCCAGTGGGGTGGGATGGGACCCAGGCACCCAGCAAGGGAGCCCCAGGACCAGCACCGCCGTCGGGAGGCACAAGCATCTGGTGAAACACTGGTTAGGGCAGCAAACGCTGTGCTCCCCTTCCCTCCCGATCCCCAAATAGGTGCTTGACCCCCATGCAGGCACAGATAAGGGGAAAACATCAACCAGGGGAGCTTTGCAGCTTGGGGTTGCAGGCAGGGGGGCAAAGCATCCTTGGTGTAACGCCAATGGGAACAAGGCTTACACCATGACCCTGCTGTGGCTGAGAAAAGGCATTCGCAGCCTCTCCCAGAGCAGATGGCACAGACCGATGGCGGGGGCCCGCATGCCCCTGCTGCCAGCCCTGTCCCTGTGTGCCAGCTCCAAGTCTGCTGGCCTTACCTGGCCCCAGCAACTCATAGCTCGGAGCTCCTTCCCTCCAGGGAGGCTCTATTGGTGTAAAAATCGGTGCAACTGAAGGATAAATCCCCGGGGTCGGCTGCTCAGGTGGATTGGGGGTGGGGGGAAGAGCAGGGGGAGCGATGCCCACCCAGCTTTGCCAGCTCCAAAACCCCGGTGCCGGCTTGAGCCTTTACTGGGGAGCAGTTGGGCTTCGGTCTCAGGCAGGGTCCAAGGGTCAACGCCAGGCTCGTGCATCCCGGGCAGGGAACGCATGCGGCAGGGCCAGACAGGAGGGGACATCCAAGGTGTGCGGGTGCCCTTTCCTACGAGCAGGCTGCCTAGAAAAGACCCCACCCACCCCCCATTCTGCTGCACCCCCTCCCACCCACCCCCCGTAGCAAACTGGTGTAGAGACCGGACTTAATATAAAACGCATAAAAGAGGCAGCTCATAGGAAAGGGCTCTGAGCACAGCGGGGAAGGGGCAGTGGGTTGGACGGGAAGGGGGGGGCTAAGGCAAGGGGTGCTGTGACCCCCCCAGACCCCTCTGCCTCCAGCACCCCTCTGGCCGTGCCCTGCATGGGAAACAGCAGCTCTGGCAGCTGGATGAAGAGTGACAACACGGCACAGCTGGAAGATTATAATTGCTGTCGCCATCGGGCGATCCATAGGCTCCCGGTACAGGTAGAAAACAAAATTAATTAATTATACAAAAGAGAAGAAGCCTAATGCACGGGTGTTACTGGCGCAGGCCGGCCAGGCGAGCTGCGGGGGGCTCGCTTATCTGTCGTTGAGCTGCGGGGAGTTTGTCCGCTCCTCCTCGTCCTCTTTGTCATCCTTCATGCCCTTGAGTCGCTGGCGGGCAAAGTCTTCGAACACAATGTCGTCGTCACTAGCGGAGACAGAAGGGAGAGGGGCTTTACTGGGGGGGGACAACAGGGTGTGTGGCGAGCCTGGGATTTGGGGGCACCCACTGCAAAGCTGCCCTGGCTCGCACGGCGAAGGCAGGTGTGCTCCCACATGCTCAACCTGTGCTGCGGCATCTCAGCAGCTCGGGGGGCTCTCTCTTAAAACCCCATCCTTCAGCAAACAGCCTCATTTTTCAAAGCTTTACCAATGCTTGCCCTCCACCCACCCCCCCAAAAAAAAAGCCCCCAGAGGGGTGGATGCCTCAGCGCTTGCTCAGTGAGCCAGCTGAGCAGCCCAGGAGTGATGCGCAGCCCCAGAGCTCTGCATCGGCATCACTGGGGCTGTCCACGCCATTCCCCCTGCTCCTCGGGGAGCGGCTGGGTTGGTGGAATGCTGCAAAACCTCCCAAACCCACTTATTCCAGCACAAACACGGAGCTGGGGATTAACCCAGGCAGTGCAACATGACCGCGGCATCACCAGCCCCGGGGACTCCGCAGGGACACCCCCACCCCTCCGATGCACGACCCCGGCGGGCGCTTTCTTACTGCGGTTTCTCCTGTTTTTTGGAAAGCCGTGCAGGGAGATGGCGAGGGAGGAGAGAAGAGAGACGGGCAGGGCATGCGTTACAGGTTACGTGCGTGGGGTTAGTCACGGCGTGCCGATCCCACGGTACGGCACGGCACAGCAGGCATTAGTGGGTTAGGGGGGGTGCCATGCAACCTCTGGAAACACTTCGCATTCCCACACAGACCCCGAGGAGGGGGAGCGGGGGTTTCTTTTTGTCTCTTACTTTGTGTCAAGCTCTATCAGATTTGTATCTATGGGTGCTTCGTTCTCTGGAACTGAACAGAGGGAAGTATGGCACAGGATTAGTCACCGCAGACACCGGGGTCGTCACTGCCGTCCCACCGGGTGGGTGCGACCCCTCCCAGAGTGTGGCTGCAGGGGGGTGATGGGGGCACCCCCATGGTTTTAGCCATGCTGCCCTGTGAACGGGTTGCCATGGGCTTGACGGGAGCCGAAAACCTCCATCAGGCACCGCGCAGCCTCTCTGGCACAGACAGAGGAGCGGGCTGACCCCTCTGCCCGCTCCCACCCCCCACCCCACGGGGGTGCTGCCCCACACCCGGGGCTGGACACTCACCGTCCCGGTGTGCCGGTTCCTCCTTAGGTTTTGGATGCATCAGCGTGAAGGGCAGCTCCACTGCAACATCGCTGCAAGAGAGGCTGGGGTAAAGCACAAGGCTGCCTGCGCTTTGCAGGCAGAACGAGGGAACTTTGGGGAGGGGTGGGGGGGGCAGAACAACATCCCACATTTCAGCTGCCAGAGAGACCACAAAGCCGAGAAAAAAACTGTATTATCCTTCGTGGAGCCTCTTTGCAGCTATCGCGCTTCTTGCTCGAGCTTGACCCTGCGCTTTGGGATCAGCACAAAGCCCCCCGGGCTGCAGGGCCGGCCAGAGGGCACGAGGGAGGAGATCAGCGCAGCAAAAATCTGCCTTTTAGCAGCTTAGCAGCAGCCGGGCATCCAAATCCCCTGGGATAAGGCTGCGTGCCGGCAGCGCCACATGAACGGCAGCAGGGTCTGGGCACCGTCGGCATGGCGGGAAGGGATGGAGGAAGCACGCCGAGTTTCCCGGTGCTCAGCGGGCACAGGGACGGCAGGGTGGGACAGCCCCAACACAGCCCCGAGCTCCTCCGGGGACTGGGCAGGACACAGCTCTGCCTCTTCCACCCGCAAGCGTGGTGCAGCAGGCGGGGGAGCGCGTGGCGTGTCCCCCCGTGACACCCCGCAGGAGGGGGGGCGATGTGAGGAGAGACTGGGAGAACCCCGGAGACTCTTATCCTCACGGCTGGAGATGCTCAGCCCTAAGGAGCCACCTCCAGGCTCTGCTCGCTGCCCCCAGCAGCACCCGTGGGCCCTTCTCCCACCCGCCCTGCTGCTCTGGCACGAGGGGCGGATGCAGGGTCCGACCCCCACCGGCACCCCCATCCCACCACCCCATCCCATCTCTGCCAGCTGCCCGGCCCTGGGCTTCGGCTGAGCCGGTGACCCCAACAGCAGCAGCATCCCAAGGACAAATACATGGTCAGGGTGGCAGCAGAGGGGGCTGAGGCGCTGGAGGGTGCAGTGGGGAGCTGTGGCAGTGATTTGGGGGTCTTCGGAGGTGGGGGCGGTACTGGCATTACCTGGAGGCGAGGTCTCCCAGCAGGCTGGCATGGGTCGAAGGAGACAACACATTAGTCACCGTCCCCCGAGGGTGTGTGACCCACCCCCCTCCAAACCTTGTGTCCCCCCCACGCTGCTGAGTGCCAGGGCAGGTCTGTGAGGGGGATGGGCCCCATCCTGCAAAAGGTGCCGCAGCACAGAGCAGGGGGAAGCAGGGTTGTTGTATGAATTAATGACCCCCCCAGCAGTGGCCACACCGGTGTCCCCAGAAAGGGCCACCTCACCCAGAGCTGGGCTCTGCCACAGCTTCACCATCCTGCCCTGGGAACTGGGCAGCATCCTGGGGAGGACACACCGAGGCCAGACCCAAGCCCAAAGGAAAGCAAAGGAAGAGAGGGGGTGCAGCGTGGGGAAGAGGGTCCCCAACACTCACCCTCCTCGTGACACCACCAGCTTCACCTTCACCTTGTAGGAGACGATAATGCCCAGGATCTCCTTGTTGGCTCCATCTCTTAACCTGGAGGAAGGGGCAGGTGGCAATCACTGTGAGGATGTCCATGGGGACCAGCACCCCATCCTCTTGAAGGCCTGCCCACAGGGGTCTTCCCCAACCCAAGCATCACCCCTGGAGCAGCAGCTGGATGCCCACCAGGGCTCAGACCTTCCCCGCCCCCCGTGCTGACGGAGCAGGTGCCCCAGGGGTGGCTGGAGGGGCTCACAGCGTGCTGGATGCCAGGTTGGTGTCCTCGTGCTTGAGCTTGCCATCCAGTGCCAGCCCTCGCTTCTCCCGGTTGTTGGCGAGGAAGGGGGTCAGGGTGTAGACTTTGCAGAACGTCGAGCTCGGGGCCACCATGTCACTAGGGATGACAGCCAGCATCAGCCAGAGCCCCAGCTCCCCACCCAGCTCTAATAACCCCACGGGCTACTCTAGACATCTCCATCCCAGCCTGGGGGAACATCTCTGTGCCAGGCCCAGTTTGGAGAACATCTCCATCCCAGCCTCAGCCTAGAGGACATCTCCTTCCCAGGCCCAGTCTGGAGGACATCTCCATCCCAACTTCAGGCCCAGCCCAGACATCTCCATCTCAGCCTGGAGAACATCTCCATCCCAACTCCAGACCCAGTGCAGCAGCCACCTTTGTCCCTGCCCCAGCCTGGAGTTCACCTTCAGCTGGCAGGACGCAGAGGGTAACATCTCCCAGGGTGCCATCAAAAAAAGGGCCTCCATCTCCCCACTCCTCCCACCAGGACCTGTTCACTGAATGCAGCATCCCACTGGTGCTGCATCAGGGCAGGAGATCTCCAAGCCTCCTCCAAAGTCCCCAGAACCCCTCACAATGTCCCCGAGGAGCTGGTACTCACTCAGCGTCCTCCACGGCCACCGGGCACTTGTACTGGGCAGTGTTGAAGAGGCAGATGTCGGCGTACTGGCGCACTGGGGCGAGAGATGGAGACATGGGTGTCGGGGAGGGCCCCCGCACGGACGGGGACAGCAGCTGAGGGTGGCGAAGCCATGCTCCTCACCTGAGATCTTGATCTTCTTTACCGTCTTGCTGGTGTTGTTGGTGACATGGACGTTGACGCTGATCGGCTCTCCATGGTAGTAGATCTGCGAGGGAGCAAAGGAAGGGGGACAGTGAAGTCCCCATCCTCCCCAGGGTCACCCAGCCAGTGTCCCCTCCCCACCCACCCACCTCCTTGTCCAGGGATGCCTCGAGGTGCAGCGGTTTGTCCGACATGAGGAACTGCCGGGTGGTCTCCGCCATGGGCTGTGGGCCAGGCCGCTCTGGTGCGTACTGGACCTTACGGATCACCAGGCGCACCGAGTTCCTGGAGGGGAGACGGCAAGAGGAGAACCCAAGTGCCCGGCTGCCTGGAGGCAGCTCTGCCCGCAGCCTGCCCTCTTTCTTGGCCCATTTTGGGTCAAATCCCTCTTTTCTTCTGGTCTGCTGGGTCAGGAGAAGGATGCCGTGGGAGGTCTCGGCCGGATGCCCAGCTCACCTGGCCTGCAAGGGGGGGAAGCCCCACGGACGAACCAAGCTGCCTGTGTGGCCCCATGCCATGGCAGCGCTGGGCTCCTGGCTTGCAGCACAGTGGTGGGTATCTCCATCCCACCCCCAAGATCATCTCTGACCCATCCCTACCCTGGGAAGCGTCTTCACCCCAGTTCCAGCCCAGGGAAGACCTCTGTCCTGGAGATCATCTCCATCCCTGCCCCAGCCTGGAGGACATCTTTATCCCAGCCCCAGTCTGGAGAAATCTCCATCCCAGCCCCAGCCTGGACAACATCGCTGTCCCAGCTCCATCCTGGTGAACATCATCATTTGCAGTCCAGCCTCAGCCTAGCAAACATCTCTGTCCCAGCCCCATCATGGGAGACATCTCCATTCCAGCCCCAGCCTAGAAGACATCATCCCAACTACAGACCCAGCACAGCAGACATTTCTGTCCCTACCCCAGCCTGGAGTTCATCTCCATCTCAGTCCCATCCTGGAGGACATCTTCATCCCAGCCCCATCCTGGAGGACATCTCCCTTCCAACCCCTTCCTGGATGTCTCCATCCCATCCCCACCTCCCCCACTGTGGGTAGCAAACTGGGGTGCCCCTTCCCCATTGCCACGTCACAGCCCCTGCCAGCACCCTGAGGATGCTGCTCCCACCCAGGCTGGACGGATCGTCTCTGCTCACCTCTTGTGGATTTTCTCCTCCAGGTTCTCTGCACAGAAAGCTTTGACCTCATAGTCCACACCACATGCCTGAAACCAGGAGGGGGCAGAGAAGAAGGCAGGGAAACGCCACAGCACCCTACCAAGTGATGACCCCAACCAAGGGCCAGTCTCCAGGGCTCAGTGGCGCAGGGACGGGTGGACCTTACCTTCCCCGTGTCCTCCGGACCCGGCTGCAGTGTGACGGAGCAAGGCAGGTTGGGGGGGATCTGAAAGGGAAAGGGGGGTTAGGACATTTCCTGGTGCCACCAGCACTCCCCCTTCCTTCCCACGGCGGGGGAGGACAATGAGGAATGGTTTCTTCATTTCCCTAATTGCATTTCCCAATTGCGCGGTGCCCTTTCCCTCCTGGCCCCACTTCAGCTCAAGTCCCGCTCTGCACCCACCCTGGACAGCCGCTCGCCTCTCCCAACCCACCCCCCAAAGTGTTACCAAAAATACATTATTTGGGGGTTTGGTTTGGGTTTTTTTTTCGTTAATCTGGGGGATTTGGAGGAATTAAGCTTGTTCCGCAGGGGGTCAGGGCTCTGGCCAAGCCCGCAGGGCTGAGCCGATGGCTCAAGCCTGGGAAATGCCACCAGGTCCCCCTGGCTCGCTCCGGCGGGGGGGCTGCCATTGCCAAAGCTGCACTGGGGAAACTGGGGGTGCAGGTACACAAAGTGAGGGTCAACCCCCACCCCATTCCCCACCCAGGCTCTGCTTCACTTTGGGGGAGCACCTGAGGACGGTGTCGCTACCCCAGTCACACTCGGGGCATGGGCCCCTGTGCCGCCATGCACCCCGTGCCTCAGTTTCCCCACTGGCAGCTGCTTTTTGTTCCCCAAGTTTGAAGATCTACTAAAACCCCTGCATCTTCATCACAGGTGGCAGCATCTCACCCCGCCCAGGACCCCACGGGGCCAGAAGGGACCCCAGCATCTGCAGGGGAGGGGGCGTCACCATCCCCTCCAGCAGTAAGGGAAGAGCACCCAGGAGCAGTGCCACCCGCGGCCGCCCTACCTCGAAGGTGAAGGGGTAGGCGTGCTCGCCCAGCTTCTTGATCAGCCGCTCCTGCAGCCGCGTCAGGGGCTTCTTCTCCTCTGGGACCGGGGGGAAGGCCTGGGCGTTGGCCACGAAGAGGTCCTTGCGGAAAGTCAGCCCCAGCACATCCAGGTCCTCACGGCCATAGCGGAAGGCGCAGGTCAACGTCACAAAGACTGCAGAGGGTGACAAAGGGTGGAGGTTGGTGGCGTGTTGACATCATGGTGTAGCGGCATCAAAGCGTGGTGACATCATGGTGTGGTGCCATCACGGTGTGGTGCCATCATGGCACGGTGTATGGTGTAGTGGCATCATGGTGTGGTGGCATCACGATTTGGTGACATGGTGGTATGGTGTGCTGACATCACGGTGTGGTGGCATCATGGTGTGGTAGCATCATGGCGTGGTGACATGGCAGTGACATCATGGTGTGGTAGCCTCATGGTATGGTGGCATCATGGTGTGGTGACATCATCGTGTGGTGGTGTCATGATGTGGTGCCGACACAGCATGGTGGCATCATGGCTTATCCCAGTCCCAGCAGCACTGGGTGGTGGCTCCCAGGAGGTGCCATGGTGGGGAGATGAGGCCGCAACCCAGGGACCAGCCAGATGTGCCTTGGGGTGCCCACCACAGGACCCCTATCCTCTGCAGGACAGGCCACCCACTGTGGGGACGGGGCTGGAAAACGTCACCTGGGGGCCCAGAGACCCCACAGCCAGGGCAGGACTGCGAGGGGACACCGGCCACCCCCCGTGGCGGTGCCAGCTCCACGGCCCCGGGCAGGAGGGACCCTGCGGGAAGCCCTTACCTTTTCTCTCCTTCAGGTACTCAGGATCCACCAGCACCACGCCGTCTGCAAGGGAGCACCGCAGCGTCAGGGGACACCCCCACGGGGACGGGGGGACACGGCAGGGCTGGGGGCACACTGGCAGGGCCAGGGGGCTGTGCAGGCAGCGTCGGGGGGATGTGGCAGCAGGGTTGGGGAGGGGGTTGCAGGCAGGGTTGTGGGGGGCAGGCAGGCAGGGTCAAGTGGGGATGTGCAGGCTGGGAGGGTGACATGCAGGTGACAGGGGGGAGATGCAGGCAGTGGGGGGACGTGCAGGCAGGGTTGGGGGTCCATGGAGGCACGGTTGGGAGGGGATGTGCAGGCAGGGTTGAGGGGGGACATCCCACTCAAGCAAGCCCAGCCCACCCCGGTGTGTCCCCCCAACCTTGCCCCGGCTCCACGTACCCACGGGGTCCACCACATCAATGTGATCCACGAAATCCCTCTTCCCCAGGTAGACGGTGAGCTGCGGGAGGGATGGCGGGGTCAGGGATGCGTGCCAGCACAGCTCCGGGGATGTCCTGGGGTGTGGTCACCACCCACTGGGGGTCCATCACCACATGTCACCCCGTCCCTGTGGCACCCAAAAGCCAGCCGCCCCTCTGTCCCAGCTCCGGCCCCAGGAACCCCTCCAGATGTCCCCAGACCTGGAGGCAGTTGGCATCTGGGGACATCTGGGTTCAGGACAAGCCCCAGCTGGGACCCCATGGGCTTGTCCCCGGGGGTCTTGCCAGTGGGGCAGGGCTGAGCCCCACAGCATCACCCCCCCAGCTCTCTCCTGATGGGGAAACTGAGGCACGGGGCACAGACACATCACCCAAGGGTTAGCAGGAGCATGCTCCTCAGGGAACATGGGAATGACGAAGAGGGACGTCAGCTCCAAGCTGGGACCAAGCCCTGGTGCTGGTGCATGCTGCCACCGGCTCGGACAGTCCCCGGCTCGCCAGCTCAGCATCCCTGGCACCAAATCCGACTTGCCTCCCACCACGCAGCCCCAGCGATCCCAGCCGGATCCCAGCTGGAGCCAGTTAGCTCCGACCCCAGCCTCACCCAGCAGGTGACTGGATAAATAAGCTTTTCCCTCCAGCGCAGGGCAGGCAGGAGCCAGCAGCTGCCACGCCGGCACTTAGAGGCACCAGCCCATGCTGCCAGACCCACAGAAATCCCACGGGCAGGGCTGCCTGCCCCCAGCACCCACCTGCTCACCCCCTGACCTTGGGCAAGCCCCCCCCAACCCTGCTGTGCCTCAGTTTCCCTCCCTGCTGGCGCAGCAGGATGCTCTGGCAGCCAGCAGCTTGCAGGGCATCTCTGGGGTCTGCGCCTCGCTCCTGGCTGTGCTTGCAGGATTCGGGAAGGGGGGACACCCTGGGAAGCACCGGCTACCCCCGCATCCCCCCCATCTCCCTGGGCAGCTGCTGGCCCCCCACTTACCTTCCCGTTGGGACTGGCTTTCTTAAACACCCTGCAAAAGACAAAAGGGGGGGGTCGTTAGCGGCTGGGGCACCCATGGGTGCTGCGGGATGCAGCTGCATCACAGCGGGGCGGTACCTGACCCTGTACCACACAGCACCCACAATGCCCAGCCCTACACGGTGCTGTGGGGCAGACTGGCAGTACCTGACCCTATATACCATATGGGGGCATGCAGAGCCCAGTCCTGCCCCCGTATGGCCCGGGGCGGGAGGGGGGGCTGGCCATTCACCCCCCCACCCCATAGGCCATACGACAGCAGCCAGCCCCACCCCCGTGCCTCAGTTTACCACCCGAGCGGCACGCTGGTGCTGGCATGGAGGTAGGGCCCGACACCTTCCTGCAGTGCAGTTACACCAGGGAGGGGTTTGGCCCCTTGTCTGCAACAAGTGGGGTGTCCCAGCAGCCCCCTGCCCCATGGGGCTCATGCTTCGGGGGGGTCCCTGCATGCGTCTGCCCTGAGCAAGACAGGACAACCCAGCTCTGCTGCTGGGCAAGGTGCTGCGCAAGGAGCAGTGCAAGGTGCTGTGCAAGGGGCAGTGCAAGGGGCAGTGCAAGGGGCAGTGCAAGGGGCAGTGCAAGGGGCAGTGCAAGGGGCAGTGCAAGGTGCTGTGCAAGAGGCAGTGCAAGGTGCTGTGCAAGGGGCAGTGCAAGGAGCAGTGCAAGGTGCTGTGCAAGGGGCAGTGCAAGGAGCAGTGCAAGGTGCTGTGCAAGAGGCAGTGCAAGGGGCCGTGCAAGGGGTAGTGCAAGGTGCTGTGCAAGGAGCAGTGCAAGGTGCTGTGCAAGGGGCAGTGCAAGGAGCAGTGCAAGGTGCCGTGCAAGAGGCAGTGCAAGGGGCCGTGCAAGGGGTAGTGCAAAGTGCTGTGCAAGGAGCAGTGCAAGGTGCTGTGCAAGGGGCAGTGCAAGGAGCAGTGCAAGGTGCTGTGCAAGAGGCAGTGCAAGGTGCTGTGCAAGGGGCAGTGCAAGGAGCAGTGCAAGGTGCTGTGCAAGGGGCAGTGCAAGGAGCAGTGCAAGGTGCTGTGCAAGAGGCAGTGCAAGGGGCCGTGCAAGGGTTAGTGCAAGGAGCAGTGCAAGAGGCAGTGCAAGGTGCTGTGCAAGGGGCAGTGCAAGGAGCAGTGCAAGGTGCCATGCAAGGGGCAGTGCAAGGTGCTGTGCAAGGGGCAGTGCAAGGAGCAGTGCAAGGTGCCATGCAAGGGGCAGTGCAAGGGGCAGCACAGGGTGCCATGCAAGGAGCAGTGCAAGGTGCCATGCAAGATGGTGTGCAAAGGCTCTGCTGTACAAAGTGTCGCGCAAGGTGCAGCATGAGGTGCTGTGCAAGATGCCATGGACAGGCCCTGCTGGGCAAGGTGCTAAGCAAGGTGTCATGCAAGATGCTGTGCAAGATGCCGTGCAAGGTGCCATGCAAGATGTTGTGCACAGGCCCTGCTGTGCAAGGTGGTGTGCAAGGCAGCAGCAAAGGCCCTGCCATGTCAGATGCAGTGTGAGGCGCTGAGCAAAGGCCCTGCTGTGCCAGGAGCAGTGCAAGGTGCCATGCAGAGGCCCTGCTGCGTGAAGCCAGGCTTTCTGCCAGCCAGGGAACAGCACGGCAGAGGGGCCGCACCCAGCAAGCACCACAGCACCCCGCTCACAGCTCCCCTTGCACGCAGAGCTGCCCAGCCCACCCCAGGTGACGGAGGACATTTCTCCAGCCCAAGCCAAGCGGTGCAGGGAAGGGTCCCAGGGGGAAGAAGCACCCACCAGCACAGCCCTGTTGGGTACCAGGGTCCACCCAGCCCTTGGCATCTGGGTGAACCAGCAGCCACAGGCACTGCCAGCGCCCTGCTCTGGAAAACACAAGGCGTCAGGAAGCAGGCACAGCACACCGCATGGGGAAGGCGCCCAGACATCACCACGATGGGCAGCAGCCCAAAGCCTGCAGAGCAGCATCCCAGCTGCCTTCCAGCACCTTCGTCTCAGTTCTGGGATTTAATTTGTTTCTAATCACTTGAAAGTAAATTAAAAATAAGGTTTCCACTGCACACACAGATATTAAAAAGGAGGCTGGGATGAGGTTGCAGCATCATGGCACAGCAGCTTCCCCGGGGCCAGGGACAAGCCCTGTGGGTGGCCTGGGGAGCTGGCTGCAGCATGGGACACATCACCGAGGACGGGGGCACCCCGAGGGATGAGCCCCCATCCCAGTGTGTTTGCATCCACTGTGGCTGTGGGGTTATGGTCCCCACTGTCACCTCTGCCCCACGGGACGTGGCTGGATCCCAAAGCCACTGGACAGGCGAGGAGAGAGTGGGGTGCCCCTGTCCCCAGGGCTTTCCACCCATCCTCCATCCCAGGGGATGCCCTGCGCTGTGGGAACAGCCCCCAGGCACCCCCCAAAATCCCTCTGCAAGACCCCACGGAGCTGCGGGGGAAGGATGGGGGTCCCGCATGCCACCGCGGTGTTGTAGGTGCTGGGGAAGCCGGAGCATCCCCAGTCTGGCAGGGGCAGGCAGGGCTCCCTCACCCAGCACTGCCCCATTTCAGAAGCTGTTCGGAGCGTGCCCTGGCGTGAAGCCACCCATAATGGGTTCTCCTCGGATAATCCCTCCTCGCCTTTAAATTCCATTAAAGCCATCCGGGAAGATTAGCAGCTGCGGTTCAAGGCTGGGAAAAACAATTCCCAGGGCAGCTGCTCGGCTTTGCCAAAATACCAGGGGGTATTTCGGGGTGGGGGCTCCTCCAGGCACTGCTGGGATGGACCCTCACCCCAGGACCAAGCCGAGCCGCTGGCATCCCACTGTGTCCTGCTGAGGGGCAGCAGCAGCCACTGGGTTTGCGTGGCACAAGCAGGGGAGGAAAAGAGCCGGCGGCAGCTTGGGACAAGCCCGAGGTGCAGTGCCCGGCCGGGGGTGAGCACAGCCCTGGCGATGGGGTGGGATGCACCGGTCAGCTGCAAGCACCGTGCTGGGGGATGCGTGGTGACACACTGGGGAGGGTCCTCGCACATCCAAGTGCCAGCAGCACAGTCCCTGCACCCAGCAGAGCCTCGACAGGGGTATCCACAAACCTGCCGTGCGTGCTGGGTGCCCCTGGTCCCTGTGCCCACATGCCAGGGTGACCCTCACCCCTCTGCCGGCATGCCAGGGTGATCCTCAAACCATGCCCAGGTGCTGCACTGTTCACCCCCATCCCTGCATGCCAGGGTGACCCTCACTCCCAGGCTGGGGTGGCCTTCATCCCCATGTCCACGTGCCAGGGTGACCCTCAGCCCCGCGCCCACACGTTGGTCCACGCAGGAGGGACAGCAGTGCCAAGGGTGCCAGCAAGCCCCAGCACCAGCCTCACTGGCCCAGGAAAGCGCTGGTGCTCAACATAGTATGGCCCTGGGCTACCGGGGACATCCATCCCCCCCGGCTCCCATCATGCCATGTCACCCAGCAGGCATCACCACGAGGTCCTCAGGGACCGGAGCACCCACATGGCACCGCTCGGGCTCTGCGGCGCATGCGGCCAGCCGGGAGCAGGATGCAGCCCCACCGTGCAGGCAGGAGGAAGCGGTGTTGCTCCTTCAGGAAGCCAATTTTCACCACCCCTGAAATCCCAGCGAGATTCCAGGAAGCGGCTGGGATTCCCAGGAACGGAGCCACTCTCCCCAGTCCTGACAGAGAAGGGGCTCAGCATGGAGATTTCCTCTGCGGAAGACTCAGCAACTGGGAAAAGGGTAGAAAAAAGGGGATTGCTGAAATTCAGCATTCCTGCTGAGTGACAACGCCTGGCAATGCCGGGAAAGGGCCCTTCCTTCATCCGCTTCCAGCTCAGCCACCGCCGGCAGCAGCTCTCATGCCAGAGAAGCCCAGGCAGGAGGAAGAGGGCAGGGGGCTGGGCAGGGGGCTCAGCCAAGGCTGGAGGAAGGCCGAGTGCTGAGCTGCTCCAGCGAACCCCTGGCACCACCCACCCCAGAAGCACGAGGATGCTTTTACACTGTGCAGCACCCTCCCCCCCGGACCTTGTTGTGCCTCGGTTTCCCCATGAGCCTGGCCCTCATGCACCTGCAGAAAGAGTGGGGAGGTACTGCCTGCCTGGAGGGGGGCACGGGCCATGACCCCCGGAAAGCCGAGAGCCCAGGGACACCCCAGCATTGAAAACTGGCAAGAGGTCAGGCCCCCCAGGGTGGGCTCTTGGCAGGGCCCATGGTGGGGAGGGGCAGTACAAGTGCATTGTCATGTCTGTGTCCCAACAGCCCTGCGTCCCTGCATCCATGTCCCCGGATCTCTGTATCCATGCCCCTGCACCCCCACATCTCCACATCCCTGTGTCCCTATGTCCCTGCATGTCTGTGTCCCCACATCTCTGCATACCTGTGTCCCTGCACCCGTGTCCCCACACCTCTACATACCTGTGTGCCTGCATCCCCACATCTCTGCATCCCTGTGTCCCTCCATCCATGCACCCGTGTCCCCATATCATTGCATCCCTGTGTACCCACATCCCTGTGTCCTTGCATCCCTGTCTCCCTGCATCCATGTATCCCCATGTAGCCATATCCCTGCATCCCCGTGTCCCTACATCCTCATGTCCCTGTGTCCCCACATCTCTGCATCTTTGTGTCTGTGCATCCTCGTGTCCCCCTGTGCCATCCCCTCCAGAGCCGCAGGGCCCAGCATAACTTGGCCAAGCTCTGGCAGGGGACCACAGCAGGATCCGGCCCGGCCGTCGGGCTGCTGCCGAGGGAGCATGGGGGCCAACCCACGCTGCCGCTCTTGCTCCCTTGGCCCCACATGAGCCCCAGGAGATGACAGGAGCTGTTGACAAACCCTCTGCCAGGCACATAAACACTCAGGAACATTGGGAACATCCCGCCAGCCCTTCCTGGGTGGCCTCTCCTCGGTAAGGGCTGGGGGTTGAGTGTTCCCAGCCGAGGTGGGATGAGCATTTCCATGAACAGGATGCTCGGCGTGAGGGTTTGCTGGCACCACCATCCCCAGTGCACAGGGTGAGGGCTGGATCCTGCACCAGCACCAGCAAAACCAGCCTGAACAGGAACGCTGCTGCAACTAAATAAATGGGGAGGGGGCGGGGGCAGAGGGGAGGAATAAAGGACCTGGGCTCATCAGGCAAGGGCATCAGCGCTGTTACTCAGTGCTTCCCCTTCCCCACAATTCATTAATTGCTTTTAAGGCCAAGGGGTGATCAGAGCATCCAGTCTCAAGAGCCAGGGATGGAGGGGGTGATGCCACCCTCCTGAGAGCCCAGGGCAATTAACAGGGGGATCCTTCTGGGTAATTAATGAGACATTACATAAAAGCAAGGTTGGGAGCATCCTCTGCCAGCCTGACACCTCCCTGTCACCCACCATCCCCTCGCCAGGGACCAGCACCCAGGGGAGACCCCGGGGAGGGCTCGCACCAGGAAGGTTCCAGCGTGCCGGGAAGCCCTGGGAAACATGGCCAAGGGATGGAGGCTCAGCTGGTCCCGCTGCCAGGACCCCCCCACCCTGAGATGCTGTGAGCGGGTGCAGCAGTGATGCCTCCTGCCCAACCTTCATTACACAAACGAAGCCACTAATGAACCCCAGCAAAGGCGAGATCGATGGCAGGCGCTGCAGAAGTGCTGAGCAGGAAACAATTACTCACCGCTCCCCGCCAGCACCCATCCACGCTGGCCCCACGCCGGGGGCAGGAACCCCACACAGCCCCCCGGCTGTGGGTGCAGGACTCTGGGGTGTCCCCATGCCATGGGTGCACGAGCCCCACTGCAAGCGAGACCTGCACGGCCCCACACAATGGGTGCAGAAGCCCTGCAAAACCCCGTGCTACAGTGCAGGAGCCTGGGCTGGCCTTGTGCTATGGGTGCAGGGCTCCTACACAACCCCACATTACGGGTTCAGGAGCCCCATAGGGCCTGAGACATGCACAGCCTCATGCTGTGGGTGCAGGAGCCCCGCACAGCCCCACGCTGTGGGTGCAGGAGCCCCGCGCTGCCCCACGCTCTGGGTGCAGGAGCCTGGGGTAACCTCATGCTACGGGTGCTGCATCCCTCCTACCAGAAAGACCCCCACAGATGCACATCCCAACGGCCACCTCTGCCCAAAAGCACCCATGGGAGCGGGGATGGGGCATGCTGGGACACAGTGGCTTTTCGCACCTCAGCAGCTGCTCGATGCCGGGGGGGACCCTTGCCCGCCACCACTGCCGGATCCGGGGGGAGGGATGGAGGAAGCGTGGAGCCTTCCCTCCCCCTCAGCCCTTCCTGGTGTCGAAACGCTGGAGACATGAGGCAGGAAGCTGCCACCATCACTGCCCACCAGCGATCTCCAAGCCTGGGGGCCCCGTGCCACGGGCTGGCAGCCCCAGTGCCCCCCGCGCCCCCGGCACACTGCCACAAGGCCATATCCTGCTCTCCTGGCCACCCTGCCCTCTCCCTGCCACTCATCCGGTACCTTAATGAGCTCGTTAGGTACACGTCCGGGACTAATGATCGCTTTATTTGGTGGCTGATAATTGAGTGGGGGCCGTTTGATCTCTGTTCGGAAGATTTACGAGGATTTGGTTCCCCTGGGCATCAGAGCGGGGTCTGACGGCAACGCCATCGATTGCCTTTGAACCTTGGGTGGAAGAGCCAGGGTTTTCACTGGCTCTCACGCTAATGGGGCCAGCGGGCAGATCTAATTAGCCAGAGCCGCGTTAGAAGGGATCTCCAGGGATAACGGAGCCGCCAGCAACCACATCACACGCTCCAGCACAACCCCGTGGCGGCGGCCAGTGGCTCTGTGCCAGCTGTGCTGGGATGAGCACCGAGCACCCCAGCAGCCGATCCCAAAGCCTGAGCATCCCATGGGCTGAAGGCTGCATCCTGCATCCCCGCTGCATCCCGCCGCATCGCCTGCCAGGCTCAGCAGCAGCATCCCCCAGCTGGGTCAGAGCTTTGCTGGCTTCCTTGGCAAGGAAACGCCTTGGCTGTGGGATCCGGGATGTGTCTGGATCCTGCTGTTACTACCAGAGTTTGTTCTCCAAACAACATCCAGGAAGCAGGAGACTCCCCTCCCGGGCCACCTTCCAGGGCTCCTTCTCTTCCCAGCGGAGATCCCTGTCCTGCTCCCAGACCCTACGCATTCATCCAGGGGGATGCACAGGATGCCAGGACTGCAAAGCAACCCGGGGGACCTATTGGTCCTGGCGCGGTTTGATGCGGCAGAGGGGCAGGATGGGACCACGGGGTGCAGGGAAGGGTGCAGAGGGGTGCCCAGTGCCAACAGAGGTGGACTGCCACACTGGGACCACTGCAGTGCTTCCCCAGCTCCAGCCTTGGCTCCGCTGACAACTGGGAAACCACCCTCCACCGCAGCTCAAACCACGGGCCACCAGCGGAGCACCCGACTGGCCCATGGAGGCCAGCAGGTGCCCGTGGGGCCGCAGCTACCCTGCCTGGGTGCTGGGCAGGAGGAGCTGGGGAGGGGGAGATGCGTGTTCTTGGAGAAGCTGCAAATATCGAGGCGGCATGTTTGGCGGCCACCGGGCTGGCCTGCTCCCCGGCACTGCCAGCAGCCACAAACTCGCCTGTTTACTCCACCGAGCCACTTCCTCCGCTCTTCCCACCGCGGGGCTTTGAAGGGGGCTCGGCAGGAGGCTGGGAACGGCAGCACGATGACGCACGGAGCGGCACCGGCTGAGCCCCCCAGCCCCCCGCCGAACGCGGGGACAGCCCCTGCACCCTGCATGCCGGGCTCGCCAGCACCTGCATGCGACCCTCACCCACGGAGCACCCAGGGCCACGCCGGGAGCTGGGTGACCCCAAAACCCTGCACCACAGAGGCATACAGGGGAGGCTGTGGGGACCCCCCAAGAAAAGTGGGGTGGCCCCACGCTGGCACTGGAGGAATCATCAGGAATGATGCTTTTTTTGGGGTGTCCGATGGTAAACCAGCTGCCGCAGCTGAACCCCCTGACCCCCTTCAGAAGCTTTGGGATGAATCCATGTGGATTTGGGGTCAGAGCTGCGAACAGGAGCTGAAAGGGAGATGGGGCGGGGGGGATTTATCAGCCTAATTACCCCCCACCCAGCTCCCTCCGGAGCGCCGCGTGGGCTGGGAGATCAGCTCCTGCCTCCCCTGCCTGCACGCCTGCCCGCGGCTGCTGCCAGCCCATGGGAATGCCGCTTGCTCGTGCTCCCCTGGGCACCCAAAAATCTCCCAGGGTCGAACGGGCTGCATACCAGGGATCGCACCCAGTGGGGGGAAACTCAAAGGGTGCTCCAGCTCCAACCCTGCTACTACAAAAGCGACGCTCGCTCCCTCCCCCTGACTCCGGGGGGGGAGGGGGTGCTGCTTGCCTGCTCCAGGGGTGCGACAGACGTGCCAGTCCTCAATTAGGGATGCTGAGCTGGGGGGATGCAGATGCTGTCGGCCGTGGCCAGGGCAGCAACACCCAGGCAGCCTGCCCAGCAGTGACGCCCCCCCAATGCTGGGGGCTCTGCGAGAGCCCCCATATCCCAACCCACCACCCCAAAACACTGCAGCATTTCTGGAAGGTTCTGCCAAAGCAGGACCCCCTCATCCTTCCCTCCTGCCGTGGGCTGCGGGGTGGCATTAGCTGCACCAAAGCCCCAAGTCCTGACACTCAGGTGCTGGGGAAGGGGGGGGGGAGGGGGAGGGGGCTGAGGGGAGGGCAACGCCCCCACTACCTGCGCACCGGTGTTGGGGGTCAAGCGGGAGCACTCCTGAGCACCTGTTCCTAAAAAATACATTAATGATGGGGAGGCCCAGGGGATGGAGAGCTGTCAGAAAAGGATCCGGGTGAGGAATGGCACCGAGCCGGAGCCTGAACCCCTTGGCCACAAGGGGAGGGGTTGTCACGGGAGACACCCCCAGACCCCCCGCGCATGGGCTGGTGGCGGTCACCGGACTCCCCGCCAAGGTCCCGAAATCCCCAAATCCCGTCCCCAGGGTGGACACCTCGGCAGGTCTGTGAATTCACCCCAACCACCTCTGCCGTGCTCCGCACCCAGGGACGTGGAGGGTGGCTGGAGGGTCCCCTTACCCCCTCAGCACCACGGGCGTCCCCAAAGGGTGGCAGCCATCGCGGTGGCTCCCAGGGGACCGAGGTGTCGCAGGCCACCGTGGCCCCCCCCACCTGCAGGCCTGGCACGTGTCCCCCAGCACCCCCCCATCGTGCCGAACGCGGGGCGGGGGGCGCAGGACCCGGCTCCCCTGGGTGTCGCTCCCTGCTCCCACCCGAGCCACGAGTGGGAACAATTGGGGTGACACCCCCCAAAAAAAATACCCAACAACAGCCACCCAGGCTCCGAATCGGACGGGGCAGAGCAACAACGGCGCCCAGCACCCAGCCAGCACCACGGCGGGGCGGGGGCGGCCGAGGGTCCCCGCGTCCCCCCCGGCCTCGAGCCGCTCACCGCCCAAGCCGGCCCCCAGGTCGCCCCCCGCAGCGGGCGAGCCCGGCGGGGACCCCCGGCAGCCCCGGCCCGACCCTGCGGCTCAGCGCGGGGCAGCAAGCGCCGCCCCGGGATTCCCCCCCCCCCCCCGCCCCGGGCCGCCCGGCTCCCCCCGCACCCCCGGGCCCACTCACCGGGTGCCTTTGTCTCCCATGGCCCCGCCGATCCTCAGGGCGGCTGAACCGGGAAGCGCCGGCCGGGCTTGGAAAATTACTGGCTGGATGGTGGAGGGGAGAGGCGGCGGCGGGGCGGGCGCTGGGCTCGGCGCGGCTCGGTGGGGCTCGGCCCGGCTCGGCCCAGCCCGGCGCGGCTCCGGTGCGGGCGCTGCCGAGCGCAGCCCCGCGGCGCTGCCGCCTCCGCCCGCCCCCGAGCGGCGCGGCCCCGGGGCGGGGGGGCGGTGGCACGCGCGGGGCCACACGCCGGGGGGGGGCCGGGGCGGGGGGGGTGGGTTTGTGCGCCGCCTTGCGCGCGCGCGGGGAGACGGCGGCGCACGCACACGCACACGCGCACACACACACAGACACACGCACACCCCGCGCGGGCGGGTGCGAGGGGCAGGGGCGCCCCCCCGTGCATGCACGCGCACATGCACACCAGGAGGGAGGGGCGGCCCCGCGTGCGCCGGGCCGCGCGCACACGCTCACGTCCCGCGTGCACCGGTGCACGGACGCACACGGAGGTGCAGGCTGCACGTGCACCGGCGCCGCGCGCACGCAGGTGCACCGGTGCGCGCGCACACATGCATGGAGACGTGCAACACACACACACACACACACACACACTCCGCATGCACCTGTGCGCACACGCACTCACAGAGGTGCACACACACACACGCAGAGGTGCATGCCTGGTGTGCAGCGGGGCACACATGCACTCAGAGGACTGCAACCCCTGCGTGCACCAGTGCACACAGACATGCATGGAGTGCACAACCCCCGTGTGCACTGGTGCGTGCATAAAGACACATGGGGGTGCTTGCTTCGCAGCGCGCACACACACGCAGGCATGCGCCGGTGCACAACCACACGCACAGAGAAGTGTGACACACACACACACACTGCATGCACCGGTGTGCACACTCGCAGAGGTGCACCCACTGTGTGCACCAGTGCACACACACACAGAAGTGCAACCCCCACGTGCACCAGTGCACTCACAGACATGGGTGCACCGGTGGGCCCACACACGCATGGAGTATGCAACTGCCTCTATGAACTGGTGCACAAACACAGGAAGGTGCACACGCCACATGCACCAGTGCGTGCACATGCATGCACGGAGAAGTGCAACCCTCCACATGCATCAGTGCACACATGCACTCACAGCTGTGCACCCTGCACGTGCACCGGTGTGCACACCCACACACATGGAGCAGCACCCCCCACTGCATGCACACAAATGCAGGCGTGCATGCCTTGTGTGCACTGGTGCACAAGCACACCGAGAAATGCAACCCTCCCCTGTACAACTGTGCATACGCCCACACAAGCACACACTGGTGCACCCCTGCATGTGCTGATGCACACCCATGCACAGGTGCACGCGTGCACACATACACACGTGTCCGCCCCCCTGCACCGGTTCACGCACACACACGGAGGTGCCAGCCCCGCGTGCACCGGTGCATGCACGCACAGAGAAGTGCAGCGCCCCGCGTGCACGGGGGCGCGCGCTCCCCCACCTGCCCACCCCCCCGCACGAAGGGAGGTGCGTGCACACGCATACCCCCAACCCCTTTGGGCGCGCGCACCCCACGGGCACGCGGCACGCACCCACCCCACGCGCACTCCCGCCCCCGCGCTTCGGGGGGTCTCGGCGGGGGGGGGGGGGGGGGAGAGATTGTGACCCTCCTCGTCCCCTCCCCATGGGCCCCGCCCCCTCCCCGTTGGTCCCGCCCCGACAGGGACCCGGGCCGCGCCTCTTTCCCTCCTCTCCTCCAATGAAATTCAGCCCTGCCTGCAGACAGCCCCGGCCCTCCGCTTTTGATTGGCTGTCTCTCTCCATTCGCCCGCCTCCTGCAACAGAACAGCCAATCAGAGCCGCCGTGGGAATGGGCCGGCAGGGGCAGGGGCAGGGGCAGGGGCAGGGGCAGGGGCAGGGGCAGGGGCAGGGGCAGGGGCAGGGGCAGGGGCAGGGGCAGGGGCAGGGAGTGGGGCGCGCCACTTCCCGCCTGCGGCTTCGCAATGGCGGGGCCTCCGGGGGGCAGCGGCTGCGGGGTTGCGGCCCTGCCCCCGCCCTGCCGGGGCGGTGGGGGGAGCGGAGGCGCGGTGCGGTGCAATGAAGTGCTGTGCGGTGCAATGCGATGCAGTGCTGTGCAGTGCAGTGCGGTGCAACGCAGTTCTGTGCACACACACACAGACATCTTGCGCGGGCGGGTGCGGAGGGGCAGGGGCGCCCCCCCCATACATGCACGCACACATTGCAGTGCGGTGTAATGCTGTGCGGTGCAATGCAGTGCTGTGCAGTGCAATGCAGTTTTGTGCTATGCAGTGCAGGTCTGTGCGGTGCAGTGCATTGCTGTGTAATGCAGTGCTGTGCTGTGTAATGCACTGCGGTGCAATGCAGTTCTATGTTATGCAATGCAGTGCGGTGCATTGCTGTGCAATGCAGTGCCATGTAATGCAGTGCGGAGCAATGCAGTGCAGTGTAATGCAGTGCTGTGCTGTGCAATGCAGCTTGGTGCAGAGTAATGAGGTGTCGTGCAGTGCTGTGCAATGCAGTGCGGTGCAGTGCCATGCACTGTGGTGCGGTGCAGTGCAGTGCAGTGCGCAGTGCTGTGCCCTGTGGTGTGGTGCAGTGCTGTGTGGTTTGGTATGGTGTGGTGCTGTGCAGTGCCATGCGACGCTGCATGGTGCTGTGCAGTGTGGTGTGCAGTGCTGTGCACTGTGGTGTAGTGCGGTGTTGCATGGTACAGTGCAGCATGCTGCGGTGCTGTGCTGTCCTGTGTGGTTTCATATGGCATGGAGCTGTGCAGCGTGGCACTATGCAGTGTGGTGCAGCATGGTGCAGTGCGGTGCACTGTGGTGTGGTGCTGTGCAGTGCTGTGCTGTGTTCCCATCATGGGGGAGAGCTGGCTTGAAAGGGTCCTGGGCCCAACTTGCTACCAGCAACTCGCTGCAGGATTGCACCGATGGATGCACAGCACTGTGGTGCAGGATCGCACCTGTGCATGCCCAGCACCAGCCTGCAGGACCTCACTGCAAGGCTGTGATGGTGGGTATACAGCACCCAGCTGCAGGATAGCACCCATGGGTGCACAGTACGTCACTGCAAGACTGCCTTGGTAGATGCACAGCACCTGGCTGCAGGATTGCACTGAGGACGCACAGCACCTGGCTGCAGGATTAGACTGAGGGATGGAGAGCATCTGGCTGCAGGATTGCACTGAGGACGCACAGCACCTGGCTGCAGGATTAGACTGAGGGATGGAGAGCATCTGGCTGCAGGATTGCACTGACAATGCCCAGCACCCAGCTGCAGGATTGCACCCATGGGTGCATCGCACCACACTGCAAGGCTGCTGCCTTCCTGTCCAGTGACCCCGTCACAGGAGCTGACCATGACACAGCCAGTGTCGGGGCTGGAGGGGACACGGAGTGGGGGGCTCAGCCCCCCAGGGACCAGGACCCATGCACGAGGCCCCGGCTGTGCCCACACCGTGCACAGCCCACATCCTGCTCCCACAGCCTCCGCAGGAGGAGGAGGACCTGAAGAAGGGGACCTGACACCCCCCCCCCCCCCATGGCTGGACCCACGGGGACCCACCATGCCTGAGTGGAGGGGCAGAGGTATTTCGGGGTGCTGGGGCTGCCCCACAGGGTGCAAGGTCCCACCTGCACCGAGGGGGAACAGCACGGGCAGGGACAATGGCCCTCTGTCCCCCAGGGGTGACCCACATGTCAGGGCAAACCCTGCCCGTGCTGTTCTGCAAGGGGATGCTGAGGCTGCCTGGCTGGTGGGTGCCCCCCACCCACCCCGAACGCACCCACCTTGGTCCGGAGACACACACACCCTGCCCCCAGCCCCACTGGCTGCTGTGGGGAGTCTAGCACTGGGGACACTGGGAGCACTGGGTTTGCCCATGGCATGGCCACTGTGTGGGCAGCAGGTGCCACCTCATGCCTGTGCCCTGCCGCGGTGGGCAGGGACCCCCCGGGAACCCAGGGTTGGAGCTGGGGGTGCCGGGGGGGACCAGCGAGGCACAGGGGCAGCAGGGCGGGGATGGGGAGGAGGCAAGAGGGGGCTGAGCAGCCCCCCAAAATCCACCCCAGCTCTGGGAGAAGGTGGGGGACATGCTGGACCCTTACTGGTTCACTCAGGTGGGCTGCCCGGGAGGTGATGCTGCGTGGGGCATGGCCACCTGGCTCAGCATCCTCCTGAGGCCACCCAGGGGACAAGGGGTGACAACCAGGGATGGAAGGACAGGCAGGAAGCGGCAGCTGAGACCCAGGGGACAGCCCAGGGGCTGGGGTGAGGGGCAAGCTGGACAGCTGTGGCACCCCACATGCACCCAGGATGACAAAGGGACATCCCAGAGGGAACAGAGTCATCAGTGTCAGAGGCAGGAGGGGGCAGCTCCTGGCTGGGGACCCTCGGCAACCCCTCCGCGCTGCTCCCGGACTTGCTCCGTGTTAAAGGTTTTAATCCCAGGACTCGCTCTCTGCTCCGCTGCTGGGTTTGATGGTGGCTCGGAGTGGGAGGGGGGACACTGGCAATTTTTTCTAGTTTTTTGTAGTTTTTCACCCCAATTTGAGCAGCTCAAGCAGCACCAGCAGGTGCCAGCATTGAAGCCTCCAGGGACTTTTCCTCCGGTGCTGCCTGGGCTGGAGCCATCGGATCGGGCGCTGGATTGATCCCGGGTAATAAATTGCTCATTAGCGGGATGGCTCGTCAGACCAGGAGCTGGAATAAAAACCACAGCCCTGATGTGAAGGTGATGGGCAGAGCGGAGCTCTGTCCCACCGGGGCTGTGTAGGGGCGGCCGCTGGACCCAGCAGGGCAGCTTAGGGTCACATCCTGCACCCCGCAGCCCGGGGTGCTGTGGGCAGGGGCCCCTGGGTGACTTGGGGCGTGTCACTGCAAAGGGCAGCGTGACCCACGGCCGGCCATGGGCACAGGGTCCTGGCCTCATCCTGCCCTCCAGCCTGAGGGGTAGGGGATCCCAGTGCCGGGGGGATCCTGGGGGTGGGGTGGGGGGAACCCCATCCCGCTGGGGTCCTCCCATCCCATCCCATCCCATCCCATCCCATCCCATCCCATCCCATCCCATCCCATCCCATCCCATCCTGGCACAGGCCAGGACTGGGCTGGATACGGATTGGTCCTAGCGGGGCTGGATCCTGACCCAGTGTCAGTCGCGGGGGGTGGCACATCCTGCACCCCAGTCCCAGCGTAGGTTGGGGAGGGGGGGGGTCCTGCTCCAGGCCGCATCCTGCCCTAGTCCCAGCACAGGCACATCCCAGCATGGGCCATACCCCGCATCCCAGCCTGTGATCCTGCTGCAGTCCCGGTCTAGGCTGGATTCTGCCCTGGGCCCAGCTCCAGCTGCTGCCCAGGGCTGGGGTGGTCCCAGCGTGGCAGATGGGGGGACAGAATGGGGGGAGGGGGGCGGGGGGGGGCGGGACGCAGAGCATCCCAGGGGATTGCAGTATCCTGTGGGTCAGGGATTTCAGAAGGGAACAGGGCAGTGGGGGAACCAGAGCAAGGTGGGGGGGTCAGTGCATCCCGGGGCATGGGAGCATCCCAAGGGACCGGAGCATCCCAGGGGGGTCAGAGCCTCCTATCCTGAGCTGGAGTTGTCATGTCTGCCCCCCCCCCCCCCCCCCCCCCCCCCCGCCCAAGGGCACTTTTGGGGTGTGCATGTCTCAGCTGGAGCTACCCAGTCCCCACTGAGGCTGTGACAGGGGCTGGGGGTGGCCCAGGGTCTCCTCACAAGGGAACACCTCCCTGCACCCCCAAACCATTCTGTCCCCTCACTGGCACTGCCCACAGCCCCCCTGCTGCCCACACCTTGCACAGCTCACACAAGTTCAGGTTCATCACCAAACCCAAGCTGTCCCTCCCTGGTGCCACTGACCATCCTTGGGGACACGGACACATCCCCACACCCACCCCACTGCAGAACATCCACTGGCACCCCCAACATGAGGCACCTACCGACCTGCCGCGGGGAGATCAACGTATGAAATTTATTTAGGAAAACCAAAACCCACAAAAAAAAAAAAAAAAAAAAAAAAAGGGAGGAGGAGGAAGAGGAAGGAGGAGAAGAAGAAGGAGGAGAGGAAGAAGACGGAGAAGAGTTGTCTCCTTGGGCTCCGTTGGAGCCCAGAACAACCAGCGCTGCAAGAGGGGAGGACAAAAAAGCTGGAGGAGGTTTTGCACGCCCGCGCACACTCGTGGGTGAGCGGGGCTGGGTGCCAGCTGCGCTCCCCAGTATCCATAGGAGTATGTACAGGGGCGGGAGCCAGGAAAGCATCGACCACCTATGCTCACCAGCGGCGGGGGCTGGAGAAGTGGGCTACAGCTGGGAAACGGGCATCCCTGCGTGCCCCTCTCTGTGGCATGGTACCCAGGATGCGGCACCCCAGTGCAGGACCCCCCCACTCCCCGCATTCACCAGCACCAGCTTGGGATGGCGAGACCCCTGCATCACCAGGCACTGCGGACTGGCAGGGGGCTGTGGGTACCGGCTGGGAGCAGCCGTGCCCGCCGGCACACTGGCACTGCAGCCATGCCAGCATCATGCCAGGGATGGAGCTGCTTTCCTCCTCTTGCACTTTGGGGGGGTTCTGCCTTCTCGGACCATCCCTGCCCCCCGCTCAGTGTCATCGCATGGCAGCATGCGGAGGGGGAAGGTTTTGAGGGGGTCTTGTAGGCGAAGCCATGGGCCAGCAGCCAGACACGGTCACCGGACAGGTCCTACCGGGGCTTGGGCAAAGCATCTTGCTAAAGGCATCTCCGAGTAGGTAAGGCAAAAGGAATTCAGTTCACTTCGTCCCCGGGGAGCAGCTCAGCATTGGGGTCTCCCATTGCTCCTGCAGACACGCACACTCTGGGTACCCCGAGAAAATGTGTGTGGTGTTTCTTACAGATGAGATGTCGAGAGGAGCAGCCGCCCCATCGCTCAAATCCCGGAGGGATGCACTGGGAGCACCACTGTACCGCGGGGACCTGCTGCGGCACTGCTGGGACTCGGCGCAGGGGTGGTGCCGTGGGATGCTGCAGAAGAGTGGGGATGGGGCGGCAGATGGCTCCATGGCTGCAACCGGGCTGCCCTTGACCATGGTGGGACCGATCCTGGTGGGACCGACCCCAGCAGTGCCAGGATTTCACTGTGCCACTTCCATCACCTTCCCCTGCTGTGATGGTGACCCTGCCATTTCCCATGAGCTGGGTGATGCAGCCAGGGGGGCTCAGTGCACCCCAGTCCCTGGGGGCTCAGCATCCACCCTCATCCCCGGCCCCCCTTCCGCTCAACCCCAGCAAAGCAAGCTGCTCACCACGGCTCACCATGGTCTGGTTCCCCTGCTCATGGCTGTTTCGGGTGGCTTTGGTTGGGGCAACAAAGACCTGGGTCACACACAGTTGGAGAGACCCTGGGGGGGGGGGGGGAGGGGGAAGGCTGGCTGAGCAGAGCCCCCAGGGCTGAGGCAATCCACACGTGTTGGGTTGTTGGACTGGAGGGACCAGCAGGGTCTGTGCACGGTGGTCAGTAGGACAGGAGGGACCACAGAAGGCCATCACCATCCATGCATGGTGGTCTGTAGGACCAGTGGGACCACAGGAGGATGGCAGGGTCCATGCACAGCAGTCAGCAGGGCAGGAGGGATGGTGGGAGACTGGTGGGTCTTTGCATGGCCAGAGCAGCCATGGGAAGCCAGCAGGATCCATGCACAATGCTAAGTAGGACCAGAGGGACCACAGGAGGCCATCACCATCCATGCATGGTGGCCTGTAGGACCAGAGGGTCCATGGGAGGATGGTAAGGTCCAGGCATGGCAGTCAGTGGGATCAGAGGGACCACAGGAGGATGACAGGGTCCATGCATGGCAGTTGATGGGACCACAAGAACCACAGGAGACCATCAGGGTCCATGCATGGTGGTCTGCAGTATCAGAAGGACCACAGGAGACCATCAGGGTCCATGCATGGTGGTCTGCAGGACCAGAGGGACCATGGGACATTGGCAGGGTCCATGCACAGCAGTCAACAGGACTGGAGGGACCACAGGAGACCATCAGGGTCCATGCACGGTGGTCTGCAGGAGCAGAGGGACCACAGGAGACCATCAGGGTCCATGCACGGTGGTCTGCAGGACCAGAGGGACCACAGGAGACCATCAGGGTCCATGCATGGTGGTCAGTATGGCAGGAGTTGTGAAGCCACTGTGAGCTGGGGATGCTCATGGACACATCGGTCACTGGTGCAGCTGCTTGCAGACAGGAGGCTCCTGGGCGGGCACCACAGTGCTGAGCTAGAGAAACACCCACGTGGTGGGGACATTGAGGGGACACGGTGGGGACAGGACCTCCTGCAGTGTCCCTGTGGGAGCGCAGCACACACACACACACACACCCCATGCGTGCAAACCAGGAGCAGGAGCCCTTCCAGCCTTGGCACGCATCTAGCCCTTGCAGGGGACGTAGCTGTGTGGGACCAGGCTGGGCGAGGGACACGAGTCCTTCCACAGGTGAGTGGATCCAGGGGTCCCGGGGCTGGGGGGGCTTTTAGCCAACAGATGCTCGGCAGCTGCTGGGAGGCAGCAGGGGATGCAGGCAGAGCACCCCCATGGCCACGGCCATGGCCATCCTGCTCTGGGTGCCTCTTCCCTCCTCCAGCCAGAACCAGCCTCCTTCCATGGGCCTGAGCCTGGCTCCTCTGTCCTCAGACCTCCCAGCCCCCTCCCACAGCCTCACGCCCCACTTTGGGGTCTATGGGGACACCCCTGTGCCCTGCAGCCCACCCCACCCCCAGCACTCCCACTGCTCCTCGCCATCCTGCTCCACACTGTCCCCCTCCATCCCGCTGACCCCCGGCAGACCCACAGCCCCCTTTCAGGGGGACAACCCCTCCAGGGGTGCTTCTGCCGAGGGCATCGTCCCTGTTGTCACCCCGTGGGGACACGACCTGCAGCCTTAAGGCAGTTTAAAGCACATCCATCCCTCAGCCCCACGGTGTCCCCCGGTGTCCCCGGCCACAGAGGCAGAGTCCTAGCAAAGAGGGGTCCAGGGGACCACCAGGTGGAGGGGACACCTGAATACCTGCCCCGGAGGGAGGGGACAGTCACCCACTGGTGGGAAAGGACCAGCGGTGGGTGCTGGCAACACACAGACCTTGCTGTTGTGGTCCAGAGTCACTGATGTCCCCCCCCCAAACCTCCTCCCCATAGGCTGGGGGATGAGGGTTGGGGATGCTCCTGGTCCAGCTGTGGCCGTAGCCCCCCTCATTGCCCCTTTTACTCAGCCCCTGCCTCTGGCTGCCCCCCCTCGGGCTCCAGGCAGCCGTTGAGCTGGGGGTCGGGGGCCTGCGGGTCATATTCCTCATCCAGAAAGTCCAGGGAGTTGTTACTGGGCAAACCCCGGATGGTGAATTTGTGGGAGACCTTGGTCCACTGCTCCCGGTTGCTGGCCACCCTCTCGTAGAGCTCCGCTGCCTTGGGGAAGAGGTCCTGCAGCAGCCTGGGGGGCAGGGGACACCACACGCCATCAACACGGGGTTGCACCCCCTTAGTTGGATGCAACCCTGTTCCCCCCATCCCCACCACTTGGAAACCCCCCTAATATCTGCAAGACCCCCCGCCCAGCACCCCCTGTCCCACCCTGGCATGGCAAGGCAGGGGTGATAGCAGCAGCCCCCCCCAGCCCGGCGCCAGCCCTGGGGGCTCACTTGTAGATGGGCATGGCGATGTGCTCCATGAAGCTGATCTGCAGCTCGGGGATGTAGGCTTTCTCCCGGTCCATCATCTCCAGCGGGCGGTTGCCCATGGCCTTCTCCTGCAGCAATGGTGAGGGGGTGTGTGTCAATGCCAGTGACCATCCCCTCCCCATTCCCGGGCAAGACCTCCCTGTCCACCGCCCCCCCCCACCTCATCTGGGCCCCCCTGGTGCTTGCCAAGAGTGTTGGCCAAGCCCAACCCCGCACCAAGCCCTGGTGCTACCTACCAGGTCACCCTGGGAGAAGAACTCCTTGTAGATCAGCTCCTGCAAGGGACAGACTGTCAGAGTAGGGGGCTGCATGCCTGGGGTGCCATCCCTACCCCAGTTGCCCTCCAGACGCCCCCTCCACAGCTCTGCATTGGGCAGGGACATGCTGCCGGCACGGGGGGCTGCTGCGTGGTCCAGGCAGGGACCCCCTCCACAGGCCACGATGCCACTGTGAGGGGCAGGCTGGTCCCCGGCGCCTGGGGCCATGCGGGTGCCCCAAGACGGGGGAGGGGGTGGCATTCAGGGGGTCAGCCCCATGGTGTGGCACTCACCGCGATCTTCCTGGTGGTCTTCCAGCCCTTGGTCTGGTCGGAGAGGTCACAGGAGGTCATAAGCAGGCAGAGCAGCAGGCTGTGGTGCTGCTTGTTCTTAGGGTCGTAGCCCACTGCCAGGCAGGGAGCAGGGCAGGGGTTAGGGCTGGGGGCTCGGGAAGGAGCCCCACAGCCCCCATCAGCTCCCCAAGTAAGGACTCTGGGGACAGCCAGGACCTGCAGTGCCACCTTCCAGACTTGGGGGGATGAGTTCCCACCGCATCCCTAAGCCCAAGCATAGGAGCTTCACCTTCTGCCATCTTCTGGAGGTCCTTGAAGATGCGCAGGTGGTGGGCCAGGTCAGTGGCCAAGATGATGTCCCTCATGAGGTCCAGCATGCGCTGGTAGTCCTGCAAGACCAGGCATGGTAGCTGCCGTGACCAGCTCCGTGCCCCTGCCAGCCCTTGTATCCCAAGGGTCAGATCCAGAGCTGGGGAGGGGGTCCAGAGGGGACGAGCAGGCTCAGCCTGGGCAGGAGGGTGGCAGGGGAGAGGTGCCAAGGCAGGGGGGCTCACCTTGCGGGAGAAGTGGTCAAAGATGTTACAGCCTTGGCTATTGAGGATGGCAATGGCTTGGGCGAAGTGATGCCTCTGCGGGAGAAGCCGGGGCCGTGGGCGCAGGCAGGGTGCAGGCAGGGTGCAGGCAGGGCGCAGGCAGGGATGCTGCCACCCAGCCGCAGCCCCAGAGAGTTGGGCAGGGGGAGGTTTTGGGGAGCACCTTACCTCCATGACGGAGCCCTCCGAGCTGTACAGCGCAGCCAGGACCGATTTCTGCAAGGCAGAGCGGCTAGAGTGATGGAGCTATGGGGGTGAAGACCCACGCCCCCACCCCCCCAGCTCTGTCCCCATCCCCCCCACCCAGGCACGTCCCAGCACTGGGCTCGGCTCACCGAGGCCACCTGGAAGGAGTTATTGGTGCCTCTGTGGTCCAGGTCATGGCACATGCAGGAGATGAAGAGGGCAAAGATCTCGATGTCTCTGGGGGGGGAAGGAGGGAATATGAGGCAGGCAGGAGGGCGGGGAGCGCCCCGGCCGGGGACAGGGACGGCGTCTGGCCTTACTCCAGGTAGTTGACGAGCTCCAGGTTCTTGTAGAGCAGGTAGCAGAAGTGGGAGACAGAGAAGGCATGCATCCAGTTGTGGTAGGGGGGATCACGGTAGCCCTTCTTCACCATCAGGCAGAACCTGGCAGGGAGGGAAGGGCCATGGGGGGTGTGTGGTGTGTGTCTTTGCACCACCCCCACCCCCTGGGGACCTCTGTCTTGCCCAGGTGTCCCCAGCAGGTGTGGGGATAGTGACAGGGATGGGGACCCACCTGGTGAGCGTCTGACGGTCCATCTTGTAGTTGTTGATGAAGTTCATGTCCTGCAGCATGCTCAGGATGGCCTGCGGAGGGGACAGGGTGAGTGGCAGTGCTCATTGTCCCCCTGCCGTGCCACCCCTGCCCCTGCCTGGCAGGCAGGAAGATGCTCAGGGGTGCAGCCACATCCCCCCATTCCAGCCCCCCAGCACCCCAGGGCTGGGGTCTGTGACCTGACCCAGAGCAGGCAGGGTACGGTGGCACTTGGGGACCGTCCCCACAGTCCTCACCATGGAGGTGTCATCCTCGGGCAGCGAGCGTGGCGTGTAGGTGAAGTTGGCAAAGTTGGGGTCAATGGTGGACACGGGCTGGATTCCCTCGCTCAGCAGCTTGGTGTACTCATCGTCTGACACCTGAAGGAGCCATTGCTAGTGGTCCACGCTGTGACCGGGCCCCCAGGGTGTCCCCAAGCTGTGTCCTGGGCCACGTGAGCCCCAGCGAGAGCAGAGAACCCAGGGTATCACCGCCACCCCACTGTGCCACCACCTTGGGGTGGAGTGTGGCAGCACCACGCTGGCAGGGGGGGTCCCAGCCCGTGTCCCTGCCCCCATCCCCGTGCCACCTCACCTTCATGTGGTACATCATCATCTCATTGGCCAGGTGGCTGCGGTACTGCGCCTCATTCACCTTCTTGTACAGCAGTGACTGCAGGGTGGGAGGGAGGTATGGGAGTGCTGGGGGTGTGCAGAGCCCCCCAAGCCCCCTCAGCACCCCCAGCCCATGCTGGCCCCCCAGCACATCCTTGGTCCCCACACGTGGCCTCCCCCACCCCAGCTCATCCCATCCCCACCACTGCTTGTCCCCAGGGAACGGGGACCAAACACATCCCCCCACCCCGTCCCTCTGCACTGTGGCCAGCTCCGGGGCAGCACAGAGGGCTGCTCTTGCCCTCCCCCGCCAGGGTTGGGGACCCCCCCGGGCACATACATGGGCGATGCTGATGCCACAGTAGATGGAGAAGGCGGTTGCCAGGTCCTCGTCGAATTTGCTGAACCAGGGGCCATTGATCTTGTTGACCAGCTCTGCCACCCCGATGACCTCTGGGAGCAGAGTGGGGACAGGGGACAGGGGACAGGATCAAGCCCGTGTGCTGGGGACAGGATTGTTCCTGTGTGCTGGGGACAGCGCTGTGCCCACAGGCTTGGGACAGGATCATGACCCTATGCTGGGGGACATACTTCTTTGCTGGGGGCGAGATTGTGGCCATGTGCTGGGGACAGTGCTGTGCCTGTGTGTTGGGGACAGGATCGTGGCCATGGACGTGGGACAGGATCATGCCCACGTGCTGGGGACAGGATCATGTCTGTGTGCTGGGGACAGGATTGTGCCCAAGTGCCAGGGACGCTGCTGTGCCCATGTGCTGGGGACAGGATCAGGATCACGCCCAAGTACCGGGGGTAGCACTGTGCCTGTGTGTTGGGGACACAATGATGTCCACGTGCTGGGGACAGGATCACATCCACATGCTGTGTTCAGGATCGTGCCCCCCGGGGCAGGATGGTTCCCACGGGCTGGGGGATGCTGCTGTGCCAGGGGACCGTGCCGTGCCCACATCCCGGGGTACACAATCCCCCACGTGCCGGGTCCCCATGCAGGGGGACGGCGCCCTGCCTGTGCCCCTCACCCTGGCTCTCGTTCTTGATGGGGAAGCAGAGGATGTTCCTGGTGCGGAAGCCGGTGCTGTCGTCCACCCCCCGGTAGAAAAGCGGGTGGGAGTAGGCATCCTTGATGTTGAGGATCTTGCCAGTGGTGGCCACATGCCCGGCGATGCCCTGGTCGGCAGGGATGCGGATCTCGTAGCTCTGCGGGCAGGGAGAGGAGGTCACCAGCATGGTCCTGGGGCTGGAGGGGGCAGGACCCCAGGACCCCCCACCAGACTCCATCCCCTTGTCCCTGCATTCACCTCGTCATCCACCACGCCACCGTCAAACACCTTGGCCACCAGCTCGTGGCTGAGCCGGTCTAGCAGGAACACGGAGCATCTGCAAGAGACACCAATGCCACTCGCACCCAGGGGGGTCTGTGCCCCCCCACCCTGTGTCCCCCCCCCCTCATGGCAGGCCCACTCACATCTCTGCATTGCTGAGGTTTCGGGCCTCTGTGATGATCTCCTGGAGCAGAACAGAGACGTCGTCTGCAAGGGGTGGGGGGGAAAGGGTCAGGGAGCCCCCAGCCAAGCAGCTGCTGCCCACCTCATCTCCCCACCCATGCAATGAAAGAGGGGGTGTCTCAGCTCAGTCTGTCCCCAGCGTGGGCTGTGCCTGCACACAGCCCACCCCAGGGGCACGGCAGGAAGGCCTGGGGGGCACAGAGGAGTGGGGTCTGCACAGACCGTGTGCATGCATGTACATGTTTGCGTGTGTACACGTGCATGCATGCACACCAAAGGGTGACACAGCCCGTGCAAGTGGGCAGCAGCAGATGCAATACAGCAGGGTGCTCGTGTGTAGCATGAACTGCAGCAGTGTGTGTGCACAGCAATGTGTGTGTGCACATGCAGCAGTGCATGCATGCAGCAGTTGTGCGTGCATGCAGCAATGTGCATGCATGGCAGTGTGTGTGTGCATGTGCAGCAGTGTGCACGTGTGCATGCAGCAATGTGTGCGCGTGCAACAGTGCATGTGTGCATGCAGCAGTTCCCACATGTGCAGCTCTGTGTGCACAGCAGTGTGCGCCGGCAGCAGTACATGCAGCAATGCATGTCTGCACACACATTTCTAAGTGCACGCAGCACTCTGTGCTGATGCAGTGTGCACGCCTGCAGCTGTGCATCACCAGCGCAAGCAAGGCTCTGGGCGAGCTGACGGCTGCCCTCCTGCCATCATCCCCCAGGCAGGGCCAGGGCTGGCAGGGCAAGGGACAAGGTCCCCCCAGGCTGGGGGCAGGGGACCCCAGTGCCACTGTCCCCTGGAGCTGTGCAGGGGGTTCTGCCCCCCACCCAGGGCGTGGGTGCTCCCTGCAGCGTGCACCTACCCAAGTGCGTGAAGAGGTTCTTCGCCACCTGCAGCAGGGCCTGGTGGGGACAGAGGTGATGCTGTCAGTAACTGGCGTGACATGGGACACGCACACGTGTGTGCCCGGTGTGACACAGCCCTGCGGGCACTCACCTGGCATTCGCACTTGAGCTTCTGCTCCTTTTGGAAGGCCAAAGTGCTGGTGAGCACCGTGGAGGTATAGCAGAAGCAGTGCTGGATCTTGTGCTCGTCTGCCTTGGTGTAACTGGGGGGAGGGCAAGACCCCATCAGAGGAGAAGGGCAAGACCCCATCGTGGTGGGGCACACACCTCTGTCCCCTGTCCCTGCTGGTCCCCACACCTGCACCCTCTTCCTCCATGGTGACAATGCTCCACCACCCACAAAGGCAGCCCCAGCTCAGGGCAGAGGGGAAGGTGGGAGGGCTGGATCCTGCCCCCCCCTCCCCAAGCCAAGACGGTTACTCACCTCCCCCCGCTCAGTTTGTTGAAGGCGCAGGCCAATGCCACCACCTGGGAGGTAGCCCGGCTGATGACAGGGACACAGAGCATGGAGGTGACCTCGCTGCCCAACATGCTGCTCAGCTGCTTGTGCTCCTCCTGCAGGGAGGAGGTGAGAGGGGGCTGGTACCGGCACCTCCAAACCAGACCCCCACCCCCGGGAAGTCCCCAGTCCGGGCTGGGGAACCATGTCCCTGGGTGCAGGAGACACACACAGAGTCCCCACCCAGGGTAGGAGAGCTGGTACCCACCTCGCTGATGTCCTTCAAGGTGATGGACCTCTTGTCCTCCACCACCTTCCCCAGGCGCCCAAAGGTGAGCTGCGGGTGGAGGGGATGGGTGAGCCCATGGCACCCACTGCCCCCCTATATCCCCCACTCACCATCCCCCACTCTGCTCACCGAAAAGCTGATCTCCTCCTCGAGGACACGGTCTCCCACCACCTGGAAGAGACAGCTGGGGGGTGAGCTGCCATGGGATGGTGGTCAAGCCCCATGAAGCCATGGCTTGGGGGGTGCAGTTGGGACCCCCTGGCCCCACAGGGTGGGGGGACCAGCCCGGTGGCACCCACCTGGCAGAAGAGCTGGTGGTTGTCCTCAGAGACAAGTAGGAGGCAGCAGCACAGTGACTGGGTCTCCTGCTTCAGCTGGGGGGGGTGAAGGGTGGGGGTCAGCACCCCAGCCTGCCCTGAGCCCCCCCAGGGCAGAATCCAGCCCCTCCTCTGCCTCCCTGTGCCCAGGGCACCCACACGTGCCACACAGAATCAGGTGCCCTCTGAGAACCTCTTCCCTGCAGCTGATCAGGTTCACTCTGGAGACTACTGATGTCAAGGGCGAGGCTGTTCACTCTGGATGCTACTGAGGGCTGGGTACAGGATGCTAGAGAGCCTGATGGGAACCTGGAGGTTCTGTCTCAGAGTTTCTGTGGCACGGATGGCACTGTTAATTATGTTAACTCTGGAGACTTGACAGTTGTGACAAGGCTGTTCACTCTGGTCACTACTGATGGCTGCGCAGCTGACGCTTGAGGTTTTTCTTTACTTTGGGGGATTTTCTTTTTTTGGAAATAAATTGAGGTGCTCTGTGTGTCCTGAGGCTGGGGGCGAGGGGGGCCAGCATGGTCACTACTCACATAGTTGATGACCTTGAGCTGGAGTGAGGCAGCATCCAGGTCATACAGCTCACCTGTACAAGGGGCACAAACACCATGAGGGGCTCAACGCCCCAGCTCCACCCTGCTGGCACACACCACCCCCCCCTGCTGCCCCCCACCCTGGCCTCACCGCAGAGCTGCAGGATCTTGCAGTCCAGGTCACTGTAGCTGCTTTCAGGTGCCTTCTCTGTCTTGGCCAGGGAGTTCTGGGAGGAGCTGGTGGAGAGGCTGACCTGGGGCCAGGGCTGCAGCTTCTGCAGGGCTTGCAGGCGCCGGTATGCCACCAGGGTCTGCAAGGAGGGGCGTAAGGGACAAGGGACAGCAGGGTTTGGGGAAAGAGGTGGCAGGTCCCCAGGTGCCGGGGCCCACAGCCAAGCTGGGGTCACTCACGTGTCTTTCCAACGCACGTAGGTTCTGCTCATCCGAGTCGCTCAGCTGGCCACAGTGTACCTGGAGGGTTGTAGTGTGAGGACCCCAGTGTCTGCACACTGTCCCATCCCCCAGAGCCCGGCCCACATCCTCGCACTCACCAGGATGACGCACACCACAGCCCCACTCTCCTTGTCCACCAGCGGGATGATGCGCACTGCAAGCCAAGAGAGGGTCAGTCCTGAGTGGGCATCGGGGGTAGCCTGGGGCTGGGGCATTGAGCCCTCAGGGTGCATGTTGTCATCCCTGTGTCGCCATGGGTCACCCACCCACCCACCTGGCCATTCTCCCATCCATCCACCCACCCACCCACCCACCCATCCAACCACTCCTGTGCACACCCATCCATCCACTCACACCTCAGTTCTCCCAATCAGCCACCCGTCCATCCACCCACCAACCCATCCACCCACCTACCAACTTATTCCTCCATCCACTCACCCACCCATCCATCCACCCACCCATCTTCCCACCCACCCACACATCCATCCACCCACCCACCAACCCATGACCCACCTACCAACTTATCCTTCCATCCGTCCATTCACCCATCCATCCACCCACTCACCAACCCATCACCCACCTACCAACTTATCCATCCACCCACTCATCCACCCGTCCATCCATCCACCCACCAACCCATCTACCCACTCACCTACCAACTCATCCACCCATCCATCCATCCATCTGCCCACCTACCAACTCATCATCCATCCACCCACCCACCCACCCATCCACCCACTCACATACCAACTCATCCATCCATCCATCCCCCATCCATCCATCTGCCCACCCACCAACATATCCATCCATCCATCCACTCACATACCAACTCATCCATCCCCCCATCCATCCATCTGCCCACCTACCAACTCATTCATCCATCCACTCACTCACCCACCCATCCACCCACCCACCCACCCATCCATCCATCCACCCACACACTCACCTACCAGCTCATCCATCCATCCACCCACCCACCTACTCACCTACCAACTTTCCCCCCCACCCCCATACCCACCCACTCTCCCACCCCACCAACACCCCTATGCCCCCCCTGCAGCCCCACCTTGCGTGCCAGGGGCCAGGGGTGCTGCCAGGGGGCCCAGCTGCCGGCTGGGGAGCTCGGCGGGGGGCAGCCCCCCACACTCCAGCCGCTTCTGCTTCCGCACCGCATCCCTGCAGGGACAGGGACACCTGAGCCACCGCCCCAGGCCGGGGCACCCCAGGCACCTTGGGCAGGGGACCTGTGCACACGGGGAGGGGACAGGGCTGTGCAGCACACCTGAGCATGCGTGTCCCTTGCACACCCACAGCGCTTGTGCATGCATGTGTCCCTGCACATGCACAGCCCCTGCACACACGTGTGTCCCTGCATATGCACAGTGCCTGCACATGCATGTGTGTCCCTGCACACACGTGTGTCCCTGCACATGCATGTGTGTCCCTGCACATGCACAGCCCCTGCACACACGTGTGTCCCTGCACATGCATGTGTGTCCCTGCACATGCACAGCCCCTGCACACACGTGTGTCCCTACACACACAGTGCCTGCACATGCATGTGTGTCCCTGCACATGCACAGACCCTGCACACACATGTGTCCCTGCACATGCATGTGTGTCCCTGCACATGCACAGCCCCTGCACACACATGTGTCCTTCCACATGCACAGCCCCTGCACACATGTGCATGTCTCTGCACATGCACAGCCCCTGCGCACACGTGTCCCTGCACATTCACAGCCCTTGCACATTTGTGTGTCCGTGCACATGCAAAGCCCCTGCACATGTATGTGTCCCTGCACATTCAAAGCCCTCGCACATTTGTGTGTCCCTGCACATGCATGTCCCTGCACATGCACAGCACCTGCACATGTGTGCATGTCTCTCACATGCACAGCCCCTGCACATGCACGCGTGTTTCTGCACATGCACAGCACCTGTGCACGTGTGTCCCTGCACATGTGTGCATGTCTCTACACATGCACAGTGTCTGCACACATGTGTGTCCCTGAACATTCACAGCCTTTGCACATGTGTATGTCCCTGCACGTGTGTGTCCTGCACATTCACAGCCCTTGCACATTTGTGTGTCCCTGCACATGTATGTCCCTGCACATGCACAGCACCTGCACACGTGTGCATGTCTCTCAAACGCACAGCCCCTGCACACGCATGCGTGTCTCTGCACATGCACAGTGTCTGCACACATGTGTGCATGTTGCTGCACATGCACGGGGGGATGGGATGAAGATGAGGATGGGATGAGGATGAGGATGAGGATGAGGATGAGGATGAGGATGAGGATGAGGATGGGGATGGAGAAGGGAAGGGGGATGAGGATAGGGGCAGGGATAGGGATGGGGATAGAATGAGGATGGGAATGGGGACAGGGACGAGGATGAGGAAGGGAAAAGGGATGGGAATGGGGCTGAGGATGAAGAAGGGGATGGGCATGAGAATGAGGATGGTATGAACGTGGGCATGGGATGAAGGCAGGGATTGAACGAGGATGGGGATGAGGATGAGGATGGGGACGGGGTGGGGATGGGATAAGGATGGGTATGGGGTGAGGATGAGGATGGGATGAGGATGAGGACAGGGATAGGGATGGGTGTGTACCAATGCCAGGTCCCCTGTGAAACCTCATGGCCTTCATGCACACGCGTGTACATGCACACTCACTGGGCCACATGCACGTGTGTGCACACACCCGGGGGCTGGGGGGGGGCTGGGCTCACCTGAGCTTCCCCTCGGGTGGCAGCTCGTGGGGGGGGTCATCACAGATCAGCCGGGTTTCCCCATCCAGCAGGTAGATGTAGACATGCTCCTGGGGGGGGGGGGGCGGGGGTGGGCAACGCTGAGGGTCGGGACCCCCACCCTGCCCCTCACCCACGCCACAGCCCAGCCAGCCCTCGCCACCCCTGGTACCCCCTGCCCACTCCGCAGGGAGCAGCCGGGCCAGGCAGGGCTGCGTGCCTCAGTTTCCCCAGGTGCACAGGGTTTGTCCAGAGCAAAGGTCATGACACCCCACACCTAAACACACATGCACACCCACACATGTGTGTAAACACATGTACATAAGTGCATAAACACACATACATAAACACACGTGCACACCCACACATGTATAAACACATGTAGATACACATAAACACATGTGCATACCAACATGTACAGACACATGTACACACACACGTATATATACCCACACATGTGCACTCCCACATATATACTTAAACACACATACCCACACAAGTACATAGAAATGCATGCACACCCACATATGTACATAAACATATATATGTACCCACACATAAAGACATTTACATACCCCCACATTGACATAAACACATGTGCACATCCACACATGAAAACACGTACCCACACAAGTGAACAAGCGTACACACCCACACATATAAACACATGTACACAGTCACACATGTACATACACACATACATATCCACACATGTACATACACACATACATATCCACATACGTACATAAACACATGTACATAGCCACGTATGTAAATAAACAGATGTACATACCCACACGTGCACAGCCGCATGAATACACACATGCACACGCATGCACACAGTCATGTACACACATGCACACCCACTGCACACGTGCACCATATGCACCTGTGCACACACATGCATAGAGACCTGCATACGTGCTTGTGGGCACACATAGGTGCATGCTCACACATATGTGCACACCTTAGTGTGCACACTCGTGCACACACACCTGCTATCACGCACACGCATGTGCACTCACCCCCCACTTTGCAGGCCCCCATGACCAGGGCACCCCAGCCCTGATGCCCAATGTCTCAGGGGGTCCCATGATGCCTGCCCCATGCCTGGCCATCCGCAGCACCAGGGCCACCACCAGCACCAGGGTCACCATGAGCAAGCACCAGGGTCACGAGCACCTCTGGGCTATCAGAACCAGAGCTACCAGCTCCAGGGCTACCAGCATCTCTGGGCTATCAGCAGCACCAAGGCCACCACCAGTACTGCAGGGCCACCATAAGCACCAGGGCCACCAGCACTGCAGGGCCACAAGCACTGCATGTCCACCATGAGCACCAGGGTCACCAGCACCTCTGGGCTATCAGCAGCACCAGAGCTACCAGCTCCAGGGCCACCATGAGCACCAGCACCACCAGCATCTCTGGGCTATCAACAGCACCAGGGCCACCATGAGCACCAGAGACACCACCAGCAGCAGGGCCACCAGCCCACTGGGCTCACAGGGGCATTAGGGGCCCTGCAGCTCCTGGGGGGCTCCAAGCCACTCCCTGTGGAGAGGTGGCCGGTGACTGGCAAGTGAGGCTCAGAAAGCCAACCCAAGAGCCATTTCACACTTAAAATGGAAATAGGGGACCAGTGACCCATAGCCCATTTTGGGGCAGGGAGGACATCCAGGTGGGCTGGGCAGGAGAAGACTCCATCCCAGGCTCAACCTCAATATCAGCCAGCAGAGAATCCCGCAGCACCACCACCCCCAGGTCCCGGGGCTCTCCCCGCCCCGCGCCCACCTACCACTCTGGGCAGCAGGGAGACCAGGGCATGGCGGAGGGCATCCCGCAGGCAGGAGACATCGATGACAGCCCCCAGGCTCAGCAGGGCATCCTGGGGAGAGAGCAGAGGAGGGCAGGGAGGGTTACGGTGGCCTGAAGCCACAGTGAGGGGCACCACAGAACCAGTCATCCTCTCCATCCTGTCCCCAAGGTCACCACGGCACAGTTATCCTTCCCCTAGACCCCCAGGAGCAGTCTCCAGCCTGCCCACCTCCTTTTTGGGGTCAAAACCTCCCTTTTTCGGTCAATGCCCGTGACGGGGGAGCCAGGGGTCCCCCAAAAACGGAGAGGCTTCAACACTGGAGGGTGAGGGGGGCACTGGGCTGAGCATGCTGGCATACTGGGAGCACTGGGTGGGAGATCTGGCCCCACACGGTTGGCACAGGGAGGGTGCCTCCAGGGAGCCATGCGTGCAGGATGGTGGCCCTAAAGCCGCGCTTGGGTAACACACGGCCTTGCACGAGCCACGCTGATGGTGGCACAAGTCACACCAGTGCCTGCATTAGCCACACCACTGCCTGCACCTGTCATGCCCATGCCATGCCAGCACCTGCGCCAGGCTGCCACTGCCAGCACTAGCCACGTCACCCCCAGCACTAGTCCCACCCACGACTGCCCTAGCCATGTGAACACCTGCACTGGCTGTGTCAACACCTGCACTAGCCAAGCCACCTCCAGCACTAGCCATGCCAATGCCTGCATTAGCCACGTCAGTGCCTGCACTAGCCATGGCAACTCCAGTGCTAGCAACATCAATGCCTGCACTAGCCATGCCAACACCTGCGCTAGCCACGTCGGTGCCTGCACTAGCCACATCAACACCTTTGTCTCCCTCCAGGCGCTGCTGCTTCCTTCCTCATCCCCAGACTTTTTCAATCCTCCACGCACAGCTGAGCTCCTGCCCACGCCACCGACAGGGCAGGCAGGGCAGGCAGGGCAGGCAGGGCGCGCAGGGCAGGCAGGGCAGGCAGGGCGCGCAGGGCAGGCAGGGCAGGCAGGGCAGCAGACACAGTCTCCCTGCCCTTAAATATCCGAGTCAGCACTGGTTCCTCGGCTTTGACAAGCAGGGGGCCAGCCCGCATCTGCCCCCGCTCCCCCATCCCACGCCACCCTGCAGCATCCATAGGGTGCAGGGGATGGAGGGACCACGCTCCCCCTTGGTCCCCCCCACTGCCCTTGGGTTTGCCGGAGGCCACCGCCGTGGCTACCACCGTGGCTCCTGCCAGACACCCAGAGGGAGCCTCGCAGGCAGGAAAATTCCTGCCGTTCCCCTGCCAAGCTCCGCCATAAATCACCGGCAGGAAGAAGAGGCGCTGGATAAAGCATGTCGCAGGGGCTGAACACTCATCTGAAATTAATGATGGGAGGGGTTGGGGTGGACACATGGAAAAGCTGGGGGGAAGAGGGGGCTCCGCAGCACGACCCCTGCCCCTGCCTGCAGCCCTTGTCTGGGAGACCAGGATAAGGCTGTTGTTATTACGGGAACGGGTCGAGGCTCCGAGTCAGGCACCAGCTAACGGCATCGGGATTTGCTCTTCCCTTCGGTCCTGGTTTTACCAGGTGGCTCCAGGCTCCATCCCCAGCTGCACTGGTAACTGGCCCCAGTGTCACCCCCTGGGGATTGTCCTCAACCCTGCACCCCAGGGGAGCCTGGCCAGGACCGTAGCCCCTCACCAGGGCTGTGCCACCCCCCAGCTCCGGGAGCATCCTCGGCCACAGGGCCGGGTCCGAGCAGCAGGTGGGAGCATGGCTGGTGGCGATGAAGGTGCTTCCAGCTGAAGACATGGGCGCCGGCTGTTATTCCAACAGGGCTGCATCTCCAGTCGCTTACTCACACTGGAGACACATGCACTGTAGAATACAGCCGGGCCTCGGCCAGCTGTCCGTCCTGCTGTCCCTCTGGTCCGTCTGTGTCAGCTCAGCATCCCTACCATGTGCAGGGGGAGATGGGGCAGAGGCCGAGTGGGACCCCCGGGACTGCTCAGAGCATCAAATGCTGGCGGCATGCTCGGCGCGGAGACGGACAGATGGCAGCTGGACACGGGTGATGGCTTTAATAGGGCTGGGAATCCGGGTCCGTCCCAGAGGGGGTGGAAAAAACTGCAGGAGCTAAAAAAAACATCCCCAAGATGAAGAGAGAGCAGCGGAGGCAGGCGGGAGTGTTGGCTGCACAGGGAGGAGGCAGGGGAGCAAGGCTGGCCTGGGAAGGGTATCCCGCTCATCCCATTCATCATGCTCATCCCATTTGCCCTGCTCATCCCACTCACTCTGCTCATCCCACTCACCCTGCTCATCCCACTCACCCCACTTGCCCCGCTCATCCCACCTGTCCTGCTCATCCTGCTCATCCCACTTGTCCCGCTTGTCCCACTTATCCTGTTCGTTCCACTCATCCCGTTCTTCCCGCCCATCCCATTCTTCCCACTCATTGCACTCATCCTGCTCATCCCACCTCGTCCCACCCATCCTGCTCCAGCCCAGCTCCCCCCAGCCCGGAGCGGGAGGTTTTGCCAGCTGCCCCTTGCCAGTACTGCTCAGCCCTGGGGATGCTGCGGAGCCACAGCTAGGGCTCTGCACCCTTCCATGGCCAGGATGCGGCCCTGCTCCATGCTGGGCAAGGAGCCAGCGCGCCTGGGGCCGCCAGCCCAGCCACATCCCATGTATTGCCATAAATAGTGTTTCCCAATGGCCTCGGGACGGCTGCACTGCAGGCTCAGCCCAACTGGGGCCCCGCTGTCAGCTCCCTTTATTGCTTTTATTTAATGACCCTACTGGGGAGCTGAAGCAGCGAGTCCCTGCGAGCACCCAGGGCACTGGGTGAGCTTGGAGCCATGCAAAGACCCGGGGGGGGGGGTGGGCACAGGGTTGCCCATATCCGCCCTCTAATTTCCTCCTCCTGGTGGGGAAGGGGGTCCCTCCTCCAGCAGGATGCGATGTGCCCGGTCCCTGTCTTTGCCAGGGAGGTGACACGCATCCTGGGGCTGTCATGCAAACTGGAGGTGGGGCACGGATGGGATGGGGGTGTCACCATCCCCCCAGCATCTTGCAGTGACCCAGTGCAGGCAGGCTGACGGTCCCCCTGGTGCAGGCAGCCTCTCCCGGTGCGTGCCCCCCAGCAGCAGAGCACAGGGTCCCCACTGCAGGCAACGTGCAGGCAGCGTACACTGCCTGCAGTGGGATGGTGGGGGCAGGATCCATCCCTACACACCCCCAAACCGCACAGGGAGCACCTCCCAGTGCCAATGGCACTGGCATGCCCTCCGCAGCCTGGAATCCAGCTGCATTCCTGCCAAGGAGCTAATTAGGGGGCTAATTAGCCTCCCAAAGCCCGCCATTTGCATGGTGAGTCCAGCTTGCTTCACCATCCCTTGGGACATGGAGCTTGGCAGCAACGGGACGGGGTCCCCCACATCTCGCTCCTGGCACTCCGCACCACAGGGCCCATTCAGACACCACCCCAAAGACACAAGGGATTCTCCGGATCCATCCCTGGCTCCATGGACACTTGGCTGGGGAGTTTGCATGAGGCCACGCTGGCACACACACCCCTGGCACAGCAGGATGATCCAGTGCCTGGTGGGGAGACTAAGCCATCAGCCACCCCATCCCTGTCACTGGGGATGTCACCGGGACCCACCGAGCTGGGGTGACCACAGCCCTGGACCTGCACCTGTCAGGGCAGGGGACCAAAGAACCCTCTGGAAGAGGCTTTGCCATCTGCTGCTGCCAGTGCCTGCGCCGCATCCCAGCTTCCCTGGAGGGCAGAGCAATAATAATGCTTCCCGGGAGGGCACAGCGGGTTAATTAACATCACCGAAGTGGGGAGAAGCACGGAGCGATTGCATTTCCCAGCTGTCAGAGCAGAGCTTGACACCCTCACCCCAAGGTCTGCATGCCCAGCACCTCTGTAAGAAAACACCACCTGGAAATGGGATGCTAGGAGATGGGCATGGAGGGGGATTTGGGGCCAGCCCTGGGGGCTCGGTGCAAGCAGCAGCTCCAGCACCCATTCAGGCATGGCAGGCAGGGGACACAGCACGGCGCTGGGATCACCAACAACCCCAGGAGCTGAGGATGCTGCTCCCAAAGAGCAGGCTAGAGCAGGGAAACAGCTCCTGTCCCCGTCGCTGTCCCCATCACTGTCCCCAGCAGTGCAGACAACAGCTGTGGCTCCATCAGCCTGTGACTATTGTCACCTTTGCGCTGGCCTGGGAGGATGGTGATGCTGCTCCCACTCTGCCAAACACCCAAGCTAACTGGGTGCTTTCCCCCACGTGCCATCACTGACCCCCCAGGTGCCCCATGGGACCATGGTGCCAGCAGGGATTTTGCTGGCTCCCACACGGCTGGCATGCCAGCATCCCCTGGCACGGCACAATGCCTGAATATTTCCCGCCGGAGCCACTGGGTGATTAATGAAGCCATTCATCTCATTAAAGCAAGCAATTTGTCTTTGCTCTGACACGAGCCAGGGCACAACGCGGCCCCGCACGGCACAAACCCCCCCAGCTTCAGCAAAGCCAAACCTCACCATGGCCCGGGCGGCCAGGGCACAGGCTGCTCTCCTCCCTGTGGAAAACAGCACCTTTTTATTTTCCCCTTCTGTTTTTTATTCCCTTTTGCCTTTTGGAGAGCAGTGGCAGCATCCCATACCCAGCCATGCAATGGTGGGGACCCCCAGCACAGTCCGCCCAACTCATCCCAGGCTCCCCAGGCTCCGACAGACCACACTGGGATGGAAAAGTGTCTTTTCCAGCAGAAGGGATTCACGGGCAGTGAAAACATGGCTTTTTTCGGGGCTGGTGTGTGGCCATGTACCAGGTGGGAATTTCTGGGACAGATCCATCCCCCTGCTCATCCCCACTGGCCACAGTGCTGGGTTCGCCCCCCCCCCAGACCCTCCCCGGCCTCTCTGGATGTTTACAAAATAGAGAAATCCCATCCTGACTGGCTTCCTCTCCGGAAAGGCTGCTCTCACGGCTGCCAAGGGGAGAGGGACTGGAGGGGAGGGGGAAAGACACGACTTGGGGATCCTACGCTGACTTCACTGGGTCTCAGGGCTTGCGTCCCCTCCCCTGGCCTCGCTCCTGGGTGATGGGTGGAGGTGGTTTTTCCTCCCGGGGAGGGAGCTGAGGGTGATGGTCCCCTGCCCAGAGCCCCCACCAGGGTGAGGAGGAGCCCCCCTGGAACAGGCAGAGGCTGGATCCAGTGCACCAAGGTACCCGCTGTGATGCTCAGCCCCCTTAGGGGTACCAGGAAGCTGGGGTCCCTCTCCGCGGGAGGGGGGCACCTGGGCACTTTACAAGTGGAGTTAGCCCCAACAAGAGCTGAAATGCAAGACCTGCCACCCACTGGGCTCCTCTTTAACCAAGGGGAAACTGAGGCACAGAAAGCAAGGCAGCAATACCCAGTGCCTGGGAGCCTCCTGCTCCCAGAGGGATGCAGAGCCATGCTGCAGGACCCTCACCCTGCCCTGCCCAGCTCCCAGGCTCAGGACAGGGGTCCTGGGCTGGGCAGGGCGGGGGGGCAGATCTGCAAATCTTGCCATCGCTGCGGCAGCACCCATGGGTGATGGCTCCAAGAGGGGATGCTGGCATCAGCCCAGGCTTCAGCAGCAGGGTCTTGCTGCATCCTTCCGCCTGCTGTCCCCATGGGGACAGCAGCCCCTGCCCGCTGCGGGGCTGAGGAACCTTGAGGAAATGAATCATCTCCCAGCTGAGCTTCCAGCCCAGCTTTGCCATAAAAACTGCAAGTAAATTACTTGAGCGATGTGACCCTTCGAGCTTGGAGGAGCCCGTCTCCCCACAAGCCCTCGGAGCTCGGCTCCTGCCCCCCCGCCCCCCCCCCCCCCCCAGGACTTTATCCACCTGGGAACGCGAGGGAAATGATCCCAATTAATTCTGTAAGTAGATTAGTGCGTTAGCCTCCCTGTGAGCGATTGCCTTCGGGATGAAGCCGGACATCTCTCCGTCTGGACGACTTCACTCCCTGAGCTGGGGAACCCAAATTAAATTAGAGCATCCGAGATGCTGAGTACGCACATCTCCGTGCCCACAGGCATCACATCCTCCCTCCCCAGTACCCACACCCCATGGATACCATCCCCATCGGTAGGCAGATGCTGCCTCATGTCTTTGCTGGGCTGGCTCAGGGTGCAAAGGGATGGGGCTACTCCAGAGTGTGAGGTACAGCAGGGCAGGGTCTGGGTCAGGGAAAACCCCATCACCCCGTTTACTGCCTTGCCTTTAGCCCTCTCCAGCAGTAGACAGGGTGAGAGATGGCAGCCCCACAGCCAGCAGAGCCCCAGAGCAGGCAGGACCCCCCTGCTAACCCCCAGCCCCTCTCACACTAGCCCTGTTGCCTCTTGCAGGGTGTTTGCAGGCACCGAGGACCAAGGACCTTCTGCAGGAAAAAGCTTCTCACCGGTGCACCCCCGGCAGTGCACAGCCCTCGAGGAGGGGGACGACCACATCTCCAGGCTGAGCAGGGCAAAGCCGCTCCAGGCAGGCACCAAGGAGCCTGGCCAAGGTGGTCACCCCATCGCAGTCCCGCAGAGCCAGGGCCGGGGGCTCGGTGCCCTCCTACTGGGGGCTCTTCCCATCGGATGCATTTTTAGCCCACACTGGCTCAGCCGCAGCCGCCTGCCTCTGGATCTCTTTACGCTCTCCCGTCTGAGAGGCAAAAAGCAAATCACATTTGTATTCCTGCCGCCGCTCGCTGCCATCTGGGAGGCAGCCTGCCTTCACCAGCATGGCCCTTTGCCGGTCCCCGTGTCCCCAGCCTGGGGACACCCGGCTGCTTGGGTCACCTTCCCTGGCCAGAGCAGCCCCAGGGGCTCCCTGCCTCTCCCCAAACCTGCAGACAGCGGGTTGGCACCCGCAGGTGGGGACACCCAGATCCTCTCCCGTGCCACAACTCTGGCTTTCCCCATCACTTTCCCCTTGCCAGGGCACTTTCTCCCCTCCTGCCTCCTCTTTGCAGAGGAAGATGCTGGTCCAGGACCCCCCTTTCTGCCCCCATTGACTGCACCCAAGGCACAGGGACAAACCTCCCTGCCTTTGCCACCTCTCCAATGTGTGGCAGCAAGGTGATAATGCCACGCTCACACCCCAGGATCCCAGGGGAATGGCCAAACCTCCTTCCAGGTCCCCCAGCACCCCCAAGCTGAGCCCCAGCAGCCGGTGGCTGCAAGCAAACACCCAGCTCTGGCGCCCGCGCCGCCCTGCCCAAGCATTTGCCAAGCAATCTGGCGGCGTTAAAAATATCCCTGAGCCATGATTCATCCTCCTCTCCTGCCTCCCCCTCGCCTCCGGCAATGATGAGCCCCCCAGCCCTGCTCCCCTCCCCGGGGGGCTGCTCCCCGCTGCCCCCCCGGCTGCACGGCCCGTGCTCCGGCCGCGGTGGTTAAATATAGCCAAGCTCTAGCTGTGTGTTAGCAACGCGGAGCTGACAACAAGCAGGCAGGGCCAGGCAGGAGCCCCGCGCAGACAGAGAGCATCGTCGAGCTCAAACGCTGCAGTGCAAGTGGGGAAACTGAGGCATGGAGCAGGGAAGGCAGCAGGTCCCACCACAGGCAGGAGATCTGCTGTCGCCAGCTCTGCAGTGGGCTGAGTGACACTGCTGATGGCCCTGTCACCCTCTCCCTACGCTGCTCCAGCATTCCTCCCCAGCCCCAGAGCCACAATTCCCCAGGGGATCCTCTCCATCCGGGTGGGGGTATGGAGCCAGCAGCCCTGGGGCAAGGACCAGGGCAGCAGAGGATGGACGGACAGAGGGACGGAGGGGAGAGCAGGCAGCTCTGTGTCCAACCCCAGCCGGGAAGACATCCATCCCCTCCTTGCCTGCCCATCCTGGATTAGAGCACTGCTTGCAGTCCCAAATTACATTGCTTTAATCTAATCAAGCAACAACAACCTGTAACTCGAGGTAACTCCTTAATTACCTCATCTTTTCTAGGGGGATAATGAGCATCAACGGGAAGGAAACACTTCTGGGATATCTCTTGCCTCCCCATGCTCGTTTGCCCAGGGTCCTGTTGCAGCAGATAAATGAGGATCTGGGTGCCGCAGGCAGGGGCTGCAGGGTGGCAGCCTGGCACCCAGCCGCCCTGGCACCCAGTGATGCTGGGCTCAGGCTTCCCAGGGCTGGAGGATGCAAACCTGTGTGAACAGCCACCCAAAAAAAAGCACACGAGGAGCCCTGCATGCCCACACCTGCCTCAGTTTCCCCAGCCATGCAGGGTCACAGCTGTGCAGGACCAGCTCGGGGCGGCACTGGGGTTAGACCCAGATGGGAAGGGCTGTGCTGAGCCCAGCATCGACCCCAGAGCCCGGCACATCCCTCCAGCGTTGACCCCAGAGCCCTGTGCAACCCTCTAGCAGTGACCCCCCCACCCATGCCCTCGTTTGAGCCTGCCACACTTAACCACAGCCTTAAACACCATCCAACAGGCACAAAGCACCAGCTAACTGCACCAGTGCGAGCTGTTTGCTTCTCCTTAAATAGCACTTTAAAAGTCACTTCAGGTGTTCTTGGTCTATTAGAAAGTCCCAGCTGACAAGGCTGCAATATAATCACAGCTGAGCCCGACAGAAGTGGCACTGGCATGGCATGGCCCTGCCAGGCACATGGTGGGCAGCCCGGCTCGTGGGCCACAGTGGTTAGCACAAGGTGGGCTTCATGGGGCCATTTGCACAGGGCAGTTTGCACAGGACAGTGTGCATGGGTTATTTGCACAGGCCACTTGCATGGGGCAGTTGGCACAGGGCATTTTGCACAGGCAGCGCAAACCATTTGCACAGGCTATTTGCACAAGTCAGTTTGCATGGCACGTTTGCACAGGGCAGTTTGCACAGGTGGCGCAAACCATTTGCAAGGGGCATTTGCACCAACACTGCACAGGGCACTTTGCAAAGACAGTTTGCACAGACACTTTGCACAGGGCAGTTTACACTGGCTGCTTGCACATGCCAGTTTGCACAGGTGGTGCAAACCATTTGCACGGAGCATTTGCCCAGGTCGTCTGCATGGGGCATTTGCACAGACTGGGACCACGTGGACTGATGCTCCCTGCGGACATTGTGGTCTCCGAGCGAGTCTTTTGAGTTTTGCAAGCAAATTTTCCAACCTCCACCATGCCCTGAGACCTTCGGGGATGCTCCTCAGGTCATCCCCCCGCATCCCAGCCTCGCCTCTCAGGGCTGACGGAGCAGGGCCAGAGTCAAGGTCGCTTCCTGTTGATGTCCCTTTGTCGTGCAGGACAAACGGCCGGGACCGCGGCCCTCCTCCTCAAGGATTTCCCGTCCCCAAGAACATCGCGGCCTTCTTGGAACAGCAGTCCCTGGCCGGGCTGGCCAAACGATTTGCCACTAATTAGCTGTTGATAAGAGCAGAGCTGGAAAGGGCTGGGGGTCTCTCCCACCAGGAAAAGAAGGAAGTTGTTATTTCGGTGGGAAACAAATCAGGAGGAGCAGAGACGTGGCTGGTGAGCCAGCCCTGCCTGCCACAGGGACCCCCGTGCCCCAGGGACAACGGGCCCCATCCCCGTGGCCCCGCAGGGCAGCTGCTGCCTGGCGGGAAGGGGGACACAGACCCTGCTCAGCCCCATGTCACTTGTCCTTAACCCACATCCTCTGGCAGGGAGGGAGACACGGACCCCACTCAGCCCCATATCACTTGTCCCTAACTCATATTCCCTGTCAGGGAGGGGGACATGGACCCCTCTCAGCCCCCTGTCTCCTGCCCCAGCCTGTTTCAGGGGTGCAGTGGCACTGCAGTGACACCCCAGCATTCCTAGAGAGGGAGCTGACCCAGCCGCCCCTCTGTTCCCAGCGCGGAGCTGCCCACCCCACAAGGCTGCGGCGCTGATAAATAACGCGCCAGAGGATGGGGGCAGGTGGGGATGGGGGGAACCAGCCTGGCTGTGGGGTACACAGGGCCAGGAGGATGGCTGGACCCCGGGAGTGATCCCATGCATGGACTGGGGGTGCAGCTGGGGCCATCCTGGAAAACTGGATCAGAAAATGGTCCTGACTGAATATCTGCTTGGATCACCGGCCGCATCCTGGCAGGCAATGCCACCCCCTTGCCAGGGCTCGGGGGCCATCTGGGCAGGAGGGTGAAGGCACGCTTGTCCCTAAAATCCTCCTCTCATATCACAGGCACCAAGTGCCCTCCCTGCGCCACAGCTGCAGCCCTGCAGCCCTCTCCATCCTCCCGAGGCAGCCGCAGGGAAAACTGCTCCATCATTAGCAGCATCCCTGGCACCCGGCTGCCTTCTCCCTGAGGGACACGGACATTTATAGCAGCTGCCGTGGCCACCCTGGCACCCAGCTGTGAACGAGCCTTTGGCCCTGGCACCCACGGCAGAGCCAGGCACAGGGCTGAGCATCGCTGCCACAGGGCCCCGGCTGCAGGCAGTGCTGGCAGGGAGCTGGCACCATGCACGTCCCTGGGACATGGTGTTCCTGGAAGGTTTTCCCTGGCACACGGTCCCCTCTCCTGTCCCTGTTGGCCACCAGCATCTCCTGGCTGGGTTTTAAGGACTTTCCTAGATATTTTCCAGCAGGTTAGCTGTGCTGAGGCTCCCCTGACCTGGCTCTGCGCAGGAGCATCGTGGCAAAGCCTCCTTCCCAGGCACTCCGAGGATGCAGCCGGAGAGGGACTCAGAGGGTTGGGGGCAGCTGGGTCCCACGGGGGCAACTTTGAGTGGTGGGATGGGAAGGGAAGATGCAGCTTTCCCACATCTCCCCCCAGCAGGGCCAGCACCAATGGGATCTGCGCAGTGATTAGGGAGCTCATTTATCAGCTTCTGATGGGATCTGGGAAAATTGAATTCCTGGCCATCTGCAAGCTGGGGAGGAATTTAATTTGGGGCAGCACTTCAGAGCACAGCCCGGGCGGCTGGGGGCTGGCAGAGCCGCTTCCCTCAGGGGGGTTGCTCTGTACACACAGGGACCTCTTTTATTTTCCATATATAAGAGGTTTTGGTTACAGGATCCAGCTCTCAGCCACCGCGGCCACGTCTGGGAATTGCAGCGATCTCACTACTCAGATGGGGAAACTGAGGCATGGCCAGGGGAAGCCCAAAGCTACCCATTTAAATGGCTCCCCATGGGGGAAGGTTTACAGTGCTGGCATTCAGCAGATCAGAACCCAGCTGGGGGTCCAGTCTTCAAGCCCCTTGTCTATGCCTCATTCCAAAGCCATGCCCAGGGCACCCAAGGGTGCAAGGCACCATGCACCTGCCAGGGCCACAAACACCAGTGTGTGGGTGGCAGAGGGATGCACCTGCAGAGACCTGCCTGAGCCAAAACGCAGAGAGAAAATCCCCACTCTGGCTGACACACAACTGCCAGGGAGGATTTGCTTCTGGGTTTTGGCAGCACCCTGATGCAGCCAGGCTGGAAGCAGCGATCACCTCTCTCCTGTGCCAAGAACAGGGAGTCTCAGGAACCAGCCCTGCTCCCCATCTGCTCCCCTCCATGTCCCCCAGCATCTCCCTGCCCGTGCGTCCTCCTTGGGGCAGGTCCCCAGCACCTCCTCCTCCACGTCCGTGGAGCAGCCGAGCTAAGGGTGCAACCGGCTGTGGCTGCAAAGATCCAGCAGCTCCAGATCCCAGTCCACAGGCTCACCTCTGAGAGGGTCACCCCGGAGCTGGTCTGGGTCCTCAACCCTGGAATGGGATTAGGGATGAGCTTTCCCATGGCTGTGGATGCTTGGCGGGGGGGGGGGGGGGTGGGGGGGGTGGGGGTGGGGGTGGGGAGGGCCTCAGGTGAGCCTCAGGTTCAGCCCTTCCCAGTAACACCCTGACTGCCATGTGGCATGGATGAGAAGACCCTGCTGAATTCACCCCTCTCTCCCCACTGTGCCGCCACGGATGCCACTGTCCCCACAGCCAGCTCACCCCCCGCAAGGCACATAAGCCCCCCCCATACCTGGCCTTGCAGGCAGCTGGCTCGGCTGCCCGGCCGCAGGCAGGGGATCCCTGCCATCACCTCCCAGCAAAATGTCTCAGCTCGGCTCCAAAAAGCCAAGGTCAGCCGCAGCACCCATCGTGGCTGGGAGGACAATGCTGCACTGCTGGACCCAGCACAAAAAATTCCTCCTCTCCACCAAATACCAAAGGTCAACACCCCCCACCCCAGTGCCAGCTGCCCCCCACCCAACTCTGCATCTCCCAGTGCCAATGCCTGCACGCAGCCCCACTGCTCAGGGTGCAGCAGCAGCACCCACAGCCTGGCCAGGCTCTGGGCTCGCCCTGCAGCCCCCCTGGACAAGGCAGGGCTGTGCCACCATGGCTGGGCCACTTCCACATCCCTGGAGGCAGCCGCAAGCCCTGTGTGATGCCGTGGGGCATGGGAGGGGCAGGACCCACAACCTGAACCCCACAGTCCCCCCTCAAAAGCAGTGCCAGGGCTGGCACGGGCTGATCCTGCACCCCCGAGGAGTCACTCCTCAGAGCAGCTGTGCAGAAAGAGCTTTTGCCGGTGGGGACCCCCAGGCTGGGGACCAGTGGGGTGGCCCCACTCCGATGTGGGGGTCTCGCTCTGCCCTGCGGCTCGGTGGGGTGTGGAGGAAGCCAGCCCTGCCCCACGTCATGGAAAGAAGCGTCCCTGCCGCATTGTGCGCCGCGGCCCTTTCCTCCCCTTTATTGCCCTGCTGATGTGTTTGTGTCCACCGGAGGAAACGCCAGCAAAGCCGGGACAAACGCCCACACACCCATGTCCCTACACCGCCCTCGACAGGTCCCCTGCCCCATGAGCCTGGCCGCTGGCCCCACACGTGGGGAAACTGAGGCAGAGGCAGCCCCGCAGCACCAGCCAAGGCACCCTGAGCCCTGCCAGGTCGGCAAAGGCATCATCCCCTGGGGTGGGATGGGGTGCAGGGGGGAGGCAGTACCCAAGTGTGTTCCCCCTGTCCCCAGCCCCTGGGCACAGTGTGCCCCCCCCCCCGCCCCCACCCCCCCCAAACCCCCCCCCCAGCTCCTTCCTGCTTAGCCAGGCTGCGAACACGTATCAATTAGGGTTTGATTCATGGGCCAGTCAATGGGTAATTGCATTGGGGCCGGCGGCTGGGAGGGAGAGGAGGCACAGACATCTTCAGCCTCACCCCACAGTGGGGTGGTCTAAGTGGGGGCTGGCGCTGGGGTGAGCAATAAAGCCCCAAGCCCTATATATCCCCTACACACACACCCCAGGCTCGGGGAAGGGGGTCCCAAACGCAGGTAGCACCCAGGGCACTGATGTGGACGGGGGTCCAGGAGCATTTTGGGGCTGGGGGTGGGATGAGCTGTTCCTCTCCCACCCTGGGCTGGCGTGCACTGCAGTGGGCCAGCCTGGCAGGATCCATCCCCCACACATCCCTCGTCATGTCCCTTTGCCCTGTGCACACCAGGGATGGCTTGGGGGGCAGCTCTGCCCTGTCACATGTCCCTCTCCTCCTCAGTGCCACCCCAGCCCCCCCCCCCCCCCCGGCCCCCCATCTGGGTGGCTTTTTCTTCACCAGAACTGGGGGTTGCAGCTCTATTCCAGGTTCTCCCACACCTCCAGGTCCCCTTGGGGGGCTGCAGCCGGGGCTTGATGCCCACCCAGCTGTAAGCACCCTCCTGGGACAGGGCTGGTTGGGTGCTGGGGGTCTGGGACTAAGAGGGGTCACAGGGTCCCCCCTGTGCTGCAGAGAGGGCTCCTTCCCCAGGCCGGTAAGGAGTCACACATCCTGCCCCTGTGCCAGGTGACAGCTCTGATGTCCCCAAGCTTCACCCTGCCCTTCCCTGGGGGCTCAGCGCACCCCATGGTGAGCACCCGACCACTGGGGCGCAAGCCAGCTCCTTTCCCTCTGTCAGCAGCTTCTGGCTGTTTCCCGGAAAGTGTTTCCTTCCCTTCATTTCCCAGTGCAAAGCCTCAGGTCCCTGCCTCACTCCAGCCTTGAAACTGGAGCCCCCCGGAGCCCCTGCCCAGCCCGAGTCCCCAGCACGGGGCAGTGGGACCATGGCCACAGCTCTTGCACCCCAAACCGTCGGCACGGCCAGCATGGGGGTCAGGGGTCCAGCCTGGAGGGCAGACAGACGGCACGAAGGGGTGGGAGTGCTGTGGTCTGAGGGGGAATCCCCCCAAGCAACCCCCTCCCCAAACTGGGGTGTGTTTGAAAGCACAGGAGCACAAAGGGACCAAACGTTTTCCCATCCACATATGGGGGTGCAGCCATGTGTGTCCCCACAAAATGTGCAACTCACTCAAGGAGGGAGGGGGGTCTCAGGGAAGGGTGCTGCTGGGGGGAGTCTGATGGGGCTTCCCCCTTTCCAACACCCCCCACCCCCCACCCCCCCCCACCCCCGAGGACCGGCCCTGCGGTGGGACACGCTGCCTGCCCCTGCCTTGGCCAGGCAGGGCTGCCTGCAGCCGCGCACCGGGGGCTCCTTTTGCAAGCAGGGCAGGGGGACAGGGGGGAGTGGGGTCCCCAACCCCCCCAGACACACAGCACCCACATCCTCAGGTGCTCCCAACCACACCGCACCCCCAAACCCCCTGCACACAAGGGACCCCCGCACGCAGGGACCCCCAGCCCTCTCCACCCTAGACCCCCCTAGGGTCTCCCCGTTTCCCCTGCCCCGGGGTCGCTCACGGTGTCCTGGAGGCTCCCCATGGTGCGGCCCCGGCTCCCGGCTCCGCCGGCACCGGGATCGGGACCGGGATCGCGGCCGCGATCGGGGCCGGGATCGGGGCCACCCGGTCCAGCCCATTTCCTCCGGCCTGGCGGGATCCGGGCCGCCCCCCCCCCCCCCCCGGCCGCCTCCTTCCTGCGGGGCTGTGGGGGACACACGCACGGACCCCTCCGGGGAAGGCGAGGGACCCACACAGACACAGCAGCCCCCGCCCCGGGAGCCCTCTCCCTGCCGCTTGCCAGGCGCTCCGCACCCCAGCACCCCCGGTGGGACAGCCCCCACCCCACTCCCATACCCCGGGAGCCACCGAGCCGCGGGGGTCTCATCCTGACTCCCCCCAAGTCGGGCCCCCCACCCCGGCCGGCTCCGTGCAGCGCCGCGCACCCGGCCAGCTCCCCCCGGCTGCGGAAGCGGGTCCGGGGGGGCACGACCGCCCTTCGCCCACTCCCCTCGGTGCTCCCCATCCTGGCCAGCCTCCCCCGGGCCGGGCCCGCAGCTCCGTGCCTCAGTTTCCCCACCGAGCAGAAGCGTGTCCCCCGCCCTCCCGGGGGGGTCGCACGGCGCCCCGGGAGCCCAGGCTCCGCCATCGCACCTCCCCCCCCCCCCAGCATAAAGCCGGGGACCCCCGGCACCGGGAGGGGGCTCAGCAAGGTTGCCCCGGTACCCGCTTCCGTCATCCCAACCGGGTCCCGGGCGGGAGGGGAGGCGGCTGGAATGGGGGTCTCGAGTGGGAGGCGAGGTGGGGCGGGGGTCCCGCGTGGAGATGGAGGTGGGGCGGGGGTCCCGCGTGGAAGGGAAGGCTGTTGGCAACAGGGACCCCACTTTGGAAGGGGGGAGGGTCGGGGGAGGGTCGCGGGTCCCGGGTGGGAGGGGAGCGGGGGGGGGGGTCGAGGGGACACCCGTGGGGTGGGGTGGGTGGGGGTCCCGCCGCCCCTACCTGTAGCGCCTCGGAGCCGGGCACGGCGTCCTCCACCTTCAAGAAAACCTGCTGGCCCCGTCTGAAAAATTGAAGGAGTGCGGTGAGGAGATGCTGCAGCCCCAGCACCATGCCGGCTCCCGGCCCGCCGCGGCTCGGCTCGGCTCGGCTCGGCTCGGCCCGCGGCTCCCCGCCCCCGGGCAGGGGCTGCGGGCGCCGCCGCTCCCCGCCCCGCTCCGCCCCGCGCTCCGCTCCGCACCTGCTGCGCGGGGGCCTGGGGGGGCGGGGGCCCGGCGGGGGGTCCCCGGTGCCGGGAGGGGGTCGGGACATCGCAGGGTGGGGTTGGGCAGGAGGCGGGATGGGGTCCCGGAGTGGGGGTCGGGGCAGGGGAGGCCGGTGTAGGGCAGGGGTCGAGGCATAGTGACATTGGTCCCCAGTATCGGGGGTGGGGTGGGGTGGTGGTGCTGGTGTCAGCATGGGGGTCCCCAGTGTGGGGAGGGGGTCGGGGCATCACTCCCCATATGGGGTGGGGGTCCACGGTGTGGGGAGGGAGTCAGGGCATCGCTCCCTGGGGTGGGGTGTGGGTCCCCAGTGTGGGGAGGGGGTCGAGGCATCGCTCCCTGGGGTGGGGTGGAGGTCTGCAGTGTGGGGAGAGAGTCAGGTCATCACCCCCCGCATGGGGTGGGGGGGTCAGGGCATTCATTGCTCCCTGTTGTGGGGTAGGGGTCTCTGGTGTGAGGAGGGGGTAGGAGTGTTGCTCCCCGGTGGGGGGTGGGGTGCTCCCGCTGTGGGGCAGTGGGCTGGCAGTGCTCTCCTATGGGGCAGGTACTGAGTATCCCCCCCTGGGTCTGGGGGAGTCCCCACCCTCCCATTAAACCCTCCCCTCATGGGGGTTGGGGTAGAGGGCTTGGATTGAGAGGTGCCTCCTCTGCGCCTTCCCCTTTTTTGGGCAGGGGTCACCCGCTGATCCCCCCCCTCCCCATGTAGTTCCCCCCCTTTAAAGACTGTGCCCTTGGGTTGGGCGTCCCCCCATCATCCCTGGAAGCCTCCCCCCATTTTTAGGGTGCCCAGCCCTGGCCCTGGGGTGACTCTGCTGCAGGGCTTGGTGCAGAGAGCCCTCCCCACCCCGGCTCCCATCCCCACGGAATGTCCCACCCAGCACCCTGGCAAGCCCTGCACCGCAACAGCACCCCGCCCCATGCTTGCACAGGGAGGGACCCCCATTGTACACACGGAGGAGACCCCACTTGGGAACCCCCCACAGGGATGCTGTTCACTCCCACCCCCACCCCCCCCATCGCCTTCGGTAAGAAGTGACGCACACACACGCCGAGTCTCCCCTCCCCTCCCAGGGACAAGCACCAGGATTTTGGGGGTGCTGCTCCCCCTGCACAACCTGAGCCACACAGGGACCCCAGTGCCACAGCACGCACAGAGGACAGCGGGGCTCAGCTCGGGGAGCCCACCCAAAGAGACGGGGTGGTGGAGGTGGTGGATCAAGAGGACGGTGCTTTGATGGTTTCTTCAGCCAGGGCCAGGAGCCGGGCAGGATGGGTGCAGCCGGGATGTGACCCGCCAGAGGGATGCAGGCAGCGGCACCGAATGAAAACACGAAGAAACGGGAAATAAAGTAGGCAGATGTGCAAGCGAAGGAGACACTGTGCCAAAGTCTACAAACACAGGGCCTGCCAGGGTTGCCATCCCACCTCCATCTCCTCCGGGCAGAGGAGGAAGGCTTGGATTGGGGGAGGAAGACCTCCTGCTCTTCCCCCAAAGCCCATGAACCCCTTGGCTCGCTCCACGTTCCCTTGTCGCTCAGATCAGCTAAACCAGAGCTAAACTGGCCTAAGCCGCCAGTAACAGCCATTTAAGTGCTGCTCATGCTCTTATCCTCTCCCCGGGCTGCTCAGCAGCCATCGCCTGTGTGATCTTAAGCCAGTTCTTCATCCCGGCTTGCAGGGAGGCTGGATGGGGTGGGAAATCGGGGGGTGCAGGGCCCCTTGCAGGGTGCTGGGCCCCCTCCCTGCCGGCGCTAGGCACTGCCCTCAGCTTGGCGGGGATGTTTTGGCAGCGTGTCCCAGCTTGTGAGGCCCCAACAGCCCCCCAGATCAGCCACCCTCCGGAGCTCATCCCCTCCGCCGCCACACTGCAGCTGCTGTGGGCGTGAGGGGGCAGCCCCAGCTGAGCTGGCCGCCCCTGGCGTGTTTCCCCCGATGGCACTGGGGCTCAGCCCCACTGCAGAGGGGTGTCCCCAGGACCTCTGCTCCGCAGGTTCTGCAAAACACCCCAAAGAGCCTCCTATGTGCCAATGCTGTGTGCACAGCCACGCTATCAGACATCAGAGAATATACACCCACCACTCCATCCAGATGCGAGTGCTGCCTTTTGTGCAGGGGAAGCTTTGGCTGGAGTGAAAGCACAGGTCCTTGGTCATGCCTCCCATCTGCTGGGAGCCAAAGGGTCCTGCTGCTCCCCAGGGACAGGGCACTGTGGGGATACGCTGGTGGCTTGCAGGGGCTCAACCCCTCTCGCACAGTCTTGAGACCCACGGGGGGAGCACCAAATCCACAAAAGCCCTGCTGCTGGTGGAGGCAGAAACATCTCCAAAGGGTGGGAAAGTTCCTCGGTGCCCTTGTCCCCATGGGCATCCCATGGGCATGTGGGGTGACTGAGTGGCCAAGCCACCTTGGGGCAATGGCCAAGCGGAGGAGAGTTGGGGGTTACTGAAGCTGCATCCCCCCCCTCCCAGCTAACCCCTCTCAGTGGCCCAGGGAGGTGCTGCAGCTCCAAAGCATCTCTGGGGGGCTGGGCCAGGCTCCCTGGGGAGGTGGAGGCCTGACAGCAGGACCCTCCCTGTGTGCTGCAACCTGCACCCTGAATCCTGCAGCCTGCATGTGGCACCCTGCACCCTACATCCTGCATCCCGCACCCTGCTCCCTGCATGATGCAACCTGCACCTCGCACACTGCACCCCACACCCTACACAATGCAACTTGCACCCTACACCCTGCACAATGCAACTTGCACCCCACACCCTGCACAATGCAACCTGCACCTCGAACGCTGCACCCCACACCCTGCACAATGCAACTTGCACCCTACACCCTGCACAACGCAACCTGCACCTCGCACGCTGCACCCCACACCCTGCACAATGCAACCTGCACCTCGAACGCTGCACCCCACACCCTGCTGCTTTTGTGATGCACCCTACACCCAGCATGATGCACCCCACACCCTGCTCCCTGCACGCCACACTCCCTGCGTGATGCACCCTGCATCTTGTATGCTGCACCCCACACCCCACGCCCTGCTCCCTGCAACTTGCACCCCACTCCCTGCACCCCACGCCCTGCTCCCTGCACCCCATGCTCCCTGCATGATGCACCCTGCACTCCACACCCGGCTCCCTGCACCGTGCACCCCACTCCCTGCACCCTACGCTCCCTGCGTGATGCACCCCACTCCCTGCACCCCGCACCCCGCACCCCCGGGCAGGTGGGCCCGCGGGGGGGAGGCAGGGCAGCCGGCGAAGCCGCAGGGCCATCTAGTGGACAGGGCCACGCCGGGGCGGCTCAGGCTGGCCAGCCCCCACCGTGCCCCGGGGCACCCTCCCGCAGCCCCCCAGGAGAAGCCACCACGGGCAGAGCGGGGGTCCTGCCCCGGGGGGCGGGCGAGGTGCCCCAGGCTGGGACACAGCCCCCGCCTCGGCTCAGGGGGGGCCAGCCTCAGCGCTGTGCTGGCATTGTCCTGGGACTGGAGGGTGACGTGGCCATGGGTGATGGGCGACGGGCACCTTGCCCTGGGCAATGGCACAGGGCGATGGGCACCTCGCCCTGGGGGTGCCACAGAGTCATGGGCACTTTGCCCCGGGGGTGCCACAAGGCCATGGGCACCTCTCCCCAGGGGTGGCACAGGGTCATGGGCACCTCGTTCTGGGTGACAGCACGAGGCCACGCACACCAGCCCTGGGCAACAGCCCCTCACTGGGCTCAGCTCCTCATGCCTTGCAGGTGCCAGGAGAACGTTTCTCCCTCCCCAGGCCCTGCCTGGCCATCACAGCCCCCTGGTGCGGACAGGCACCCCGCCTTCATCCCCTGCCTTCACCCCCCCCTTCACCCCCTGCCTTCACCCCCTGACTTCACCCGCTGCCCGCTCCCCTGCCCACCTCGCACCTCCTTAGCCGCTTCGCGCTCTGCTCCTGGCCCCAGCAGCCGTCGCTTTGGCTCCCGTCCTTCTCCTCCCACCAAGGAGAGGTTGGCCACGCAGCAGCCCTGGCAGCTGCTGAGGAAAAACCCTTTGGATAGCTCTTCCTCCACTCCAGCCTCAGTTTCCCCTCTCACCGAGTGGGAATCGGCCGGATCTGGGCGCTGGCAGGGTTTGTTTCTATGGCAGTGGGGACAAGTGCCACCATGACGGGAGCAGATGCCACCAACAGCTTTGGAGCCGCAGCTGCCGGGCACCCTGGGTTTGGGGAGCAGCACCCCTGCGCTGGCTGGGGAAGGACCCCACCATCCCCAGTGGGTTCTGGGTATGGGGACTCCACAGAGGGGGAGCGGGGTGGTCGAGGGGCAGCGATCTAGGCCCGTGGGTGGAGGTGCATCACCCTGTCATGGCCGTGGAGCTGGGGAGGGGGGAAGGACCCCGCGGGGGCTGCTCCTGGTGAGTCACCCTCCAGCTGGGCTATAATTAGAGATGGCAGCAAGGGGGGGTGTGGGCAGCTTTGTCAGCCGCTGTCCTTAACGAAGCAGGCAGCAGCGGGGCACCGGCACAGCCAGGAGGGCCACGGCTCAGCACCCCCTGGCAGGATGAGGGGTGCAGGGGGGTGAGGGCAGAGCTTCCTGCCCCGGGGACTCCAGGGCATGCACTCTGAGTCAGCTCCCATGGGGCAGGGTCTCCCTGTGCCCATCACCCTGACCAGGCCACCACAGGACCCACCAAGTCCCCATGATCAAGCCCTGGGCTCCCCAGCCATGGGGACACCTCGCTGCAGGGACACCCTGCTGCAGGGACCCCAGCAGCAGCTCAGCCTGCCCAGCTCTGCCCAGCCTGGACGGATCCTGCTGGCTCAGGTGCGGGTCCTGTGCTCTGTGCGTGAAGCAAATTCCCAGTGGGGCTGATACATTTCCCCGTGGGGCAGAATCACCCCCGAAGAGCTGGGTGCTCTGCAGCAGCTGCCGGGCTGGCAGGATCAGTGCCGAGCTTGGGATGTCATTGTCACCAGAGCCACACAGGCAGCAGGTCACGGGCCCAGTGCAGCTGCCTGGCGGACAGGCAGGTATTGCTGAGCCCACACAAAGGCACAGTGTGGGGCTGACCCCAGGTCCCCTGTCCCCAGCTGCTCGTCCTGGCACCTGGGGACAGGGCTGCAGGGACACGGGGCTGCAGGGCGCAGGGCTGCAGGGCGCAGGGCTGCAGCACCACGGTTGCACGCAGGCCCGGCCTCTCAGCCAGCGTGCATGCAACAGAGCCCACCTCCCTGGCCAGCTTGTTAACAACCCGGTATAATTACGAGCTGCTCCAGCTCACTGACTCATGCAGTCCCCAGGGTGTCACAGTCGGATTGGGGACATGCAGCATCCACCCCTGTCCCAACCCTGGCATAGGGCTGGGAGCTGCTGGGGAATAAATCCAGGTGCTGGGGAGAGGCAAAGGAGCATATTCCCCAGCCACGTTTCCTATGTTTCCACTCTGACTGTGGGGTTTTTTCCATGTTTCTGACCTGGGGTTGATAGACTGGTGCTGCCCATCATGTCTCTCCCCAGGATTCGGGGCGGCAGCCTGCCAGGCATCCCAGCCCTGCTTCAGCGGGAGGGTTGTTTAATGGCATAGGAGGGAGCGAAGTTCATGCAAGCTAGTAAATATTAACCCTTATTTCACGCAAAAGACGCCTCAAGAAACCTCCTTTGGTGTCTGAGACCCACAGACTCAGCTTTTCCCTGGGAGAGCAGGAGGTGCCGGCAGCAAACAGCACCAAAGCACCAAAGCCGGGGGATTTGGGGGGAGTGGGGGTGGTAAGAAGCAAGGCTGAGCCTTCCAAGCCCATGTAGCCCCAAAACACCAGCAACGCGTTTCTCCCCATGCCCAGGCCCCATTGCAGGTTGTGTTTAGGAGGGAAAGCTGCAGAAACCTGCCCCCAGAGCAGCATTGTTGGGTATACTGGGTATACTGGGAGTACAGGGATGCCGGGTGCTGCCTTGCCCAACGTGGGAGGGGAGCGTGGCCTGGCAGTTACCAGCTGTGCCAGCGTTGCTGTAAATCATGTCAGATCAGTGAAGCTTCATTAAGTGGCAGCAGTGGCACTGGGGTGGATTGCCGGGCCAGATCCTGGCTCTGGTAGTGGCTCCAGGGAAGCACAGCTGGGACAAGGACAGTGACATCTCCCTGAGCATCCCCACAGCATCCCTGACGGGGGCGGGGGGGGGGGGGGCGGGGGGGGGGGGGGCACACCGTGTGGCCAGGCATGGGGACAGGGTGCACATGGCCACGGGAGGCAGGGGGGAGCAGGGCGGGATGCCTGGGGCTGTCGCATCCAGCACTGAAGATGCCTCATTGCACCCCACGTCCGGTGGACGTGTGGCCGGGAACGAGGGAGCGGGGACACCGGGGCTACAGTGTCCCTGCCTGTGGCGCGGTCCCTGCCACGGAAGCAACCCGGACTCAGCTGGCTGGAGCAGAGCTCTGGGGACGTGGCCGCTAATCGAACTGCTGTATCTACAGATAAATTGAGGTGTTACTTCGCCAGAGCTGCTAATCCGGGTGACTCTGCCAGCTCTAAATTCAGGCGGAAATAAATCCATCTGTTCTCCCGCTCGGCCGCTAATCCCCCCGGCCGGGGCTCTCTGCAGCAGCCAAGCCTCACCGCTTGCTCCGCGGGGGTGTAACCTGGCGCTGGACGCAGCTGCCGATCAATATCTCATTTGCTGCTCGCCGAGGAAGGCGGTGATGGCTTCTTCACCAATAAATCCTACCCAACACCGCAGCCCTGGCTGGTGGTGGCCAAAATGGGGCTGCACCACAAGGGTTACATTGCCCACCAGAGCAGGGCATGCTGCAGCGTCTCTCCCCAGGGTGACGCTCAGGGTCCGTTGCCACCGACCCCTGGGGACAAGGCTCAGGGTACCGGGAGGCTCCGTGAGCCCAGACAATCGATGGCACCGGCGGCTGCAGCCAAACTGCTTCAGAGCAGAAGGAAGAAGCCGCTGGCTCCTTCCCCTCCCATTAAAGATGATGTCTCTGCTGCTGGGCAGGAGCAGGCAGGGCCTCCTGCCCACAAGGAGACCTGTGCATGTCCAGGAGTGAGGAAGACCTGCAGCAGGGCAGGGAGGAAGAGTGGGGCAGGAGGGCATTGCTGCTGGGGATCATTTCTGGGAGAGCTGGGGCTGGCAGGGCAGAGGCTGCTCCTGCAGCTGCTGGCAGCTGCGACATGTGTGTGCGTGTGTGTGTGCACGGGTACGGATCAGTTTGCATGTTCCCTGTGGGCGTGCATGCATGGGGATGTGCGCTTAGGTGGACTTGCATGGGGGGGTGTTGTGTTTGTGTGTGTACACGTGTGCATGGGGTGCATGGATGGGGCTGTGCATGCGGTGGCGGGGGGTTGCACGCACAGGGATGCATGCAGGGTGTGCTTGTGTGTGCATGCACAAGGGGTGCAAGGAGAGGGGCACATGCATGCAGAGCGTGCATGCACAAGAGACATGCGTTTGTGCAGGCACAGGGTGCGTATATGCACAGGGAGTGTTCGTGTGCATGCACTTGGGGGGCACGTGTGGTGATGGGGGTTGTATGCACAGGGAGTGCACATGTGTGGGAGGTGTGTATTTGTGTGCATCACATGTATGTGCGTGGGGTGCACATGCATGCGAGTACACACACACTCCCCACCTTTCCCTCCATCCATGTCCCGTCGCTGACAGCCAGCCCTCAAGGCCGACCCCAGGGGCAGCAGAAGCCCCACAGCCCCCCCCCAGGGTCAGCCTCCGGGCTGGGAGCCACTCAGCCTGGTGTTTGCATTCCTGCAGCTCCACGCTTGCACCCTGTGCACCCCCACGTTTGCACCCCACGCAGCTCGGTGTTTTGCGCAGCCCCACATTTGCACCCCGTGCACTCCAGGTTTGCACCCAGTGCATCCCTACATTTGTATGGGCTCTGTCCTGGCTGGGGACACCCCTTCCCTTTCCAGCACGGGCCGGGAGCAGCCAGCTTACCCAGAGCGATGCGAAGGCCTCACTGACCTGCCCCGTCCCCACCTCAGCTGTCACCGGGCTCACTCCTGCCATCGCTGCCACCCCAAGAGCCAACAGCACCCTGTCACCCCTGGCACATCGTGAGCCCCACGGATGCCCAGCACCCAAAGGGATGCAACTGCAGGAACCGAGGCATGGTACGAACCCAGGGCTGGGCAGGGACGCAGGTGTCCTGGCACCTGGCCCCTTGGCAGGGACAGTCCCCGGGAGATGCCAGCTGTGGGAACCTGGTGGCACCGAGTCCTGGGCATGGGCAGGGATGGTTTTGCACTGGTTGTTGCTGCTGTCATTACTACTGTGGATTTTGAGCTGAGCAATGAAGGGACCTGGCTGAGGGTGATGAATAAGTGATGGAGCCCTTGGAGGGTCTCTATGGAGACAGCTCAGCTGCGCGGGGTGCCGGGGGTGGGTGGGTGGGGGGGGGGTTGGCGCTGGCAGTGGCCAGCGAGCAAGGGCTAGTTAGGGGGGTGGGGGGGGTTGCAGAGCCCCCTCTGCTCCCCGGCAGCTGATTGCCCTTCCCAAGAAGGCTGGTCCCCCTTGGGGCCGGCTGGAAGGTGTGTAAAGGGCTGTTCTCTCCGTTTCCATCTCTCTCCCCGGGGCTGCAGCTCCCTCCTGTTCCTCAGCTGCTTTCCCCAGCGTGGAGACAGCTTGGCTGGTCCTTGGCTATGAGCAAGCGCTGCCCATGGTGGCCACGGACACCTCCAGCTTGGCTTGCAAGGGCTTTTACCCCCGGGTGGCTCAGCCCCACTGTCACATGCAGCCTGTCCCCTGCGAGCATCCTGCACTCGTGGGGTCAGAACACACACCTGCTGCATGCTCGGGGGGGTGAGGGACAGATGACACTCATGGGGACAGCTTGCATCCAGGGGGACAGCGTGTGTCTGGAGGGACATGACCTGGGGGACAGCATGTATATGGAAGGTCACCACACACTTCGGGGACAACACATGTCTTAAGGGACAGCAACGTGTTCTTGAGGGACAGCAGGTGTCTGAAAGGACCGCACGTGCACACAGGGACAGCATGTGTGTCAAGGGACAGCACGTGTTCTTGAGGGACAGGAGCTGCCTGAAGGGACAGCATGTGTCTGGAGGGACAGCATGTACCTAGAGAGAGGGCATGCATGAGGAGGGGGGACAGCAGGTGCCTGGGGGACAGCATGCATGGAGGGGACGGCATGCATTCAGGGGACTGCATGCACTGGGGAGACAGCAAGTGCCCAGGGGGCCCAGCCCCCCCAGACATGCAGCCCCCCCAGCACCGTGTGCTGTGAGCACAGCAAGGTGCAGAGTGAGCCCCAGCCCCGTTAGCCCCCACTGTGAGCTCTTCAGCCACAGACAGCAGGCTGCAACTCCGGAGCACGAAGCTCAGAGCTCAGCCTGCCTCCAGCCTCCCTGTGCCTCAGTTTCCCGCTGAGAAAACAGCTCTGACCCCCCCAGCGGAGCCCGCAGGGCTGCCCCACACAGCAGGCACGGCTCAGGGGTGCAGGCAGACCCAGCCCGGCGGGATGGGAACCTCATTTAGCAACTTCATTTGGCGTTGCCTTGTTTTTCCCCACCTTTTATCACCGTAAATTTCTCTTCTGATACATTCTAGGTGAAAAATAAACGAAGCATCTGAGCCAGGTGGGCAATGTTCTTCCAGAAGCACTTAGGCAAATCGTTAGTACATTAATGACTGTGCCACGCCGGCTATTCCAGGTGGCCAAGCAGCAATAAGGAAGACCCCAGACCGGCCCAGGCATATGGAGGACATGGATTTATTGCCAGATTAAATACAAGAATAATAGGTGATCTCCATTAGCAATGGGCTGCGTCACTTCATACTGACCCTACTCCAGCTGCAGGACATGAGACTTCTGCCACGTGTTCCCAGTAGTCCCTTCTGCTCGCCTTGGCCCCTTGTGTGGTGGGTTTGCTGCCAGGTGACAGCAGACTGAGGTGCCACCACAAGCACCAGGGACTCTGCCCCGGGACGGGAAAGCAGGGCTGGTTTTCATCAGATTTGGAGACTCCTGAGAAATTTGGCACAGGGGGAACAGGCTTTCCATCCCCACGCACACATCCAAATCCCATGGGCTTCTCAAAAGAAGATCTGAATTATAACATCACTTAAGCCAGGGAGGCTCTGAGCCTGACCCAGGAATGCTCAGTACCCCACTACAGCCATCACAGCCTGGGTGCGTGTAGCCAGCACAGCTCTCTGTGCCCATGCCCCCCAGAATCTGTGCCCCCAGCCCAGCATAGGCAGAAGGGCAGATCTGGCTGAATTCCAAACACTTTCACCAAAAGGCCACCTGCTCCAGCCCTCCTCTTGCTCCAGGGACACGAACGCACACAGCTCAGCCTCTGTTTCCCCAACATGTTCCCTCGTCAGCAGGACCCCCTTGTAATGCTTGGGGAGGGAGAGCTGCATTCCCAAGGGCACCACAGATTCCCAGGAAGGAGTAACTGTGTCCCTGAGGGCACCATGGATACCCAGGGAAGGACAGCCATGTCCCCAAGGTCACCATGGATGCCCGGGCACTATATCCTGCTGTGTTGACACTTTAAAACATGCTGTGCCTCAGTTTCCCCTCTAGACCCAATGAGACCCATCTGATAGAAGGGGGACAGAAGGGAACCCCAGCTCTTCTCTAGCACCTTCAGGCACTTCCTACCCCACTCCTGGTGGAAATCTCCTCCTTGGAGGCAAATCAGGTCAAAACAATGCTCCATTTCATCAAAGGGGTGGCAAAGGGATGAGTGGGGACATGGGCAGCGCAGGCAGGGACCTGGCAGGACCATCCCCAGGGACCCTGATGTGGGGGTAACACGCAGCTCTCACTCCTCCCCACACTTGTACAGGTTCCTACTGGTGTCCCCAGGATCTTCCCCCTCTCAGGACAACTCTCCGTGGGCATCCCTTGGAATCCCACGCTCAGGCACCTGCTGCCACTCTTTCGCCTGGCACCTGCCTGCTCCAATTCCCCCTCGTTATCTCTCTTTTGTTAACAATGCACTCACTCGCTGATTTAGCCTGGATTAAAACGGGATCACTCACTTGCTTGCTTGTTCTCCTCCAATTAATTTGTTCGTCACTTCTATTTCCAAATTAATTCATCAGGCTCTTTGGCAGGGAAATAACAGCGGCACACGGGGTCTGCGCTGCTTGGGAAGGGATCAGTGTTAATTATCCCAGCAGGAAAGACTGGGATGGGAAGCAGAGCAGGGAGCTCATCTGTGACAGGGACCTGGATCCAGGGTGAGCAGCATCCCCTGGCCCACCTGCGAGTATCCCACCGAGGATGGGGGGCACGGCGTGGGGGACCCACAGCTCAGCCACGCTGGCCCCATCACTTCCACACTCCATCGGGAATACGTCACAGGGACAAAATTATTGAACAAATTATGGCACCTCTGGGGGTGTTGCCCCGGTCACAGTGGGGGCGAGGTGGGGGGCCAGGCTGCACCCCGCAAGGGTTAATGCCGGGTACAGCACGAGGTGTTCGAGCTAAAAATACATGGTGACTTTTTCTGTATTTGCTCTAATGAGTCATTCTCTTTAAGTAATTTATTGCTCATTACATAATCACTTTCATTTTCAGCTCGAGAAAAATGGAATATTTTCCCCCCCCCTTTTTTTATTTTTTTAATGAAAAGGGCATTTAGCAAACCCTGCAGGCACGTGAGCATCAGCCATTTTCCCAAACCATCCCTGCATGTTTCCACCAGCAGCTCCTCGGCTCCTTTCGCATCCTCCAGCCAAAGCCTTTCGGGAGCACCTGGGTGATGCTGCTGGCGCAGGGGGGCTCTGGGAGGGGACAGAGCATCCTGGGGAGGCACCGGGGTGGGCTTAAGGGGCTGGATCCCCAGCACCCAGCCTGGCCACATCTCACCCGGCTGCGGCAATCACCTGCTGACATGGCCCTGTGTCCCAGTAATCCCAGCACTGTCTCAGCAGTCCCAGCGCTGTGTCACAGCAAACCCACAGCTGTGTCCCAGGAAGCCCAGTGCTCCATCCCAGTAATCCCAGTGCTATGTGCTAGTAATCCCAATACAGCATCCCAGCAAGCCCAGTGCCACATCCCAGTAATCCCAGTGCCATGTCCTAAGAAGTCCAGCATCATATCCTAGCAATCCCAGCGCTGCATCTCAGCAATCCCAGTGCTATGTGCCAGCAAGTCCAATGCCACCATCCCAGCAAGCCCAGTGTCATAACCCAGCAATCCCAGTGCCATGTCCTCACGATCCCAGTACTGCATCCCAGCAAACCGCGTGCCATATCCCAGCAAGTTCCTTGCTCCATCTCAGCAATCCCAGTGCCGCATCCCAGCAAGCCCAGTGCCGCAGAGCCCTGCAAGCCAGCAAGATGTCCCGGTCGCACCAGTGATGCCAAGCCACAGGGAAGGGGACCCCAGCCACCCTTAGTGCTGGGGGGCAATGGGCGGGGGGGTATCCAGCTCAGGCCTTGGCTGGGGCAGAGGGATTTACCCGCTGGGGGGCAAGAGCCCTGCTCTCCTACCCCTGCCAGCCCCCACTGCTGGCAGCTGCTCACTCCCCTGCCACTGAGGCAGGACCTGGGGGGGGGGGAGTCTTGGTTTGGAGCTGCAGACTAGGAATTAACTACACCAAATGTTTTATTTGTGTAGAAACGCAATTATGTTAATTAAAGCATGTCTGTAATTACAGCACTTAGTGGCCCATAAGTGCACAAGTGACTCTGGTGACTTTGGAAGAGCTGGAAACCTGGAGGATGGCTTGCTTCCAGCACCAGCAAGGTCCTCAGCAGGGTGAGACCTGGTGTCTCCATGGGGTGACAGCAGTGACCCCAGTGCCTGCAGAGCTGGCCGCTGCCTGTACTCTGCAGGGAAAAGCGAGCAGCGATCTCGGGCAGGGCACAGGACCAAGCTGGGGCTCGTTGCAGAGGATGCCTAGAGTGCGTGGAGAGGGCAGGACGGATTGGTACCCACAGCCGCATCTCAGCACAGGCATCTGCCAGCAGCCACGCCGCAGCCCCGCTGGCACCGGGTGCAAGGGCAAATGGCAGGCACCGCCACCAGTGCCCCAGGGATGAGGGAGCAGGAGGAAAAGGCTGTCCCTAGGGGCAGGGGTGGCCATCACTCTGGCTGCAAGGGGGGTACAGCCCTGGGTAGGCACCAGTGGCCAGGCAAAGGGAGAGGCTGGTGTGAGCGAGGCGGGGGGGGAGCAGGCTTGGAGCCCCAGCTCTGCAAGCAGCTGAGGCTCGAGAGTATATCTGGAAGGGAAAAATAAATGGGAAGCAGAGGAACATGACAGCAGGAGCAGCGGCCAGACAGACCCACGGGCTGGCTGGGATCAGATAACTCGGGCTCCAGGCAAAGGCAAGGCGGGAGATGGTGCCTGCCCTCACCTCAATAAAGCCCTTGCTGTGGGCAGCGTGTGACAGGGGGTGGGGGCACGATGGGGCAGAGGGGAGATGCCAAAGGGGCACAGGAAAGCCTGGAGCAAGGGAAGCACAAACTCGAGGTGTTTTGGGCTGGCAGAGCAGTAGGCATCGATGGGCAACTCCAGGGTCCCTGCACAGCCAGGAGACCTCTCCTCCATCCTTCAGCAGCGAAGAGCACCCGGAGGCAGTCAGCCTCCCACGCTGGCACCTGCCGACTCGGATTTCATCTTCCCCAGCCTCAAGCAGCGACAGAAAATTGCCTGTTTACTGCAGTCACCGAGCCTGAAGCCGAAGGATTTCACTGTGCGCATCCAAGAGACGGATCACAGCGCAGGCACGGGGTGCCCCGTGGTTAAGCATCACCGTGGCATCCATGGTCAGGATGGGCAGGGATGGCTGCTGAGCTCCCATGTTTAATTTGGAGCAATCATCAGCTCCGGGTAATTACAGGCCTGCATATTAATGGCCAGGTGCTGCAGGATGCCGGGCAGTGACACACCAGCTGGCAGGAGCGCGGGAGGGGAAAGGGGAACGGTGTCACTGAAGCTTTGCCGGGTGCGATTTATTTGCTTAACAAACGCATCGAGCCCTAAATGCCTTCGATAAGTCTGCAGAAAGGCTGAGTTCTGTTTGCACAGCAAACGCACTTCCCCGGATGCTGCCTGGCCCTTAAGCATTAAGGTCCTGTGCAGACAGCTGCCTTCGCTGCCAGGCTGGAAAAGCAGCTCCCCAAGGCTTCAAGGAGCCGCAGGAATGCAGCCCAGCCCTGTCTGACGGGGCTGAAAAGCCTGGCAGCCCTGCAAGCCTTTAAATCCCCTTTGCACAGCAGCCCTGCAAGCCTCAAATCCTCAGCCCCATTGCATAGTACCCCTGCGAGCCTGCAAATCCCCATGGTATAGCAGCCCTGCGAGCCTGCAAAATCCCACTGCATGGCAGCCCTGCAAACCTGCAAAATCCCCAGTGCATAGTATCCCTGCAAATCCATTGTGCAGTATCCCTGCAAGTCTGCAAATCCCCATCCCCGTTGTATGGCAGCCCTGCAAGCCTGCAAATCCCCATCCCCATCGCACTGCGCCCCAAGATGCCAGGACCCAGCTCACTGGAAGCAGGAGGGTATCCCCCAGCCTGCCCCAAGCTGTCTCCAAGGGGGTAACACAGGGAATGCCAGGTGACATGGCAGCACCGGCGCCGGGAGGAGAGGAAAGCAGGAGTGCCACCACCGTGGGGACCTCCAAGCGAGGCCACCGGCGCCCTGAGGGAGACATGCCCGTGCCGCAGCGCCAGCATCAAGCCAGGCAGAAGCAGCGCCTGGCGTGACAAGGCAGGGAGAGAAAACACACGGTTACCCTGAATCTCCGAGGAATTGTCCTTGGATAAATGCAGCATTACAGACTCTGCCAACTCATCTTTCAATTAGTAGGTTTAGTTGATAACCAGAGGAAAAATTAAAAAAAAGGCAGCTGGAGGTGGTGGTGTTTTAGCATGTGTTCATTATCTTCCCAGAACTGTTTGCTGTTTTTTCCCTTTCCTGGCTTTTTTTCCCCTTCCCTGAGTCCTCCTCCCATCCCGACGCACAACTAGCCCCACTGGCACAACCAGCCCCACTGCTCATCCCTGCCCAGCGCATAACTGGGCTCAGCACCACGTTGCAAGTTCAGGGTCTTCTTCACCCGTTGCCACCGGCAAAATTCCATGGGAATAGAGCAGGACCCCAGCATCCTGCCTCTGCTGTCTGTTCCCCATCCCTCCCTGGAAACCACAACCCCCCTGGAGCAGGGATCCTGTCCCAGGCTGCAAGATCCCAGATATCTCACCAAATCCTCTTGTGTGTAACCACAGTGCAAGTGGCAGCCACTCACTGGGCGGCCTTCCCTCCAAAACAAGCCAAGTCTCCATGTCAAGGAATTAAACGCAGCGCAGGCGCCATGCAAATACATAATATTAATATTAGCAAGAGCAAGCCCAGGGATCCAGACCATCAGAGGAGGGAAGGGAAAGGACATGGCTAAAAGGCGCTCGTGCCTTTGAGGCTCGTTAGGGTGAGAGCTGCTTCATCTGACACCCAATTGCTTAAAAGCCCTGTTTGGCTGAGCTGAGCTGAGTTTTTAATTTGCCTGAAAGGAGGGAGGGGGCAGCTGGGGACAGGGGCCAGCAGTGGGGACACAGGCACCAGGGCTGGCATGGGCACCAGAGGAGGGATGGAGCTGACAGAGAGATGCAGGGACACGCTAACCCTGTGGGACAAGGGTGTACCCCTGGCTGCTGCGATGCCCAGGGGACAGCAGTGTGTCTTACTCCTTACTCAAGCCATGAAGCTGTTTTTATGTCTGACCAAGCCTCCTACCCAAGGAACTCGCTTTTCCCCCCATCCCTCTTTCCTCTCCAGGGAGAAGGTGACAGTGGCAGGTGACAGGGGCAGCGGTGGCGAAGGACAGACCCCTCCTTTGGTGGGGCATGGGCAGCTGTCCCCAGCCCTGCTGCTGTCCCTTGCAGCGAGGACACAGGTCCTGACACTGATGGGAAAGATGGGAAGGCAAGCAGCTCAGCCCTGGGGTGGGCACGGAGATGCCACATCCTCTGGTGACGATCCCCAGCACTGCCAAAGCCCCCACACAGCCCTGCTCAGCACCCTTGGCACCAGCTTTCCAGCAATGAACTTCAATCGGCTTCTGCAGCGTGGCCAGATCCTGCTGCAGGTGTCACCAGCATGGGGCTGGGTCGGGCTGGTAGCAGTGGACCGCACTGTCTGTGAATTAATGGCTTTTCCACAGGGTGAACCGCTGGCCCCAGCTCCTCTGCCATGCCGTGCCCAGCCAGGGCACCTGCAGGAGGGCTGGCAGCCAGGTGTCACCCAGCAAGAGCCCCCATCCCCTTCCCTTAGGTGGGGTCCCCATGACAGGGTCTGGTTCGCTGCTGTGTGGTGCCGGGATCCCACCGAGCCGCACAGGGAAGGACAGAGCAGGGTCCCCAGAGTAGCACCTTGGTCTGGCGTGCCTCTCCTGTGCCTGCAGACTGGGGGGCTGCAGGAGGGAGGGGAGCGGGGGGCACGGCTGGTGTCCCCGCTGCCCGCACTGGTGCCCAGCTCGGGCTCTCCGCATGCTGGGCTCAAACAGGGGGCTCGCTTCCCAGCACGCTGCCAGCGCCCATGCACAAGTGACACACAGGCGTGCCTGCCTTGGCACTTCTTGCGGAGCTGCCGGCTCGCCAGCCCACGGACCTGCTGTCCCATCTCCCTGCCAGCGCGGTGGGGAGGGGTCCCCAGCAGCACCGTGGGTCCCTGCCAAGCCCCCACCACCGCAGAGCCCCTCCGTCCTCACCAAAACAGGCGCAGCTGCAGCCCACCCATGCACCCAGGGAGCTGGCTCCCACACTATTCCTGGGGCTGGGGGAGAGAAGACCCCCTTTCCATCCCAGCATTCCCACGGGATGCAGTGCAGCAGGACAGCCTGCTCCAGTTCCTGGAAGAGGTGGTAATTGTGGCTGGACCCGGGTGGGGGGCAAAGATGTGCCCCTGGAATTGCCCTGATGCAGCTCCTGGGGTGTGGATACATAGGGAGCCGCTGGCACCGCTGCCCCCTCCTCCCAGCCCATGGCACGCATCCCACCTCGGCTCTCCCAGGGGGTTTCAGGCAGTTGGGTAACCCCAGGGGTATCTTGTCCATCTGGCGGGTGCAAGATGGGAGCCAGCCCCTCTCAGCCTCTCCCTGAGTCCCCCCCCAGGGTGCAGCAAGCCCAGCTCCCACCATGACCATCCCCTTTTTCCACAGCATCCTCCGGGACAGGTGCTTGCTCAGCTCTGCAGGTGCCTCCACTCATATCCCGGGTTTGGCCAAGGGAAACCAGACCCAAAGGGTGCCTTAGTGCCCTCATGCTTATTTTGGGGGATACTCGACCCTCCGCAGCTGGGCTGCGGTTTCCTTTGGGGCAGGAGCCTGGCATTTACTCACAGAAGTTTCTGGTTGCTCCAGCCCTCCGCCAGCACAGCCAGACTGAGCCCAGACCCGCTGTCCAGTGGCACAGTGGCAGCACCCCTGGTGCGGGCAGGCAATATCAGGCTTGGAAGAAACCCCGTAATTAACACATTACAGGGCTCCACTGGAGGAGCCCAAGCCTCTGATGGTGCAGAGCACTGGAGGGAACCAGGGAAAAGCAAAGAGCAAAAATGTAATTAACAAAGGTCACGGTGCTCCTGGCTCACACTGCTGAGCTGCGGCACTGCCTGAGCCTACCTCGATCCTCTCCCTCCTGAGGGACCCCCTGCAGCTACGGGAGGCAAGGAGTAGAGGAGACGGAGAATGCACACAGCCACAGGCACTGCTGGCAGCTGCAGGTGTGGGCTGGAGCAACCAGAAGCCTCTGCCAGAAGCCTCACCTATGCCCAGGTGCCCATCACCCTGGTGTCTGACACCCAGGTGGCCCCACCGCCAACCCTTGGGCTCACTGCAGCTTCTCATGCCTTGAGATCTGATTTGTCCCCGGGCTGTGGATGTACCCCAGCCTGGCCACATCACTTCTCACTCAGGCTTCAGGAAAACACTCGAGTTTTGGGAATTTCACCCGCCAGCACTTGCTGACTCAGCACCAGGCCCCCTCCCCGGGTGTAGGTGAGGAAGGGTGGGAGATGAAGCCATCGCAGGTGGCAGGTCCCAGCCATGCTCTGGCTCTGCTGTGGTGGAAGCATATGCGCAGGGTGAGCCCGGCGCTGCCTGTCAGGGAGGAAGGAGCCAGCTGTGTGCAGTGAGCAGAGGCAGGGTCCCAGGACCCCTATCCTTGGAAACACAACCCTACTCCTAGTTCTAGCCCAAGCTCTCACCCTAACCTCAGACCTAGCCCTAACCTGAACCTTAGCCTTGGATCTAACCATAACTCAAACCCTAACAGGAACCCTGAACCTAAACTTAGCCATAGTTCTAACCTGAGCCCTAATCCTAAACTTAAGATGAGGTCTAACACCAAGCAATAACCCTAAGGATAAACCTAACCTTAGTCCTAGCCCTAGCCCTACCCCTACACCTAACATTAACCTTAACCTCAACTCTAGCCCTAACCCTACTGTAAACTTAGCCCTAGCCCTAAAATTAAACTTACGGCTAGCCCTAACCCTAAACTTAGTCCTACCTGTATCCCAATCCCTAAACTTAAACTTAGTCCTAGCCCTAACCCAACCTTAGCCCTGAACCTAAACCCAACCTTAGCCCTACCTGTAGCCCTATCGCTAACCTTAGCCCTGACCCTAACATTGTCAGCACGATCCCTAACCCTAACATCAGCCCTAGCCCTGGCCCTAACCCTGACCCAACCTGACCCTAACCCTGACCCTAACCCCTACCTCAGCTCTGGCCCTAACCCTGACCCAACCTGACCCTAACCCTGACCCTAACCCCTACCTCAGCTCTGGCCCTAACCCTGACCTCAGCCCTGACCCCAACCCCGACCCTAACCCCGACCTCAGCCCTAGCCCACCCATGCAGCAGCCGGAGGGGGGCTGAGCCCCCCTGCTGTGTACCAGAACAGCCTCCCCCCACATACCCACACCCCATTTCCCACCTGACCAGAAGAACCCCAAGTGCTGCAGAAGGACCGGGAGGGTCCCCATGTCCCGCAGCCCCCCCAGGGAGGATGGTGCTCAGGCCCAAAGAGCCCCCCAGCCCCTGCTGCGCCATGGGACCCTTCGCTGGCGGCCAGCAGCAGGAGCTCCGGGCTCATGGGCAGCAACAGGGCAGAGATTTTTCTGCCTCAAGTAGCTGGGAGCAAATTCCCTGGTGGGGTGCTGTCACCCTGCTGGAGCCGTCACCCCGCTGGAGCTGGGAGAGTAAAGGTTCTGCTGGTACTGACACCCGTCCCCAGTGCCGGAGCCACCTTGCTCAGCCCTGATTTCTTATTGAAAGGCCGCATGCCTTCCACTAGAAGGATGCTGCCATCAACCTGGCTGTGTTATCACTGGTAAAAAACAATAGGGAAAGGCCCACTTTTTATGGAGAGCAAGGAAAAACACGGCAGCACCCATGGCTTGTGTCCTTCCAGCTGGGCTCCAGCTGAGTGTCGGCTGAAGGATGGGACTGTGGACCCCGTCCCGGCTGTGGGACACGGGGCAGCCCTGTCCTTATCCCCTTGCAGAGCAGAAACCCCAGGCTGTGAACTGCTGTGAAGCCATACGGACATCCCAGCTCCATTTGGAGGGGTGGAAAGGCTCCAGCTTGGGATGGTCCAGTGACGTCCTCACTGGGCTACTCAATCCCACCGCTTCATGCCCTGGGTCCCAGGCTGGGTGCCACCCCAGCGAGGGCTCATATCCTAGGCTACAGATCCCTGTGTTCCCAGGTAGCAGCGTGTTCTGGCAGCCCTGCCTGCACCTGGCTCCCACAGGCAGGAGCATCAGGGCTCTGCCACCACGGGGTGAGGTTCAGGGTGCCCGTCCGTGAGGAGGGGTTTGCACAGAGCTTTGCATACCGCACAGAGGGGAGCATCAGCATCTTCACCCCATAGCCACCAGACACTGAACCTCAGAGGACATGGATGGGTCCCCTTCCAGAGCTGCCTGCCCCACGTCTGCCTGTGGCCAAGGGGAATGCAGCTGCATTTGGGCAGCAACAGCTCAAGGAAAGAGGAGGGGGAGAAAAAAAACCCTCCACCAGTCTTAGCCTTTCAAATGCTCATTATAAATAGCTCCTCGGTGTCTTCTGAGTCACCCAGCTGAAACGTGCAAGCTAATAACAAACTGGGAAGGGGCTGGGAAGTGATTACAAGCTAGGGGAGGCTTTCTGGCTAAGTCATCACTTCTGTGACGGGGCTGCTGCATCGGCAGCTGCTGTTTGCTTTTTGCTTCCTTGGGTGCAACCAGTCCTCCACTGCATCTGGGGAGCAGAGGGCTTTGGAGATGCTGAAACACGCTGTGAGGTCATCCGCGCCAGCTGCAACACCTGAGCCAAGCCCTGAACCCCTCCTGAGCCCCAGACAAAAAATCAGGTTTGAATATTTTCTGTGGGAAATGCACCCATCCAAAACGACCTCCTTTTTCTGTTTGATTTACTACAGAAAACACAAACTGCCAAAGACCCAGAAGGCTTGAACCCAGCCAAAATGCTCCCTGCAAGCTCTCAAAATCATCCTTTCCCCTCTGCCTCCCCAGGCTGGCATTGCAGAGCTGCCAGGCTGTGCCAGGGCAGCCAGGGCACATGATTTGGTGATGGGAGCAGGACTAAGAGCTGCTGCTGCCAAATAACCGGCCCCATGGGACATTTCTGAGCCAACACTTGGTGAGTCCTACAGGCTGCTGTGCTAGTCCCATCCCTCGAGGATGCTACGTGGATGACGAGGTTTGGGGACACCTTCCTGCTGCCTGGGGATGCCACGGCACCGGGACCACCATCAACAGGGAATGGCTGCCCAAGGACCAGCTGGAGACCCTCCATCCAGGCTCCAACCCGCACAAAAGAGCAAATCTTGGCGTCATCACCCATTGCTGCAAGGCAGGCGAGACCCCCAGCCAGCTTTGACACCTCAGCTGGGGGGATCCAAGCTGCCAAGCTGCCCGTTGCATGTGCTCTGCCCGTTGTTCTCCATCATCTAACACCCCCTGCCACCCCCCGCTGCCATGCGGATGGAGCCGCAGCAGCAGACAAAGCATCTCCCAGTGCTCTCCATCCCCCTCGCTCCCCCCTCCAGACAGGCCCATCCATTAACAAGGACAGCTCAGCCCTTTGCAGGAGAAAGCTGGACAGGCAGAAAGTCCCAGGCAGCTCCGGGCCCTGCCTGCATTTCTGGCTGCAGCCCAGCACAGCTCTCGGCAAGCCACGTGGAAGCTGGGAAAGAGACAAAAGCGAAAGTGGGGACCGGGGTCAGAGAAGAGCGGGAGGCAGGAGGGATTCCCAGAAGCGGCTGCTGCTGCATCCGCCACTGCCCCAGGGAATCCTGTATCCCCAACAGAGGAGTGGCCGCAGAGCTGGCTCCCACCCTGGAGGGATGCTTGTCCTCCCAGAGCTCATGGAGCAGCGCAGCTCTTGGGGGGATGCGCAGGGGTCGGCTGCAGATGACGGCCAGGGCACGCTCGGTGCAGCCCCTTGACGGCGGTGCCACCGGTGCTGCTGCCCTGGGCCGTGGCCAGGCTGTGGTGTGCCAGCCTGCCTGGCGGAGCAGGGGCCAGCCTGATTGCCTGCATCTGCGCTAGCATCTGGCCGGCAGCCGGCAAGCACTGGAGGTTAATTCCCTGACACTTTACAACCGCTCGCTGCTCTGAAGCTGAGGATGCTCAGGGGGGATGCCCTGGAGGGGAAACTACTGGCTGGTGTCCCTCCCCCCCAGGGAACCCCCCCAAGTACAGAGACATGCAGGGTGCCAGAAGCCAGGAGTTCCCCTCCATCCTCTCTGCAAGGCACCTCCAAGCTCCAGGGCTAGGTGCCCACGCAGGTGGGTGATGCTGAAGCACCCCAGACGCGACACAGCTGACATGCTGGCGCCAGGCTGTGCAAAAGGCAGAGGCATGAACAGCCCAAGGCTTTGAAAAAGCCTGGAGAACATCACACGCAGTCACTTGCAGCTCCCAAGGACCCCAGCAACGGGGGAGCAGGCTGCCTTCGCCCCACCGAACCCCTTGGCCCCAGTAAGTGGGTGCCCAGTGAGGAGCAGAGCTGCCCCGGCCATGCTGGATGGAGAGATGGGGCCAGTACTTTCCATGGCACTTTAAACATGCAACACAGCGACTGGCAATAACCACGAGGCAGAGGTTCAGGACGGGCTCTGGTGGGCTCAGCAGCCTGCTCTCAGCTTTGCGGATGCTTGGAGACCTTCGAAAGTAGGCTGAACCGCTTCGCCAGGCAGCTCATGCCCTCTGCATCCCAGCCAGTGCTGCTCCCTGGGTACCTGCAGGGTTAATGGCACGGGAGCAAGACGTAGAATCCTAGAATGGTTTGGTTTGGAAGGGACCTTTAAAGGTCAACTAGTCCCACCCCAGTGGATGCCATGTTTCTGCTGCCAGTGCTGCCCTTCAGGCCGTGCCCTGGGAGGGAAGCAGGAGTAATGGCGAGGACACACAAGGTGGGGAAGGACCAGAGTTTCCCTTTGATATGTGCCCAGGTCACACAGGCAGCGGCAGGTAGGGACATCAGCATCACCACGAATGTCACCTCATGCCATCAGCCCCTCCAGGAGGAACTGGCTGCCAGGTGGGTGCATCAGGGAGGTAAAATGGGGATGATGCATTACACATCACCCTTACATGAGCCTTGATGGGAACACACTGTCCAGGTCCTGGCGTAACTGGCACAGAGACTTAATGCGCTCCTGTAAAGATGCATAAACTATCTTTGTCCCTTCCTGGGACACTGGGCTCTTTGCTGGTGCCCATGGGCTCCCCGGGCAGGATGGAGCCCCTCTTCCCAGCTGTGGCTGCAGCCACAGTCCCTCCTCCGTCTCGCGCCTGGCACCGACCTCATCATCAGACCAGCGCTGAGCATGGTGACACTTGGCCAGTTCACATGTCCCCACGTCTGCTCCTGCCAGGCAGCTGCCAGAAGCGAACCAAGCAGCAGAGAGAGCTGGATGAGAAGCAGGCAGCCCTGTCTGCTCTCCGATGGAAGCCCTGACTTCTCTCCAGCCTCCTCTGAGCCTGCTCCTTCCCTGCAGGGATGCTCAGAGTATCATCTCCTCCTCCGTGTTTTCAATCCACAGAGCTCGGCTGCTTCTCCCCCAGCCCCGGCTGCTGTCAGATGCTGTCAGAGCAGCAGCTCCGGGCACGCCAGCATCCTACCCGCCACTAACCGGGTCAGGAGCCGCCCGCCTGGGAACACGTTTCCCACAGGGGGAAAATGAAGGAGGAAATGGGTTAAAACGTGACCTGGATAACAGAAAATGGCACTTGACTGGCTGCCACCCAACACTCCCCTGGAATAAATCAGAGCTTATCGACAGCACACATGGGAGACCTGGCCCACCGATGGATCTCGGCCCCACGCAGCATCCCCACCCAGGCAGCAATGCTCTGTGAGGGCAGGCAGCGGCATTGCTAAGATCTGCCGGCAGCGCACAAGGCAAGCCAGCATTAAACAACGCGGGGCTCGAGTGGTGGCAGAGAGCAGGCAGCATCACCCCGCAGCGCTGGCCTCACTGGGGACACCCCCTCTGGCCAAACGCAGGGGCAAAGGCATTGCCTGAAAGCTCTTGGGAAGCTTTTCCACCTCTATATATCCCCTTGGGGTGTACAGGAATGGGGACAAACATCTCCTGGGAAGGACCAGGTTACGTCCTGGTTAAAAGGAGGAAGAATGGGGTTCACCATTCCTGCCTCTTCCATGCTGGATGGCTCGAGGGGCATAGCCAGCCTCGGCTACACTAAGTTTCTATAGCATCTACCTTTCTTAAAAGCCATTAAACAGCAGCTGCAAGTCAGCAGAGGCCTTCCAGCCAGAGGAAACATGGGGATAGCCTGGCATTTCAAGACCTTTGTGTGTTTTGCTTAAAGAAAAGGACATGGGCACATGTTCTGGTGGCAGCATGAAGGATCTCTTCAGGGAACAAAGCATGCACAGCACCAGAGGGGAGCCAGGAGAGCTGGGGGGGAAGGATGCTGCCCGCAGAGGTGATCAGACCCAGCACCCACAGCAGTGTAGAGGGATCAGCAGCTCTTGGTGCCTCTGGAGGTGTGTCTAAGCCCCACACCACATGTAGGTAGGAGAGATGCTGGAGGCTATTTTCTATAGAGAGGCAAACTCCTCATCTGAAGGTGACATGAAGGTGCAAAAACCTGGTGATGCCAGAGGGAGACGTGTGGTACTGGGGCAGGAGCGGGCAGCAGCTTCCCTTGTGCCCCAATGATCCTGTAATCACTTAAAGCCCCAATGATCCTGTAATCACCCAAAGCACCCACTCCAGGAGACCTGAGGCTGCTCCCGGGCACACCCGCATGCAGCAAGGCAGCCCCTGGGAGCGGTGGTCCCGGCGTACGCAGCCGAGCCAGGCAGTTTGGCCAGTGCCTGAGCATGTGGAGCTGGCACCGCCAGACAAAGGAATCCAAGCACCAAGCAGCCTTCCTCCTCGTCCCCTTACACCTACATCCCTTCCCCACCAGCTCAGCTCAACCCTCTGGCAATGTGGGATTTGATCCCAGCAACCACCAGGGCAGGCTGGGAGCACCCAAGATCTCTCGGTACCCGGGAGGCAGAGCACCCACATACTGCAAATCGCCTGTGCACAGCCTGCTAGCCGGCAGCTGTGGAGCCTCGTGAGTGCTACACACGCGCGCGCAGAGCCGGGGGTCTCCTCCATCCCTAGCCAAGCCCGTGGGTGATGGGAATTCAGGCACCGCATGCTTTGCATTAAGCCAGCTCAGCCCCTCTTCCCACGTGGGCTCTGTGGAGCATCACCCTTCACCGCTTCCAGGGAGCACCGTCATCCCTCAGCAAGGTCACCCCATGCTCTCACGCAAAGCCCCTCATGCCTGCACCATGGAATGAGGTCCCTGTGACCCTCAGAGCCCCTTCCCCACCTTGCTGCATGCAAGCGGGTGCAGCGCCACTGGGACCCCCAGACCTGTTGCGTGGGTGGGTGCACAGGGGGGTGGCTTCTCATGCCCTGCATGGAGCCGCTGAAACCATGATCCTGAGGCCTGAACTGCATTCCACAAAGTCACCTGCCCTCCCCCCCACCCCACCCCCCGCCCCTCTCCAGCAGCCCACTGGCGGGCCAGGAGCCTTCCACCCCCTCCAGAAACTGCCACAGGGCAAGGGTGGCTCGGGAAATGGGGGGATGCTGCTCACACCAGCCCTCCAGCACAGAGCCCTTCAGCTAGCCACCTGCCCTGGGCTAACACAGGTGGTTAGTGGGGAAACAGGGGGCAGTGGCTGGGGGTCACCTGCCTCTTGTCATATCCCTGCCACCCCCCTCCCCACCAGCTGTCAGGCAGGAGGAACTTTTTCCTGCCTTCCCCATGTCTCCCTCGCTCCCTCGCCCAGCATCACCCCCGGAGCATCCCTCCCTCCCAGCGTGGTGCCCCCAGCCCCGGGGCCGGCGGGAGGGACTCACAGGTCAGACGCTGCCGCCTGGTACGGCTGGCTCCGGCAGAGGATGGAGTGTCCGCAGCCCTGGCCCATGGCTCCGCATTCTTCGGCAGCCCTGCCAGGCGGGCGGCGGGGCTCGGGTGCGTGCAGCGAGGCGGCCGGCTGGCAGCGGAGCTCCCGCCGCGCTCGGCGAGGGTGTCTCAGCCCGCTGCTGTCACCGAGCCCTATGCAGCGCGGGAGGGGAGGGCGGAGGATGGGGGGCGCGCCGCGGCTGATTGACGGCGCCGCTGCGGCTCCGCCGGGCTGGGCGGGGGCCGAGCCGCTCCCGCGGAGGGGCCGGAGGGATCCGCACCTGCCGCGCCGCCGCCGCCCGCCGCGGGCCGCGCCCGTCCTCGCCCGCCGCGCCGCGCCGCACCGCGGGGCCGCCGCCTTTGTCTACAAGGCACACGCCGGCCCGGCCCGCCTCCGCGCTCCCCGCGGAGGCAGCTGCTTCTCTGGGCAGCGGGTCCTGCTGGGACCGCAAGCCACTTCTGCCCCGGGGACATCGGGCAGCACAGGGCAGCACTGGGAAGCACTGGTTTCGCAGGCAGTTCCCTGCCCCGGGGGGTGCTGGGCATCACGAGACCCAACATGTTCCTTCGGCAGGGGCAGGGGGTGACACAGAGCAATGTGGAACTGCACTGAGCCCACAGGTCCCTGCCCCGGGGGTACTGAGCAGCACCAGGCAGCACCCAACCCAACCCGCAGGCAGGTTCCTTTCGTAAGGGCGCTGGGTGGTATCAAGCAGGTGCCAGCGAGGTGATACAGGCCTGGCCATGCCCACCACCAGGTGCCTGCCCAGCCCATCCAGGTGGTGTGGAGCTACTGGCGGCGGGATGCTGCCCGTGGCATTGCTCAGCTGCAGCCAAGAGTGGGAAGGGGATGCTGAGCCCTTGGCCACGCTGCAACCCCACTTGAACCTGCCCCAGGCACCAGCCTGCTCCCAGACAAGGCTGCGGTGGAGGAGCCGGAGCCTCCCAGGAGCCTGCAGAACCACTCCATGCCTGTGCCCATGCTGTCACCTCCTGAATAAAGCACAGCTTCCCTCTGGGAGAGCCCACAGCCCTTTGCATGTGTGCAGCACCGAGCACCACTGGAGCTTGTCTTGGCCGAGTTGGAGGAGCTGCTGCCCATTTGGGCTTGCAGGACATCGGGTGGGTTTGTCCCCCACAGCCACACTGGGATCTCCTGCCCTGGGCTTCCCTGGGATGGGGGCCGTCAGGGTGAGCTGTCACCCGGGTGGGACTGTGGCAGAGAGCAGCTGGAGAAGGGCAACAGTTGCTGCAATGCCAGCCCCAGCCACTCTCCAGTCAGGGCTCACCTGCCACAGTCGAAGACCTGTGCTTCCAGGAGGGACACTGGGGAAGGGCACCCATCCTATGCTGAATCAGGGTCCTAGCAGGCTTCGTCTGCTATTAAACCCACATCTCTTGGCACACAAGAAGAAGGAGCAGGAGCAGACTGGACTTTTAAAGATATTTAAGCATTTTGGCTTCTCCCAATGCAAGCAGCAGAGACATCAGAATGAAGCTAATATGGACAAAGAGGGGGAGGAGATCATCCCGCAGCAGAACTTCTTGCCTCAGGATGCTGTGGATGGTAAAAGTTCACACGGCTTAAGGCCAGCATCTTCATGTACACAATGCTACAGCAACCATCAGTAGCTCGGGTCATCCCTGAGCACCGAATGGTCAGTGGGCAGGAGAGAACTCGGGGAAGTTTTGCATGTCCTTGCCCTGCTCTTGCACTCACCCTTGGCATCTCTTGGCCACTGGCAATACGGGGCGAGGGACCTTCCAGTACAGCCACCTTGATGTTAGTCCCCCCACCCCAGGCGAACCCAGGAGTGTCTCTCGGGGTCTGCAGGCTTAGCAGCATCCCTCTGCGGGTACCTGCATCCTCCGCACACTCTCCATGTGCTGCACAGTGGTACCAACCCCCAAACACCCCCAAACTGGGAGCTCGGCTGCATGTAATTAAATTTTGCACCGAAAGGAGCTATTTTGGTTGCTCTTCACTAGCCTTGCATCTCTCCGTCCCTCCAGGGTCACTTTTTCTGGGGAGAGGGGAAGAATGTGCCTTAAAATCTATGTAGATATGCCACTACTCCCCTGCTATGGCATGAACCCACCAGCTGGGACTTCAAGAGCAGCAATAGATATTAAGAGATTAGCACTCAAATCACATCAGTTCCTGTCAAATTCACAAGGATTAATATTCCCATGGTCTACATAAATAGGCAGTGTATTGTATCAATTACATGAGATCCTCTGCCTGCATTGTCCAGAGGGGGGAAACTGAGGCCCCCACCCGCAATGACTTGCCCAGATTTTACCAAATTTTACCCCAAGAGCTGATATTAGTCAGGGCTAATTGGAGATTATTTTAAGGACCACCACTTTAATCTAATCCCTTTTTTCCATCCCAAGTCTCAGGTTTAATGCTGTTTTCATCCTCTGGCTGAGCTTACCTGGGGTTTTGGAGCATGTCCCATGCTCCTTTGGGCGGACCTTACTGTGGGACACCATGGGATGCCATGGGAACTGGGAGCCATCCCAGTGCTCACCCATCTTCTCCCACCAAAGTGGCTGGTGCCATCCCAGGGGTGGGCAAAGCCTCAGAAGGCTCGAGCATCCAACTCAGTGATTTTATTTATCGCTCTCATTTTTATTTTTGTTTCCTCACATTGCTATTATTTAATTTCCTCCCAGCAGCCTGGATCTTGGGGCAAAGCAGCTGCATGATGGTCCTCGTTGTAACCCGGGCAGGCAGAGCAGGCTGTCGCTGCATGCTTGCACTTAGCATTGGTGTTAACACATCCAGGCTGCAGCGACTTTCAGTCTTTCTCGGTTTCCGGGCTCCGGTGGAAGTGTGGACTGCGCAAGCCTCACTTTCTGCTTTTGCTTCTCACAGAGTTTCTAGAGCCCAAGCCATCAGGCTGGCCTGTCTGTGATGCAGGGGATGTTCCCTGAGCCCCACGTGGGGCTGAACTGGTTCCAACAACCCTGCAGCGGTGACAACAACAGCGGTGTGGGGAGCAAGCCGAGTGCTGTGCAACACCCGCTGAGCCTATAACCCCGTGTGACGGAGCTGCCTTGCCACATCATCTTGGCATGAAGACATCTACAGGGAGTCCCCTCCTTCCTGGAAAAGCTGGCTCCCATGGTTGTTTATCCAAGCTTTTCTTATTCCCAAGAGGCATTTTTGTCTGGCAATGGTCCCCAGCCAGAAGCAGCTGGGAAGATCAGAGCAGATCTGGGTGCAAGGCCCACCAGAAGCAGCCACCCATCCCCATTTGTGAGGCGCAGACCACCATGTGTGCCCAGCATCCGACCTGCTCTCCACCCCCCTGTGAATCCTTCCCTGCGTCCAGCACGGTGCCTGCCTCTGTCCCCTGTCCAAACGTTATTCCTGGTATTTAAAAGACGTGGCTTTCTCTGCTCCACGTCACTCGGTACTGTTTTCTCCTCAAGAGAAAACTCAGCTCCGTATCCAAGCAGCTTCTGAGAGTCCTTCTGCAAATGGCAGCGCAGGCACTCGGGCTCTCCCTGGGAGACAAGGTTCCTCCTTTCAGTGTGTGCAGCCCTGGGAGTTTCACAAATGCTGAGAAATTTAAATAGCTTGCTGGAACGCTTCCTCTGCTTCTGAAATATTTTGATGCGTTTCATTAAAAATGCTTATTCTGGGGTTTTTGAGTTTGGGTTGGTTTTTTTTTTTACTTTCTTTTCTTCAGATAAATCCCTGCTTGCTGTTGCTTGGAAGCACCCAGGAGGGCTGGACTGGTGTCTTGAGTAACCGAGGGAGTTCTGGCATGGTTTCCTAAGCAACCAAGGACTACAGGATCCCACCCATGGTGAGGGACATCACACAGATGTCAGGAGGATGTGACCTTCTGGCACATGCCATGAAAACTGGTTTGGAGGTGCCAAAGGCGGAACCTGAAGGACTGAGCTTTGGGTTTCCTGCCTTATCTTGAGGAGGTTTCTCCACCAGCTTCAAGCAAAGAAGCCTCTGCCTCTGCTGCAGCTCCCCAGCATCATGATGGAGACATCCAGCCGGCTCTGGTATCACCTCTGGACCCATCAAAGCTTCCCTTCCTCCAAGTGCTGGGCAGATACTTCTCCACCAAAGCAGCCTGCTCTCTTCAGATGACATTGATCCATCACCTGCCAGTTTGCACCTCCCCAGGAAGCTGCCATTTGGAGAAGAAAAGGATTTCTACAGCAAATCCCTTTGGTGTTTGCAAATGTCTCTGGGTGTCTGACCTCTTAGAGCAAACCCAAAGCTCCACAGGAATAAGGAGCCCAGGTCTCTGGTCCAACCTCCTACTCAAAGGTGGATCAGGCCAGGGCTTCATCTGATCCATCTCCAAGGATGGAAACCACATGACCTCTTTGGGCCACTTCTTCCACTGCTCTGTGGTGGAAAGGCTTCTCCATACACCCAGTGTGAATGTCTGTGCTCGCTGTGGACACTCACCTGAGCTGCTCCGTGGGTCGCTTATGGCCCCCAGCACACGTTAGGACCTTATTGTTAGGAATGCAACACCTCCAAGCCCTCCAACACCCAACCTGCTCTGAGGCCACCTCCTCCGTGTGCCACCCTGTGCCCACCGAGGTCCCACACGGCTCAGACCCCCACGGAGCTGGTGCTGAGCCTGGCCACTGGAGCCCCATGGGGTGGGTGCCTCGAGGGCAGACAGTGACCTTAGACCTGGGCTGCGGTGCAGAAGCTAGGGCAGGGCGATGGCCAGCGAGATCCATGAAGAAACCTTCTCCAGGTATGCCCAAAGAGTGCACCTTACCCCGACCTCCCGGCTGGAAGGAGAGGGTCCCAGGAGGGTCTGACATGGCGTTTCTGACAAATCCCTCTTGTTTAGATTGCGCTGGATGCCGCAAACACCCTTTTGATGGAGTTCATGGCAATCCCCGATCTGGGCGCTGACACGGGCCGTATATCTTTCTTTATTGTCAGGAAGACGGAGGGCTGCCGGTGTTTCAAAGGCATCGTTACAGCTACATGCCCTCGTACCAATATTTGTGGCGTGAATATGAAACAAGCCTTGCTTTAGACTTCTGCGGAGCCTCCTTAGCTACGGGATTGAAATTTTTGAGCTCTGAATAGCCGTCCATTGTCCTCGAGCGCTCATTGTGCAGGATACCAATTCCACCGCTAATGTAGGTGTATTTACCGATACAAAGCAATTTGCTCTGCGGATACTTTCCCTACAAAAGGGCTCGGCATCGCTGCCACCCTGTGCTCGGAGCTGCGAGCTTCCAGAGAGCAATTCGCTCCCTTGCTGTGCACACAAGAATCCCTTCCTCCAGAGATACCCCGCCAGCTCAGCCCAGCATCCCGGGATAGTCCCAGGGACCGAGCCACACTCCACTTTCCCTGCTTCCAGGGTTTCCTTAGGGTTATCCCGCTGCATGCATCTGCCGCCCCGCGCACCCTGAATCACCGCTGGGCAGCCACGGCCAGGCAGGGAGGAGGTGGGAGCTGAGCACCGGGTGCTGCTGCGCCTGTAGAAATATCTGCAGGAAAGTTCAATCTCAGCAACTTGGTTTTGATCTCCCCGTCTCCCCTCTCCCCGCCTCTGATTTTTCCACCGTTTTCCCCAGCACGCTTGAAAACCCAAGGAGTCTTTCAGGGTGGGAATAAAATGGCGAAACGGAGAAAAGCTTTTCCATTTTCACTGACATTTATCCTGGGAACAGAAAAAGAACAGAAAACAACACCCAGAGGAACCCGGAGCCTTGTTTTTATCGCAAGGTCAGTACAAGCTGTTCTCAAAAAAAAAAAAAAAGAAAGAAAGAAAGAAAGAAAGAAAGAAATCCTCAATGATCTCAATTATCAGGAAAATGATTTTCCATGTCTGCAGGTACAACAGCTCTGCCGTAGCACGGGCAGAGTAGGGAGGACGGACACACACACAGAGACACACACCCCAGTATTTTGGGGTAGGGATAGGGGTCCTGGGGAGCTATTTGGAGGTTGTTTGGGGGTGTGGTGTGGTGTGTGTGCAGCATCCCACTGCAGCCTGTCCCCGTGCTGGGGAAGGTGCTGTGGGGAGAGGTGGGATGCGATGCCGGCTCTTGACACCCCATCCCATGCCAAAGCCTGCTGCCTTTCCCAAAAGCAACTGAGAGCAAAGGGATGAGCAGGGGAGGCTCGAGGGGGGGCTCTTGGCCCCCCCTTTCCCGTCAGTGTGAGGGTGACTGAAGCAGCGCGGTGGCCGGCAGCTGAGGAAGTGCTGATGAAAAGATCCTCTGACCAGATTAGGGAAGGGAAATAAAGCCCAGCGTCATGAAGCCCAGCGTCACAGGGAGAGGCGCTCGGCTCGCTGGGTCACATCAGATGAGGACAAGGTGCTGGTGGGAGCAGCACACTTGATGGGGGGCTCTGATCAGCGCCCCGGCCCTGGCCAGCAGTCCCATTCCCCTCCCAGAAAACCCCCAGTAAATACTCGTGCTGGCTCGGTGCCGCTTGCCGGGATGGGACAGAGACCCTGGCACAGCCCATAGCCACGGTGCCGGGATCCAGCCGGCCCACCTGGGGATGGGGTGTCCCAAAAGCTCCAGGAAGCGGCTTGGGCAGCCCGGAGTGGGCACGGGCTTTACCTGGCTTTGTGCAAGTGGTTTGGAGAGGGAAGGAGAGGGAAAAGGGAAGGGGAAAGGAGAAGTGGAAAGAAGGGGAAAGGGAAGGATGGGGAAGGGGAAGGAGAAGGGGAAAGGGAGGGAAAGGGGAGGGAAAGGGGAAGGGGAAAGGGAAGGATGGGGAAGGGTAGAGGGGGAAGGGGGAAAGGGAAGAAGAAAGGGAAAGAAGGGGAAAGGGAAGGATGGGGAATGGGAAGAGGAAAGGGAAGGAGTCTGAGTCAGCCGCATTCTGCAGGGCAGTCTGGCAGCACTGCAGGCTGCAGGCCAGCCTCAGCAGCCCCCCAGCCCGCAGCTCCCCTTGTGTGACAGGGGCAGCAGAAGGGCGGCTGATCCCAGGTCCTGGAGCCGCATCCAGCACTTGTCATTGAACCTGCCTTCCAGCCTCTCCTGATGTTCCCTGCCTGGTCACATGTGTCAGCTGGGGTGTGGGGAGGGGACAGGGACCCGCTGGCTTCAGCACACGGAGGACTTTGCATGGGTGACCTTGCCCAGCACTTGCTCAGGGAGCCAAGGCATTCGTGGCTGCTGGGGGGGCCAGGGGTACCCTCTGCCCCCTTCTTTCCAACCTCCATTTTCATCACTCATCAAAGGCTTCCCACGTCCCATGGTCTGGTGTGTTCCCAAAACCAAAGTCTGGAGCAAAATCCCCATGGTGCTGATTCCCTGGGGGGCAGCATCCATCCCTGGGCTGTGCTGGGGCTGGGGTGTGTGTGCCATCCACCATTTAAGCAGGAATTTAAGCAGGGCTGCAGGATCAGGCTTGGAGAGACCTGGCCTGCCCATGGCAATCATCAGGAATCACTTTTGATTTGCTCCCAGGGTGCACCCAGCCTCCTCCCAGGGCTCTGCCGGGTACCACGGTCCGGGCGCCATCCCTGTAGTCCTCCCCCATCCCATGAACCCCAGCTCTGTCCCCCTCCACTGGTTCCCCACCCCAAAGCTGTTCGAGGTTTTGGAGATACTTGTTGCTATCCCTGACCCCATCCCAGCTCTCACATTGCTGCTGGTGGCGGGGGGCACCTGGGCACCTGGTCCTGGGGTGGCACTGGGGTGGGGGCTGACCCCAGAGGTCCCAAATCACCCAGAGATGGGGATCCTTCCCCTGGTTTGAGGGTGATTGGGGCAGGGGGGGCGCTTTTCCTCTCCATCCAACAACTCCCCACCCCAGGGTGGGGTGCAGATGAGGCTGGGAGGGGAGAGGGACAGGGACAGGGAACGGGGCAGGGATCAGACATCCCTGAGGATACAGGAGGAGCAGGACAGGTCTCTGTGCTCCTCGGAAGGGGTGTCCCGGTGACCTGCACCCCAACAGCTGGGGCAGCCGAGAGGAGATGTGCCTGCACCCTCAGCGTCCCCTTGGCATGTCCCATGGGTGCAGGATGGGACCGTGAGCTTCCCCCACACCACGGTCCCATCCATGCACCAGGAAAAAACAAGGGCTAAAAAGCAGAATTAATGGCTGCTGGGGAAAAATCAGGAAGGCAACAACAGCAAAAACAAAAAAAATCAAACAAAATAACCCCCTGGCCCAGGCAGACATGGGGCCGTGGAAATTAGCAGCATTGCTGCCCGCCTCCTTCATGCGCAGGTTGGCTCCCACAAAAGGGAGCCGAGAGGGATTAAACATGCGGAAGGCAGTAATGGATTGCACAAAATCAATGCCAGGCGGCGGCGGGGGCTTTTGTTGGGCAATGATTAGGCGATGTGCTACACGGAGCCGTGCAGATAATTGTCTTGTCATTGAACAAGCCCTCGGGGAATGCGGGGTTGGTGGCACCCACGCGCTTGGGCATGGGTTTGCTCACTGTCTCCTGCCCCAGCAGAGCCACGCTCTGCACCTGGGGCACCCAGGGGACTGGAGCTGCCTTTGGGATGGTCCTCAGGGGCCATGGAAGGGATAAAACCCACTGCTTGGGGTTCAGGACATGCATAGCAGGGGTCAGCCCTTTGCTTCAGTGGGGTCTGGGCAATGTCCCCTCCACCTCCTGCCCCCTGGCAATGTCCCCAGCCCTGAAGCAAACCCAAGTGAGTGCTGAACTGGGGAACCTGCTTGCTCCTGCACACCATCCCTCTGAAGCCACCAGGAGCATCTCCGGTGGACAGCATGAGGCTTCGAAAGCTGCTTTCCAAGCCATCCACCTTGAACCATGGCCAGCGAGCGGGGAGGAGAGAGCTCAGCACCCCCCAGGGCAGTCAAAGCATGTCCCCTGGGTGACAGCCCCGCTCCCCACCATGCTCTTGGGCTTCTTGGGGTGGGGACAAGCAGGGTTAGGTTTCTATGGGTGGCAAGGGGACATGGTGACCACCTGGGTTGCAGAGGGGTCACAGAAGGGACCTGTAGCTCCGCAGCATCCCTGGAGCATCCCTCCCTGGTGGTGGCTCTGCTCTGCTCCCCAAGCTGCGAACAAACTCCCAGCTGTTTCTTCCCAGCAGGTTGAGGCAGTGAAATCCCTGTGGAAGCAATCAGAGTGACCTGGAGCCCTGGGCTGTAATGACCACAGGGCTCAGAACAGGGACATCGATGTACAATGTGTCCCACGAGCCGGGCAGGCATCCCCAGCTAGAGCTCTGCACCCAGACGCGCCAAGCTGGGGGTCGCTGCTGCAGGGTGTCACATCAGCCAGCAAACAGTGACTCGGGCACGAGCATGCCGGGCTTTCTCCACATGGCTGGGAAGTGATACAGTAACGGTCCCTCCCAGAGGGATGCCAGTCAGGATAATCCTATCCCCTGGGCATCTCCTGCCCTGGGCCAGGCATCACATCCTGCTGCAGCCAGGCCAGCGTGCAGGGGGCTCTACAAGGGCACCCCTGCCCATGGTGCTCCCCACTGCCTCTTATCACCAGCCTCCCAGCCCTTGGGATGCTCAGCAGCATCTTCCCAAACAAGGGTACCAACCCTCGGGGTCCAGGCAGCGGGGTCAGTGCCCCACACCAGGGCCGAGGGCAGCAGAGTTTGCCGAGCACTGCAGCAACAGGTGCTGGTGTGGCACAAAGGTTTGTCACCGATGGGACCATGGGGACACGCGCTGTGGCACATGGGCCTGGCACGCTGCCGCCCCAGCAGCGGGCTGCCAGGGCTCGCAGGTAGCCATGGAAACCTCCTGGCGGGATGCTGTGCCGATAAATAGCCAATTTAAAGTGATTCTCCTCAAAGAGATTTTTTATATATCTGTGTGTGAGCAAGTCCCACTGGTTTTTTGGTTGTTTTTTTTTTTTTTAAGGTTTTCCTTTTTTATTATTATTATTTTTTTCTTTTGTGCTGCCTTCAAGGTCTGAACGCTGCTGTACAATGGTGACTCGCAACACCTCTATGTGTTAAATGAAACAAAGTGGGTTTATCCTGGTGGCAGCAAATATGGAAGTGGAGTGAGTTTGTTCAGTGGGTGCTGGGCCATGCACGGCCACGTGTGCACAGAGCTGCTCCTTACCTGGGTATTTATTTAGCTGTGCACGCTGGGATAAATAAACGCATGTGCATCTGAGTGCATGTGCACGTGTTTGGATGCATGGGCATGCATCCCACCTGTTTGCTCCTACACTCCACACGTGCATGGAATTGTGTGTGTGTGCACAGATCCGGGCATGCTGCGTTAGTGTAAGCAGCCCCGCAGCAGCGTATGCTACTCAGGTACTTGTGCACACATGTGTGCATGGGCTGGGGGAGCCACAGCCCAGTGTGGGCTCCAGGTCCTCTCGCTCTATCCCTCTCAGGAGTTTCCCAGGGGATGGAACAAAGGGAAATGGGATTTTCAAGTCCCAGAGACCCACATCTGCCACAGGAGGCGACAGCCAGCCCCAGCTGCAGGAGCCCTGGCTGCAGCCAGGTGCCACCCAGGCTTCGCTGTCCATGCGTGGAGAGGCAGAGCTGTGCCCGCTCCTCCAAGGATGCAAACCAGGTTTGGCTGCAGGATCAACCCAGCAGCCAGGGCAATGTAGCCCAGGGCTCTGCTGAGCCACTCATTACCTGTATCTGTATGTCCCACAATGCGCACACATCCCTGGGGACCCCATCCTGCTTCCTCAGCACTGGTCCATCCCAGATGGGGACAGAGCAGGGATCTCTCTGGGTTGACAACCCAGGAGCATCACCACAGGGTGGCCAGGGCAGGAGGCAAGGCTAACAGAGAGATTGAAAGCTCTGTTATTTTTAAATAAATGTAAATTGACATTGGCTTAATGGAGAAAGACAAGCCTAGCTCCTCCTCGCAGTGAGCACGACAAAGACGGGTAAAAAACAGCCTCGTGCCATTGCTGTTGGCAGGGCACAGAGCTGGGGACCCGTGCTGGCAGAGGTCTGGCAGCTGCCTGCACTGGGGGCCGACCGCTCTGTTCCCACCACGCTGGGGAGGTCCCTCCGACCAGGAAAGTCATGGTTTGGCTCCTGCCTCTGCCACCCATCACCAGCTGGCCTTGGCCATGGCTCCTTGCCCAGCTCCGGCCATGCCAAGCCTTCCCCAGACACTTCCTTCCTCATCCCCGCAAGGTGCTGAAGCCCCCGCACCCGTCACTGGCTCTCGGCACCGAGCCCCCCGGCGCTGCCGGCCCCCCACGGGAGCTGGGTGCAGCAGATCCCCCTGTCCCACGGGGCGCTGGCACCCTGCCTGCGGGCAGCATCTCCTCGGGCAAAGCCCGCCTCTGCACCCCCTGTCTCCCCTGCGCCTGCTCGACATTTATTTAGTTATTTAAATTTCCTTTATTTTTCTTATTAAACCAGGAGCAGTGAGTGGGTGGCTGCTGGAGAGGGAGGAGGGGAGCGCAGGGAGCTGGGGGAGCATGGGTATGGATAAAAGGCTTCAAGCAGCGGGGCCCTTCCCCTGTCCCGTCACTTTATGCTCGTGAAATCCTCCGAGGGGCTCTTCTCCCCCTTCCCCACCACTGAGAGCCCTGTCCCACTGCTCTGGCAAGGCTGGAATTGAGCTGGAAGTGGGGGTTCCTCTGTGCCAGGTTGGGGAATAGGGCCGGTGTTTGTGTTTTCAGAGGTTTCCCCAAATCCTTCTCCAGCCTGAGCCCATTTGATGGATGGGTAAACTGAGAGCAGAGGGAGGTGGGGATCCTCCATCACTGGGCAGCCCTTGGTAGCATCCTGAGCAGGGAGGCAGCCCCACACTCCAATTAAAAACAAAAACAAAAACAAAAACAAAAACAAAAAACAACAAACCAGGGATGGGAAAAGCCAGGAGGGAAAAAAGGAGGGGAAAAAATGTGAGAGAGCCTGAAAAAAAGCCAGTGACAGTTTAATGGGGCTGCTGATGAAATAATGACTGTTTTAAAGTCTGCTGGAGTGTGGCTGCGCCTCTGTTAAATCTGGGAGCTGATAATCTGCTGAGTTCATTACGACGGTGGGGGAAGAGCAGCCACCCGGTGGGACACGGTGCTGGGGCCTGAGGTGTCGTGGGTGTAGAAGGCACGTGGGGGGACCCGTGGGGGGACCCCGTATGAGTGCCATGGGGTGGTTGCAGCATCAAGCTGGGTTGCCCGGGCTGCTGGCATTGCCTGGCTCCCCCTTAGGGTCCCCAAGATGGGGAGGGTGAATGTGGGGTTCACCCCTGCCAAGAGGCAGCAGCTCATGTCTGAGTGCCCAAAGTTTCCCCTGCTGCCAGCACTCCCTCACGACCTTTGCCCTGTCTGCCTCAGAACCCAGCCTGGCTTTGCAGTGCTCTCCTACAAGGGACCAGGCAGGCAGCACCCAGCCAGGCAGCACCCCAGGAACAGCATCACGCAGGGCAGCAGCACTCCAGGAATGGCAGCACCCAGGGCAGGCAGCATGCTGGGGCAGGCATCACACAGGGCAGGCATCACACAGGGCAGGCAGCACCCAGGGCAGGCAGCACGGTGGGACAGGCAGCATCCAGACCAGACAGCACTTTGGCCAGGCAGCACCCAGGGCAGACAACCTCCTGGGCAGGCAGTATATTTTCTGTCCTCTGCACACCATGGGGCGTACCCTGTGCCTCAGTTGCCCCCTCTGCAAAGGGACGAGCCGTCAGGGACTTGCCCTCTGCCAGCTGAGGGAAGAGGAAAGCCAGGGGCTGGCTTTGAGCTCCCTGAGCATCGTCCTTGGTGGCACACAAGTTCCTGGCATGTGCTCTGTGCCACCTTGGCAGTGACTCTTGCCTGGCATTTACCTAATCCATGTGCTTGGCACACAAAGTCACTGATGCCCCTGACCCTGCCAGACTACAGCAGCAGGGATGCTGCCGTCTGCCACGTGCTGAGGGCTCCTGCACCCTGGGAAGAGGTACTGGCTTCCAGCTGGTGGCTGCGGAGGGACTAGAAATCACCCTCGTGTGCTAAAACACCGCCAATGTCAGGAATTTATTAAGTTGTTTGTAAATGACTCCACAATTAATCACTTGCCTGTGCAAGGTATCACATGGTGCTCGCCTCCGCAGCTCTATATATAGAGAGGAGGTGTAGGTAGGCTCCATCCATCCCTCTCTTGAGAGACAGGCTCTTGGCTGGGCTTCATCCCATTGCAGGGCCAAGGCTGAGCACGCACCGACTCGCTGCAGCTGTGCAGCTGCTGCTGCAAAGCGCCCTGGCCCCTTCATGCCTTCTCTGGGCTTCGGGATGTTGGGGGGGGGCGGCTCCAGCATGCTGGCAGCTCCTGCCTGCTCCCCTCCCAGCTCCCCTCGGATGGTCCCTCAGGAGCTCCCTGGGCATCTTTTCCCAGAGGAACCTGGATGGAGATGAAGGGAACCCCAAATCCCATGCTCCTGGGGTCCAGGACACTATGGAAACTGTTGGGGTGGATGCTGGCATCAGCTCCAGCCCAAGCCATGGATGTGGCTTGGAGCTCAAAGCAGCTTCTCCGTGCAGCATCAGCCAGGCTGCAGCAGAGCCCCAGAGCATGAGCTGCCCCCAGAGGGGCAAGGCCAGCCCCGAGGAGCTACACTGGGGTCTGCTTCCCTTTCTGGGTGCTGTGGTGCTGCCCCTCCCACCATGTGCAGTCCTGCAGAGCAGCACGGACACGGAGGGCCGGCTGCAGAAACCTGGCGTACATACAGCACCAAGTGCATGAGCGAGCACCTGGTCACACGTGCATGTGCTAACACCCTGTGCATGTGCAGGTGACAAATGTGTGTGCAGACTGTGGTGCACAAGCATGTGCAGACACCGAGCACATTGCAGACCAGCACGTGTGCAGGCTGAGTGCACATGCAACACTAGCACCCATGGCAGACACTGAGGGCATGTGCAAAAATGCAGACATTAAGCGGGTGTTGCAGACACTGAGCACGCATTGCATGCACCGAGTATGCGCTCCAGACAGCAAACACGTGTTGCTGACACTGAGCATATGTGGAGATACTGAGCATGCATTGCACACACTGCATGCACTGAGCATGCATTGCAGATACTAAGCATGCGTTGCAGACACTGAGCACATCACAGATACTGAGCACATTGCAGACAATGAACATATGTTGCGTGTGTTGCATGCACTGAGCACATTGCAGACACTGAGCATGCATTGCAGACACTAAGCATGTGTTGCAGATGCTGAGCACGTTACAGACAAAGAACATGTGTTGCAGACACTGAGCACGCATTGCATGTGTTGCATGCACTGAGCACGTTGCATGCACTGAGCACATGTTGCAAACACTGAGCATGTGTTGCATGTGTTGCATGTACTGAGTATGTGTTGCAGACACTGAGCGCGTGTTGCAGACACTAAGCACGTATTGCAGATGCTGAGCATGCATACACTGAGCATGCATTCCAGACCGCAAGGCCACATGCAGACACCAAATACACATGCAAGCAACCGAGTGATGTGCCCCAAAAGGCGCTGCCGACACCGGGCGCACATGTGGGCTCCAAGCACCTGTGCAGCACTCGCACTCGGCCCATGCGCCTGTTGGGGCTTGGCACTGCCATCATGGGCACCACTGGCACACAGGGGCTTTGCACACCCCACCAGGCTTTCTGCAGGGAAACTGCAGCACTGGGACAGAATTTGCACCCCCAGCTGCATACAGGAAAGGCGGTGGGCTCGTGTGCTGCCATCCTTCACCTGCACCCCAGGAGCACCTGCAGCAGGAGCCTGTGAGCTCTCATTGCCCAAAGGCTTTGGGTGCCCAGCAAGAAGTGAGACCCACATCTGGCTGATGAGTTCAGACATGGATGGCCAGATGTGGGGTTGGTGCAGGGAAACCAAAGCACAGCTGGCAGAAACAGCTACTGATGGAAGCTCAGCTGGTTTGGGGGCCAAGAAGCAGCTCTGCTTGGCTGCCAGAACAGGGCAGGGTGAGGGTGGTTGGAGGTCCTGGTGATGAAAGGATGGGAAGAAAGAGGACAGATGGACAAGGGCATGACCGGAGGAACAGGTAGGCTGCTGACAGGTGGGTGGATTGATCGATGGGGGGAGGGAGGGATGGGTGGTGGGAAGAAGGGAGGGAGGGACAGAGAGAGGGATAGGGAGGAATGTGAGGATGGACGGAGGGAGGAAAGGAGGGAAGGATGTGGGGATGGTGGGAGGGAGGGAGCGATGGGGGAGGGAGGGAGGGAGGGATGAGTATCTGGACAAGGCTGAGCACTAATGGAATTTCATGGCGTATCACTGGGGTTTGGTATCAGGTGCCTGCTCCCCTGCCTGCCCAGCTCTCTCCCTGCAGAGCCCTGGGCACCAGCAGCCCCATGGGGACCACCTGGTACAGCAGAAAGGGAGAGGGGCCATGGAGCTGGGGCTGGTGCAGGCTTTTTCCCTCTCCCCAACACCTGTGTCCCCACCCAGGCACAGCACCGGGGGGGCCAAGCCACATGCAGGTGAAGCCAAGGCTTGTGGGGGGCTGGTGTCGGGGGGCAGTGGGTACGCAGGTGCCTCCCTTCACCTCCACCACCCCTTGCAGTGCTGCAGGTGATGCTGCCAGCACTGCCACTGCAGCAAACCCGCAGCGCCTGTGGGTGATTGACAGCCCTCTCCCACGGGTGACTCACCACCCGCCCCCCCCCGTGGGGGATCAGCGTGAGGAGGGGGTGGTGGGACACCCCACCCAGGGCCACCGCAGGCAGCGCAGCAAAGGGAGCAATGCTCCCAGCCCTGCAGTAGCACCCGGCCACCTCTCACTGCCCACCCTGCATCCCTAGGGAGCAGGCAGAGGGACAGCCACCTCCTGCCACCCAGGCTGAGCTCCGAGGACATTCCCAGCAGGGACAGCTGCCAGGTGGAGCTCGGTTCTCATGGCAAGGACCTCAGTGATGGCCACTGGCAGGCAGCAGTCACGCATGGCGCCAGCCATGTCCTGTGGGGCTGAGACGGGTGCTGGGGAGGAATCCCCAGGGCTGCCTGCTCTGCCTGCGCGGGGGACACACAGCTGGCAGCCCCGTACCTCCAGCTGGGAACTGCTCATCATGCCTCTTGCTGCAGGGCTCCACTGCCTGAGTCACCCCTGCACACAGTCCCTGTGCATGCACATGCAGACGTGTGCTTGCACACGCACCTTCATGCATGCACACATGTGTTCCCCCCAACAGCCGCCATTACGAAGCAGCACTGAGAGGCTGTGGGTTTAGGCTTGGCTTGGCCGTGGGTTTTGGGTGGGTTTAGCTGTGGGTTTAGGGTGGGCTTGGCCATGGGTTTAAGGTGGGCTTGGTCGTTGGTTTAGGGTGGGTTTGGCTGTGGGTTTAGGGTGGGCTTGGACATGGGTTTAGGGTGGGCTTGGACATGGGTTTAGGGTGGATTTAGGGTGGGCATGGCCATAAGTTTAGTGGCTCACTGCCCTCTCCATGGCATCACCCAACATCTTCTGAGCACCCAGTGGGTGCAGCTGGGACCATCCCACTGCACCCACAGGCTCGCCAGCTCTTGCTGTCCCCCACCCTGGCCACCCACCCCACACCACCGGCAGGGACCTGGACACTGCCAGCTCTGGCTGTCCCCCACCCTGGCCACCCACCCCACGCTGCCGGCAGGGACCTGGACACTTCCACACTGTTTGCCCAAGACCTTTAATACCATCCAGAGGCGTCAGCAGAAAGCAGGGGCAGCTCCTGCCGCCCCCCTCCCCGTCGCCCCACCTGCAGCAGAGACTAGAGCCGTGGGTGGGGGACAGAGGCCAGATGCACCTCCTCCCCAATTTGGGGGGATGCAGAGGCTCTTAACGCCCTGGCTGGCATGGAAAGGACCCTGGAGATGGGGTACCCCCTCCCCAGGAGTGATGGGAGCACCATGATGCCAGTGGCTGGAGTCAGGCGAGCATCCCGCGGGAAGGGCTCCTCCTGCCTGCCTGGTTATTTTACAAGAGATTTAAAAATAGAGGGGGGAGGAGGATAAGCAAGAGCCCCCAGACACAGACCCCCATCCCACAGCTGTGCTGAGACACCCGGCTGGGTTCTGCCTCTCTCTGCCTGGAGCTCTGAGCAGAAGCGGCAGCCGAAGGCAGCCAGGGCGCAGGGGGTGGGCTCGGGTGGGCTGGCAGTTCTTGGTCCCCGTGAGCTGCCTGGCCGTGGCTCCCGAGACCTGCTCCACCACCGGGTGGGTGGCCTCGCTGCCATTTCCCCTCCTGGCTGCCCATGGGTCACCGTGGGGGGAGGCGAGAGGGCCTGGCTGAGGCTCCGGAGCTGGCAGGACCCCTGGCAAGTGCCGGGGTGCGGGGCTGGCGCGGCTCCCCGAGGGCTGCCCCGCTTGTGGATGAACCTGCGGCACAAGCGGAGAGCAAAGGGTCAGCGAAGGGGAGGGGGCTGCCACCTCCATCCCCTTCCAGCCTTGCTGGGGACATGCACGGGGGGGGGGGGGATGCCACCATTCATGCATGCATGTGCCCACGTCCCCAGGCTGTGGTGGCAACGGGACAGCCAGGGCCATTGGCTCCTGCCTCCCACTGCCTCCCTTGCCTGCGTGCTGGGGCTGGGGCAGGGGGCGCAGGGTAGAGGGGCACTCACCCAGCGTGTCAGGCCTCCAGTTCAGACGTTTCGCAGGAGCTGGGGACAGAGAGGACACAGGTCACCATTAGTCCTCAGCTTCCTCTGCATCTGGGCATCATCACCAGCAGTGCAGTACCCGGTGGAAAGTGCACCAGGGGATGGGGTGCAAGGCCCCCAGAGCAAGGGGAACTGTGGTCCCACTGGGATGTCCTCCGAGCAGCCTGGACCAGGGGACGCAGCGATGCCAGCTGCCCCATCCTGTGTTGGGACCACAGTGGGGGACACCCACAGCACTGTCCCCCTGGGAGCCCCGGGTTGCTGGTCCCTTGCCCCAGACCATGCCAGGGTGCAGAGACCCCCAGCCAGGGGTGGGGATCTGGCCCAGACTGGAGGAGCAGGCACAGAGCCGGCAGGGATGGCTGTGCCTCGCACACCGGCACACACACACCGTGAAGCGCGGCCCCGGGGGGGCTTCCCCTCTGCCCCCAGTTATAAACCTGAGCCCGGGTGGGGGTCCTGGGGCAGACCCAGTCCCAGGGGATGGGTGCGAGGTGGGAGGCACCAGGGCAGTGCTGCTGCTGCTCCCTGCCCTTGGGTGCCCGTTGGGAAATGCACAACTGATGCATGTGGTGGCAGGATTGTCATCCCCCCCGGCACAGCCACATCCTCAGGTTTATAACAGCAACAGGGCCCGAGGGATCAGCTTGGGCACAGTGGGACCAGAGCAGCTCTGTCCCACTGCTGCCACCAGCACCAGTGGGCCCTGTGGCTGAGCAAGGCTCCGACACCCACACCAGCACCTGCGTGGCAGGGGGATGCGACAGCCCCTGGGCACGACGGCTGTCACACAGCCAGCAGGACAACAGGATGGCGGTGGGGCTGGTCTGCAACCAGGACAGCATTTCAGAGAACCCCCCCCTTGTTATAGGAAAAACCAGGAGCTTGGTGGCATCCCCTTTTCTTGCATCACACGGTTTGGGACACTCCTGTGCCCAGGAGCCCACCCACCAGCGCTGGTGCTGGACAGGGCACCCAAAGCATCAGCCGCCCCCCTCCACCCCACCAGCTCTCTCCGGGCTGACTGCAGGCTGATGATGGTGCATAGGGAATGGGAGCAGGGACAGCCCCCACCCTCGTTCAGGGACCCAGCCCCCCACGGCGTGTGATGCAGAGGAGATGCAGCCCCGCGCAGAGGGACCCCCGTCTCACTCACAGTTAGCGGGTCAGTAGCAAAAGCAGCCACACTGCTCCTCATCTCACTCTCATTGCCCCGCAGCGGGATGAGGGAGATGTTACCCAACCTGGAGTCCTGCTGCGACCGTGACGCCCGCACCTTGGAGGTCTCCGAGGGCCACAGGGCCCCGCCATTCTGGGGACAGAGGGGACACGGGGTGAAGGAGGACTGGAGGCTGGCTTTTTGCTCCTCAGCCACCCCAGGGACCTCTCCTCCGCCCTGGGATGCTGGTACTTAGGGATGCTTGGCGTGTACACCAAAGGTTTCTGCTAGCCGAGCATCCCTCGGAGCTGTCACCCCGCGGTGCTGTTGGGGCACAGCGGGCACTGCCCCGTGCCTCCCTACCTGCACGTGGAGGAAGGTGGCGAACCACTCCCGCAGATCGGCCTGGGTGTCGCAGCACAGGTACCTGCAGGGACAGGCTGTCAGGAAGCTGTGACCCGCATGAGGGCTTGCAGACCGAAGGGCTGTCACCGAAGCGTGACAGCCACAGAACCCGCTAGCATCCTGAGTGGGTCCGTGGGTGCCCAGCCAGGCTCTGCCCACAGAAACCCCCATTCACGCCCCCCACGGCAAAGGTACACCAGCTGTGGAGAGCAGCTGCCAGGCCAGTGTGACCTCTGTCCCTGGGGATGAGCTCAGTGTCCCCAAGTGCACCCCTTCCCTTACCATTGCTGTTTCTCATGCTTCTCATTTTCATAGAAGACTGTAAAGCCCCAGCTGGAAGGTGGGAAGTGAAAACATGAGGATTAACATCCCAGGTTGCCTAAGTACCCCAGCAAACCCCCCATCCCTGCAAACAGTCCCTGTCCCTGCAGACCCCCCATCCCTGCAAGCCCCCTGTCCCTGCAAACAGCCCCCACTCCTACACCCACCTGCAACCCTGCATGCCCCCCTCCTCCTTGCAAGCCACCCGCACCTCTGCGAGCCACCTGCATCCATTCCCATGGCCCCAGCCCCAACCCAAAGCTCCAGCCGCTGCTCACCCACCCCGAGACCTGCAGCAACGCTGCCCAGCACCACAGCACACACCCGAATCCCTGCAGGAGGTGAGGGTCACAGCCCTGCACACTCATATGCACACACAGGCTGATGTGTCTGCACACGCCCACATGCAGACACTCACACATGTGCACACATACATGCACACACGTGTACACAACTTGCTGACATGCATGCACATGCACATATGCCCATGCACTCACAGGCACATGGATAATGACATGCATGTACAAACCCATGTGTACACACCCATATACATGCACACAAACACGGGCATGCATGCACTCCCACACATGTACATATGCACATGCACACAGACACACTTGTGCGCAACTTGCTGACATGCATGCACACGCTCACATATGTGCACACACACATATGCCCATGCACTCATATGCACACACATGCACACACACACTGACATGTACTAACACCCCCACATGCGCACATGCTGCCATGCATGCACACACCCACATGCACATGTTCACATGCATGCACAGATGCTGACATGCTTGCACATGCCCCCAGGCACACCCCCACATGCATGCACACATGTTGGCATATGTGCATATACACCCACGTGCACACACTCCCACACATGCACATATACATATGGACACACACATGCACACACACGTACACAACTTGCTGACATGCATGCACTCACATATGCCCATGCACTCATATGCACACTCACGCTGACATGCATGCACACGCCTGCATGCATGGAGACATAATGACGTGCATGCATGCACCCACATGCCCACAGACACTGACGTGCACGCCCACATATGTGCACAAGCACACACACCGCGGCAAACTCACATGCACAAGCACACTCCCCCCCCCGACCCTCACACGCCCACGGCTCCTGTCCCACCCCAGGGCCAGGTCCCTGGTCGGCACCAGCCCCCACCCCCGGTCCAGCCATGACCCCTCCGGCCCTGCAGCCCCTCACTGTGGGCAGGTGACAGGGGACAACGGGGCTGGGGACATATCCAGTCCCCTGTGCTGGCACCCGCTTGTAGAAGCATCCTGTGAAGCTGCTCTGACATCTGGTGGCAGGAGGCACGGCCAGCAGGAGATGTGTCCCAGTAGCCAAAACTGTCCTTGTCCCCAGCCCTGTCCCCATCTCCATCCCTGTCCCGGTCCTCATCTCTGTCCCCATCTTCATCCCTGTCCCTGTCCCCAGCCCAGCAGGGCACCGCATTGCTGCTCACCATGTCGGGGGTCGAAGCTTCTTCTTAATGCCCAGGTAGACCTTCAGGTTCCTGACGGGCCACTCCTTCTCCGGCTTGTGGCTCTGGGAGGGGAGAGGGACCCGGCACCAGGTTGGGGGCTGCCAGACCCTTCATCACTCGCCCCCACCCACTGCAGCCCACACCGATGCTGGGCTGGGTTTTGTCCCCCAGGGAGGATAAGCCATAGGGATGACGGGGAAGGGGCTCAGCCCATGTCTGGGCTTGCCAAGGATGAGGGTGAAGCCCAGGCTGGAGCAGAGGAAAGGGCAGGGCGTGTGCCCATCGCCCGCGGGTAGAGGGGACACAGAAGGCCTGCCCCTGCGGCACAGCTCCCCCAGAGATGGGCCAGTTGCCTTTGGAACTGGGACCAGCACATTGTGATGGGGTCTTGAGAGCCTGGCACTACATGTCCTTCATGGGGACACACGCATCACACCCTTCCTCAGCATCACGGCCATGACCATGGCAGCAGTGGCCCCAACCCCGCTCTGCTGGCATCTCTCTGCCCTGACCACATCCCCACCGCCAGCACGGCATGGCACGGCATGGCACAGCATGGCAGGTGGGCACCTCTGGAGGTGGGTACCCCAACTTCCCGGCCCCACTTTGGCTGTCCTGGGCTCCCCGCCCTGCATCGGAGCATCCTTTGGGGTGCTGGCTGCAAGCTGCACCTTCCCTGTGCCGCGCGGCTTCCCAAGGAAAGGGATGGGGGAAGGCAGGACGTCCCAGCAAAGCCAGGGCACTGCCAGCCCCAGCCAGCTCCCTCCCCACGCTCTGCACCATGGCAGCGAGCCAGGCCAGGCATCGCCCATCGCTGGCAGACGTTTCGAAGGGGCAAAGCCCCACAGCTCCCTCCTCTCCTCCCCCCTGGGACCCCCCAGGTGCCAGCTGCATCTCACCATGCCACACAAGCCATGCCCCGGCAGTGGGTGACATGATGGGGACCCCCCCCATACATACGGCTGCCCGCTGCGTTCGTGTGCAAGCAGCATGACTTACAAGAGCCCGATCCAATGCCCGTGGGATGGGGGAGCCAGCCCAGCCCATCCCCTCCATGCAGCACCAGCCCCTTCCCCATCCCCATCTCCAGCTGCCTGGAGCAAAGGGCAGCCGTACCCCCAGACTGGAGGACCCCAGATAATGGGGGTGCACGCTGACGCACCCCCTAACACGGGGGCTAATGGGGAGGGATGGCAGCACTGAGGGCAGCTGTAGCACACGGAGCTCCCCATCGCCTGGGGCTGCCGCATCCAGGAGCGTGCAGTGATGGGCACACGCGCAACCACGGGATTGGATTTGGGATTGACCCTGGGCAGCCTTGTAAGGGCAGAGGGCGCCGGACCCCCTGCACGCCCCGGCTGAGCCCCCCAGCCTCTACTCACGTTCTCCAAGTGGGGGGTCCGCTGCTTCAGGCTCTGTTCAACAGAGGACGGCGGTTAAAGCAGGTGTGGAGGATGAGCCACAGCGGGAGGAGTGGGGACCACCTCCCTGCAGACCCTACACTGCCTACAGGCAGGGCATGGGGGATACAGGCAGCGATGTGCACGGAGCCGGGGCAGGGGGAGAAGGGACTGGTGAGCAGACAGCAGATGTCCCAGCATGGCCGGGATGCCAGCATCCCCCTCCTGAGCCCTTGCACCGACTCAGAGCCGGCTCCAGACCTGCTCTGGGAAAGCTCCGGGTGTGCAAGAGTGACAGCACCTCTGGGGTCAGCCCCACCGCTGCTTGCAATGCCCATGCACCGCCAGCCCATGTGGGTCCCATGTCCCCAGGGACTCCCAGCACAGGGTCACAGTATGGTTGGACTGGATGATCTTTAAAGGTCTTTTCTCTATTTCTATGGGACAGCTGGGCAGGGCAGGCAGGGAAGGGCAGGCAGGGAGGGGCAGGCAGGGGAAGGGTGTGCTGCCTCGCAGGCAGCCAGCAGGCAGGGCTCACCCGCACTTCCTTGTAGAGGCGCAGGCAGGTGCTGTTGAGGATGAAGTAGCGGTCATGGAAGCCAGTGCTCAGGCCAAGCCCCAGCAGGTTCCTCTCCTCCCGAAATTTCATCATGCCATGCTTGCAGTCGCCCACTCTGCTGGCTGGGGGCACATGTCTGAGTGGCTCCGGCCCCCCAGGGGGGCCAGGCCCCCCAAGAAGTGCACAGGGTGCAACCAGACCTGGTCCCACAGAGCAATAGCAAGGACACCCCCATCACCGCAGCCCACAGGCTGCTGCACGACCCCCCAGCACTGCCCCTCTGCCTGCTGCCCGCCCCCAGCCCAGGCAGGGCAGGCAGGACTGTCTCCCCCACTGCGCTGTGCGCAGCATCCAGCCATGACCCCAGATCAGGGGGCTCCCAGCCACGTGCTAATTGGGGTGGTGCCCTCTCCGCCTGCATGGCCAGGCAAGATGCAGCCCTGGGATGGTTGATCCCTTGGGCATTCTCCGTAGGGTCAGAGCTGGCAGGAAGGGAAGCTGTCCCCATCCCCATCCCTGTCCCGATCCCCATCTCCACCTCCATCGCCATCCCTTCCCCGTGCCATCCCATCATCTTCCCCTTCCCCATGCCCACCCCATCCCCTTCCCTATCCCCATCCCATCGCATCCCATCCCCTTCCCCATCCTCATCTCCGTCCCCATCCCCACCTCTTCCCCATCCTTATCCCCTTCCCCTTCCCTATGCCCATCCCATCCCCATCCCCATCCCATCCCCTTCCCTATCCTCATCCTATCCCCATCCCATCCCATCCCATCCCCATCCTCTCCCTCCTCTCCCGGCCAGGGCCATGGCCCCCCAGCTCCTCACCGAGGTAGATGAGCATGTTCTCCATGGACATCTGCTTCTTCACCACCAGGTAGCTCTCTGTCCCCAGGCAGTGCAAAATGGGCAAGACTTTTTCTGAGTAGTGCAAGGGCCGCTCTGCCATGCAGGGAGACAAGCAGGGTCAGGCAGCATCCCCAGGGGCTGGCACCCACCAAGGGAGGGTCACACGTGTGTCCCGAGGGTCCGCCAAGGTCCTGCCCACCCCTGAGCAGACCTCCCACAAAGCACCATCGCCTTTTAATTGGATCCACTTCATCATGATGATGATGCTTCCTAATTGTCCCCTGGGGAGGAGGCTTGTGGCCTGTGGTACGTGAGGAGTGGGGACTGGAAGGTGGCTAAGGAACAATTACCAACAGATACTGCAATTGCAAAATATACGTTTTGAAAATGTATGCTGTAGGCAGCGTGTGATCTGCACACGTGCTTGCAAAATATGCACAGAGGTATTTCAAGCATGCACGTTTCCACACAAGCAAAGGGCGAGTCAAGGATTTTGTAAAAGTTCATAGGTGAATATTCAATTTTAGGCTAATTTTAGCCCCTACACAGCCTGATGATCCTTTTTTTGTTTTTTTTAAGGGCTTGGTGCTCTTAAAAAAACATTTGGATGGTGGGAAGCAGCACCCGCCCTTTGAAGAGGGGAGCCTGAGCTTGATGGCTTGGGGTTGGCAAGGACCAAACATCTCAGCAGAGACTTTCAGTGATCCCAGAGTGCTGCTGGGTGCCGCATCCTGCCTGCCTCCCTGCTCCTGGGCATGCTCAGCCCACGAAAGCCAGCAGCAGGACCTCAAGGCACCAGCAGGCAGCACCAGGGTCTCATCCTGCTCACAGCAAAATTGCGCTTGCTGCTGCCTTTGGACACCCCAGAGCTGTTCCCTTCGGTGGCCAGAGAGCCCAGACACCCCCACCAAGTGTCACACACATTTGAACCCCTAAGGATGCAGAGAGGTGTCCCGTGTGTCCTGGCCCAAACGGCCAGCCCATCTGCAGTGCTCAGCCACGTGCAATTTGGATGTGGTGAGCAAAGCCGCAGCACCACAGCCATCCTCCCGAGTGCCTGCAGCCTGTCCCAGCATTGCTCCATGGTGCAGTCCACATGGAGCCTTTTTGTCCCCATCCCCATCTCTTTCCCCATCCCCATCCCCATCTCCATCTTCATCTCCATCCCCATTCCTCATCCCCATCTCCATTTCCACCCCTATCTCCATCTCCACCCACACTTCCATCTCCATTCTCATCTCAATCCCTATCCCCATCTCAATCCCTATCCCCATCTCAATCCCTATCCCCATCTCAATCCCTATCCCCATCTCAATCCCTATCCCCATCTCAATCCCTATCCCCATCTCCATCTCCATCCCCATTCCCCACCTCCATCTCCATCCCCATCTACATCTCCATCCCCATCTACATCTCCATCTACATCCCCATTCCACATCTCCATCTCTATCCCCATCTCCATCTCCATCTCCATCCCCATCCCAATCCCTGTTCCCATCCCCACTGACCTCCTGCCCCCACACCAACCTGCCTCCTCCCTCTCATTCACTTCGAAGCAGCTCCAATAGTCCTTCTCCTTCATGACAATTTTCCTCCGGTCCAGAATCTCAAAGGTGAGCTCCTCGGCTGTCATGGTGGCTGGAATCTGGGAGGGTGGGACAAAAGGAGGGGACAGGTCTCCATCAGCTGTTGCCCAGGGCCATTCCATCCGCATGCCACGGAGGTGCCAGCTCAAAGCGTACCCCCATGCCACCACAGAGGTTCAGGTACCCAATGGGGGGTCCCCATCCCCTCTGCACCCTCCATCCCACCACTCACCTTGACGTGCTGCTCTGCCTCCGTCTTCTTCTCCTCCAAGTAGACAGTACAGATGAAGTCCCCGGCTTGCTGGAGGGCAAGGGGAAAGCACTTCAACCTGCAGCTTCCCACACGTGGGCTGAATCCCCGCTCACCCACCGTGGACACCCCTTGCCTGGGGCACCTCCAGAAGATGCTGGAGCAGGTGGTGGGAGCCCCATGTGAAGAGGGTGCCCTGGGAAGGTCCCCACGTCCAGGACCCACCTGAGTCCCACTGGATGCTGCCTCGCGCATCTTCATGATGGCCATAATCTCATCCTGCTGCTTCTTCATCTCTTGGTCATTGACCTGCCAAGGAAAAGGAGCCCAGGGAGCCATCAGGGCTGACCAGATCACCCTTAAGTTTCACTGCAGCAGCAGATGCAAGTCCCCAGGGGAATCTGCCCCTCTGCCCAGCAGTGCCAGCAGCTCCAGGCTCAGGGGTCTCCAGGGTTTGCAGGGACATGGACCCCCCTTCCTCTCCAAAGCAAGAAGATGTCCACAGACAGAGTAATTCCAGTGTTCTCTTCCTTCCACCTCCCCATCCCTTGGTGATATCCACATATTGGCCTGATCCAGAGCAGCACGAGAGGTGGGGGTGAACCTACATTAAAGATCTTCACGTAGTGGCTGATGAGGTCCTCCACAACTCGTCCTGCCTTGTAGTCCTTCCCGTCCGTCTGGAAGAGCGTGGGCCCAAAGACGATGGCCAGGTTGTGCGTGTTCATCTGGTTCTCCGCAGAGAAACGCTGGACCCTGCAGGGAACCCTGTTGAGACTCCTGCCTTGGAGCCCCCCCAGGACCCCCCTTCAGCCTTGCCAAGGGGAATGCCCTCCATGTTGGGATGTGATGCTCAGCTTTAGACACAGCTTGACCCCAAACCCCACTCCTTTCCTTGCTTGGGATGTGAGCCAAGGGATGAGGGCTCTCCTCCACCCCACAGCCTCCCCAGGACCCTGCAGTGGATGGGGCAATGCCCCACGGGGGCTCAGGAAGCCCAGGCTCAGCCGTGCCACGGACCCACCACCCGTGCTGTACCGAAAGAGGTGGTTGATAAGCGCCTTCAGCGTGGCCCGGTTCACTGTGGGGAGGGTGCCCAGGAGCCGCCGGTACTCGCTGATCTTCGCCTCCTCATCCTCCAGCGCTGCGAGAGGGGCATGCAGGAAAGGATGAGTGGGGAGGGGAATGAAGGTGAGATTAAGACTCAGGGCTCCACCCACCATCCCTTCTCCACACCCCACCCCAGACCCTCCCACCCTACTGTGGGGCTGGAGCATCCCAGCTCCATGGGGCTCAAGTATTCTTAGGGATGGAGCACCCCAGGTCCACGGGGCTGGAGTATCCCAGCTGTATGGGGCTGGAGCATCCCAGCATCACAGGACTGGCACATCCCAGCGTCATAGGGCTGGAGCATCCCAGCTCCACAGCACTGTGGCTTGTGGCTGTTTTGCCGCTGGGTGCATCCATCACCAGTATCCAGCATCTGGATCCAGAAGCAAAGGGGGCGGGGGGGGGAGGGTCTGGGTCTGTGCCCTGCCTCAGCCCCAGCTGTGCCGAAGCACGGGGCTGCACGGGTCAGTGTGGGCGCACTCCGTCCCCACCCATTGCTCGAGCCCCCAGTACAGGGCAGCTCTGCCACACAGCCCCACTGAGCTGGCCAAGGAGAACACATGCGGCCAAGATGTGCTCCCCCAACCACACAGCCCCGAGGAGAGGATGAAGGGGGCTGCAGGAGAGCCAGGAAGAACAACCTTCTCCTCCTGCCAACCCCCCAGCAGACCCCCAGCGCTCACCCGTTGCTCGCAGCCAGTCCTGGCCCCACTGTCGGGTAAAGAGCCCATCCCCAAGGTCACGGAAGAAGCGTTTGAGGGTATTGGCAACATCATCCACCTGGTGCTCGCCCTCCTTCAGACGGACGCTGCGGGCGTCCCGGCGCAGCATCTCCAGCAAGCTGGTGGTCTTCGAGTTCTGCCCACTCTTGCGGTAGATGCCCTCAGATGTCAGCCCTGCAGCAGAAGCCAGTGGGGATGAGACCCCATCCGTGGTGGTCAGGACCCCTCCCTGCACCATTGCCTGCGTGCTGGCTCCCCATCAGCCACAGCTGGCAGAAAGCTGGTGCTGTAGCACTTCCCACCTCACAGGTGTTGCTGTGACCACCGAGGAGCTGCAGGCTGGAGCCAAAGCCCTGCTCCAGCTGGAGCCCCCCCACAGAGCTGGAGCAGATGCTCAGGGAAGGAGGGAAACGTGTCACGAGCATGTCAGGTCTCAGCCTGCTGCGCCGCACTGATGGGTTGACCTGAGCGCCACGCTCTGGTCCCCTCCGCCAGCATCCATCACTGAGCGATGGCACGTACCACACTGTGTGATATAGTCGATGCAGCGGTCCACCAGCAGCGGGACGTCCAACTCCGTCAGCTGCTGCTCTGACAAGGTGTCCCCCGAGCTGCCCGCAGCCTTCTGGATGGCATGGACCCAGCCCAGGAAATCCAGCTTCCTCTCCCCCTGGATGTACAGAGTCCTGCCGGCAAGCCCAGCTTCAGCGGGGCGGCAGCTGCCCCTGCTCCCAAACCCCACTGCACAGCCAGGACCCTCAGGAGGGCTGGCCCTGGGGGCCTGGGGATGGTCCCAGCTCTTTTCTGGGGGTCCCCAGTCATGGTGGGGAGGGCAAAGGCACCCCAGAACAAGGAGGGGCTTAGGCAGAGGGGGATATTTTGCTGGTGGGGTCTAACACACACACCTCGGCGTGTGCTCTTACCTCCGCCTCTCCACCAGCACCAGCACCTCGTTGTCTCCCTGGATGGCTGGAAGGGAAGGCAGAGAGCCCATCACCCATGGGAATGTGGGGTGCCCCAGCCCCATGCACCATGAGGGGCTATGCCAACAGGTCCAGCTCCAGCCCAAATGGGGCAAGCAGTGACTTTCCAGGGATGGGGAAGAGGATGGAGAGGAGGAAGAGCATTCCACTCAGTGGAGGGACACCAAGCTCCCTCAGAGCAGCATCTAACAGCCTCTCAACAAAAGCTGGGGGTGACCCAGGTGCTCAGAGCGGGACTGGGGGGACACTACAAGGGGGGGATCCCACGAGGGGGCAGGGGAACGCACAGAGCTCCTGCAGCTTGCGCAGCTGGAGTGGCTCCTGCCGCTCGCTGTCCTCGAAGCAGACATGGAGCACGGAGCCAGCCAGGGCGAACCAGCCCTCCTTGGCTCGCTCCAGGTTGAGGCCACCCTTATAGTGCAGTCGGCCGATGCGCTCAAAGTCGAGAGCCAGCAGTTCCTCGGCACGGGGATGGACGAAGGACTGAGCCAGGGAGAAGAGGGATCTGTCAGTGCCGCGGCACCCAGCTCCCTCTGGCACCCATGGCCACCCACAGCCCACCCCACCCTACCTTGGCAATGGACTTGAGCCATTCCCGAGCGGAGTCTGGACTCTCCAGACCAAAGAGGTAGAGCCTCTCTGTCTCGATGTAGACCTCGAACGTGCTCTCAATCCTGTGGGAGGGAGGGAAAGGGGAGCCTGGACGCCCACGGGTAGTGGGATGGAGCTGCTGGGGTGCCAGGGGCTGCATGCCAGGGGTGAGAGCATCCTGCTGCACCTCTGCCATCAGCTCTGCTGACAGCTGTCCCCCTTTGGGATCCCCTCACCACATCTCCAGGCCCTCAGGCATCCCCATGCTGTCATGCACACTCCAATGAGCAGCACAGGGGCTGCAAAGGGGTTGCAAAGAGGCTGCGAGGGAGTTGCAAAAGGGCTGCAAAGGGGCTGCAAAGACTCTTTGCAAAGACAGCTGGGTCAGGCATGCCCCAAGTGCCATAGGGGCCAACAGTGGGGTTGGGGCCAGCAGCCCACTCGTGCCACCACTGTGAGCGATGCTGCAGCCCCAGCCAGCCCTGCAGGAGCAGAGGGGATGTCAGGGTGCTGTGGGGCAGCACATGGGGTACAGCCTTACCCGTGGGTGTGGGGTGAGTTGTTCACCAGGCACACAATCTCCTCCACCTTGATCTCGCCATTGGGCACGGCGTTGCGGTCGTTCTCATAGTAGCTGAGGATGCCATCCTGCAGCGTGCACCACCGCCGGCTGAACTCTGTGTGGCACAGGATGGTGCTGGGCAGCCCCACATGCTCCAGCCAGCCCAACATCACCCTCAGCCCAGCTTGGGTGGCCCTGCAGCTCCCACTGGATGCCCACCCACTGCAAACCACCCTCAGACCAGGCTGAACAGGTGATGCTGCACCTCTCTGGTGCCTTTTCAATGCCTGGGGGAGCAGGGAATGGGGCAATCCCCCCCGTCAGCTTCCCCAGCACTACCTGTGCCCCTATTTCCCTGCCCCACAGGCCCCCACATACCTTCCAGGCCCTTCCGCTCGCTGACAGGCTTGGCCATTGAGGGGGTCTTGTAGAGGAAGCCATTGTGGGTGACAGAGGGCAGGGGCACGGAGTAGGGCTTCTCCTCACTGCCCCCCACCTCCAGGCGTGGCATCTCTGCAAACAGGGAGACAGCCTGTCATGGGGGTCTTGGGGACTGCATCCCCCTGCAGAACCTCCCCAGACCCGGGGCAGGGGAGAGACACAGCAGGATGCAGCATGGCTCCACTGGGTCAGGGACACAGTAACAGTGGATCGCAACCTCCATGTCATCCCCCGGGTGTTTTGCTGATGTGACATGGCCAGCTGGATGGGGCCCACAGTGCTGTCACCAGCAACATCCCACCCCCTGCAGACCCCTGAGGCAGCCAGGTGTCCCTCATGTCAGCACAAGAAGAAGGAGCCCAAAAGCATCCCACTGGCTGCACCATGAGCCCTCACCACAGCATGGCTGGGGTGCAAGGAGCATCTCCGGCCACCAAATCTGGGGCTGCCTGGGTGTCAGCAGGGTCAGGCCTATCTGCCAGGAGGGTATCCTGCATCCCACATCTTGCATCCCGCATCCCACATCACCCCTGCAGACCAGCACTGAGCTGGGATGAGGACATTATGAGAAGGTGGGGTCGGGACTTCCGCAACGGGCAAGATTGCCCCCAAGGCTGTCCTGGGTCCCCACTACTCTGCAGGAGGAGAAGGGCAAAGCATCATCATCCTGAAGCCAAAATAACAGCCCAGGGCTCTGCCACAGCCTCCCCAGGTGACCACAGGCACAACACCCCTGGCTCAGTTTCCCCACCTTGCCTGCCAGCAAGAGGCATCCTCCATTTCCTCCAGGGAGCAGGCAGATATGGGGTGCAGGGACACCCCTAAAGCACCCCCAGGTCAGACGGCGGGGCTGCCCGGAGCTCTAGAGATGGGGCAACCCAGGAGGATGCCAAGCCCTGCTCCGCCAGCCCAGCCCTGCTCCACACACAGCGCTGGGCCCAGTGACCCCAGCGATCCCAGCATTCCGGAGGTGCCTGCCAGAGCTGGCCCTGAGCAGGGATTTGGGTTTCTCTGGCTCACCGGGGCGGCCGGGAGGCCTCGCCGCTCTCCCAGACCCCTTTTGTGCTGACATGCCTGGAAGGGCAGGGCCAGCTCCAGCCCTGGGCAAACTCCAGCTTCCGCAGGACGGACTTGGCTGCCGAGGCAGCGAGGGAGGTGACGGCTATGGCCGGCTACAGCCAGCCCCGGCACACCTCCATCCCGGCTGCCCCAGCTTTCCAGAGCTGGAGGTTCACCCCATGTCAGGGTGCGGATCAGTCCCATGGGAGCCTTCAACCCACCCAGAGCGGGGCTCCGGGGGGGGGGTGGGCACATTTAGCGGAGTGGGAGAGAGGGGTACCAGGGTCAGACCATCCCTCCCCAGCCCTGGTGGGGATGCTGGAGGTGGGGGCTGCCTGGATGGCTGGGGCGCATCTCCTGAGGCTGCTGGGGATGCCCGCAGTGGGCCAGGACGCTGCAGGAGAGCTGTTCTTCCCAGTGCCCGGAGCACCAGCCTGCATCCCCGGCAGGGCTCTGGACCTGTGTCCCCAGCTGCGATGAAGCCCCCCACCCTAGCCCCCACCCAACCCTGTCCCATGGGTGTGGGAGCTACCAAAGCTTCTCTTCCCTCCCCCAGGCTGTGCAGACCCCAGCAGCACCAGGCAGCCGGCGAGCCCCGTGCCAGGAAGCTGCTGGGCAGGATACGGAGCCGGCACCGCCTCAAAACATGCTTGTGTCCCCCGGGACACCCCAGCAGCTCTCCTCCCCAGCTCCGGGAATGCCGGCGGTGGGTTTAAGCCCATGGGGATTTCAAGGGGTCAGCCCTTACCTGAGGTTTTATTGTGGAGCAGGAACTCCATCTGCAGCCTCTGCCCGCTCTTCTCGGCCAGGGCCAGGGGCGTGGGGCACTGGGGGTCCCCGGTGGCACAGTTCACCGCCGCCCCGCAGAAGAGCAGAGCTTGAGTCTCTGCCAGGTCACTGGTGGTGACGGCGGCGCACAGAGCCTGTGGGGCAGAGCCGGGAGGGCGGCGGGTGAGGCTGAAGGCTCCCAAGGAGGAGGAGGAGGAGACCCCCAGTAAGGAGCCACCCCAGCAAAAAAAAAGCCGGGTGGGAGCGCGGCGAGCAGCCGGACCCCCGCCTCCTCCCAGCCGCCTGAGCAGGACAAAGGAGGCTCAAACTGGGAGAAAAAGTTTGGAGCAGGCGGTGAATCCCTCCCTTAAGGAGCCGGGGGTGAAGTCATACGCAGCGGGGTGGGACGGGCTAGCTGGAGTAGGAAAACAAACAAGCCCACATGCGAATTCCACGGCCGCCCGGGCCCCCCGTGTGCCCCCAGCTCTTGTGCAAACACGGCAGCACCATGGGCAGCCGAGGCCTGGCGGAGGACAGAGCTGGAGGGCCGGCGGCCGGAGCACCATGATGGGTTCCTGGTGCCAGTTGTGCAGAAGCCATGGCCTGGCCCCCTGCCCAGCGCCGGGACTGGGTGCCCTGGTCAGGGATGGGGGGTGCTGGCCGGGCATCTCTGCCCCTGGCACTGTAGGGTGCTCTGGGGAGCAGGAGGGGC